>NC_047108.1:96499197-97198363 GCF_902500255.1 Thalassophryne amazonica | reverse complement strand
GCGGCTGTTTTCTATTTCTTACAGAAGATGCATTAAAATATTATTTGCTCATTTAAATTCATCTTTGTGGGGGTTGGACAGGGTGGGGCGGAGGGGGTGTGGTGTAGCTCCGTGCTGGAGTGGTTAGGTTTCACATCGGGTGGTGGAATAAAACCGGAAATGCCAGTGGGTGTTTACCAGATGAAATGCTTGGGGAAGCTGGGCAGATGCCTTTGAGTCCGTTGTGCATGAAGACAGCATTGCTGTTTGCTTGGCTTGGACCCAGAGGGTGAACCATGTGACCAGCTTTTCAGGACAACTAGATTGTTTGCCCATCAGACAGTGTGTGAGCAGCAGTCAACCCTGCCAAACTATGCTTTTTGTCTGCAATGGTGTTCAGTGGCCTTCAAAGAAGAAAAAAGATGAGAATTAAATAGTTTGTCGTCAGTGGAGGCATTGGTATGCTTTGTGGCATGCAGTGACTCATTGGCCAGTTGGCAGAGTGGAGATGTCTCCCAAGCTTTTAAGTGGACTGGACCCTCCTCTGGATGTGCACTTCATGAGACAGGCAACATGATTTTGTGATACGTTGTATACATTCACGTCTGACGATATTCTGTTTGCGATACTTTGCGGCTTTACTGTTACTCTCCTTCTGCATTACACAATTAATATAGTGTGACCAATCTGTGCATAGTACAAAGGAAAAACACTTGTGACTGCATAAAACTAGTTGATCTGTGTGCTGTATACTCCTGCCAGATTTGCATCATGTAGTTAATCTTCTATAATTCACCAAAGATGCAACAGTGTGACAGTTATTCTGACAGATTCTGTATGCAAAGGTTTACAGTATGGAGCACTGGACTGTTAGCATGGTGGTCATCCTGGGCTGTTGGGAAATTTTAGCATCAATGCCACAACAGGTGAGACAGGATCATATTCAACATTTGTAGTTTTTGGATGACTATATTCAGTTCAATTCAAATTTATTTATATAGCACATTTAAAACACAGCTGCAGCTGACCAAAGTGCTTCACAATAATAGCAACACAAAAGTGTAAAATATTAACAAAGGAAAAGAAGTAAAAA
The DNA here is from genome assembly GCF_902500255.1 of Thalassophryne amazonica. NCBI lineage: Eukaryota > Metazoa > Chordata > Actinopteri > Batrachoidiformes > Batrachoididae > Thalassophryne > Thalassophryne amazonica. Next base: position 97,197,291 of record NC_047108.1, on the reverse strand, counting down.
AAAAAAAAAATAGTCATTTTCAACCACTCCACAAAATTTCATCAAAAGCCGTTTAAAACTTTTTGAGTTATCCTGCTGACAAACAGACAGACAAACAAACAAACGTGACCAAAAACATAGCTTTTTTTTAGCAATCCTGTGAATCACTAAACTAAAGTTTTTCATGATTTCTTCACATCTGCGAGGCATCAATTTTGTTGGTTTGGAACCAAGATTTTGCTTGTTTACTAGTGTGCTTGGGGTCACTGTCTTGTTGAAACATCCATTTCAAGGGCATGTCCTCTTCAGCATAAGGCAACATGACCTCTTCAAGTATTTTGACATATCCAAAACTGATCCATGATATCTGGTATGTGATATATAGGCCCAACACCATAGTACAACCCCTGGCAAAAATTATGGAATCACCGGCCTCGGAGGATGTTCATTCAGTTGTTTAATTTTGTAGAAAAAAAGCAGATCACAGACATGACACAAAACTAAAGTCATTTCAAATGGCAACTTTCTGGCTTTAAGAAACACTATAAGAAATCAAGAAAAAAAGATTGTGGCAGTCAGTAACGGTTATGTTTTTAGACCAAGCAGAGGAAAAAAATATGGAATCACTCAATTCTGAGGAATAAATTATGGAATCACCCTGTAAATTTTCATCCCCAAAACTAACACCTGTATCATATCAGATCTGCTCGTTAGTCTGCATCTAAAAAGGAGTGAACACACCTTGGAGAGCTGTTGCACCAAGTAGGACTGACATGAATCATGGCTCCAACACGAGAGATGTCAATTGAAACAAAGGAGAGGATTATCAAACTCTTAAAAGAGAGTAAATCATCACGTAATGTTGCAAAAGATGTTGATTGTTCACAGTCAGCTGTGTCTAAACTCTGGACCAAATACAAACAACATGGGAAGGTTGTTAAAGGCAAACATACTGGTAGACCAAGGAAGACATCAAAGCGTCAAGACAGAAAACTTAAAGCAATATGTCTCAAAAATCAAAAAATGTACAACAAAACAAATGAACGAATGGGAGGAAACTGGAGTCAACGTCTGTGACCAAACTGTAAGAAACCGCCGAAAGGAAATGGGATTTACATACAGAAAAGCTAAACGAAAGGCATCATTAACACCTAAACAGAAAAAAACAAGGTTACAATGGGCTAAGGAAAAGCAATTGTGGACTGTGGATGACTGGATGAAAGTCATATTCAGTGATGAATCTCGAATCTGCATTGGGCAAGGTGATGATGCTGGAACTTTTGTTTGGTGCCTTTCCAATGAGATTTATAAAGATGACTGCCTGAAGAGAACATGTAAATTTCCACAGTCATTGATGATATGGGGCTGCATGTCAGGTAAAGGCACTGGGGAGATGGCTGTCATTACATCATTAATAAATGCACAAGTTTATGTTGATATTTTGGACAATTGAAAGGATGTTTGGGGATGATGAAATCATTTTTCAAGATGATAATGCATCTTGCCATAGAGCAAAAACTGCAAAAACATTCCTTGCAAAAAGACACATAGGGTCAATGTCATGGCATAGGGTCAATGTCAATGAGCAGATCTGATTTGATGCAGGTGTTAATTTGGGGGATGAAAATTTACAGGGTGATTCCATAATTTTTTCCTCAGAATTGAGTGATTCCAGATTTTTTTCCTCTGCTTGGTCTAAAAAAGTAACCGTTACTGACTGCCACAATCTTTTTTTCTTGATTTCTTATAGTGTTTCTTAAAGCCAGAAAGTTGCCATTTGAAATGACTTTAGTTTTGTATCATGTCTGTGATCTGCTTTTTTTCTACAAAATTAAACAACTGAATGAACATCCTCTGAGGCCGGTGATTCCATAATTTTTGCCAGGGGTTGTAGGAGAAACATGCCCATATCATGATGCTTGCACCACCATGCTTCACTGTCTTCACTGTGAACTGTGGCTTGAATTCAGAGTTTGGGAGTCGTCTCACAAACTGTCTGTGGCCCTTGGACCCAAAAAGAACAATTTTACTCTCATCAGTCCACAAAATATCCCTCCATTTCTGTTTAGGCCAGTTGATGTGTTCTTTGGCAAATTGTAACCTCTTCTGCACATGTCTTTTATTTAACAGAGGGACTTTGCGGGGGATTCTTGCACATACAGTAGTGTTCAGAATAATAGTAGTGCCTAAGAGTGTGCATATCATGAATGCTTGGTCTTGTTGGATTTGTGACAATCTACTGAATCTACTGGTACCCTTGTTTCCCATGTAACAATAAGAAATATACTCAAAATAGCACTACTATTATTCTGAACACTACGTAAATTAGCATCACATAGGCGTCTTCTAACTGTCACAAGCACTTACAGGTAACTCCAGACTGTCTTTGATCATCCTGGAGCTGATCAATGGGTGAGCCTTTGCCATTTCTGGTTATTCTTCTATCCATTTTGATGGTTGTTTTTCCGTTTTCTTCCACGCGTCTCTGTTTTTTTTGTTGTCCATTTTAAAGCATTGGAGATCATTGTAGATGAACAGCCTATAATTTTTGGCACCTACGTATATGTTTTCCCCTCTCCAATCAACTTTTAATCAAACTATGCTGTTCTTCTGAACAATGTCGTGAACGTCCCATTTTCCTCAGACTTTCAAAGAGAAAAGCATGTTCAACAGGTGCTGGCTTCATCCTTACATAGGGGACACCTGATTCACACCTGTTTGTTCCACAAAATTGACAAACTCACTGATTGAATGCCACACTACTATTATTGTGAACTCCCCCTTTCTAATTTTTTACTAAAAGCCCAATTTCAAAGGCTTTCAGAGTGTGCATATCATGAATGCTTAGTCTTGTTGATTTGTGAGAATCTACTGAATCTACTGGTACCTTGTTTTCCCATGTAACAATAAAAATATACTCAAAACCTGTATTAATCTTATGAGTCACATAGCACTACTATTATTCTGAACACTACTGTATGGGTGTCTCGAGGCTATTCACAAGGACACTGTGGTCCACTGTGTCAAAGGCCTGCAGATAAATCTAAAAGCAGAAGAACCCGACAGTTCCCACCAATCAGCAGTTAAAAGAAGGACAAAAACTTTTAAAAGAGCTGTTTCAGTGCTGTGTCTTAATTTAAAACCAGATTGAAACTTATCCCCTATTTCTTAAGATCCATATAAGCCTGCAATTGATTATAGACAGCGTTCTCTAAACTTTAGACACAAATGGCAATTAGAGATCGTCTATAGTTGGACAACCACATTTGGGTCAATGATTGCTCTTTTTGATGAGCGGCTGGACTACAGCATGTTTAAGAGCTGACGGAAAACAGCCCTTGATATAGATGCATTCACAAGTTCAGCAATGTATGGACCAATACACTGAAAAACATCTGTAATTCTGTAATCTGTAACTATAGTAATACATCTAGTGTTTACTCGCTGGCAGGAGAAGACGCGTCCTGAAATGTTTATTGACATTAACAATCAACTCTGTCATTTTTACAAGTGAAATATCGCACATATCTTTAAAGTAATGTGCTAATTCTGAAGGTTTGAGCGTTAACCGACACACACGGCACAAGTCATGATGGGAAATGAGTCCCCCCTCCCCCATCAAAATGTATAGAACACTGCCATCTACTGTCCGGAATTAGTTTTGTTTATAAATGAAACCATGAGTGAAAACTGCCTTGTGTTTGTCTCCTGTCACCATCTGTGTTGTTGTGAAAAGTAAATGGCATGTTTTTGCAGCAGCGGGCAGCCGCCCTGCCCGCTTTTGCTGAGGGAGGGCTGAGCTCCTCACAGCAGCCTAACTGTTGTAAAACACACACCATACAAGAACTAACACGTATGATTTTGGGGTTTACAAATGTTTTGACTGTTAAGCTTTACTCTCTATGCCAGCAAAAAAAAAAATGTTAGTGGACTAAAAGTTAGCAGAACTAAATTTAGCGGAAACTAATTGGTCCGCTGATGGTTTTCTAAGTTAGCTGAAAATCTAATCTGCTAACAAAAACGTTAGCATCGCTAAATAGCAGTTAGCGGATTAGCAGAACTGTGCCCACCACTGTGTATATCGGCTTAGGTGTTACTGTGTTAACAGAGCTAAGGTTGCATTTTAAACATGAGTTATGTCCATAGAACTATGATATAACTATTGTGTGGCATGTCGACACAAAACCAGTCGGTGGTGATGTCTGTTTCTTTTGGTCTTGCTTTGACAGCTTGTAGCAGATATCAGAATAGCTGTTAATAAATGACTGTACTATGTACATATGTACTGTACTACTAGGTGCATCAACTGAACAAACATAATGTAAAAGCTCTTTTTTTTTTTTCCAAAACAAGCAACAGCAGTACAAGCTTACATGGAGCCAAGCATGGTTTTCTCAAGTGTCATTAGAGAGGAGAATTGTAGTTTAATTGCCAAAGTTTTCCAAATGGTTGAAATATATCTGAAACACAGTAATATGCACGGGGGAGAAAAAAAACAACCTGTTTGTGTTCACACTGACACAACCTGTCTGTCAAAATGATGTTACAGTGCATATGCTGTGAGAAATTCTCCAAAATATCTGCAGTATGGACCATAACTGTGACTGAACCGCTGACCTCACAAAAGTATGTTGTAGAAGTAACTGACCTTGAAAAGACGCAAAATGTTGGCCACCATGATTGACACCGAGCTGGCAGACGCGCCAATCACTCCCACTACTCTCTCAGGCTTAGTGATGATTGGTGGCCCTCCACTGAGACACTTCACATCCGTCGAGTCTTTCTCGATGAGCGCTTGGACAAATGTCAGCGACTGTTCAAGTGCATGAGTGTCCCGGGAGCAGGTGTCCAGGATGCGTGCACCCAGAGTGATATTGGGCAGCAACTCGTTATCATTATTGATGCGATCTAGGGCGAACAACATGGCCTCCAGCCTGTGGATCCCTTTCTCCTTCTTCAACTCGCCGCAGGCTTTACCGTCGTTGCCTCTTGCGTGCACGGGGAACAGCCCACCTAGAGATATGTCCCCATCGATTCGTACTGAATTCAGGTGCGTGTGGCCTGGCATTTTCGGTTTAGCAGCCAAAGACAACAAGAAATAGCAAGCCAGCAGGAACACACGGCGACAGACGCCTCTGTGGCAGCCAGTCAGCGCTGTCTCAATGCCTCCTAGTAGAGTCATAATGAAGGACTGAATCCACATCCAAATACAAATTCAGGTCCTTTGAAAACAGCAGCGGCGTGCACACATATGCCCACACACACACATACAAATATCTTAAACGTTACACACAGTCTTTTTCAGTGGTCTTCAGAAGTCTCTTCGCATGGTTTCCAACTCTGACACCAATTATGCAGCTCCCTGCCTTATCTTCTCCTTTTCTACTTTCCTCTTTGTGCTGCACTCAATTTTTGCACCTTAGAGCCTTGGCTACATCCGTAACCAAACAGTACAGGATGAGCTTGGTCTGAGTCCACAGAGAGTGGAAATGAGCCTTTCTTCTCTGCTGCTCCACAATCACGCAAGCGCATTTATCCTTCTTCTCCGTCCTTCAAGCACGCAGAATTTCAAGACACAACCAGATGAGATCCACAGCAGCGTCCTGGGGAAAAGAAGAAAAAAAGAGAGGAGAGTTTTATGAGTCATGGAAGGAGGAGCAGAAAGCCCACATCGCTGTCAATATTAAATTTTAGAGCTTTGACTTGGATTAGTTGTCCATACTGTCCTGCTCATATCTCAAGCCTTGGCACACTTTCCACATTTTAATTGGCATCCTACTGTATTGAAACAGCATAGCACATTAGCATTCGCCCATCAGAGTTCTAGTGTGGTTTCTGGATCCAAAATGTCGAGCACAAAATTATACGCGGACTGGAGATTTCACACTAGAAATCTGGTCTGAGTTGCACCGCGCCTCAACTGCTCGCAGAGCACAGCAATAAATTATTTCTATGCGCCTTGAGCATAACTGATTCGCTGCTGCTTGGCACAGATCCATCGACTTCATTAACACACACGGCTGATGTGGATCCTCTCTTGAGTGTCTTACCAAAGGTTACGAAATACAGTGTCTAATTAACAACACAGGAGTCATACAAATACATTATATTTTTCTACTTGCTGAGATCATAACAGCAGCGGTACCAGGTGCTTCTCTCACCGTGCCGGCCTCAGCGCGGCGGATCTGGGTACGGTGAGAAAACTGTGTGGCTCTCTTGCCCTCTCTTATATCAGTCGGCCTTTACTTCACGCTGCTTTTGTATGGCAAAATAGGGCGCCCTGCTGCGGTGCAGCTTGTAACAGAGGACATAAAGGGCAAAAGTCCGCTCAGGAATAGCACGATGCTGCAGCAGCTGTCAAAGGCCATCAGCACAAAACTGGGGATCCATTTGTAAACAATTATATTTTTTGAAATGATTGTTTGAAATGATTGTTTGATTGGACAGTAAATACATGGAAGTCAAAAAATATAACACAAAGCTAAAATACCCTCAGCTGTATGAGCATTGTGTTCTTTATAATTTGTAGCTGTTTAATTATTAAGATCCTATTGTCTTACGTACAATTTACGTAAAAAACAATATTTATGTTTTAACGGCGTCTGCAGGAGGCCTTGGGTGTGCGTGTGTACATGAGCTTTTGACAAGTGCAAATCAAGGAATATTTGTAGATCACCCTCTGTGCATTTGCAGGTGCTAATGAGACAAATTTAACTCCATTCGGGGTTTTCACGTATCCCATAATCCCTTGCGTGCCAGAGAGTCGCTGCAGTCAAAACAACATAAAGAATCCACATGATAATTGTAAATGAATATTATACTACAAAATGTAATTTTTTATACTTTTCATCACGTTAATAAGAGACTACATGCATGATATCCTGAAAACGTGCTAAAACAATTATAACCAATAATCCGTGATCTCCTACATTTAATCTGCATGGAATTTAATAACGCAAACTGAATTTCAGACATATTATTTTTATTAGTCTGGAACAAAGAGGGCAAACAGTGTTGTAAAGAACAATAATCAAGATGTTAAAGAGCAAACTTCACCTTCTCCCAGAACAACAGGAAGTGAGCGTAGCTCACAGCGGCTCCCATTGAAAATAATGGAGAGACAGCCTGTGATTCTCGCATGTTTACATAAAATAAACACAATAACAACGTCTAAAAACCCAGAGAATATATTCACGAGAGTTTTAGGCACAATATAAAAATAGTTTTATGTTGCGATGTTAATGCTGTTGTCCGTATGCAGCGGTTAAAGTGCAGCGTGATCAGAGCGTCTCAATGCAGTTCTCAATGTTACTGAGATCTCATAGCACGGCGACCTCTCCAAGGTTTTGTGGGATTTGAAACCTGAAAAGTCTCAATAGGAAGTTAGCCCTGAGTTAGCAAAAGTTAGCGTGCACAGTAACGTCTGCGATTTTGCTCCAGAGGTGTTATTACGTTCCAAAAACAGCATTTTCAGTTTTAGAAGTGTTTATTTCTCTCTAGCTTTTATGTTAAAAATGACATAGGTAATATTAACACACAAACCAAACAGTTTTGCAGCTAGCTAAACCAGCCTGTGATGTCATCACGCTAACATCAGCGAAATGTCTTCTAAATCACTTCAGAGGTGTTATTAGGTTCCCAAAACAGCTTTTTCGGTTTTAGAAGTGTTTATTTCTCTCTAGCTTTTACATAATATACAAGAAATATCTTATACAAAGACATAAATGAAGCGATTTTAGACTTGCCACAGACATCACGGTGTAGCTCTACTCTGATTGGCTGTCAACCCCGCAACTCAAAAAAACAAAAAAAAAAACAACCCACAAACAGATTGAAACAGAATAAGACCTTTTAACCTCTTAAAATAGGTCAAGGTTAGCCATCTTTGATCTTGGCCAAGATCTGTGTCCCAAGAATGTTCTCTTTGGCAGTAATAGGACTGGACTTATGCTGAGCACAGACAGATAAACAGATGGAGGCAAAGCCTTCGCAATACTCGATGGCCATATTTGATGGCCTTGGGTAATAATAAATGCTATCATCTTGTAACTCACTAAAGTAAAAACATACCTTATGTATAGTGAGGACAAACCTGTGAACTTTGATGCAAAGAGCAACCTTTGAGCTGCCTACAAAATATGGAATATATCCTGTAGACATAGTGGATGCCGGATAAATTCAAAAAAGCAAGCAATTGCAGTCAAAACTCACATGAAGTTTGTTTTCTTCCTGAGCATTGGCTAATTTGTGTACTCGTTGCTGTGCACCGCCCAGCTAACAAGCTAGAAACTGCGGTAGAAACTAAGCCCCAACCTCCGGACACTCCCGATATATGAAGCCAACATGAAAGAGGAGAGTCTTGCAGCATATGGACATAGCTAAATGATGATTTAAATATGTAGATAATCATTAAGTTATACATTTAAATAGATGCTCACTAAATGCTTATACTTAAATATTTAGACATCTGAATGTATGACTGCAGCACCCTGCGGTCAGCGGTACGTTCAGCAGAATGCAACATCATTGACAGGTCCTCTCGTGCAGGACAGCAAGGCTGAGGACCCACAACATCATGGGGGACACCTTCGTACCCAACAAAATACTGTTCAAACTCATGAGGCAAACACCACAGCAGTCACATGACGAGCTGAGAGACGAAGTGTGCGTGAGACCTCAACGCACACATGCACCCTCCAGGTGCGCCAGCGACATCCCACTTCCAAAATACATGCAGATTAGGTGAACTGGAGACTCTTAATTGGCTGCAGGTGTGGAGAGAGTGTGAACGTTTATCTCTGATGTCAGCCCTGTGAGAGACTGGCGTCCTGCCCAGGGTGTACCCCGCGTCTCACCAATAACCACTGACAAAGCTCAATGCTCCCTGGATAAAGCAGGTTCAGAAAATGGATGGGTGGATGTATTGCTTTATCAGTGCATCTGAGATATTTAGATTTATGTTAATGGAATGTGTGTGTAGTGGTTTAGTTCTTCTTTATACACCAACAAAAATATAAATGCAACACTTTTGTTTTGCTCCCATTTTGCATGAGATGAACTCAAAGATCTAAAACTTCTTCACACTAGCAATCAATATCACCATTCCCTCAATATATGTTACACAAAAACCAGTCTACAATCTATGACAGTGAGCACTTCTCCTGTGCTGAGATAATCCATCTCACCTCACAGTGTGTGCCATATCAAGATGCTGATTAGACACCATGATTAGTGCTCAGGTTGTGCCATCTAGGATGTCCACAATAAAGCCACTCTGAAAGGTGTAGTTTTATCACACAGCACAATGCCACATGATGTTGCAAGATTTGAGGGAGCGTGCAATTGGCATGCTGACAGCAGGAATGTCAACAGAGCTGTTGCTCGTGTATTGAATGTTCATTTCTCTACCATAAGCCGTCTCCAAGGGCGTTCAAAGAATTTGGCAGTACATCCAACCAGCCTCACAAACCGCAGACCAACGTGTAACCACACCAGCCCAGGACCTCCACATCCAGCATGTTCACCTCCCAAGATCATCTGAGACCAGCCACTCGGACAGCTGCTGAAACAATCGGTTTTGCATACCCAAGAATTTCTGCACAAACTGTCAGAAACCGTCTCAAGGGAAGCTCATCTGCATGCTCGTCGTCCTCATCGGGGTCCGACCTGACTCCAGTTCGTCGTCGTAACCGATTGAATGGGCAAATGCTCACATTCGCTGGCGTTTGGCACGTTGGAGAGGTGTTCTCTTCACGGATGATGCGAAGGAGATGTGTTGCACTGCATGTAGGCAAATGGTGGTCCCACCAGATACTGACTGTTATCCCCCCCCAATAAACAAACGCACCTTTCAGAGGGCCTTTTATTGTGGGCAGTCTAAGCACACCTGTGCACATAGCAGGGTGGTCTAATCAGCATCTTGATATGGCCACCTGTGGGTGGGATGGATTATCTCAGCAAAGGAGAAGTGCTCACTAGCACAGATTTCGACTGGTTTGTGAACAATATTTGAGGGAAATGGTGATATTGTGTATGTGGAAAAAGTTTTAGACCTTTGAGTTCATCTCATACAAAATGGGAGCAAAACCAAAAGTGTTGCGTTTATATTTTTGTTGAGTATATATGCTTTGGTTTTTGTTCATGTTGGAGGCATATGGTGCATCCAGAAAGTATTCACAGCACTTCACTTTTTCCACATTTTGTTACGTTAGAGCCTAATTCCAAAATGGAATAAATCAATTTCTTCCCTGAAAATTCTACTCACAACACCCCATAATGACAACATGAAATTTTTTTTTTTTTTTGCAAGTTTATTAAAATTTAAAAAAAAGACTAAGAAATCACAGTATTCACACCCTTTGCTAAAATACTTTGTTCATGCGCCTTTGGCAGCAATTACAGCCTCAAGCCTTCTTGAATAAGATGCCACAATCTTGGCACACCTATCATTGGGCAGTTTTGCCCATTCCTCTTTGCAGCACCTCTCAAGCTCCATCGGGTTGGATAGGGAGCTTCTGTACACAGGCATTTTAAGATATTTGCATTTCCAGACATGTTCAATTGAATTCAGGTCTGGGCTCTGGCTGGACCACTCGAGGACATTCACAGAGTTGTTCTGATGCCACTCCTTTGATATCTTGGCTGTGTGCTTAGGGTCATTGTCCTGCTGAAAGATGAACCATTGTCCCTGTCTGAGTTTACAAGTGTTCTTTAGCAGGTTTACATCCAGGATGTCTCTGTACATTGCTGCATTTATCTTTCTCCCAATCCTGACTCATCTACCAGTCCCTGCCGCTGAAAAACATTCCCATGGCATGATGCTGCCAAAAAAACATTTTTCACATTGTCATTATGGGGTCTTGAGTGTAGAAATTTGAGAAAAAAAAAATTAATTTCATCCATTTTAGAATAAGGCTGTAACGTAACAAAATGTGAAAAAACTGAAGTGCTGTGAATACTTTCCAGATGCACAGTACACACTTTTAGTCTCTTATGATAAAGTGGAAACAAACAATAAACAAAAAAGGAAAGATGTAATTTAACATAAAGCAAAACAGCAAATGTCAGGGTATTTATTTATCATCCGTTATCTAAACCTGCTGCTCTCAGTTGAAGGTCATGGGGAGGTGGCGGTTGAAGCCTAGCCCAGCAGTCATTGACTGAGAGGTGAAGTACAGCCAGTCTATTCTTATCAGGAAAATATTATTTCTTTACACACACACACGTACGAGGTCTGTCAATAAAGTATAGGTCCTTTTTATTTTTTTCAAAAACTATATGGATTTCATTCATAGGTTTTTACATCAGACATGCTTGAACCCTCGTGCGCATGTGTGAGTTTGTCCACGCCTGTCGGTGACGTCATTCGCCTGTGAGCACCTCTTGTGGGAGGAGTCGTCCAGCCCTCGTCGGAATTCCTTTGTCTGAGAAGTTGCTGAGAGACTGGTGCTTTGTTTGATCAAAATTTTTTCTAAACCTGTGAGACACATCGAAGTGGACATGGTTCGAAAAAATTAAGCTGGTTTTTCGGTGAAAATTTAACAGCTGATGAGAGATTTGAGGTGATACTGTCGCTTTAAGGACTTCCCACGGTGCGAGACAGGTCGTGCAGCGCTCTCAGGTGCCGTCGTCAGCCTGTTTCAAGCTGAAAACCTCCACATTTCAGGCTCTATTGATCCAGGACGTCGTGGAGAGAACAGAGAAGTTCAGAAGAAGGTCAGTTCAGCATTTTATCTGGATATTCCACTGTTAAAGGAGATTTTTTAATGAAAGACGTGCGGACGGATTGCAGCGTCGGCTCGCAGCCGCTGCGACGCTCCGCCACAGGAAAAACACCTCCATTGGAAGCCTAAGGACAAGGTGGAACATGTCCAGCTGTTAAACAATTTCTCATATACTCACTCCACTGAAAGCCATCAAAAGCCGCCTGGATTTTACAAATGGTTATCAACACGGAGGTGTTTTCCTGTGCCGCCGCACCGCGCCGGCTGCGTTCCCGACGCGCGGGACCCGCCGCACGTCTTTCATTAAAAAAATCTCCTTTAACAGTGGAATATCCGGATAAAATGCTGAAACCGACTTCTTCTGAAACTTCTCTGTTCTCTTACGACGTCCTGGATCAATAGAGCCTGAAATGTGGAGGGTTTCAGCTTGAAACAGGCTGACGATGGCGCCTGGGAGCGCTGAGGCGACGTCTCGTACTGTGGGACGTCATTAAAGCGACAGTATCACCTCAAAATCTCTCATCAGCCGTTAAAATTTTCACCGAAAACCAGCTTAATTTTTCGAACCGTGTCCACTTCGATGTGTCCTCCAGGTTAGAAAAATTTTTGATCAAACAAAGCGCCAGTCTCTCAGCAACTTCTCAGACAAGGAATTCCGACGAGGGGGCTGGACGACTCCTCCCACAAGGAGTGCTCACAGGCGAATGACGTCACCGCAGGCGTGGAAAAACTCACGCATGCGCACGAGGGTTCAAGCATGTCTGACGTAAAATATACAAAAGAAATCCATATAGTTTTTGAAAAAAATAAAAGGACCTATACTTTGCAAAAAATCGCAGGGTGTTCAATACTTATTTTCCTCACTTTAAGTGCTTTTTTTCCTTTCTATGCTCTCTGATGTCTGCTCGAAGAGATCCATCTTGACTGCATCCTAATTTACAAATTTCACTCTAGGTACACTCACAAAAATATAAATGCAGCACTTTTGGTTTTGCTCCCATTTTGTTTGAGATGAACTCAACGATCTTAAACTTTTTCCACATACACAATAATCACCATTTCCCTCAAATATTGTTCACAAACAGTCTAAATCTGTGATAGTGAGCACCTTCTCCTTTGCTGAGATAAATCCATCCCACCTCACAGGTGTGCCATATCAAGATTCTGATTAGACACCATGATTAGTGCACAGGTGTGCCTTAGACTGCCCACAATAAAAGGCCACTCTGAAAGGTGCAGTTTTATCACACAGCACAAGTGCCACAGATGTTGCAAGATTTGGGGAGTGTGCAATTGGCATGCTGACAGCAGGAATGTCAACCAGAGAGCTTTGCTCGTGTATTGAATGTTCATTTCTCTACCATAAGCCATCTCCAAAGGTGTTTCAGAGAATTTGGCAGTACATCCAACCAGCCTCACAACCGCAGACCACATGTAACCACACCAGCCCAGGACCTCCACATCCAGCATGTTCACCTCCAAGATCGTCTGAGACCAGCCACTCGGACAGCTGCTGAAACAATCGGTTTGCATAACAAAAGAATTCTGCACAAACTGTCAGAAACCGTCTCAGGGAAGCTCATCTGCATGCTCGTCGTCCTCATCGGGGGTCTCGACCTGACTCCAGTTCGTCGTCGTAACCGACTTGAGTGGGCAATGCTCACATTCGCTGGCGTTTGGTACATTGGAGAGGTGTTCTCTTCACGGATGAATCCCGGTTCACACCTGTTCAGGGCAGATGGCAGACAGCGTGTGTGGCGTCGTGTGGGTGAGCGGTTTCTGATGTCAGTGTTGTGGATCGAGTGGCCCATGGTGGCGGTGGGGTTATGGTATGGGGCGGGCGTCTGTTATGGAGGAAGAACACAGGTGCATTTTATTGATGGCATTTTGAATGCACAGAGATACCGTGACGAGATCCTGAGGCCCTTGTTGTGCCATACATCCAAGAACATCACCTCATGTTGCAGCAGGATATGCACGGCCCCATGTTGCAAGGATCGTACACAATTCTTGGAAGCTGAAAATGTCTCAGTTCTTGCATGGCCGGCATACTCACCGGACATGTCACCCATTGAGCATGTTTGGGGATGCTCTGAACCGGCGTATACAACAGTGTGTACCAGTTCCTGCCAATATCCAGCAACTTGGCACAGCCATTGAAGAGGAGTGGACCAACATTCCACAGGCCACAATTGACAACCTGATCAACTCTATGCGAAGGAGATGTGTTGCACTGCATGAGGCAAATGGTGTCACACCAGATACTGACTGGTATCCCCCCCCAGTAAAAACAGAACTGCACCTTTCAGAGTGGCCTTTTATTGGTGGGCAGTCTAAGGCACACCTGTGCACTAATCATGGGTGTCTAATCAGCATCTTGATATGGCACACCTGTGAGGTGGGATGGATTATCTCAGCAAAGGAGAAGTGCTCACTATCACAGATTTAGACTGGTTGTGAACAATATTTGAGGGAAATGGTGATATTGTGTATGTGGAAAAAGTTTTAGATCTTTGAGTTCATCTCACAAAATGGGAGCAAAACCAAAAGTGTTGCGTTTATATTTTTGTTGAGTGTATGTATGTATGTATAATGACAATAAAGGCCCTTCTTGCTCTTTTTAAATGTAAATCATCATTTCAATTTCAATTTATTTTCATTTATATAGCGCCAAATCACAACAGAGTTGCCTCAAAGTGCTTCACACAAGTAAGGTCTAACCTTACCAACCCCCAGAGCAACAGTGGTAAGGAAAAACTCCCTCTGAGGAAGAAACCTCAAGCAGATCAGACTCAAAGGGGTGACCCTCTGCTTGGGCCATGCTACAAACATAAATTACAGAACAATTCACAGAACAATTCATGGACAAATATACAAGAAATGCTGTTGACGCACAGGACAGGAGGATCGCCAACAGAATATAACTCACCATCTCTGGATGGAGCTGCACCTTAAACAGAGTGAAAAAACAGAATCAGGCATCAGAAAGACAAAAAATACTGTGTAATTTTACCAGCATTAAACAACAAAAAAAACAGAGAAATACTAAGGTGATCGCCGGCCACTAGCCCTAAACTTCACTAAAAGACCCAGAATTTAGGTAAGTTGAGGCCGCAGCCCGCTCCATTACTAATAAAATGAATTAAAAGAGTAAAAGGCGTAAAACAAAACTGTACCAGTATGCTAGCCATATGAAAGGGAAAATAAGTGCATCTTAAGTCTGGACTTGAAAATCTCCACAGAATCTGACTGTTTTATTGATGCAGGGAGATCATACCACAGAACAGGGGCACGATAAGAGAAAGCTCTGTGACCCGCAGACTTCTTATTCACCTTAGGGACACAAAGTAGTCCTGCACCCTGAGAACGAAATGCCTGGGCCGGTATGTAAGGTTTAATTAGGTCAGCTAGGTAGGGAGGTGCCAGTCCATGAATACTTTTATAGGTTAGTAGCAGAACCTTAAAATCTGATCTCACTGGGACAGGAAGCCAGTGAAGGGATGCCAAAATGGGTGTAATGTGGTTGTACTTTCTGCTTCGTGTCAAAAGTCTGGCTACAGCATTTTGAACCAACTGGAGACCCCTAATGCTAGACTGCGGTAAACCAGAAAATAGAACATTGCAGTAGTCCAATCTAGAAGAGATAAATGCATGGATCAGGGTCTCAGCATCAGCCATAGACAGGATGGGACGAATCTTCGCTATATTTCGCAGGTGGAAGAAAGCAGTCCTAGTAATATTTCTAATGTGGAGGCCAAAGGACAATGAAGGATCAAAAATTACCCCAAGGTTCCTCACTTTGTCAGTGTGATGTATGACACATGAGCTGAGGCTGAGCGTTAACTGGTCAAATTGATGCCGATGTCTCACTGGACCAAGAACCATCATTTCAATCTTATCAGTGTTTAAAAGTAGGAAGTTTCTAGACATCCAACTTCTCACTGCTGCAAGGCAATCTTCTATGGATTTTATGTGAACGAGATTACCGGCAGTTATCGGCATGTATAACTGAGTATCATCTGCATAGCAGTGAAAGGTAATCCCAAAACACCGCAATATGTGCCCAAGGGGTGCTATATAAAGGGAGAAAAAGCAGGGGGCCTAAGACAGACCCTGTGGAACCCCAAATTTCATGTCACTAAGGTTAGAGGTAGTGTTACTGTACAAAACACAGTGAGAATGACTGGTCAAGTATGATGTCAGCCATGCAAGGGCACTCCCAGTAATCCCAAAATGATTTTCCAGCCTATCAAGTAGAATATGATGATCCACTGTATCAAACGCAGCACTGAGATCTAACAGCAGCAGAACCATAGTGGTGTCCGAGTCCATTGTAAGCAGAAGATCATTCACCACTTTAGTGAGAGCCGTCTCTGTGGAATGATATTTTCTAAAAGCAGACTGCAGTGGCTCAAAGAGATTATTCTCAGTAATACTGCGTTTACACATAACGACGACAAGTCACGAATGCCATGAAGTACACATTCTTGGCCGCTGATCACGAATGTGATTATTCGGGGCAGAGGCGTCAGGTGTCCTCAGGAACTGCTGCAACCTGTTACCACACGTTATGATTAATGGCACGTGTTGCTGGAGAATTATCATGAACCATTACGCAAAGTAAAGAATAGTGTTCCACATTGTTGCGCGCTATAGTGCGCTATTGCGCGTAACAGCGCATCGTTAAGTTCTGTCACGTTGTGAGTGAGGTGAATTGTCTCCACACACACACACCCATATTCATCCAACCGAATTCAGATCGCTCCAGTTTTTCAGAAGAACTTTGTGACTGCATGCGTAGTTGGGCTCTGTGCCATGGAGTGGCACAGAGAGAAGGAGGAGGAGATGGACATAGCCATGTTGTGGCTTCCTGCGGCTCTTCGTCTCGCGCATTTTCCCAAATATCAGGCACATGCAGCAGGTGGAACACCTGCAGGAGCATCCTGAGGAGCTTCAGCAGGAACTGTGGAACGACATTTGGAGCCGAGTTTAATTGTGCGCACGTGACAGAAAGCTGATTCGTCGTGCGCGCAGTGAAATGTGACGCCACGTTACAAGTCGTGTCAAAACTTGACAGTTTCCGTGTCACTTCGTAATAACGCGTGACAGTTTGGGCTCCAAGAACCGTCACAGGAACCACTACGAACGTTGCCACGTTCTATTAAGGTTCAATACTCATCAAGACGGATCAATACGCCCAGTTGCGACCTCCACGACGTGAGACGAAATGAGGGTGGTGTGTGACATTCGTGGAAGATTTTTTGACAGGCAAAAACATGCTCCATGAATATCAAGAATATCACGCACCAACACGCACTATTAAGAAACATATTCAGATGCGTTAAGTCACATTAAGAATGTCAGGAATGTGTCACAAATGACAGAAAAATGACATTCGTAACACGTCTTGGTTATGTGTAAATGCACCTTAAGATAGCCCAAGAGTGGGCCGACTGTTCTGGAAATCATTTGAGGGCATGTCTAGATCCATTCATGTAGAAATAAGGATATTGAAAACAGACTGAACACTGTTTGAGGTTTTCTATTTTATTTTATTTTTTTAATTGTATGCAAGAGTTCACTGACTATAGGGTATTATTATGCTACAATATTAATATCTGTTTTACAACATATGACGACACATATTAGTTTGCTGAAAATATGTATGATATGACCCCTTTAAATAGCTTGTGCTAAAACAAATGTAAAGCTGCCCGGATTCACTTTTATTTTCCTTTACTCTGTGTAATGTTCTGCCAATTAAATTGAACAGCTGTCACATGCGAGCTACTGAAATAATCTTATCTTCTATTTACTGTCATGTGATAAAATCAAATGAATTTTCCCATCAACGTAAACAAACAGCGATTGGTTTCTCATCACTCAACCTACTACAGCAGGTACACAAAAGGTTGGAACAGCAAGTCACGTTCTGTCTTACGTTCAAAACTGTCTTCAGCTGTTCCTAAGTGTAGATGACATGTCAGCGATGGGACTCAAAGCTTTGAAAAGCAGCGTGCACACAGCAATGGGGGACGACGTGCACGAGGAGTTGCACTTGCTCCGAGCCACAGAGTGGGTAGATGAATTCTGCAACATGCCCTAACTGGCAGCCTGCAGACAGCTGATGTTTATCTGCTCTGCCCATCTGGGCTGTGTGACTAAACATCTGGTAAAGCTGTCAGTGTGTACGCAGTGCTCACTGACTCTTGTCCACCCCTACCCAGAGAGGCAGCAAGGTCTTAACGTTCTTAAACTCTGACTCAACTACCACACGGTTGTCCAGCATTCTCGAAATTTACTCAGCTCTTTTATTATTATTATTTGTAATTTTTTCAGTTTTTGAACTGTAGTTTTCAAGATGACAGCTTTGGTTTTAGCTACAATGGCAAAAAATGAAATCAAGTTATTAAAAGGAAGAAAAGAATCTCTTGTAGCTTTTCTTCTCTTGATCACATGGATGTATCTCTTTAGTTAAACCACCATGCTGTGTGTTTTTAAAGCAAAAAATTGCTTGCTTCAGAGGATCCTCATACACCATATTGGCTGTTCCCCCACCCCACCCCCCCGACATATTGCTTTTGTAAAATAGTAAAAAAAAAAAAAAAAAAAGCATATTCCCTGTATCATTACTCAAACTCCTCTTAGATTTTATGCAGCCGATTAATTTTTTTTTTTTACATTTTCTGTCTTGTGGTCTTTAACAACAGGCCAGTGTCACAGACCAAATGGTCCCCACCTAAAAATTGGTCCGCCCTGCCTTCTTTGGGCCCTGCCATCATTTGGGACCACAGCACCTCATCTGAGATGGTCTCTCTTCACCCAAAGCGATCAAAGGAAATAATGTGATTATTAACCCGACGGCTGAGTACAAGTTTTACTAAATTATAAATAACTTTTTAATGATATGAGATAGAAACTTACTTGTTTTATTTTTTTGCTCAAACGTGAACTCCGCGGACTTTCGAGCCAGTTGTCCACCATGTTTGTACTCCTCATAGAAGCTGTGTGATGACGTACGCAATGTGAGTGTCCAATCGGAATTGGTTCACCGTCACATGGTTTTTCCAATATCCAATCGTAGGTCAGAGTAGTCTCACATGGTATCGCAAACATTGTTAGGAGCAGTGATATGTTACTCTTTGGGATGTGAATGCTGTTTGAACAGCCCTCTGGCTGCTGGCTCCATGTGTAAAAGCGCAGCATTGCGCATATGAATGAAGTGATCAGCATAAGAGGGTCTCATACAACCTCACTGGTCAACCAGAGTGTCACTGCAAGCAATCCAAGGGGGAGTCAACTGCATAGAATTAAAAAGTTTGTATTGTAAGCCTTTGTGTAATCAATCAATCAATCAATCAATTTTATTTATATAGCGCCAAATCACAACAAACTGTTGCCCCAAGGCGCTTTATATTGTAAGGCAAGGCCATACAATAATTATGTAAAAACCCCAACGGTCAAAACGACCCCCTGTGAGCAAGCACTTGGCGACAGTGGGAAGGAAAAACTCCCTTTTAACAGGAAGAAACCTCCAGCAGAACCAGGCTCAGGGAGGGGCAGTCTTCTGCTGGGACTGGTTGGGGCTGAGGGAGAGAACCAGGAAAAAGACATGCTGTGGAGGGGAGCAGAGATCAATCACTAATGATTAAATGCAGAGTGGTGCATACAGAGCAAAAAGAGAAAGAAACACTCAGTGCATCATGGGAACCCCCCAGCAGTCTACGTCTATAGCAGCATAACTAAGGGATGGTTCAGGGTCACCTGAACCAGCCCTAACTATAAGCTTTAGCAAAAAGGACAGTTTTAAGCCTAATCTTAAAAGTAGAGAGGGTGTCTGTCTCCCTGATCTGAATTGGGAGCTGGTTCCACAGGAGAGGAGCCTGAAAGATAAACTCAGATAAAACTGAAGTTATTGTACTTGGCCCCACAAATCTTAGAAACATGGTGTCTAACCAGATCCTTACTCTGGATGGCATTACCCTGACCTCTAGTAATACTGTGAGAAATCTTGGAGTCATTTTTGATCAGGATATGTCATTCAAAGCGCATATTAAACAAATATGTAAGACTGCTTTTTTGCATTTACGCAATATCTCTAAAATTAGAAAGGTCTTGTCTCAGAGTGATGCTGAAAAACTAATTCATGCATTTATTTCCTCTAGGCTGGACTATTGTAATTCATTATTATCAGGTTGTCCTAAAAGTTCCCTGAAAAGCCTTCAGTTAATTCAAAATGCTGCAGCTAGAGTACTGACGGGGACTAGAAGGAGAGAGCATATCTCACCCATATTGGCCTCTCTTCATTGGCTTCCTGTTAATTCTAGAATAGAATTTAAAATTCTTCTTCTTACTTATAAGGTTTTGAATAATCAGGTCCCTTCTTATCTTAGGGACCTCATAGTACCATATCACCCCAATAGAGCGCTTCGCTCTCAGACTGCAGGCTTACTTGTAGTTCCTAGGGTTTGTAAGAGTAGAATGGGAGGCAGAGCCTTCAGCTTTCAGGCTCCTCTCCTGTGGAACCAGCTCCCAATTCAGATCAGGGAGACAGACACCCTCTCTACTTTTAAGATTAGGCTTAAAACTTTCCTTTTTGCTAAAGCTTGTAGTTAGGGCTGGATCAGGTGACCCTGAACCATCCCTTAGTTATGCTGCTATAGACTTAGACTGCTGGGGGGTTCCCATAATGCACTGAGTGTTTCTTTCTCTTTTTGCTCTGTATGCACCACTCTGCATTTAATCATTAGTGATTGATCTCTGCTCCCCTCCACAGCATGTCTTTTTCCTGGTTCTCTCCCTCAGCCCCAACCAGTCCCAGCAGAAGACTGCCCCTTTTGACCATTGGGGTTTTTAAGTAATTATTGTATGGCCTTGCCTTGCAATATAAAGCGCCTTGGGGCAACTGTTTGTTGTGATTTGGCGCTATATAAATAAAATTGATTGATTGATTGATTGAAAGCTGAAGGCTCTGCCTCCCATTCTACTCTTACAAACCCTAGGAACTACAAGTAAGCCTGCAGTCTGAGAGCAAAGTGCTCTATTGGGGTGATATGGTACTATGAGGTCCCTAAGATAAGATGGGACCTGATTATTCAAAACCTTATAAGTAAGAACAAGAATTTTAAATTCTATTCTAGAATTAACAGGAAGCCAATGAAGAGAGGCCAATATGGGTGAGATATGCTCTCTCCTTCTAGTCCCTGTCAGTACTCTAGCTGCAGCATTTTGAATTAACTGAAGGCTTTTCAGGGAACTTTTAGGACAACCTGATAATAATGAATCACAATAGTCCAGCCTAGAGGAAATAAATGCATGAATTAGTTTTTCAGCATCACTCTGAGACAAGACCTTTCTAATTTTAGAGATATTGCGTAAATGCAAAAAAGCAGTCCTATGTATTTGTTTAATATGCGCATTGAATGACATATCCTGATCAAAAATGACTCCAAGATTTCTCACAGTATTACTAGAGGTCAGGGTAATGCCATCCAGAGTAAGGATCTGGTTAGACACCATGTTTCTAAGATTTGTGGGGCCAAGTACAATAACTTCAGTTTTATCTGAGTTTAAAAGCAGGAAATTAGAGGTCATCCATGTCTTTATGTCTGTAAGACAATCCTGCAGTTTAGCTAATTGGTGTGTGTCCTCTGGCTTCATGGATAGATAAAGCTGGGTATCATCTGCGTAACAATGAAAATTTAAGCAATGCCGTCTAATAATACTGCCTAAGGGAAGCATGTATAAAGTGAATAAAATTGGTCCTAGCACAGAACCTTGTGGAACTCCATAATTAACCTTAGTCTGTGAAGAAGATTCCCCATTTACATGAACAAATTGTAATCTGTTAGATAAATATGTATATCTATATACCTATATATCTATAAATCTAATAGATAAATAATAATAGCAGACAGAAATTGCTTTGAGATGTGGCATAAAGACAAAACGCATGGACCATTTTGTATATATTGTTCAAAATGTACATTTGTGTTTATTGTTAGAACATTTATTTTGTAAATTCTCTTTGTACAAGACTCCAAACAGCCTTTATAAAGTGTCAAAATGGTTGTTTATTATAGTTTGCTGTGTGTTTTGAATAAATGTGTGAAAAATATTTTTTGCTTTATTTTTTCCTTTCTTATTTCTGTTTATAAACCTTTATTACACTTATAAAAACACCATTATAACATATATATTCTGAAAGTACAGGTTGTCCTGAAAAAAATACATAGCACTTGATTGTGAGATGCAGGGTGAGCTGTTAACAGCAATAATAAAACATTTATGCCAGGTGAATGAACTGTTCAAAAAATGCCCTTGGACCCCAGAGGGTTAACCATCAGATGACAAAATAGAACCTTTTAAAGTCAGTTTTATGCAAGAAAGGAGTCTGTTTTAAGCAGAAACGTGGCGATAATCAGTGAGTCGCGACTGACACTTTGAAATGACGGAGGCGCAGTGAGGGCAGCAGCTAGCAACTTGTGTAGCTGCAGTGCTCTGATCGTTTCCTCCATTTTTCCTGATGAAATAATGCTGAATTTATGTGGAAAATGATTGTTGTACAAACGCTTCAGGTATCTGTGCAGTTTGAAGCAGAAACGAGGTGATAATTGGCGAAACGCTGGTGACGCTAAGAAATGACGCATGCGCAGTGAAGGCAGGGCGGACCGATTTTTATGGGGACCGATCGGTCTGCGACACCAGGTCACCGGTTTTCAAAATCATTTTATAGTTAAAATAACATCGGCACACACAGTACAGCTATGGAGACAATTTTACAAACACCTATTCTCATAAGTTTCAAAGACTGTTCTCCAACTGCAAATATTTCCATTTTTATTTAACAATAAATGTCTTAAGTTAATTATGTCTACTTTATTTCAAAATAAAGCTATTTAAAACAATTGATTTATTCACTGGGCTTGCATATACATGAGATGACTGACTCCTTAAATTGCATGAAACATTACAGAAATGGATGGAATTACGTGTTATAGTTTCTAAAAGACTTGACATAATTTAGGATTAATTAAGTAACCTTTAGATATATTTAGGACCTACCTATAGAACCAGTGCCTTTTTGTATTTAAGAGCAGGAATCAAAAATGTGAACGACACAATCACAATTGCATTCCAGAACAGCAGCTGGGCTGCTTGGAACTGAATCAAACTGGGATTTAAGCGTCGACTAGGGGGGCAGCTGAAATTTCCTGACTCTCTCAACTTCTTTGAGGCCAGATGTCGTGCTTTCATCACTTTCGTCAGGGCCGGTGATCCTTTTTATAACTGACAGTTCCCATTGAGGAAGAAATGGAGGAAGCAAATGAACAGAAACAGTTTAAGTACCAGGAGCTGTTGGATCATTGCCGGAGTAGAACTTCTTGTGAGCAAATTGAAGTGGGGTGTAGAGGCTACTACACTCTACTTGGCATGACTGGGTTGGGAAAAGAGAAAATCCATCAAGTCCACCAGGATGCTGCAGAGAGAAGCCTCCTGATGGCTTTGGATTATGAGGAAGGGCCGATGGGTCAGTGCGGCTGGAACACCAGCAAGGGCCTGATCAACCCTGGCTAGGTCGACCAAATGAATGGGTATGAAGTTGAAAGACCTGAAACTTTCGATCACCTTAGAAACATCACCGATGATGTACCCCACTGCATCTGTGGATGTATCTTTAACCCTCAGGGTCCAGAAACATAAAAACCCATTGATTTAGACTCACTGATGAACCCCAGAAGGTTAACCAATTGTGTTACTATAAGCCTTCAGTGCACATGCGTCATTTTGGAGCGTCAGCAGCAATTCACGGATTATTGCCTTATTTCTGCTTCAAACTGCACTCCAGTCATCAACTGTCTCAGCGACAGATATCTACCGCTTTTGTACAACAATCATCCATCCATCCATCCATTTTCTTCCGCTTTATCCGGAGACGGGTCGCGGGGGCAGCAGCTCAAGCAAAGCTGCCCAGACCTCCCGATCCACACACACCTCCCCCAGCTCCTCCGGGGGAACCCCAAGGCGTTCCCAAGCCAGCTGAGAGATGTAGTCCTTCCAGCGTGTCCTGGGTCTTCCCTGGGGCCTCCTCCCAGTGGGACGTGCCCGGAACACCTCTCCAGTGAGGCGTCCAGGGGGCATCCGGAAAAGACGCCCAAGCCACCTCAACTGACTCCTTTCGACGTGGAGGAGCAGCGGCTCGACTCCGAGCTACTCCCGAGTGACCGAGCTCCTCACCCTATCTCTAAGGGAGTGCCCAGCCACCCTGCAGAGGAAACTCATCTCGGCCGCTTGTACTCGCAATCTCGTTCTTTCGGTCATGAGCCAAATCTCATGACCATAGGTGAGGATCGGAACGTAGATTGATCGGTAAATTGAGAGCTTTGTCGGACCATCGTGGTGAAGAGAGAGCTGAGTACACTAATCATTTCCACATAAATTCAGCATTATTTCATCATAAAAGACGGGGGAGCAATCAGAGCACCACAGCATGCCTGAGTCTGCTGGCTCTCCGAGTCTGACTCTCTACACTGATCAAAGGGAATAATGTGATTATTAACCATCAGATGACAAAGTAAAACCCCTTAAATCATTCTAAAGTCAGTTTTAAGCAGATACAAGTCAGTAATCTGGCTATCATTGCTGCATGTGCAGTGAAGGCAGGGGGAATGATTTTTAGGGGGGGGGGACCGTTCGGTCGGCAACACGGAAACAACTGCAAGAAATTCTATCTAGGAAGGACTACATGTGTGCAACAAAAACAAGAAAGAGTTATTAGCATTCATGGAGAAGGCAGAGGGCACATATGAGGATCTTGGTGATTCTTTCATCAGCGTTGGCAAGCTAACTAGCTTGCTAACGCTTTTGTTTTTATTTTTTTTATTTTTCTCTTTTAGCACTGTTGTCGTGCGTTGCCTGTGCTGCTTCATGGCCTGTTTGGTGCCTTGATTGGGGCACTCCTTCTGCTGAATCACCTTTAAATTATTTACACATTATTCACTTTGTGTGTTTTTAGGAATCCGCTAGGTTGCGTAGCTACTAGCTCTTAGCCGATTTAGCATGGCGGCTTCTCCTGTCTCTTCCGCACTTTTCTGCTCTGGGTGTGAAATGTTTAGTTATTCCTCGGCCTCCTTTAGCAGTAACGGTACTTGTAATAAGTGCAGCTTATTCGTAGCTTTGGAGGCCAGGCTGGGCGAATTGGAGACTCGGCTCCGCACCGTGGAAAATTCTACAGCTAGCCAGGCCCCTGTAGTCGGTGCGGACCAAGGCAGCTTAGCCGCCGCTAGTTCCCCCCTGGCAGATCCCGGGCAGTCGGGAAAGCAGGCTGACTGGATGACTGTGAGGAGGAAGTGTAGCCCTAAACAGAAGCCCCGTGTACACCGTCAACCCGTTCACATCTCTAACCGTTTTTCCCCACTCGACGATACACTCGCCGAGGATCAAACTCTGGTTATTGGCGACTCTGTTTTGAGAAATGTGAAGTTAGCGACACCAGCAACCATTGTCAATTGTCTTCCGGGGGCCAGAGCAGGCGACATCGAAGGACATTTGAAATTGCTGGCTAAGGGTAAGCGTAAATTTGGTAAGATTGTAATTCACGTCGGCAGTAATGACACTCGGTTACGCCAATCGGAGGTCACTAAAATTAACATTAAATCGGTGTGTAACTTTGCAAAAACAATGTCGGACTCTGTTGTTTTCTCTGGGCCCCTCCCCAATCAGACCGGGAGTGACATGTTTAGCCGCATGTTCTCCTTGAATTGCTGGCTGTCTGAGTGGTGTCCAAAAAATGAGGTGGGCTTCATTGATAATTGGCAAAGCTTCTGGGGAAAACCTGGTCTTGTTAGGAGAGACGGCATCCATCCCACTTTAGATGGAGCAGTTCTCATTTCTAGAAATCTGGCCAATTTTCTTGGATCCTCCAAACTGTGACTGTCCAGCGTTGGGACCAGGAGGCAGAGCTGTGGTCTTATACACCTCTCTGCAGCTTCTCTCCCCCTGCCATCCCCTCATTACCCCATCCCCGTAGAGACGGTGCCTGCTCCCAGACCACCAATAACCAGCAAAAATCTATTTAAGCATAAAAATTCAAAAAGAAAAAATAATATAGCACCTTCAACTGCACCACAGACTAAAACAGTTAAATATGGTCTATTAAACATTAGGTCTCTCTCTTCTAAGTCCCTGTTGGTAAATGATATAATAATTGATCAACGTATTGATTTATTCTGCCTAACAGAAACCTGGTTACAGCAGGATGAATATGTTAGTTTAAATGAGTCAACACCCCCGAGTCACACTAACTGTCAGAACGCTCGTAGCACGGGCCGTGGCGGAGGATTAGCAGCAATCTTCCATTCCATCTTATTAATTAATCAAAAACCTAGACAGAGCTTTAATTCATTTGAAAGCTTGTCTCTTAGTCTTGTCCATCCAAATTGGAAGTCCCAAAAACCAGTTTTATTTGTTATTATCTATCGTCCACCTGGTCGTTACTGTGAGTTTCTCTGTGAATTTTCAGACCTTTTGTCTGACTTAGTGCTTAGCTCAGATAAGATAATTATAGTGGGCGATTTTAATATCCACACAGATGCTGAGAATGACAGCCTCAACACTGCATTTAATCTATTATTAGACTCTATCGGCTTTGCTCAAAAAGTAAATGAGTCCACCCACCACTTTAATCATATCTTAGATCTTGTTCTGACTTATGGTATGGAAATAGAAGATTTAACAGTATTCCCTGAAAACTCCTTTCTGTCTGATCATTTTTTAATAACATTTACATTTACCCTGATGGACTACCCAGCAGTGGGGAATAAGTTTCATTACACTAGAAGTCTTTCAGAAAGCGCTGTAACTAGGTTTAAGGATATGATTCCTTCGTTATGTTCTCTAATGTCATATACCAACACAGAGCAGAGTAGCTACCTAAACTCTGTAAGGGAGTTAGAGTATCTTGTCAATAGTTTTACATCCTCTTTGAAGACAACTTTGGATGCTGTAGCTCCTCTGAAAAAGAGAGCTTTAAATCAGAAGTGTCTGACTCCATGGTATAACTCACAAACTCGTAGCTTAAAGCAGATAACCCGTAAGTTGGAGAGGAAATGGCGTCTCACTAACTTAGAAGATCTTCACTTAGCCTGGAAAAAGAGTTTGTTGCTCTATAAAAAAGCCCTCCGTAAAGCTAGGACATCTTTCTACTCATCACTAATTGAAGAAAATAAGAATAACCTCAGGTTTCTTTTCAGCACTGTAGCTAGGCTGACAAAGAGTCAGAGCTCTATTGAGCTGAGTATTCCATTAACTTTAACTAGTAATGACTTCATGACTTTCTTTGCTAACAAAATTTTGACTATTAGAGAAAAAATTACTCATAACCATCCCAAAGATGTATCGTTATCTTTGGCTGCTTTCAGTGATGCCGGTATTTGGTTAGACTCTTTCTCTCCGGTTGTTCTGTCTGAGTTATTTTCATTGGTTGCTTCGTCCAAACCATCAGCATGTTTATTGGACCCCATTCCTGCCAGGCTGCTCAAGGAAGTCCTACCATTATTTAATGCTTCAATCTTAAATATGATCAATCTATCTTTGTTAGTTGGTTATGTACCACAGGCCTTTAAGGTGGCAGTAATTAAACCATTACTTAAAAAGCCATCACTTGACCCAGCTATCTTAGCTAATTATAGGCCAATTTCCAACCTTCCTTTTCTCTCAAAGATTCTTGAGAGGGTAGTTGTAAAACAGTTAACTGATCACCTGCAGAGGAATGGTCTATTTGAAGAGTTTCAGTCAGGTTTTAGAATTCATCATAGTACAGAAACAGCATTGGTGAAGGTTACAAATGATCTTCTTATGGCTTCGGACAGTGGACTTATCTCTGTGCTTGTTCTGTTGGACCTCAGTGCTGCTTTTGATACTGTTGACCATAAAATTTTATTACAGAGATTAGAGCATGTCATAGGTATTAAAGGCACTGCGCTGCGGTGGTTTGAATCATATTTGTCTAATAGATTACAGTTTGTTCATGTAAATGGGGAATCTTCTTCACAGACTAAAGTTAATTATGGAGTTCCACAAGGTTCTGTGCTAGGACCAATTTTATTCACTTTATACATGCTTCCCTTAGGCAGTATTATTAGACGGTATTGCTTAAATTTTCATTGTTACGCAGATGATACCCAGCTTTATCTATCCATGAAGCCAGAGGATACACACCAATTAGCTAAACTGCAGGATTGTCTTACAGACATAAAGACATGGATGACCTCTAATTTCCTGCTTTTAAACTCAGATAAAACTGAAGTTATTGTACTTGGCCCCACAAATCTTAGAAGCATGGTGTCTAACCAGATCATTACTCTGGATGGCATTTCCCTGATCTTTAGTAATACTGTGAGAAATCTTGGAGTCATTTTTGATCAGGATATGTCATTCAAAGCGCATATTAAACAATTATGTAGGACTGCCTTTTTGCATTTACGCAATATCTCTAAAATCAGAAAGGTCTTGTCTCAGAGTGATGCTGAAAAACTAATTCATGCATTTATTTCCTCTAGGCTGGACTATTGTAATTCATTATTATCAGGTTGTCCTAAAAGTTCCCTAAAAAGCCTTCAGTTGGTTCAGAATGCTGCAGCTAGAGTACTGACGGGGACTAGCAGGAGAGAGCATATCTCACCCGTGTTGGCCTCTCTTCATTGGCTTCCTGTTAATTCTAGAATAGAATTTAAAATTCTTCTTCTTACTTATAAGGTTTTGAATAATCAGGTCCCATCTTATCTTAGGGACCTCGTAGTACCATATTACCCCATTAGAGCGCTTCGCTCTCAGACTGCGGGCTTACTTGTAGTTCCTAGGGTTTGTAAGAGTAGAATGGGAGGCAGAGCCTTCAGCTTTCAGGCTCCTCTCCTGTGGAACCAGCTCCCAATTCAGATCAGGGAGACAGATACCCTCTCTACTTTTAAGATTAGGCTTAAAACTTTCCTTTTCGCTAAGGCTTATAGTTAGGGCTGGATCGGGTGACCCTGGACCATCCCTTGGTTATGCTGCTTTAGACGTAGATTGTGGGGGGGTTCCCATGGTGCACTGTTTCTTTCTCTTTTTGCTCTGTATGCATCACTCTGCATTTAATCATTAGTGATCGATCTCTGCCCCCCTTCACAGCATGTCTTTTTCCTGTTTTTTTCCCTCAGCCCCAACCAGTCTCAGCAGAAGACTGCCCCTCCCTGAGCCTGGTTCTGCTGGAGGTTTCTTCCTGTTAAAAGGGAGTTTTTCCTTCCCACTGTTGCCAAGTGCTTGCTCATAGGGGGTCATTTTGACCGTTGGGGTTTTTCATAATTATTGTATGGCCTTGCCTTACAATATGGAGCGCCTTGGGGCAACTGTTTGTTGTGATTTGGCGCTATATAAGAAAAAAGTTGATTGATTGATTGAGTTGATTGTGAGGAGTCTGAACAAAAATGGAGAAGATGACAGTCGACATCCACTTGTAAACATCCAGCTTTTATAGTTGGCTTGTATGAGATGCAGCTTCACAGAAGAAAACTATGTTGTCTATGTTGTCTGGGAACCATTAACACCAGTAAATTAAGCACACACCAGATAAACAAAAGTGTAGAATGATGCGATCACATATATAGCGGGGCATGCCGACCTTTTTCCCACAATGCATTGTGGTGACACGCAAATTTTTCCCACTAGGCAGCAGCACATGTAAGTCAGGTTCATTCAGTTCATGCAGAATGATACCAGTTTGCCATTCAGAAGCTTTTCTAGGTAATTCCACCAATTTCTGGAATCTTGTAGAATCTTCCATGCTGTTCAAAAAGAGGCATTCATCTTGGTATGGGTGACTGACCCACTGAAAATCTGACAATGAAGTAAAAATAGTGGAGTAAAAATTACATAAATCTTCTTGTGACTATTACTTTTAAATCATTTATGTGGAAATAAAGTCAACATTATAATTCACTGAACACATATTTGATAAAATGGAATACTTGTAGTTCATGAAACTTGAGTTTGAAAATCTTTAGCCAAGGTGTGTATGTAAATTTACACTCTTGGCTGTGGACTTATAATAGGACTCAGATAATCTTAGTAGTAAAATACTTTTGGTAAATGGGACTTTGTAGACACCATGCCTTGCCTTCTCAATTTTCCTCAAGAACAAGATGCTCTAACTGGTATCTCTTCATCCATTATGGATGCTTTGTTTTAGGAGGGCAATCTGTGCAGGATGATATAAATAACTTCTTTTTGTTCCCAGCAGGATGGAAGAAGCAGCACGAGACGGTACAGTGTTGTGGTAGTACGGGGCATCTTATGATGTGATTTCAAATCCAAAGTCAAAGAAAGCATCAACGCATGTATAATCACATCTTTTGACACTCTTATTTTCATGAAATACACTTCTGCTATTACAGTACATCCAGAAAGGTATTCACAGCACTTCACAATTTCCACATTTTGCTTGTTACAGCCTTATTCCAAAACAAATGATTTTTTTTTCCCTCAAAATTCTACACACAGTACCTCATAATGACAATGTGAAAAAAGCTTTCTTGAGATTTCTGCCATTTATTAAAATTTAAAAAAACTAAGAAAACATATGTACATAAGTATTCACAATCTTTGCCATGGAGCTCAAAATTGAGCTCAGGCACATCCTGTTCCCACTGATTCTCCTTGAGATGTTTCTACAGCTTAATTGGAGTCCACCTGGGGTAAATTCAGTTGATTGGACATGATTTGGAAAGACACACACCTGTCTACAATGTCCCACAGTTGACAGTGCATGTCAGAGCACAAACCAAGCATGAAGTCAAAGGAATTGTCTGGAGACCTCAGAGACAGGATTGTCTGAAGGCACAAATCTGGGGAAGGGTACAGAAACATTTTTGCTGCTTTGAAAGTCCCAATGAGCACAGTGGCCTTCATCATCTGTAAATGGATGGCTGCCTGTCTAAACTGAATGATCGGGGGAGAAGGAGCTTAGTCAGGGAGGTGACCAAGAACCCGATGGTCACTCTGTCAGAGCTCCAGCATTCCCCTGTGGAGACAGAACAAGTGCCTCTGCCTGACCTGAATCAGATTCCAATTGAACATCTCTGGAGAAATCTGAAAATGGCTGTGCATCAACACTCCCCATCCAGCCTGATGGAGCTTGACAGGTGCTGCAAAGTGGAATGGGCAAAACCTTTCAAAGATAGGTGCGCCAAGATTGTGGTATCATATTCAAGAAGACTGGAGGCTGTAATTGCTGCCAAAGGTGCATCACCAAAGTACTGAACAAAAGGTGGCAATACTTATGTACATGTGATTTCTTAAGCCCCAGTCACACGGCACTAACGAAGGCCACCAAAGCCAAAACAAAACATGAAATCTGGACTTAACGTTGTCTTTCGGAGACATTTGTTTTATCAGTCATCCAGCTTCGTTCTGTAGCTGGTGCGTCGTCAGTATTTTCAAACTGTTGAAAAATGTGAACGAATCCTGACGACAACCTCAATTTGTCTGTATTCCGTTTTGCTTTCTGTCTAGATGGTTCCTCATTTTATAGTTCCCGTACCATTAGCGTTGCATTTGATTGTCATCCAATTTCATCGAACCTCCATCCTCTCAACGTCTCAGGCTAAGACGTGCGTGTGCACACACACATTGTCAAGACAACAGACCTGTGGGTGGCTGTGGACAGCACAGACTGCTGCAGAAATGATCACATGCTGGCGCTTCATTTTAATTTTGTTTATAAGCGTCAAGGTCGCCGTTTGCTTTGTTTTTCTTGTTTGTTGCATTTCGGTCTTTTATGCGCTCTGCATTTGCAGGCTTTTGGTGATGGGAGAACTCCAGGCTCATTTGTCCACTTTTTCTCGACGATTTGTGACTTTGGGACTTTTTTCCCTTCGTTCAGCTAACGCTGTGTGCCGTGTGACCAGGCCATAAGTTTTTTATTTTTAATAAATTTGCAGAAATTTAAAAAAACAAAACTTTGTCATTATGGGGTTTTGTGAGTAGAATTTTGAGGGGAAAAAATGAATTGGCTCCATTTTGGAATAAGGCTGTAACATAACAAAATGTGGCAAAAGTGAAGCGCTGTGAATACTTTCCAGATGCATGCGTGTATGATCTGAAGCATGTGTGAAGTACATACTGTGTATTCTCACTGCACATTCTTCCTTTATAAATTTCACTTAATGTATTGGAAAAGGCATATATGCGTTTTTGGTGTGAACACAATATGTATCAATGAGAATCTTGTGGGCGTGTGTTGACACCTCAGAAATCATACATCACAAAAGTAATAGGTCATGTGTTATAGAAATGGAAGACAGACCACTTTAGGCCTCAGATTTGCAGTACAAAACATCAACAGTACTTGAACAAGAATAACAATAATAAAGAACCAATCACATTTAAAGATAGACCAATTTTGCCCTGCTGGCTTCCTGGAAAAGCTGCTGATTAAAAAAAGATAATAACAAGAAAACTTCATATTTTGTTCTTTTTTCTGTTGTTGGGTTTGTTTGTTCTTTTTGTTTTTTAAAAGAAAAATAACCCTCAAAAATCTCCCTTTGCCAGTTGTATCTCTAGCAGTTAGTCACACACATTTGTGCAATTTTGGCAGTGAAAACTATTTTTCAGCTGCACCATACCAGCTCTCTCTTCTGACATTTTAATTGAGTGCAATTTGCTCAAAATTGCTACAAGTATGCAAATGTTTATTGCCCACACGGGACGTGCACATTGGGGTTGAAGCTTTGGAAAGCTGCAAAATGATTAAATGTTAACATGAGGGGACATATAATGGGAGGAATGGCTCTGAAATAGTTAAGAAAAGGACAATATTTTTCTTTGCCAAATGATTAAAGTTTGCCAACAGCAGTAATACATTTTGAATAAGCAGTTGGCAAAGGCTACAGCAAAATGGCATGAAAACTCTTACCAGATTGCTTCTGAGGTATCTGATCATTTGAGGAAGTTTACTCTCAGGAACACTGTCACACCTTGGTTGGAAAACCACACCACTGGAAAACCAGTTAAAACCAAGTGATCCAAATAAAATACCAAAACCAAAGATGAATAAAACCAAAGGCCTAATAAATAAGAAATAAAATAAAGAAGTCCCAAAACCAAGGAATGAGGAATTAAACCAGGAAACCAATGTAAGGACTCAAAAGGGATCAACAAGACAGGCAAGAAAGGCTAAACTAGAAAGGAACTTAACAAGTAGCAAAAGTATAATGATCAGATACATCCACGAAGAGACTACACAATGGCGGAAAGCAAAGGCTGGACAGAAACTAGAACAGCACAAAAACACGACTAAAGTATGATACACAGAAAATAACCAAAGAAGGGGCCAAAACTGATCAATGAAGGGAGGACAGACACACACAGGGGACAACGCGCTATACAGGCCCGGGCAGGGGCAAACCATGACAGCTAAGATAAGTTTATGTTCTGCTTCATTGTCAGTTGACTAGTTTCAAATGGTTTACACTGACTGCGAGCAGTTTGACTCCCCTTCGGTTATGGTGGCCGTCTCCCCATGGTTGCACATTTGTGGTAAATATGCATTATAATATTCCACCTTCAAGTTGTCCTGTCTGGCTCTATGAGCTAAACTTGGTGGCACTGTAGATTACTTGAGCAAATATTTTGCCTCCTGGGGGAAATCTGGGTGAGAAACAAATCCCGCCATATTCTAGTGAAATAAATTGAAATGCAGACCAAAACAGTGATCAAAGACAAGGGTATGTTCCACATCTAAACAGTACGATAATGTCAAAAATATTTCTATGTTACACACTTCGGGATGAGTCCAGGGACCTGCAGAAGATATGCCACTTCACAAGTTACCCAAGTTTTGTAAAACCCAGAGAAAAATCTGAGTTTGATCTACAACCAATAACAATAGATTAATATGAAAGGGTGTAGGCAGGAAATTTTAAGAAAAAACTTTTCTTTAACTTTTCAATATACAACATTTTGGACTTTGACAAAGGTACTTGGATTTGCTCTAATTTCAGTGGCTCCCAAACTGGGGCACAGGCCTCCTTAGGGAGGTGCATAGACACTGGGGGGGCTACACTACTGGTAAAAAGTCAACAATTAGAAGTAGGCTGACAACAAAACCAGAATTAATTTCAAAGTTTGTAGATAGTGATATATGAAAACATTGAGAACTGCTGCTAATACGGTGTTTTATTCCATTGCATTTTTATTCATTCTGCTCAAAAAGCTTGAAAATGTATATGAAAAGCACTAACGAAATGCAGCGAGCTGCACCACAATGGCACACATCCCGCTAATAGAGTCCGTCAGAGTGTAGCCGGCACCGTCTGACAGAGATATCCTAATCCGACAGGGAAATGCTGTTCCGGCCGCTACGCTTCAGCAGAAAAGATACTTAGACCCAAAAGGCCAATATGATCAGAGTGGAGAACGCAGATAAAGTCTTCATTATGCAGACTGAATATCTGTCTGCTGTTCCGTTGGAAATACAAATGGCTTTTGTAACATATGATTTGTTTTTCATTTGCATAATTTTCACTCACACATCCTGGTCATGATCCAGGTTTTTGCTGTGAATGATAAGGGACCGTCTGACTTCACGTCTATATGGGGGAAAAACAGATTGTGAAAGGAGACGACTCTCTTAATCACTTCTAATGAGTATATTTCAGAGTGAAAGAAAGGACAATAATTCTACCCTTGTACTATTTTAATATTTCACAAAACCATCAAAAGAAAGAATTGCTCCACTTCCTCAGTGAAATATTTTTTCTGAGTCTGTTTCTGCCACAATAGAAATGAAGAGGCACTTGATTGTTATTGGCATCAAACTGATGTGACTATTGTTTTTCTACAATAAAGGATGTGGGGGGACTTGTCCTCATTTCCAAGGAGAGCAGTGACAGATCTTCTAAAACTAATGAATCATTGTAGTTTCTCAGCAATACACATCAGGATGCAAGTTAAAGAATGATTTGTATTTTTTGCGAAAGGGTGAGCATGATGTCTTTAGAGCACATTTTCAAAACAGCCACCCCAACATCACCGTCATCAAATGTATGATGGTTCTGTGCATGTTTGAATCTTAAAGGGGGGGGGGGGGGGGGGTGTCAAAAAAAAAGTAATATCGCAATATTTCTGTTCCAATGAAAATCAAGCATGAAGAGGAACAAAAATAACAAGCGGGAGAACAATAAGAAGAACAAGAACTAAAAGAATTAAAGGTATTATGCAACTGGGTTTTTTCAGATTTAAGTCATAAAAATAATTTTATTTTGCACCACTATAACTTTATTCCTTAGAATTTACATAAGGGATTCATAATATGATATTGCCAATATGATTAAAATTCATGCTTTGAATTTCAACCCAGGGGGGAATTCAAGGGCTCAAATGCTATGACCAACATTTGGTAGATTTGGAAGTGATTTACAAGAAGTCTTATGGATGTTAACGTAAAATGGGTTATAGGTAATCTCAAAAGCTCACGCATACGCACATGTGCTTCCTCCTGTAGTTAGTCTGCAATTATATCATGTCTCCATATATATTTCAACACGCTTTAACTTTTTCTTGTTCTTCTTTCTTTAATATATTATATTTATGATATAAATTGGAGGAGTGGGGTACTATTAGTTATACCTAAAGCTAACGTTAGCTTACCTAGCTGGCTATAGCACCGTTTATCATAGCTAACAATATAGTCAGTTCTTTTCTGTATGGAAACCTACGTTAATGTACACTTTTATCTACATTTGTTGTTATATGTATTTGTTAATACCGTTAGTGTATTTTTTGTTTATCTTGTTAGCTAGCTAGGTACGGTTGCCTTTTTTACGACTAATGTAATGGTAGCTCTTCTAACTATAGTTATCTTATTTTCGTTATTTACAATTTTATTTTATTTTACATGGTGCAGATCTTTAATGATTCTTCATTTTATGGGTTCTTTAATAGATATCAACATATAGTACCTAGTTTGAGATTTCCATTTGATAGCATATAAATTATGTATTTTATCTTCTTTTAGTATGCTAGCAGGGTTTACTTTAGATAGATACAAATACATAATATTACATCATAGCTTCTGTTTCTATAATATAATAACCATAAGATTGCTTTTCAACCTACCATCCCTGGTTCTCAAGACCAGGCACCTAAGTGGCTCTACTCTACTCTATTCTACTCTTCTATTGTACTCTTCCTTTTTTTTTTTTTAGATATTTAGACATACCTTATTATACACTAGTATAGTTCTACTTTAGAACTGGAATACGAGGTCTGTCAATAAAGTATAGGTCCTTTTTATTTTTTTCAAAAACTATATGGATTTCATTCATATGTTTTTACGTCAGACATGCTTGAACCCTCGTGCGCATGCGTGAGTTTTTCCACGCCTGTCGGTGACATCATTCGCCTGTGAGCACTCCTTGTGGGAGGAGTCGTCCAGCCCCTCGTCGGAATTCCTTTGTCTGAGAAGTTGCTGAGAGACTGGCGTTTTGTTTGATCAAAATTTTTTCTAAACCTGTGAGACACATCGAAGTGGACACGGTTCGAAAAATTAAGCTGGTTTTCAGTGAAAATTTTAACGACTGATGAGAGATTTTGAGGTGATACTGTCGCTTTAAGGACTTCCCACGGTGCGAGACGTCGCGCAGCGGTCCCAGGCGCCGTCGTCAGCCAGTTTCAAGCTGAAAACCTCCACATTTCAGGCTCTATTGATCCAGGACGTCGTGAGAGAACAGAGAAGTTTCAGAAGAAGTCGGTTTCAGCATTTTATCCGGATATTCCACTGTTAAAGGAGATTTTTTTTAATGAAAGACGTGCGGACGGGTCCGCGCGTCGGGACGCAGCCGGCGCGGTGCGGTGGCACAGGAAAAACACCTCCGTGTTGATAACCATTTGTAAAATCCAGGCGACTTTTGATGGCTTTCAGTGGAGTGAGTATATGAGAAATTGTTTAACAGCTGGACATGTTCCAACTTGTCCTTAAGGCTTCCAACAGAGGTGTTTTTCCTGTGGCGGAGCGTCGTGGCATCTGCGAGCCGATGCTGCAATCCGTCCGCACGTCTTTCATTAAAAAAAAATCTCATTTAACAGTGGAATATCCGGAAAAAATGCTGAAACCGACTTCTTCTGAAACTTCTCTGTTCTCTCACGACGTCCTGGATCAATAGAGCCTGAAATGTGGAGGTTTTCAGCTTGAAACAGGCTGACGACGGCGCCTGAGAGCACTGCGCGACGTCTCGCACCGTGGGAAGTCCTTAAAGCGACAGTATCACCTCAAAATCTCTCATCAGCCGTTAAAATTTTCACTGAAAACCAGCTTAATTTTTCGAACCGTGTCCACTTCGATGTGTCTCACAGGTTCAGAAAAAATTTTGATCAAACAAAGCGCCAGTCTCTCAGCAACTTCTCAGACAAAGGAATTCCGACGAGGGGCTGGACGACTCCTCCCACAAGGAGTGCTCACAGGCGAATGACGTCACCGACAGGCATGGAAAAACTCACGCATGCGCACGAGGGTTCAAGCATGTCTGACGTAAAACATATGAATGAAATCCATATAGTTTTTGAAAAATAAAAAGGACCTATACTTATTGACAGACCTCGTATATTATAGAAGACATACCTTGCTGAATTTTCATGATGGCAATGAAGAAAAAGACAATATTCTCTATGGAAATTCCCCCAGATAAATATGTTCTCGTCATTAAAATGAGCTGTAATTCTGCAACATGTTGCAGAAGTAAACTTACATTATAATGCTTGGATTTGGGTAGAAAGTAAATTTTCTCAGTTTGGTGAAATTTGAAATGCCATATAGCTTTAATGACATTACAATTAATGAGTCACAACGTTGGAAACCTTACTTCCAAATTAAATGGTAAAAAAAAAAAAAAAAAAAAAAAAAAAAAAAAATCTATTTCTTTTAACACAAAGAAATTGTACTACAGTCTCCACAGTGCAGCGCAAGGCCAAATGCAAATGTCACTGGTAAGTTCTACCTGATGTAGTTGACATTTTCACATCAAGTTCAAGTTTATTTGGTTCAAGGGGAACGAAAAAAAAAAGAACTTAGCAACAAAATAAAACAAAATAAATAAAACTGATTTCTCAGTCAGTCAACCCATGCAACCAAAAGGGTGTAGACAGGGGTAGGGGTAGAAAGGGGTAGGTGTATATAGGCAGAGCTTATATACACCTACCCCTTTTACATCA
The DNA here is from genome assembly GCF_902500255.1 of Thalassophryne amazonica. Lineage (NCBI taxonomy): Eukaryota > Metazoa > Chordata > Actinopteri > Batrachoidiformes > Batrachoididae > Thalassophryne > Thalassophryne amazonica. The sequence continues at coordinate 97,159,348 of NC_047108.1, read as the reverse complement.
GCAACTTATACTTATCGCAAAAAAAAAACAAAAACAAAAAAAACAAACAAAGTGAGCAGAACAGCTATCTTAAAAAATCAATAAACTCAAATTCCTCATCATAGGCACACCGCATAATAGGAGTTGAATACACCTTTCGGTGATACTTGGACACGTCATCAGTGAAGGACGTCATAAACTGACTGGATGAGGAACTTGATGCGTAGTGGCTCCGCTCTCCACATCTCTGCCCAAGTGATCTTGTGGGATTCTGAATGCTCCCACCGAGTCCACACTCCCTGCTTGGACATGCCAACCATCTTGCTGTATCGATATTCCTCCTCCTCCGCTCTTATCTCATCCTGAACCAGCTGACGCTTCTCCTTTCCACGGGCTAGATCGTAACGTGGCTTTGGAAAGCAACCCAGACCTGCCCACCCCATTGCGACTGAGCCCACCAGCATCTTATGCCTCAGTCGCGCTTCGGCTCTGGTGATGGCCTCCTGAGCCTGCCACTTTCTTCCGGTCTTCACGAGGATCCCTGCTGATGCGACTTTGATGTCTGCGGAGTCCCTGTACAACATTGCCTCTCTGGAGCGGGTGACTTTGAACTCCTCTGTCAATCCACACATATTCAGAAAACATCAGTTCCTTATGTTGCCGTATAAACTGATTGACATTTGGACATCACTTGAGTTCCTTCCTCAGATTATTCCATATTTTTGGGCCACAAGTAGAAACACAGAAACCTTTCCTGGTCGTCCAAGCACCAGCAATTTTAAAATGATACAACCCTCTTAAATTATATTTTCCCTCTCTCTCCTTGAAAAATTCTTGAATTCTGAGGGACAGTTGCTTATTTTTCACTTTATACATTAATTGCACAGTCTTAAATGCAATCATATCATGAAGTTTTAATATTTTAGATTTAATAAACAATGAATTGGTGTGATCTCGATAGCCTACATTGTGAATTGTTCTTAATGCTCTTTTTTTGGAAAATAAATAATGATTGCAGTGTCATTTTATTATTAATACCCCAAACTTCAGCACAGTAAGCCAAGTAGGGTGCAACCAATGAACAATACAGACTATGAAGTGCTTTGCAATCAAGGACATGCCTTACATTTTTTTAGTACTACAATGCTTACTTTTGAATATGTTGCATATGAGCTTTCGTCAATAATAACACCTAAGAACTTATTTTCTTTGAGACGCTCTATGATTAACCCTTGTATATTTAACTTAATTTGTATGCCTTTATTGTAATTCCCAAATAACATTATTTTAGTTTTAGACAAATTTATTGATAATTTATTAATATATTTATTAATATATCTTTAACTTTATCATTCCAGTATGTAAATCGGACAATAATTTCTGCAAATTTTCTCCTGAACAAAACAGGGTTGTATCATCTGCAAACAGAACTGCCTTAAACAGATCCAAAACTTTACAAAAATCATTAATGTATAAAATAAATAATTTTGGTCCCAAAACAGAACCCTGAGGAAGCCCACAAGCGATGTCCGGATACAAAGAGCAGCAATCCCCGAGTTTAACAAACTGTTTCCAGTTTTGTAAGTAATTTTTAATCCAGTTCAAAGCCACTCCTCTGATCCCATACAGTTCCATCTTTTGAAATAATATAATGGGATCAATTGTATCAAAAGCCTTTCTCAGGTCAATAAATAAACCTATTACTATTTCCCTTTGGTCCACATGAATACTGATCTCTTCTACTGAATTGAGCAGTGCCAATGCAGTGGACCTACCTGCTTTACCATATTCCTATTCTAAAACCACACATGGCACCTACAATGAGGAAAATAAGTATTTGAACACCCTGCGATTTTGCAAGTTCTCCCACTTAGAAATCATGGATGGGTCTGAAATTTTCATCGTAGGTGCATGTCCACTGTGAGAGACATAATCTAAAAAAAAAAATCCGGAAATCACAAAATCCGGAAATCACAAAGTATGATTTTTTTTTTTTAATAATTTATTTGTATGTTACTGCTGCAAATAAGTATTTGAACCCCTACCAACCAGCAAGAATTCTGGCTCACACAGACCTGTTAATTTTTCTTTAAGAAGCCCTCTTATTCTGCACTCTTTACCTGTATTAATTGCACCTGTTTGAACTTGTTACCTGTATAAAAGCCACCTGTTCACACACTCATTAATCACACTCCAACCTGTTCACTATAGCCAAGACCAAACAGCTGTCTAAGGACACCAGGGACAAAACTGTAGACCTGCACAAGGCTGGGATGGACTACAGGACAACAGGCAAGCAGCTTGGTAGAAGACAACAACTGTTATGATTATTTATTAGAAAGTGGAAGAAACACAAGATGACTGTCAATCTCCCTCGGTCTGGGATTCCATGCAAGATTTCACTTTGTGGGGTAAGGATGATTCTGAGAAAGCTCAGAACTACCCACGAGGACCTAGTCAATGACCTGAAGAGAGCTGGGACCACAGTCACAAAGATTACATTAGTAAACATGATGCTGTCATGGTTTAAAATCCTGCAGGGCAGCAAGGTCCCCGTGCTCAAGCCAGCACATGTCCAGGCCCATTTGAAGTTCACCAGTGACCATCTGGATGATCCAGGGGAGGCATGGGAGAAGGTCATGTGGTCAGATGATACCAGAATAGAGCTTTCTGGAATCAACTCTATTTACCATGTTTAGAGGATGAGAACAACCCCAAGAAAACCATCCCAACCGTGAAGTATGGGGGTGGAAACATCATACTCTGGAGGTGCTCTTCTGCAAAGGGGACAGGACCACTGCACCGTATTGAAGGGAGGATGGATGGGGTCATGTATTGCGAGGATTTTGGCAAACACCTCCTTCCCTCAGTAAGAGCATTGAAGATGGGTCATGGCTGGGTCTTCCAGCATGACAATGACCCCAACACACAGCCAGGGCAACTAAGGAGGGGCTCTGTAAGAAGCATTTCAAGGTCCTGGAGTGGCCTGGCCAGTCTCCAGACCTGAACTCAATAGAAAATCTTTGGAGGGAGCTGAAACTCCAAACCTTAAGGATCTAGAGACGATCTGACTGGAGGAGTGTACCAAAACCCCTGCTGCAGTGTGTGCAAACCTGGTGAAAAACTACAGGAAACGTTTGACCTCTGTAATTGCAAACAAAGGCTACTGTACCAAATATTAACATTGAGTTTCACAGGTGTTCAAATACTTATTTGCAGCAGTAACATACAAATAAATTATTGAAAAATTATACACTGTGATTTACCCGGATTTTTTTTTTTTTTTTTTAGATTATGTTTCTGACAGTGGACATGCACCTAAGATGAAAATTTCAGACCCATGCATGATTTCTAAGTGGGAGAACTTGCAAAATCGCAGGGTGTTCAAATACTTATTTTCCTCACTGTAAGTAACAGTACTACTTGTTTCCTTTTGGTGGATTGGTCGAAAAATGAGGTGTGGTCTGGGGCAATGCTGGCACGTCCATACCTTCTGTCTTCACAAAGTGTTTGCATTTACAACAGGAGACTCTGGGGCCAAATTTTCTGCGATGGTCTGGTGCTGCACAAGAACTCAACAATCAGACCAACCTGCATAAACAGCATCACAACACATGCTTCACTGAATAACTCCTAATTTACTGACCAAAGCCAAGCAATATGAATGCCATGGTAGGAATTACCAACGGAGGATGCTCAGCGAACAAGGAAACATCGACACTGACTCTGAGAAAAGTTCCGGTCATCTGCTGACTGCAGGGAAAGATCTGCTGACAGCTGGGGGAAAGACTGCAAGCTGGGATCCTTTCGGGAGCACATAAAACCAGCAAACCAATTACGAGCTTGCACATTATCTGGGGTGGTAGCTCTCTAGCTTACATAGGTTTGGTTCCCAGTATCTACGTATGTCCCTTGTTGGCTTAATGGGGTTGCTCTGTGTGCCTGCATCCTTGGCAACATCAGATGCCCCAAGGATGTGTCAGGGCTGCTGAGCTGAGATGGTATTACTATATTACTCTAGGTCCCCCTGCACTACAAGGTGTATCTGAAGTTTACATTAGAAATATCACATACCCAGCAGTTTTCCATTCTGTGCAAAAGTTTTTTTAGCACAGTGGTGCAGCACTTGTGCCTTCCAGCATGCAGGTCCTGGGTTCAAAGCCCACCATGTGCATTCTCCATCTGCATCTTTAGTTGCATCAGGAAGGATATCCAATGCAAAACATGCAGATCCACTGTGGATCCACTTTGGTGTGTCCAAGTAAATGGAAGCAGCCAAAAGACATTATGTGAGTTAAAACATTTCTGCAGTATTGTTTAGTGCATGTCTATTTAGAGAGATGCATGCAAATGGTAAGACACCAATATGTGTCATGTTACTTTAAAAATAGCAGTGACGTTTGTGAGGGAGGCAGCTTCGGTTTCAATACACAAAGGGATGATCTCTCAGATAACACCATTTTCTTGGAATAGTATAGAATAAACCATTGTGCAAAATGTTGCACAAATCACAGAGAATGAATCATTTTCTGAATCAGTGTCACATTCATTCTGTGTGAAATGTTCCTCGCTTGATGAGTCAGATTCAAGGTAGTGAAGAAGAAACAAGGGTATGAGTGTGGCTGCATAAAAAGAGATGAAATGCAGAGGGGAGCATTCACAAAGCTTCATTACATGCATTGTGACTCCATACTAGACCATCTGCACTAATCCCATATATCAGACACCCACCTTAAAGCTAACACCCCTGTCCTCCATTACGATGGTCCCCTCTCTGGGACACTGTACGTTATCTCACTCCATCAGCACTGGAAATATTAAGAGCACATTCATATTAACCCATTAGCACTTTGTGCAAACTGTGGATTCCATTAGCAAGCAGTCTGTGTAGCTGCCCTTGGCTAACAGGGAAGATGACTCTAGATGTCTGAGGAGAATTCAAAACAATAAAAATGCAGACTGGCACAAATTAACACCTAGCAATTGTTTAAAGAAGTCATGGTGGCAGACCCTACAGCGGGTCTGTATAATCAATTGTTTCTGCAGCGCGGCTTTGCTTTGAACCTTGATCCAATGAAGCAGTGCTTCGATCTTCGATCTGCTACTTCATTGGTTCTTTGTTTTATTTCGCTTTATCTTAATTTTTCCCCGCTAAAACCCTAAAGAGCATATGTCTGTGAGTAATATTTCCCTTTTTATGTTACACCAACATGTTATGGTCTTCTGAAACAGTTAATAGATGTATTTTATAACTTAAAAATGGGACCGATGCTAACGCATTAGCATGTCTATGGCATGTTAAAGTTAGCATTAAGCTGAGCCATTATCAAGCTTCTCTCCCCAGTGCTCAAAGGATTCTGAGATACTCTAAAACCGTGAATATGATTATTATTTTACACCTATGTGTCTGTCTGTATATGCTAGCAGTAACATCTCCATGCTAGCAGGAAAAACAACTCATAAAGTAATGGAAGATGAATGGTGCTAACATGAAAGCTCGGTAATGGTCTGACACTGCAAGGTGGCAGCGATTACCATGGAAGCACGGTGACAGTGATGTTACTGGGCAACGTGTGTGATATATTCCTGGTATCCACTCAAAGGGCAAAGTTATTTTTATTTTTGTACTAATCAGAGACAACCTCGCTCTTCGCACCACAGGAAATTAGCTCAGCGGGACACGCTTCTTTTGAGATTACAGCTACAGTTAGCGTTAGAAGTTCAGCAACCACTGCTAAATTCCATGCAAAATATCACATCAGAAGGTGTTTTATCCAAGTTTTATGTTCCCCAGGCATGTAGTCAGTAAATGCAGTCAGTAAATGACAAGAAAAATGAATGACCCCCTCCAGTTTAACAAGACAACTCAAAACAACACCTTCCATCATCTGCACATCTCATTGTTGTCAACCTGACTCCAGAAAGGGTGAAGAGGCTGTAGGTTTCTTTGTAACCAGCAACTCCACCAGGTGGCGTGTTTGGATCAACATGTGAATTCAGGAGTTAATGATCTCACAGTTTATATCATCAAATGCCATTGTTTGATGTGCACTAAAAGTGAATGAAACTAAATGCTTCACTGCATCATTGATTCCATTATTCTTTATCACAGTCATAAATAAGTAAATAAACAGACAATTTGTCAAATGTAACAGTAGGCTGTCTGTTTTGTATACATTCATTTATGTGCTCATATTACTTCTGTCCAGGAGGCTATCTTATGATGGCATATGTCTCTCAAGAGGACATCTCAAAAGGACATGAATAGACATCAGTGAAGTGGCAGATCACAGGTGAGTCTTGAAGGCTCACCTGTGACTAAAGGTGTGGTACTAGGTCTCTTCAGAGGATCTTTGGTAACACTGGAATTACTTTGCATCAAATGAACAGTTAGTTCAGGAGACTCGTGAGTAGTACCACTATGGTGGAATGCCATCGATGACATTTTAGCCATATGACACATTTCTCTGAGCGTGATCCTGTGGACAGGTGCCTTGGTTTTGAGGACTCCAGTGCCTGGACAAGGCCAAGGGTATGCCCACTTTTCACCTGCCTGTGGCAGATAAATGGATACTTTTGAGAGGTGGGGATACACCAGTTGCGTGCCTGTGCGGCAGCTATCCAGGATCCAAGGTGGTTCCATGATATGGTGGAAGCAGTGACATGTGTAACAGCACATGCTCCCTGACCTGACAAGAAACAAACATCACCAATCAGGATCAAAGCTCAGTGGTCAGGATCAAATGTTAGGGCCCATTCACACATAACACGAAAGATGCAGAAACCGGAAGAAAATCTGCAAACCAAACACAAAATGGGGAACCATGAACCATCGTGCACGTGCATGAGCACAGTGCGAGCAGCTCTAATGTGTTGCACCACATCATGCCGCTGATGTGGAGAAAAATAAAATAAAAACCAGCTGTATAATTAGTGAATATCACTGGGTTGATATAAATAATTAATAAAAGGGGACGCAAAGCAGAACCCTGCGGTTAAATAACCCTGGTTAAATAAAAAAATAAATGCCACTCACAGGGTATGAACCTGCAATTTACAAAAGCTCTGATTACCAGATGGAAACTTTACCACTGTGCTACAATCATTGTCTTATAACAGGAGCGTAAATGTCTAAAATCAACAAGGAGATAAACATATTTTTTAAAAAAGAGAAAGAAGCTTTGTAATAACTGACCAAATGGCATTTGTTACGGCGTATTTTTGGTGATCCATGTCTGAAAGTGGTGTATTTGTGGCGCTGTTGGCTTGTCATGTTGTCATAGACCTGCGACCCGCGTGTTCTGCCGGACACGCGTGACATTCAGATCGCCTGTTGCATGATCTGACGGTTCGTTTCACATGCAGCAGTCTGCCGAGGTGCGCTGTGTGCAGCTGCTGCAGCCTGGCTGTGTGTGCCACACGTGGCTCTCCAGCCCCCATATGATCATGTTGGTAAATACATATCAGCATGTAATGCAAGTGTGCTCTCCCCCTGCACACCACACATGTTGGGGGGTGTGTGGGGCGTGACACACACGTGCGATACACATGCAAACTACATGTGTGTTGCTTTCTGCAACACCACACTTGTGGGGGCACTTAGACAAATTTCGCATCCAGCTCGAAAGTGATTGTCTGCTGTTTTTGTGTTAACCACACGAATGGCCACACATTTTCTAAGTGCCATGCGAGCGGTGTTGGATGTTTGTGTGTGTCACCTGGAATTTGGCCGACACCTGCCGTGAGAGGGATTGATGGGCTCTCACAGGGCACACTCTGTCTTTCAGCCGCTGGTGTGCATGAATAATTGTTGCGACAGGTGTACGAGGTGTTGGAGGCACCTCCGATCTTTCACGAATGGCATGCAGTTCCTCCTTCGTGTGCTAGTCTGCTTCAATCGTGTTAGTGTGACGTGGCCCTTAACAGTCAGAATCAAGAATAGAAGGAATAACACCTTCACAAAAAAGACATAGGAAAGGAAAATGGACTGTTGGACCTTGGCAGTCCAATAGTCCTCTGCTGGACTGATGGTCTAATATCCTTCTAGTAGTATCTGTTTAAATACCTTTACTGAACCTCTTTGCATGTGGGGGTAATTTAATTGCAGCAGTATACCTGCTACACTAAAGCTGATTAATGGTACCCCTCATGTATGGACACTGCCCATCTGTTTTACCTTAAATCAGCTTTATTGAGCTCTGTGTTAAACAGCAAGAGCGATCTGGATCATGGATCTGGCAGGGTGTTAGCTATTGGTTGTTATATGAGTTCAAAACCTGCAACGACTTACGATTGCTGCCTATTACTAATGTTCACTATGTTCCTGCCAGTTTAAGAACTTCATGATTTGTATTTCACAGATGAGAATGACAAAGTAAGTACTGAAGTGTGGCCTCAATGCACTGTAGTAGGAATTTAATTATTTTTGTGTCACATGAAGCACTTCCCCGTATCCAGCTTTAAATTTCATCATTGCTCTTTCATTTACAACTTCAAATCAGGAATGTTGGGCTAATATAGAAAATGTAAATTAAAAATATTATGATTCTACATTTCCTTTGACTTATATTTCATTGCATACTGTACGAACCAAGATATTTCATATTTTGTGAGGAATTAACTTGGAAGAAGGGCAATTTAGGGTTTGTAATGTGGTAAAAAATAATCATAACAATTAAATAATGACGTTATTTCAAACACGTGACATGAACAGGTGATTGTAATCATGATTTGGTACAAAATCAGTATCCATGAAAATCTGAGTCTTGAGGTGCAAAGATGGGCAGTGGATCTCCAGTCTGTCAATAAATGCATGGGAAAGCTATGAAAATGTTTTAAAAACAGTGTTTGTCAAGGACAGACTGGAATGGATTTGCATATTTCTCCCTCTAAAGGTGCATAATATAAATGATTGAAGGAATCTGGAGTAATTTGAGTCTGTGAAGGTTAGGGACACAAGCATAAACACAACACCTATGATAACAGATCCCTCAAATGGCGCTGCATCAAGAACCATCATTCATCAATAGCTGATATAACCACGTAGGCAAGGGATTACATTGGAAACCTTTGGTCTAGGACTCCATAAAGGTGTTACATTCACAAATGCCACTTAAAACTTTACTGTGCACAAAAATACTTATTTTAACCTTGTCCAGAAGTGGCACTGACTTATCTGGGCTCAGAGTCATCTGGGTTGGACTATCACACAGTGGAAAAAGTGTATTATGGTCAGATAATTTCCGTATTGCAATTCTGTCAATCTCATGGCCCAAGGGAAGGGTCACCCCTTTGAGTTTGATCTGCTTGAGGGTTCTTCCTCATATCCTCAGAGGGATTTTTCCTTATCACTGTCGCATGTGTGCTTGCTCTAGGGCTTGTTAAGGTTAGACGTTGCTTGTGTGAAGCACCTTGAGGCAACTTGTTGTGATTTGGTGCTATATAAATGAAATAAACTGAAATAAATTGAAAATTGAGATAAATCAGTATTTCAGATCTTTTTTGGAATAAATACATGGTGTGTGCTCCAGACCAAAGACAAACAGAACCATCCAGACTGTTATAAGCCACAAGTCCAAAAGCCAGGGTCTGTCATGGTGTGGCGTCATGTCAGTGCCCTTGGCCAAAAGCAATTTACACATCTGTGAAGGCAGGACTAATGCAGAAAAGTACACTGGGATTTTAAAGTAACATATGCTTCCTTCAAGACAACATCTTTTCAAGGAACAGCTTTGTATTTTTCAAACAGCTCAATGCTAAACCAGAATATGGTCAAACATTACAAAAGGCATGGCTGTGGAAGAAGAGAGGTGGGTACTGGACTACTCTGTCTGCAGTCCTGACCTGTCCCCAATGGAGAATTTGTAAACTTTGAAATGAAAATGCTAAAAGATGAACCCCATGGTGTTTGCAACCTTATGGGCCCCTTCACACATAGTGCGAATTTGGTCGAATTGCGCCTTAAGTGGTATGAAACAGGAATCGTATGCAAACTGTGTCATTTTGTAAGCTGCTTCCAACACCCCGTACCCCTGTTGCTACAACTATTTGCCCACCCCGGCAGCCTGAAAGACAGAGTGTGCACTGTGTGAGCCATCGAACCTCTCGCGGCAGGTGTCGGACAAATTCCAGCTGACACACACAAATATCTAACACCGCTCTCTTGGCACTTAGAAAATGTGTGGCCATTCGCACTCTTGGCACAACAACAGTCTGTGGACAGTCACTGTCGTACTCACAGTGAAATTTGTCTAAGTGTCCCACGGCTTTGGTGTGTGTGCTGAACTGACAGGAGGCTATGACAGAAGCGGCCGTGGAGATCTGTCATTCTGGACATCCCAGCTGGACAGTACTGGCTTGGACGGACATGGACTAACAACTGACCGCTGTGACGCACGTGTGTCTGTTTGCTGTCAAGTGGACAAAATAAAACATATATCACTGTGGCAACAGGCTGCAGCAAGTGACCATGCACACGGCGTGTACATGGACAGTCTGCCCCCAGGTTGAAACAAACTGTCAAATCATAACACGCAGCAGGCAGTCTGACTGTCACGTCACCCACAAGAGCTCTGTTCCACATGACGTGGTGTCCTGTGGTGCGCCGTCCATAAGGCATGCGTCGGCAAGACGTGCACAGGCCTGCAGGACATGCGCCAGAAGATGTGGACATAAATGAGACAAGCGAACTGCTTCTCATTCATGTGATTTCATGACTGTACGTCAGTGACCATGGGTCATCTACAGAGGAACAGACAGATCATATTTGTATTGCCCGCTTGATGAGAGGGATTTAATACAATGCCATGTTTTTATATGGTGTGTCGTATTTATTTTTTAAATACATCCATGTGTTTCCTGATATAGGGCAGTGTTTAGCACCTTTTACAGACCAGCGATGGTAGCTCATTTGGCGTGGGTTCAAATCCTGTGGGTGAATTTTTTTTTTTTTTTTGCTGGTGCGACAGCTTGTGCACGTGGGAACGCGTGACGTGTAACCACATCCCGCAGCTGGGGAAAAGCTGCTGTGTTTCCATGTGCACAGAATGCATGTATTTTTCTGTTATTGTTATTTATTTTTTTCTTCACACCAGGTGCAGCTGGTGGCACTGTGTTCCCACGTGCACGAGTTGTCACACCAGCATCTTGCACGCCTGCCTGTCAGCGTGATGTTTCGTGGTGCGCACATACCAGCTGCTCTGACAGGTGTCGCCCTGGAGTTGTACATATTCACACTATGTGTGAAGGGGCCTTAAGATGTGTTTGCAGGAAGAATGGGACAAAATAACACCAGAAAAGCTTCACTGCATTGTATCCTCAATGCCAAAATGTCATAATTGTTCACAGCAGATCACAGAGTTATGTTTTGAGGTTTTTTTGTTTGTTTGGGGGGGTTGCATTTCCCATGTCCTTTCAACTTTTTCTGATTTGGGTTTTATTTAATTAAAGACATTTCTGTAAGGAAAGATATCGCACTACAGGAATGTATGTGAACAGTCAGTCAGAGGCAGTGAAGACAAAGCACAAGCTGACACCTCTTTGTGTGTGTGTGTGTGTCCCAGTTTGCTTGCACTAATTTTTCATGTCACATTCCACTTTACGACATCAAAACACAAAATGTACCCTTTGAGCTTTGCTGTTGCGGAGCCAAGTGCAGTTGTTCATATGTGCTTGATTCAAAACATCCTAAATATGCCAAGCACAACACACCGATTTAATAAGTGGACATGATGGAGATTCAGCTCATCATATTTTTACTGACTTGAACATTTCCCCGTTGGTTCAAATGACACCTTGCCAAGTAATCTATTGCTTGAGCTGACCTTCACAAATAGTATGATCAGGTCTGATCTGGAGCACGTGCTGGTGCCTCCATTCCACCATAGAACCATCTTGGATCCTGGATGACAACCACCCTCAGGCAGACAGCTGATCCAGCCCCACCTCTCAAACATCAAGCTGTCCCAGCCAGGTGCATCATGGGTGTCCCTTTGACGTTCTCCAGATGCTGGGGTCTTCAACATTGAGGCACCGTCATGCTCAGGCAAAATATTCAGCTTCGGGTTTTTTTTTTTTAGGTAAAATTTTGCTTGTTTTTTGTTATGTGTCGGACGCAGCTCGGAGAACCGACCAGCGTTTGAAGGACCCAGTATGAAATAAGCAGAGCACGGTACAAAGGCTAACTGAATTTAATACATAACAGTGATAAAATAACAAAAAGGTGCGGTCTGGCGTGGTGCGCTCCCAGCAGTGCTAACGGTCCGGAGCCAGAAGCTGTTTCGGACCCAAGGACCCCGCCGACACCCCCCAGGTGGCCGCAACAACCGAGTCTGTGAAAGAAGGAACCATTATGTGAGTCCACACTCTACACACAGAACACTTAAAGGTGTACAAACAGCAAACACTTCCTGGCTTGATTACTGATCAGCTTCCCAACCTGCAGGCATGGAACATCCAGTTCACAAAACTCCACTGCAGTGGAAGCTGATACATGACTAACAAACAGCTCAATACAATAAGGTGTGAGGGACACCACATTTACTGACTGTATAACTGTTAGTCACAAAATCTAACGTACCTCAGGAAGTGTGCTGACGAGCGTGAGACCTCACCCCCTCCTCTTTCACAGACTGTGCATCAAACCTGGACGTTCTCAGCATCGCTGTTGACGAGATGGCTCCCGAGACGACGATCTCACCCGTCTGGTCACAAGGTCGAGTCTCTGGCAAATACACACTGTGCAGTCCAGTCTTAAATGCCAACATGTTCCAATCCATCCAGATGCACTACAGCTGTGAGTCCTGACGAGTCGCAGGTGATCCGGGTGAGGTCCTGACAGCCTCAGCAACACAGCCACTCAGTCCCAAACGCACGCCACCTGGGAGGAAAACCAAAAAACAGAAACAAACCGGCAGCCAGGCCCCCCCAGCCATATAACAGTTTTTTGCTTGTTTTGTTGACTCGTTTTACAAAGAAATGCAGTTGAGCTCAAATATAATCTTGCCATCTTTCTCACATAGATACTGAACAAAAGAGGCCCTATCTTGATGATCTGCTGTGCACAGTCTAACATTCACAGCTTAAGTGTGCGTGGTGTGTGTCCATCTCCACTTTGCTATTTTCACAGTATGTAGTCAGAGTAAAGTAGGGCACAGTGCTCAGGGTTGAATTTTGTCACTTTTTCTAAATACATGAATAATATCGACCTCTTTAAGAGCTGGAGTGACACTGGAACCACGTGCACTGCCATAGATGGCAGACCGAAGTGAGAGGTATCTGATCAGTTAACAGATCAGCATAGTAATCAGTCCTATGTAGAACTTGAGGCCCAATCAGTACCAGCGATTAACATCAGCCTCTGTCCTGTGAAGTGCATGAGACTACAACTTCCCTGGAACCGGCTTTGGTAGCCAAACGAGAGCGAGGTTTATTAGAGTCCGAGCATTCGGAGTAGTCATGTGCAGTTCCCTTATTCAACTAATCTACATGTGGGAGGAAGCCAGAGCACTGGGAGGGAACCCACACAACCAGAGGGAGGACATGCAAACCACACAGAAATGAGCAGGTCTGATGTGAACATCAGATCTTCTTGCTGTGAGGCAACAGTGTTAAACCCCCAATCTACCATGCAAATACCTCAATACTGTGCTGTATAGATACTAGAAACACACTGCACTTAACTTTAGATCAGTGGTTTTCAAATTGTGAGGTGTGCCCCCCCCCCCCCCCGGAGGTACCAGAGTTCTTCACGGGGGGGCAAGGGATGGGTATCAAGAATCGTTAAGAAATTATTCGATCCACCAACATCAATAGCCTTTTTGCTTAACGATTCCCTTATCAGTCCTTCAGAGCACCTGTTGTTTTTGAGGGTGTTTTATCTGGAAAATGATCATTTCTCTACACTGATTGCAGACCCTGCAGCGGGTCTGTAATCAACCGCTTCTGCAGTGGGTGTTCTTGAAGCTTGAAGCAACGAAGCACTGCTCCGACTGACTGCTTCGCTGCTTTTCAGAAGCGGCAAGTCCGCTTCTTAGCCCCTCTCAAAGCCATTTAAAAATGTCAATCGTGAGTCACTTTTGTGTGGATTAAATTCACTAACTGGGACTGTTGTCTTGTTGCAGGCTAGAAATGACAATTGTCCCCCGTTCCATTTGACCAGCTCCAAACGCTGCAACACAGACAACAAACTAAAACTTTATGTTCCTCCCAAACTGAGACGTCCTGCATTCTTTATGAATTACATTGATGTTGACTTGCAGCACAGTTGGCTGCAAGAGCTCTGCTCAGATGTATGGAGAGACATCCATGCCATTAATGTCTGAAAGGAAATGCTTTTGAGAAAAATGACAGATTTTGTTTATTTTTATTTATGTCCAGATTTCAAAGATCCAGTGAGCAATTTCATATTTATTTACTTTAAGACTCAGTAAAATGTTATTGAGATAGAAAACCCGTGAAACCTACCTTTAGTCCACAGAAAATTCACAGCAGGTATTGATAATAAAGTTCAGCATGGGACTCCGACGAGGGCGGTCGCATCTCCTCCACTCTCCCTTATCTCTGTTCTCTGCTTTTAACCTTCAAGTCCCTACTTCATCAGACTGTGAATTCCTCAAATTATATTGGATTCTGGATCTATTGGACTACTAATGGATTAACCATGGAATTGATCAGCTGGTCTCTGAACGCTATTGACACCATTTTTTCGACAAGAAGGTCAGGACCGGGGGATCCTACCTGTCCAGATAGAACGTAACCTGCGGGCTATGTTCTTGACTCCTGGAGTTCCTGGGGTGTGGCATGCTTGGCACCTTTCTGCATTGAGGACATCGAGGATTTATTCATTTTTGGTCTTATGGTAGCAGGGCTGGTACTTTTTGGCTTATGTGCTGCCCTGATGTACCGGAAAATTGGCAAGACAACGGCATCAAGAACCACGGCCCCTCGCTTGTTGGCAAGGCAGTGCATTCTCAGACTGCGATGACTCTTGAACTCAGATGCAAATTGGATGACATCTTGGAGCAGATGCGTGCCTTGCAGTTGAAGTTGAAGATTTCAGAGGCTGGTGAATATCCTTAATTCAGAATTGGGATTTGTTTGTTCAAGTGGAACTGTTAAAAAGTTTTTGTTCACTGCTCAAACCATAACATTACAGGCTTATCAAGCCTGAAGGTCAAATTGCCCGACTGTTTTCCTCCAGAGGAATTTATTCGGCCTGGGGAACATTGGCTGTTTCTTATCTCAACTCACAAAGACAAACTCCTTTTCACAGGACTGAAGCATGCTCCATTCCCTCCCCCACCAGCCTCCTCCCCCATCAACACTCCCCTCTCCGGTGCCTGCTAACGTCATTCCTTTCCCCTTCGGCGGGGGCAGTGGAGATTTTGCTGCAGCCCCCGTTCTTCTCCCCAAGCTGACGGTGGCACATCTGAGTTGCTGCATGGCCTTCACCCACTTGCCTCAATTCGGATAACGGATTCTTCAGACTTAGTGCACATAAACAATGTCAAATGTGTATGTTTTGCCTTTAATTCTGATGTGTGCCATTATTACGGTAAACAAGTAATAATTGTGGACTAATTGCTGTCTGAGGTAACTGGAGTGTAAACGTAATTTCTCCACTGTGAGATCAATAAAGTACTCGTATATCTCATCTCATAATGGAATCAATAAGAAATCGGATCGATAAGCGGAATCAATAATGGCACTGATGTAGATTTTAAAATCTTATCAATACCCATCCTTGTGGTAAAATGTGTTAGTTATGCCAAAGACATTTAAAAACACACAGAGATGTTTAAATGTTAAAAAAAAAAGTTTTAAAATATGACAAAAGGTAAAAATAGAAGAATAGAAAGTTCTTTAAAAACATGTTTAAATGGTAAATGGACTGCATTTGTATAGTGCTTTTCTATCTGCATCAGGACACTCAAAGCGCTTTACAGTTCTGCCTCACATTCACCCGATGTCAGGGTGCTGCCATACAAGGCGCTCACTACACCACCGGGAGCAACTAGGAGATTAAAGACCTTGCCCAAGGGCCCTTAGTGATTTTACAGTCAGGCTGGGATTGAACCAAGGATCTTATGGTCTCAAGCCCAACACGTTAATCACAAGACCGTCACCTCCCCAAAAAAATGTTTAAAATGTTTTAAAATGTTTACAAAGGTTGTAAAATGTGTAAATGCATAGAAAGTTCCTTAAAAATGCTCAAATACTTTTAAAATGTGTTTAAGATGTGTAACAGAATAAAAAGAACACCCAAAGATGCTGAAATTGTGTGTGTTGTGGGGGGTGCAGCTCTTCATTTGTTCTCTGAGGGGGGCTCACTCTCCCACACTTTGAACTCCTGCTTTAGATGCATTTTTCTTTTCTTTTTAATGGTACAATCATTTTCTGCTGCTCACAATCACAATATACTCATTTTGTGCCTGATCACACCTCATTTTAAGACTATTGTGCCTGTGGGTATACACAGATGAGTGCAAGTACACTTATTTAAAGACCATGAGTGTTAGGTGTGAAAATAACAATGCTGTCATTTGGACTCGAGCAATGGCACTTTTGCTGGAAGATTCGTCCCAAGAAATCGAATCTGGAATCATACCAAATCAAACCATACACTTTATTGTCACTGTAGACAAACTGACTTGACGAAAACATCATACACATAAATGCCTCCACAGTTACAATCAAGCAAACTGCATACGAACAAAAAACCCCCCAGTGCCATTGACATCAATAAATTGTACATCAGAAATATTGCACACACCCGCAGTAAAACACCATGAAACTATTGCGCAGCCTCAAGCAGCACTGATTACCAGTTGGATAGAAGTAGGAACATATCTATATACAGTATTAATAGCCAAGTGGCCTCTGTGTACGTGTACAAGTGTGTGTGTGGGTGCATGCGTGTGTATGGCTTTGATCACGGAGAAATGCTGGACGTTTGCCGTTTGGTATGCCTGTGTATTTTGGGTAAAGGATAAACACCGTGAAATTGAATGTTGATAGGACTAATGTTTTTGAAGAAACTATAGCTAACGACAGTGAACAATGGATGTTGATAATTACATTCTGGACTCACACTCCATTCCAGCAGGGGGCAGTAAATCATCTATATATTAACCGGTAACTTTGAAAACCATCAGCGGACCAATTCGCATCCGCTAAATTTAGTTTTTTGCAGGTAAAGTGAGTAAATTTAGCTGTCAAAAACATTTGTAAACCCTAAAATCATACATGTTAGTTCTTGTTATGAAAGCAGAGAGCTAGCTAACACTTCTGGTCACAGCTCAAAGCACACAAGCGCTGGTAAGAAGACAAGAAGTTACACTGTGGCCAAAAATTGGTATGTAAGCAGCTCAGAAGTCAGTATTTTTATTTATTTATTTTTGTGCATTTGTTTTGTGTTCGTGAAGCAATGTGGGTTTAGCCGTAGAATATATAATATAGAGATAAAACTGTGACTTCTAATACTGCGATTTACTGCTTTTGATAAAGATGATGGACAGTGTTGGGGTTTTATTTTTTATTTATTTATTTCTCATGTATTAGTGTTGTGTTGTGTTCGCCTTTGAATTTACCCAGCAGCCCCTGCGGCACTTAAACTCAAAACTGGCTCATCAGTAGCTGATAGAGTCAATACTAAAAGTTAGCGGTTAGCGGTAACTTCCGCTAAATATTTTAGCATTATAAAGTTAACTTTTCAGTTAGTGGTTTAATGGTTTATTGAAGCTAACTTTACGGTTAGCTGTGCCCACCACTGTCCAAAAGCATCAAGTGACTTAAAAAAAAAACTGCACCTGTCCCAGTACACACACCCACCCCACCCCCAAGTCATGAGCATTAGAGGTGGGCGATACCGCAATTTTGGTATTGATCTGATACCAAGTAAATACAGTACCAGTATCACCGATATCATACTGATACCTTTTCATATTTAAGCTTCATAGATCCAAAGGATCCAAAGACCTAGAATAGAATTTCGCCCAAACATTGTACGTGACAATAAAATACTTTATTTATCACAATCAACATTTTTGTTTAAAAATATCACTCAACACAACTTAAAACAAAATCTCCTGAGGTTAGAGGGCTGACTCGAGGAGAGCAACTGAGTGGGCAGGCCAGGCTGAGCCTACCTGTATGGCTGTTGGCTGGCACCACTGAGCCACGTGACGGCACAACAACAAAAGACCAGAAGGGGGAGGTGCGCTGCTCCGTGTTGTGTGACACAGCGCAGCGCTGCTCTTTTAGACAGAGTCTAGACTTTGATGAATCTGCGTGTGGGAGAGAAAAAAGCTTGAGTATCAATCTTTTACACGAGGATCGTTCAGTATCAATACCAGCGTTGTTATCGATATTATCGATATTAGGATCGATCCGCCCACCTCTAATGAGCATAGTGCAGAATCACCAGGGGCTGCCGTCAAGCTGGTGGCGTGATTATTTAATTGCATGAACAGGGGTCACCTGGAACAGAAATTAATGCTCGCAGTACATCTTCCCAGAATAAGTAAATTACACAACACCAGGTTTCCTCTTCTGTTTACCTGCACATATGTCAAACATCCGACAATGCGACAGCTGCAATGCAAATAAATCTCTCCGTCATCTCACAATCATCTGATAATGTGTGCTGACAAAGCTGAGCACGCCTCAGAGTGTGCAGGAGAGATCACACACACCGTCACGAAACATAAATCACACAAGTGTACCTCCCTGCACGGCGGCAACGGGGGTGCAAAAGGTTATTTTGAGGAATCGCACGTTGCTCTTGTGGAAAAAGAAGCTGTGAATACAGCACCCCTCACGTTCCCGCCGCAACTGTCAAAAAGTGCTTCACTGTTGAGACACGCTTGAAAGGATAAAATGTAATTTTTTTCATAAGAGCAGCATTCATGTCTACTGAATTCCTTATATAGACACAGGATGCAGACGGCAGCTGGCTCTTCCTACGGTGCTCAAAGGCAGCGTACTGGGAGGAGAGGAAGCGTCTACCAACAGGAACCAAACCTTCTCATACATCAGAAGGTGATGTGTGAACGAGGGGCAGCTGCACAGCATCTGCTTCAGCAGGTAGAACTCAACTGTTCCTCCTTTGTACTTTGGGCTGCTGATTTACTTCCAGCTCTTGGTAAAAGCAGGCAACGGGAGTTCTGCAAATTGTAAGAGGCACAGGTCTACATTCAGGCAGCAGTTTTGCTGCCGGGCACCTGGACCTAATTTTAGTTGGCCTGTGATTGGTGGAAGACTAGTTTCTGATGTGCACTGAGTTTAGATAACATGGTTCAGGTCTGGGAACGTGCACTGGTATCATGGTTGTAGCTTCGACCACAGTACGGCGCCGCACTGGATCCTGATGTCTTGAGAATGTGGGATGCAGTTCAAAGCACGACTTGCGGGACTTCCACATGAAATAAAAAAGTCTTTGCCAGTCTTTTCATGTTTTTCAAAGTTGATTGCAAAAAGATTTCATTGCCCTGGTTGATGTTTGCCTTTTTAACAGCACATCTGAGTGCAACTCATTCCAAGACTGTCCTCGGTGGAGCTTTAGTTAAACTCCACTTCCTCAGTTTCACAAATATGCAACCTGAAAGGTTATGTTTGAAACCTTGTCCATACACTGGAAAAAATTAGAGAGTCCAGGAAGGTGTCAGAGGTCAGGACAGGTTAGGTCAGGTTTGGGCACATGTGCTGCTGCCACCTTTTACTGTAACTACTCCAGGGTACATCTGTGCAATAATCACGCTGTTTAATCAGCATGTTGATAATCCCACACCTATTATCTTGGCCAATGTGAATTGTTCACTAACCAACACAAATCTGCGAGGAAATGAAGGCAACCTCGAGTGGCCAGTCAAGGAACCTGCCTGCAGGTTCCTTGACTGGCCACTCGAGGCTGAATCTCTCAGATGTTTTCTCTTCAAGGTGCTACGTGTACGCCAGAAAATATGGTACATATAGTCCTACTCCAAACTGTGTTAACTCACCTCTGTCATATCATTAAATCAATCAATCAATCAATTTTTTTTTATATAGCGCCAAATCACAACAAACAGTTGCCCCAAGGCGCTTTGTATTGTAAGGCAAGGCCATACAATAATTATGTAAAACCCCAACGGTCAAAACGACCCCCTGTGAGCAAGCACTTGGCTACAGTGGGAAGGAAAAACTCCCTTTTAACAGGAAGAAACCTCCAGCAGAACCAGGCTCAGGGAGGGGCAGTCTTCTGCTGGGACTGGTTTGGGGCTGAGGGAGAGAACCAGGAAAAACACATGCTGTGGAGGGGAGCAGAGATCGATCACTAATGATTAAATGCAGAGTGGTGCATACAGAGCCAAAAAGAGAAAGAAACAGTGCATCATGGGAACCCCCCAGCAGTCTACGTCTATAGCAGCATAACTAAGGGATGGTTTCAGGGTCACCCGATCCAGCCCTAACTATAAGCTTTAGCAAAAAGGAAAGTTTTAAGCCTAATCTTAAAAGTAGAGAGGGTGTCTGTCTCCCTGATCTGAATTGGGAGCTGGTTCCACAGGAGAGGAGCCTGAAAGCTGAAGGCTCTGCCTCCCTATCTACTCTTACAACCCTAGGAACTACAAGTAAGCCTGCAGTCTGAGAGCGAAGCGCTCTATTGGGGTGATATGGTACTACGAGGTCCCTAAGATAAGATGGGACCTGATTATTCAAAACCTTATAAGTAAGAAGAATTATTTTAAATTCTATTCTAGAATTAACAGGAAGCCAATGAAGAGAGGCCAATATGGGTGAGATATGCTCTCTCCTTCTAGTCCCCGTCAGTACTCTAGCTGCAGCATTTTGAATTAACTGAAGGCTTTTTAGGGAACTTTTAGGACAACCTGATAATAATGAATTACAATAGTCCAGCCTAGAGGAAATAAATGCATGAATTAGTTTTTCAGCATCACTCTGAGACAAGACCTTTCTGATTTTAGAGATATTGCGTAAATGCAAAAAAGCAGTCCTACATATTTGTTTAATATGCGCTTTGAATGACATATCCTGATCAAAAATGACTCCAAGATTTCTCACAGTATTACTAGAGGCCAGGGCAATGCCATCCAGAGTAAGATCTGGTTAGACACCATGTTTCTACGATCTGTGGGGCCAAG
The DNA here is from genome assembly GCF_902500255.1 of Thalassophryne amazonica. NCBI lineage: Eukaryota > Metazoa > Chordata > Actinopteri > Batrachoidiformes > Batrachoididae > Thalassophryne > Thalassophryne amazonica. The sequence goes on along the minus strand of NC_047108.1, from coordinate 97,138,232 downwards.
TACAATAACTTCAGTTTTATCTGAGTTTAAAAGCAGGAAATTAGAGGTCATCCATGTCTTTTATGTCTGTAAGACAATCCTGCAGTTTAGCTAATTGGTGTGTGTCCTCTGGCTTCATGGATAGATAAAGCTGGGTATCATCTGCGTAACAATGAAAATTTAAGCAATACCATCTAATAATACTACCTAAGGGAAGCATGTATAAAGTGAATAAAATTGGTCCTAGCACAGAACCTTGTGGAACTCCATAATTAACCCTAGTCTGTGAAGAAGATTCCCCATGTACATGAACAAATTGTAATCTATTAGACAAATATGATTCAAACCACCGCAGCGCAGTGCCTTTAATACCTATGGCATGCTCTAATCTCTGTAATAAAATTTTATGGTCAACAGTATCAAAAGCAGCACTGAGGTCTAACAGAACAAGCACAGAGATGAGTCCACTGTCCGAGGCCATAAGAAGATCATTTGTAACCTTCACTAATGCTGTTTCTGTACTATGATGAATTCTAAAACCTGACTGAAACTCTTCAAATAGACCATTCCTCTGCAGATGATCAGTTAGCTGTTTTACAACTACCCTTTCAAGAATTTTTGAGAGAAAAGGAAGGTTGGAGATTGGCCTATAATTAGCTAAGATAGCTGGGTCAAGTGATGGCTTTTTAAGTAATGGTTTAATTACTGCCACCTTAAAAGCCTGTGGTACATAGCCAACTAACAAAGATAGATTGATCATATTTAAGATCGAAGCATTAAATAATGGTAGGGCTTCCTTGAGCAGCCTGGTAGGAATGGGGTCTAATAAACATGTTGATGGTTTGGATGAAGTAACTAATGAAAATAACTCAGACAGAACAATCGGAGAGAATGAGTCTAACCAAATACCGGCATCACTGAAAGCAGCCAAAGATAACGATACGTCTTTGGGATGGTTATGAGTAATTTTTTCTCTAATAGTTAAAATTTGTTAGCAAAGAAAGTCATGAAGTCATTACTAGTTAAAGTTAATGGAATACTCAGCTCAATAGAGCTCTGACTCTGTCAGCTGGCTACAGTACTGAAAAGAAACCTGGGGTTGTTCTTATTTTCTTCAATTAGTGATGAGTAGAAAGATGTCCTAGCTTCACGGAGGGCTTTTTTATAAAGCAACAGACTCTTTTTCCAGGCTAAGTGAAGATCTTCTAAATTAGTGAGACGCCATTTCCTCTCCAACTTACGGGTTATCTGCATTAAGCTACGAGTTTGTGAGTTATACCACGGAGTCAGGCACTTCTGATTTAAAGCTCTCTTTTTCAGAGTAGCTACAGCATCCAAAGTTGTCTTCAATGAGGATGTAAAACTATTGACGAGATACTCTATCTCACTTACAGAGTTTAGGTAGCTACTCTGCACTGTGTTGGTATATGGCATTAGAGAACATAAAGAAGGAATCATATCCTTAAACCTACTTACAGCGCTTTCTGAAAGACTTCTAGTGTAATGAAACTTATTCCCCACTGCTGGGTAGTCCATCAGAGTAAATGTAAATGTTATTAAGAAATGATCAGACAGCAGGGAGTTTTCACGGAATACTGTTAAGTCTTCTATTTCCATACCATAAGTCAGAACAAGATCTAAGATATGATTAAAGTGGTGGGTGGACTCATTTACTTTTTGAGCAAAGCCAATAGAGTCTAATAATAGATTAAATGCAGTGTTGAGGCTGTCATTCTCAGCATCTGTGTGGATGTTAAAATCGCCCACTATAATTATCTATCTGAGCTAAGCACTAAGTCAGACAAAAGGTCTGAAAATTCACAGAGAAACTCACAGTAACGACCAGGTGGACGATAGATAATAACAAATAAAACTGGTTTTTGGGACTTCCAATTGGGACTGGACAAGACTAAGAGTCAAGCTTTCAAATGAATTAAAGCTCTGTCTGGGTTTTTGATTAATTAATAAGCTGGAATGGAAGATTGCTGCTAATCCTCCGCCCCGGCCCGTGCTACGAGCATTCTGACAGTTAGTGTGACTCGGGGGTGTTGACTCATTTAAACTAACATATTCATCCTGCTGTAACCAGGTTTCTGTAAGGCAGAATAAATCAATATGTTGATCAATTATTATATCATTTACCAACAGGGACTTAGAAGAGAGAGACCTAATGTTTAATAGACCACATTTAACTGTTTTAGTCTGTGGTGCAGTTGAAGGTGCTATATTATTTTTTCTTTTTGAATTTTTATGCTTAAATAGATTTTTGCTGGTTATTGGTGGTCTGGGAGCAGACACCGTCTCTACGGGGATGGGGTAATGAGGGGATGGCAGGGGGAGAGAAGCTGCAGAGAGGAGTGTAAGACTACAACTCTGCTTCCTGGTCCCAACCCTGGATAGTCACGGTTTGGAGGATTTAAGAAAATTGGCCAGATTTCTAGAAATGAGAGCTGCTCCATCCAAAGTGGGATGGATGCCGTCTCTCCTAACAAGACCAGGTTTTCCCAGAAGCTTTGCCAATTATCTATGAAGCCCACCTCATTTTTTTGGACACCACTCAGACAGCCAGCAATTCAGGGAGAACATGCGGCTAAACATGTCACTCCCGGTCTGATTGGGGAGGGGCCCAGAGAAAACTACAGAGTCCGACATTGTTTTTGCAAAGTTACACACCGATTTAATGTTAATTTTAGTGTCCTCCGATTGGCGTAACTGGGTGTCAAATGGTTAATCTCAAGTTGACTTAATTTGTTACACCGTGCAAAGCTCCTACTGACTCAGAGTGAAAGTAATGCTCACTGAAAGTCACAATTACCAACTTAAAATAATTCCTACCGTGTTTTACCATACCAGTCATTTACCATGCTCTGACTTTTGTAGATAATCTATCATCACTGACTGCATTCTATGAGTTATCGCTGTCATACTCTGTGTTGAGTGATGGCGGATTGATGTGGAGTTCTTGGAGATTCAGACCACACGCTGTGTGGCACTGCTGGGTCCCATCAAAGGTCCTTGTCAACATCAAAACAGCCACCGAGTCCTTTATTCAAGACTGTTCACTTCCTAGTGCTGTCATCTTCCCTTTTTAGTGGTATCATTACTACATAAAGTAGAGAGCACTGCCCAGCTTGCTTAATGCTATCTGCCAACACTGAAATCTCTCTTCTATTTTGCCATTCATTTCTTCTTAGAGGGATCTATCCAGCTTCAAAGGGAACCCAAGCAGCCTTTGGTCTGATGACATGGATTTAATCCCCCAGACTGAAGAATCTATAAAAGTGATTTTTCTCCTCTTCTTCTTCTTCCTTGTTAAATGTGTACGCTGGGCAGCTGGAGTCTGGCTGCAAAACTATATTACAAAGACGCCAAGAGAAGCAGGCCTCAGAGTTAAACAAACAAATACAAACCGTGAATCAGTGTACTATAGCTTGTAAGCCTTGCATCATTACTAATTGGGTTACCAGTGTGCCCTTTTAAAATCTGCCACCTTTTTTTTCCTTCTCCTGTTGCAAGTTGCATACCATGATTCTTGGCAGAAAATGTTTCACACACCATTAGGGAGGTGCAGCATAGATCGTGCTGCAGGGAAATAGTGTGAGAGGATTATAAGCATCAAATGAATGTGACAGCAGCGTGCGTACAGAGCGCACAATGACAGTGAAGTACAAAAATGAAAACCTGACCGTACAGCGGCCTTTCGATTTATGATGCATGAAGTCGGTCAAGGTACATGCAGCAGCTCACCGAGCATGTCCATATTGTGGCTTTGTGACAGTGTGCCTGAAGCGTAGCCATGAGGTCTGTCCACCGCCAGCATGTTCTACAACAGGATGTTTTATCGCTGCCCTTAGACCTCTTACAGAGGGCTATGAATCAAATGGCAAAGAAATTTAGGTGAGGAAATGGCCAAATGTGAACTGATGAAAAGCACTGCCATATTCAGATATACAGTAGTGTTCAGAATAATATGTGACTTAAAAGATTAATCCAGGTTTTGAGTATATTTCTTATTGTTACATGTGAAACAAGGTACCAGTAGATTCAGTAGATTCCCACAAATCCAACAAGACCAAGCATTCATGATATACACACTCTTAAGGCTATGAAATTGGGCTATTAGTAAGAAAAAGTAGAAAATGGGGTGTTCACAATAACAGTAGTGTGGCATTCAATCAGTGAGTTCGTCAATTTTGTGGAACAACAGGTGTGAATCAGGTGTCTGCTATTTAAGGATGAAGCCAGCACCTGTTGAACATGCTTTTTCTCTTTGAAAGCCTGAGGAAAATGGGACATTCAAGACATTGTTCAGAAGAACAGCGTAGTTTGATTAAAAAGATGATTGGAGGAGGGGAAAACTTATATGCAGGTGCAAAAAATTATAGGCTGTTCATCTACAATGATCTCCAATGCTTTAAAATGACAAAAAAAAAAAAAACCAGAGATGCATGGAAGAAAAATAGAAAACAACCATCAAAATGGATAGAATAACCAGAATGGCAAAGGCTCACCATTGATCAGCTCCAGGATGATCAAAGACAGTCTGGAGTTACCTGTAAGTGCTGTGACAGGTAGAAGACGCCTGTGTGAAGTTAATTTATTTGCAAGAATCCCCCGCAGAGTCCCTCTGTTAAATAAAAGACGTGCAGAAGAGGTTACAATTGGCCAAAGAACACATCAACTGGCCTAAAGAGAAATGGAGGAATATTTTGTGGACTGAAGAGAGTAAAATTGTTCTTTTTTGGGTCCAAGGGCCGCAGACAGTTTGTGAGACGACCCCAAAACTCTGAATTCAAGCCACAGTTCACAGTGAAGACAGTGAAGCATGGTGGTGCAAGCAACATGATATGGGCATGTTTCTCCTACTATGGTGTTGGGCCTATATATCGCATACCAGATATCATGGATCAGTTTGAATATGTCAAAATACTTGAAGAGGTCATGTTGCCTTATGCTGAAGAGGACATGCCGTTGAAATGGATATTTCAACAAGACAATGACCCCAAGCACACTAGTAAACGAGCAAAATCTTGGTTCCTAACCAACAAAATGAATGCCTTGCAGATGTGAAGAAATCATGAAAAACTGTGGTTATACAACTAAATACTAGTTTCGTGATTCACAGGATTGCTAAAAAAGCAGTTTGAACATAATAGTTTTGAGTTTGTAGCATCAACAGCAGATGCTACTATTATTGTGAACATCCCCTTTTCTACTTTTTTTTACTAATAGCCCAATTTCATAGCCTTAAGAGTATGCATATCATGAATGCTTGGTCTTGTTGGATTTGTGAGAATCTACTGAATCTACTGGTACCTTGTTTCTCATGTAACAATAAGAAATATACAAACCTGGATTAATCTTTTTAGTCACACAGCACTACTATTATTCTGAACACTACTGTAACTCATCCTAAGGGCCCCTTCTCACATAGTGTGAAGTTTGGTCGAAGTGTGCATGAAGCAGGAATTGTATGCAAAACGTGTAATGTCACCCCTGCCTCTAACACCTCGTACACCTGTTGCTACAACTATTTGCACACACCAGCAGCTGAAAGACAGAGTGTGTGCTGTGCAAACCTATTGCACCCTGTCGCAGCAGGTGTCGGCCAAATTCCAGGTGACACGCACAAACATCTAACACCGCTCGCATGGCACTTAGAAAATGTGTGGCCAGTCGCATTCTTGACATGACAACAGACTGCAGACAGTTCCCCACAATTGTGACTATGCAAACACACACACTAACGTGGGTGTGTGCGCTCCACTGACAGGAGGTGTGGCTTCCGACAGAAGCAGTTGTGGTGATCTGTCGATCTGGACATCCCAGCTGGACAAAACCTACTGTGTTTGGACAAACATGGACTAACAACTGTCCACTGTGAGGTGCGTGTGTCTGATTGCTGTACTTATGTGGACACGGCGAGCGTGCGCATGGAGCGAACATTGACAGCCTGCCAGGTTGAAACATCAGATCAGAACACGTAGCAGGCGATCTGAACATAACGTCACCTACGTGAGCTCTGTTACACATGACGCAGTGTCTGTGCTGTGGCACGCCGTCCACAAGACACACTTGTCGGGCAACTGAACGCACCAGACCAGTAAATGTGGACATCAGAACACACTGCTTCTTATTCATGTCATTTCATGACTGTATGTCTGTGACCATGGGTCATCAGAGGAACAGACAGATCATATTTGTATTGCTCGCTTGATAAATGCGGTGTTTCTATATGGTGTGTGATTTTAATTTAATTTTTTTTTTTTTTGTAATACTTCCATGTCCATCCTGATATGATGCAGATTCCCGCAGCTTTCAAAGGACAGCTCTCTAGCTCAGTGGTAAAGTTTCTGACTGGCAATCAGAGCTTTTGGAAGGCGCGGGTTATTCCACATAAGTGGCGCGATGTGGTCCCACAGGGATCAGCTGTTCTTATTTTTTATTTATTCCACATAAGCGGTGCACCTCGCACTGTTCCTGCTCAAAAACACCGTCGTCATGTGCAGAAACTCTCGCACTGGGATCATGCACACCTGCCCGTCGATGGGCAAAGTTCCCAAAACTGAAGTGGTGAAGGAGCAAACAGAAGTTTTGCCGTTTTTCATGAGGTTTTACTTTTATTTCATTTAACCCTAATCCCCCTAGGGTCCAAGTGATCCCCACAGCTACCTATATGGATATACTTTCTAAACTGTTGCATGTATTCAGCTGAAATTTTCTACAACTGTCACCTATACAGTTATCTTCAATTTCACTTATTTTGATCCAGCTTGATTAAACACTGTGGGCTCCATAACATTTTTTATTGAAAAGTCCTGTTCAAAAGGAGAAGAAAATTATCAAACGTCTTTCAAAATGAAATGTAGTTTATCAGCCAGATGCTCAAAAGACTTTTTTAAATCATTGCTAAGCAATCCGATCTAGTTATATTACAGATACCTGCAAGAATCGCATAAATAAAAACATACAGTATAGTAACAACAGTAGTTTTAAAAAAAGATATTCTAGCAGTGTCCGCATGGACCTTCTGTGAAAAGATGAATAAGGGTTAATGATTATTCATTCACTCCCTCTGTATGCCATAGATAGAGACAGCTGTTAGTTCCTGATTGGCTGAGCACATCTGAATGAGGCAATCAGCTTCTGTCATAGCGGATGTTGTGTCATAGCGGATGTTTTTGCAGATGTATGTCCCATACATCCACAAAAGTAAGCACTGAAACTGACAATTTATGATACGAACTTTAAGCTCATGTTGATAAATATAGCAAGTCATCAACCAACTCTCAAGCAGCTAAGAAGCACAGTGTGACAGAACATATTGTTAGAAGATACTAAGCCTAGAAAGGCTATCCTTTCCTTCTAACAGTGACAAAAAAAGTGTTACCGTTGTCCTAAAGGTGATCACTTCCAAAAGACTGACAGGTGAAAAATGAGGGGCTGCACAGTAAAATCACTGGTGTTAAATTAACACTGACAGTGAACATATAGCAGTGTTAGTTTTACACTGGTGCCAATAACATTTCCTTGTACTAAATAAACTGTATTTATATAGCACGTTTCCATCTGCATCAGACGCTCAAAGTGCTTAACAATAATGCCTCACATTCACCCCAATGTGAGGGTGCTGCCATACAAGGCGCTCACTACACACCGGGAGCAACTAGGGAAATAAGTACCCTTAGTGATTTTCCAGTCAGGCTTGGATTTGAACCAAGGATCCTCTGGTCTCAAGCACAACACTTAACCACGAGACCATCACCTCCCCTTTACTGGCCTTATTTCCCTGATAAAAAGATGTGGTCTTCTGAACATCTTTTTCTAAAACTACGAGGTCTGTTAGAAAAGTATCCGACCTTTTTATTTTTTCAAAAACCATATGGATTTGAATCACGTGTGATTGCATCAGCCAAGCTTGAACCTTTGTGCGCATGCGTGAGTTTTTTCACACCTGTCGGTTGCGTCATTCGCCTGTGAGCAGGCTTTGTGTGAGCAGTGGTCCACCCCTCTCGTCGGATTTTTATTGCGAATAAATGTCTGAACGATTTGGAGCTTTGCTGCATCAATTTTTTCCAGAAACTGTGAGAGACCTCCAGGTGGACACCATTCGGAAAATTCAGATGGCTTTCAGGGACGATTTTATGGGGATTACACAGATTAAGGAGTGCTCCAGCCGGTTTAAAGACCGCCCACAGTTGCTGAGACCGCGCCGCGCTCTGAGCGCGATCGACAGGCTGAATCAACCAGATCATTTCCAACGTGAAGGCTTTGTTGATCCGGGACGTCGTCTGACTTACACAAAAATGGCAGGAGACCTGGACATCAGTACTTTTTTGGCACATTCCACTGTTACAGTTTTTTTCATGGAAAGAGAAGCGGAGGGATGCGCCATGGAGCCATTCATGTCGCGGGACAAAACCACCTCTGTGTTGGTCTCACAGGACGGCTTTGAGATGGTTTTCAGATGGCTGTCGGTGGTTTTTCAGTCGTGTGACTATCTGAGAAATTGTGGATGAGCCTGGACATGCCAGAACATGTCCTGTGAGGCTTCATCACAGCATTGCTTTGCGCCATGCGGCACCGCCACGAGGCGCGGAATTCCTCCGCACGTCTTTCTCAATGTGCCGAAAAAGTGCTAATGTCCACGTCTTACGCAATTCCTGTGCAAGTCAGACAACGTCCCGGATAAAACACAGCGTCCAGTTTGAAAATGAATGGCACATTCAAGTGTTACAGGAGTTTTTGTCATGGAAAGAGGAGCGGAGGAATTCCGCGCGTCGCGGCAGTGCCGCATGGCGCAAAGCAACGCCGTGATGAAGCCTCACAGGACATGTTCTGGCATGTCCAGGCTCATCCACAATTTCTCGGATAGTCACATGACTGAAAAACCACTGACAGCCATCTGAAAGTCATCTCAAAGCCGTCCTGTGAGACCAACACGGAGGTGGTTTTGTCCCGCGCCATGAACGGCTCCGTGGCGCATCCCTCCGCTTCTCTTTCCATGAAAAAAACTCCTGTAACAGTGGAATGTGCCAAAAAGTACTGATGTCCACGTCTCCTGCCATTTTTGTGTAAGTCAGACAACGTCCCGGAACAACAAAGCCTTCACGTTGGAAATGATCTGGTTGATTCAGCCTGTTGATCGGCGCTCGGAGCGCGGCGTGCTCTCAGCAGCTGTGTGCAGTCTTTAAACCGGCTGGAGCACTCCTTAATCTGTGTAATCCCCATAAAATCGTCCCTCAGAGCCATCTGAATTTTCCGAATGGTGTCCACCTGGAGGTCTCTCACAGTTTCTGGAAAAAATTGATGCAGCAAAGCTCCAAATCATTCAGACATTTATTCGCAAAAAAAAATCCGACGAGAGGGGTGGACCACTGCTCACACAAAGCCTGCTCACAGGCAAATGACGCAACCGACAGGTGTGGAAAAAACTCACGCATGCGCACGAAGGTTCAAGCTTGGCTGATGGAATCACACGTGATTCAAATCCATATGGTTTTTGAAAAAAATAAAAAGGTCGGATACTTTCTAACAGACCTCGTATATCTTGAAAAATGGGTTGTCTTATATTCAGAACAATACTGTATTTATCAGCTTCCTGTATACAGTAAAATCACCAGTGTTAAAATAACACTGACAGTGAACATATGGTCCCACTCTGAATAAAGTAGGACCATATTGGATTTACACTCGTAATTTTACTGTATATGAACTTTGCATTTTCACGGTCCCTCCTGCTCTATCACACTCCCTTAATTCTCTATCTCCCTTCAGACCCTTTTTATAATTCTCAACATCAAATTGAGGAGAATGATTTGTGTCAAGGTGAGCATTAATCAGGTTAATTTTCTGTCCCACAATCCTCAAAGTGATGCTTGCAGCCTGATAATTGTTCCTTTCATCTGATATGTTAACTGTTGGTTCAGTGTAGATGAGGAAGAGCATCAATGTTACATTAAAAACCCCCAACTAAAGAGCATGACAAATTACAAACTCCACAACATACATGCTTGAACATCAAGGCCAAACATTTAATTTGATTCAAACACTTCAATAATAACCAAACCGTATTCAGTGGTGGAATAACATTATATTTCAACAATCTTTGTGGGAGTTTCCAGCCTATTCCTGCACCTCTGTAGTCACATTATACAGGTGAACTCCAAATTTTTATTGAAGTAATTGTGCTTAAAAATTAATGTAGCCTTTGAGAGCCAGTCTACAGTGAGCATTTATCATTTTCTGACAGCTTTCCCTGAAGATGAAGCATTCACCCTCAACGCCAAGAGGAAAATAAGGAGGAGTCCAAATGAGAAACGGGTCATTAACTTGAGGCTCCTTTGCAGAAATAGGTGTCTGATTGAGCAGTTGGGATTTTCTGATAGGAACGCTTTGAGGTAAAGCCTTTGATCCTTCAAGGATGGAGTTAAAGATGTGGGACAATGTGATTGTTGCCGTGGTGATAGAGACGTAATGGAAATTTTTTGTTGTTTTCAGGAACATGATGCTGTTTCGTTGGGGAAGGTGAGCCTCTCTAATTAAAGTCATTTTTTATTCAGTTGTTCATGCCATTTACACACCGCTTCAGACTACACTGTGTTAATGTGGACATGGTGGGAGTGAGCAGCATAGTTATTCATTGTTTGCACATCATGGCCGCCAACACTGGGCCACTATTGGCCAAGTGGCAACCTCCAGTGCTGAAAAATTAAACAACGGACCTGCAGTTCCATGACTGACCATATGAGGGTGGTTCCAAAAGCTAGTCAATCCTGGTAGAACGCTATGTTGAAATATTCCAACACTATAGCAGAAGTGACCATCTTTACAGCCTGGTACAAAATCAGTTTTGGTCTCATTAGCTAGGTGTCTCATTCCTAATAATTGGGGGGGGGGAGAACCCTGTTATGTGTCGGACGCGGGCGGAGGACCGGCCAGCGTTTGAAGGACCCAGTATAAAATAAGCAGAGCACGGTTCAAAGGATAACAGAATTTAATAACATAACAGTGAGTGCTGAATTACAAACAAATAAGTGCGCGGTCTGGCGAGGTGGAAAGACGGTGCGCTCCCAGCAGCACAAACGGTCTGGAGCCAGAACAGTTCGGACCCAAGGACCCCGCCGACACCCCCCAGGTGGCCGCGACCAACCGAGTCTGTGAAAGAAGAAACCATCATGTGAGTCCACCACTCCACACACAGAGAGACCACTCAAAGGTGTACATAAACAGCAAACACTTCCTGGCTTAATCACAAATCAGCTTCCCACCCTGCAGGCATGGAACACCCAGTTCAATTCTCCACTGCAGTGGAAGCTGATTAAACGACTAACATAACAGCTCAATATAATAAGGTGTGAGGGACACCACATCTACTGACTGTACTCATGTTAGTCACAAAACCTAAAGTACCTCAGGAAGTGTGCTGACGAGTGTGAGACCTCACCCCCTCCTCTTTCACAGACCATGGCATCAAACCTGGTACGGTCTCTGCATCCATGATGATGAAATGGCTCTCTAGACGACGATCTCACCCGTCTGGTCACAAGGTCGAGTCTCTGGCAAATACACACTGTGTACTCCAGACTTAAATGCAACCATGCCCCAATCCATAAAGATGCACCACAGCTGTGAGTCCTGACGAGCTGCACATGACAAGCTTCAGGTGATCAGGGTGAGGTCCTGATAACTCAGCCACACAGCCACTCAGTCCTGAACGCATGCCACCTGGAAGGAAAAACAAAAGACAGAGAACAGAAGACAGAAACAAAAGGCAGCCAGGCACCCCAGCCATACAACAAACCCGCTTTTTATGACTCATGTATTAATGTCATGTTGTAGTGAACTACTATTCTCTCCATCCTAATTTATATTACCAATAATAGAGCTGGGCTCAGACTCATCATATCTAGATTCTGGGACTGTTAATAAAGAAAAGGGCTAGCTGCTGGCGATCACATTAGCATCCTGTCTGTTACTCTGTTACTTTGCTGCTGAGAAATAATGTTCTGTGAGTTGCTTGTTCCGACTGTTTGATTTCTGCAGTTTGTTGAGGTGCTGTCAATGAAATAATCACCGGGGGCTGCAACTGAGAAGAGTGTCCATCTAGCGATCTCCTGTCTGAGCACGTTTTGTCTGAACTGAAATCACTGGACAATGAACTTTGCCACTGATGAACTGTGGATCATGATACCTACTGGACTTTTCTCATATGCACCCTTACTTCTGTCATATCTGATTTGCATGTTTGACCATTCTTTGTTGTAATTTGTTTGTTTGATCTTTGTTATTGTTGGTATGGCCAAAGCAGGTGGTCACCCCTGTGAGTCTGGTCTGCTTGAGGTTTCTTCCTCAAAAAACAGCAGAGGGAGTTCTTTTCTTGACTACTGTTGCCTATGTGCTTGCTCAGGAGTGTTGGTAAAGTTAGGCCTTACTCTCGTGACGTGCCTTGGGGTGACTTATGTTGCGATTGGTGTTATACAGATGAATTGAATGCAAGTATCGAACTGGGACTCGGTACTGGCAGATATTTAGTATTAAATGACATGGATCAGGACTGAAGATAAATAAAAGACAGATTGGGTCATCCCAATTTGGCACCATTAACAGGGAGAAGAAGATAGCAATTGCTTGGTGATGTTACCTGGATAATATCACAATTATTGAGTTAATATGTCAGTTGTAGTTTTTAATACCTGCACACAAGCCACTGGTTCTGAAAGCCGCTACCTAATCCGTAATAATATGTTATTCAAACACCCAAACCAAAGTTAGCCTGATAGCATTAGCTAGCTTTGTAACAACATTTGCAACATGTTCAGGGTTCTTTCCTGCCCACCTCACACCAGTCTTGCCCCCCCGTCATCTATTCACTTATTACTTAATGTAGAAGTTAGTCAGTGCCTGAGGAACTTCTACAAGTTAGTGATATTTGGAAATGCCCCATTTGAGCTTCAAACCCAGAAAACCAGTGGGGTGCCATCATGGAGGGTTTGTCCGGTATAAAGTCTATGCTAATGGCTTATCAGCATAAGGGGGTCTGGGTAACCTGCTGCTGGACCGAAAAAAGGAATCATGAACTGATACTGTTTTGTTACTTTGTTCTGAAATAAATGTGAAAAGGTTCCGTGTTCCATTAACAGGCTCAAGGGGCCAAAGCCAGAATCTGCTAGAGACCAAATAAATGTTCCTCTGCAGGTGGATGATTCTTTTTTCCTCCTGCACCAATAAAACATGCACATCAACAGTGTTCTGAGCTTAGCAATGATACTTTTAGTTTTGGATGAACTGGTACACATTAGTGGCTAAGAGCCTACTTTGGACCATGATGGTGGATCAAAAGGTATTGATCGGGTCACTATTACAAGTCCATTATTGCAGATCTCAGAAAAAATACATTTTGAAGTACAAAAATATATTTCATCTGTCCCTTTCTTATGAGCAGGTCTTCTGAACGTGGCTACTTTTGTTCTGTTCTGCCGAACGATTTTGCAGTTGTCCACAGTCACAGCTGGAATTTGCACAGCAGACAAACACTGTTATCTGTTAGACACCGAGCAGCCACACTCCACAAACCTTTGACTTATTTCTTGTACCGTATCAGAAAGTAAGACCTTTTTTAAAAAAAAAAAAAGTGATTTACACACTATGTTGCACACAATATTTTTACAAAGTTGGGAAACATTTGAACTTTAAGGGAATTCAGAGACAACCCACAAAAGAAAGCTGGTGGTTTGCTCATGCTGCCTGTACGCACATACCCAAAGACAGTAGGCTTTATTGAACTTTGTCACAAATAACTTTTACTTTAAGACATCATAAGACAGGGAGGTTAGTGTTCTTTAGGGGGAGGTGATGATCTTGTGTTTAAGCCTGACCGGAAAATCACTAAGGACCCAAGGTTGGGCAAGATCCTTAATTCCTGAGTTGCTCCCAGTGTGTAGTGAGCACCTTGTATGGCAGCACCCTCACATTAGGTGAATGTGAGGCATTATTGTAAAGCGTTTTGACAGTCTGATGCAGATGGAAAAGCACTATATAGATGCAGTCCATTTACTTTAACCCTCTGAGGTCCGAGGGCATTTTTTGGACAGTTCACTCGCCTGGCATAAATGTTTTATTATTGCTGTTAACAGCTCTCCCTTCATCCCACAATCAAGTTTTAGGTCTCTTTTTTTCAGGACAACCTGTGCTTTCAGAATATATATATATTTTTTTGTTGTGTTTTATAAGTGTAATAAAGGTTTACAATCAAAAATAGGCAAGTAAAAAATAAAGCAAAAAATAATTTTCCACACACATTTATTCAAAACACACAGCAAACTATAATAAACAACTTGTTTTGACACTTTATAAAGGTAATTTGAGGTCTTGTGTGAAAGTCTGTACAACAAAAAGGTTCAAACAATAAACACAATGCACATTTTGAACAATATATACAAAATAGTCTATGCGTTTTGTTGTCCATTGATATGGTAAACAGTGCTTTACGCAGAGAAAGCAACAGAGTTATCCAGTAACATTCACATGCAAACTAGTGAAGCAATCCTGATAGTTACACACCCTTTGTTTGAGCATGTGAGATTGTCATCAGAGGCTCTCTGTCTGCTCCTGCTTTCACTTTCACTGTGTGTAATGGCGCAGGGCACACTGAGTATGTACTAATAGTATGTACTCATTGGAGCACACAGGGGGCTATTCAAACAGGCCAACTAGTGACACATCACTCCTGAAAATAATCTTTGGCTTTTCACGTGAGGTAAATCTGCCCTACAATTGGATTTTGGAAAACCATGTGACGGTGAACCAATTCCAATTGGACACTCACATTGCGCACGTCATCACACAGCTTCTGTGAGGAGTACAAAGATGGCCGATGGCTGGCTCAAAAATCTGCGGAGTTAACGTTTCAGCAAAAAAAAGTAAGTTTCTATCTCATATCATTCAAAAGTTATTTATAATTTAGTAAAGCTTGGTCGGCGTCGGCCCCAGAGGGTTAAGGTATCATAAGACAGGGAGGATAGGGTGTTCTTTTTGACCTCATGAAGCTTAACGGTTAAGATTTTTCATCATGATGCAAAATCCCAAAGGTAGTGCTGTTTTATGACATCTTAAGGGAAGCATACTTGCTATTTATGAAAGCAAAAATAATTTCCTGAATCTGCCTCATGTCTTTTTGGGGGTGCCATGCTCCACCCCTCCACTAAAGTTCCTTAAGATTGCGCATAAAATTTTTTTTTTTATGTTAGCCTGAGAAAACCACAGGCAAAACAAACAAACAAACAAACACTAAAGAATCTCTCTGGCAGAGGTAACAATCACTGTATGGAATCTAAGTCATGTAAGGCTAAGTGCAAAATGGTCCAACAAGTTTAATATGTGGTGGAATCCATAATTCAGCTCTCAGTGGTTTATTAATTAGTAATTACATTAAGTGTAGTACATCTGCAGAAGATGAACTGCAAATGTTGCAAAACAGAAGAATCTCCTCCATTAATAGACAAATGACAACCAACTGAGCACGAGCTGTAAAATAGAGATCTGCCTTTTCATTTCCATACATGTCTTTGAAATGCCACTCCAAAAAGACTCAGCAGCCACTATTGCAAGGTTAATGGGAATAGTAACACACTGTATATAACTCAGCTCATCACTTTTTATTTTAAATATACATAGGCTCATTGTGAAAAATGATTCTCTGGCTACATTCTGGTTTTGTTCCTCGATGTACTGTATATGCACAGCGTATCTCGCTGTTAATAAAGGTCCTGTCAGGCTCCGTCTGTGCTTGCCAGGGGGCTGCTTTGCAGTGCCACTGTATAATTGTACAGGTCTCTCTTGTTAGCTCTCCAAAGCTCCCTGGGCTGAAAATCAGACATCACAACAAAAGAACAAGGGTCACAACCACGCGACATATCATTAATCACAGAATCTGGGAGGTTTCAGCCTGAGATTATCTGTCCCTAGGGGGTCTGAGTCAGTTATGGAGTCCCCAGTTGGTGCGGAGGCTATAGGGAAATGTCAGTCTGGTGGTGCCAGATAGACTCAGCTCTGGTTGAGGCAATCTGCAGAGAGGGTGAAAGGACTGGAACATTGATTTCAGTTGAAGAAGCGGGTGGAAGGAAAAGGGGACAGAAACAACTCAGAAAAACCTTCAAACTAGCAGTCGAACCCCAGCAAGACGAAATACAGTCTGATAACATGTGGCGGGGCCCTTTTTGTTCCCCCCCCCCCAAAAAAAAGAAATAAAAATCTGCAGCCATGATTACATCTTCCATTATGTTTTGAAATCAGGAAAAGCAGCAGGAAAAAAAATGGTTGGTACAGAGCCCAGTAAGCTTCACATATCAGTGTTTCACTTTTTTTTGTCACATTTCAGGACGTATTCCAACACAGCCTATCCCAGCTGTCACTGGGCCAGAGGCGGGGTACACCCTGGACAGGACGCCGGTCTATTTGTCTATGAACCAGTCATCAATTTTGACCTAACTGGTAGCACGTAAAGTGACGAAACAACACTTAGAATCCACGCCTCAGTGTGTCTCAGTGGTTGAAATAAAAGGATTAATGAATGAAATCGTTTTGACTATGTTGAATGTTCTCCAAAGTAAAGGTCGATGTACATTTGATTCTATGACTTGTGACATATGTTACCCTGTAACATGATAACTAAGCATGACACATGGTGTAAACTATTCCTTCTTATAACCATATTAACCCAATGAAAATTTGCATAATTTTTTACTGAAATTGGAGCAACTTTAACTTTTGACCCCTGTACAAACTGAAACTGACCTTTGTCACCGTTTTTGCTGTTTTTCCCCATAACCCCAGAACATTCCATCATAGATAGTCCAAACTATACCTTTTTGGAATTGTTATGTCAGACAAATAATGTGGTACAGTTTTTAACATGATTGGAGTATTTTTACATTTTGACATCTGTGGAATTCTTCATTGACCCCTACCTGGCTTCCTCACCTTAAGTGGTACCGAAAACCTGCTTGTCCTATGGACTATATCGGAAAGCCACATATATTCGGACAAACACATTCACACTTTCACTCACACCTCAAATTAAAGTTTTGAAGGTATGCAAATGGCTGTAATTCCTAAATTTTTCATATATTTCTGTTAAACCTCTTGAATTAAACGATACAAGCATGTCTTGATTGTTTCATTGCAGATCCATTGCGATGGTGTACAGAGACAAAATTACTGAAAATGTCACTGCCTTAATACTTTTAGACCTGACTGTATTAGGGTAAGTGTAGAATTGCCAGGTTTGTGACCCCCACCTTCCCTAAAGCAAAGAGTCAACTCCTTCCGAGGCTGTTGTCTTAACCTGACTGATTAACACTGCATTAACGAGACGGCAGGACTTCAAGCATATCGTGGCTTTCACATTGGCTCTACATTATTAATGCCAGCACAAAGAGCCTGTTTAATGAGCCAGAACTCTCTCCGTGGACACTGATTAGGCATGCAATGGCTATAAAGGCTGTCCCTCCTGAATTTTATGAGACATGATTACGGTTTTTCGTGAGTTTCCTTCACTTACTCTTAGTTTTATTCATCAAATTGAAGTTTGATATGCAAGAAAGACTGGGAGAGAGAGAGAGAGAGATGAAGGATGATGTGAGAAAATGCTGGAGCAAAATAAAAACCCAGAGCTGTTTGGTTTGTAGCCAGTACGCCCTATTAAATTTAAGTTTTACTCAAACACAACAAAGGGACAATGTAAGAAATTTTTATATATATATATATATATATATATATATATATATATATATATTATATATATATATATATATATATATATATATATATAATTTTTTTTTTTAATTAAAGGCACAGCTCACAAATAGGTTATGATTTATGCAACTGGTGAAAGATGCAAAAACTAAAATTACTGCAACTCTTGAAATAAATGTGTTTTTTTATTCATATATATTTGGTTTGGAGTGTGTGTTTGGGGCCATGATATATTTCACAGCAAGAGCCACTTTTATTAAAATGACATATGCTTTATTTCCTGGCATTCATTAAACTTTTCATTAAAATTTTCTGCAAATACAATACAGTAATATCAGGAAAGAAGGGTTCAGCGAAAATAATAGTGTAACAGCCTATGGTGCAATAAAAATCTGATTTATTTATTCATTCATTTATTTTAATGACAGGCTTTCCCTGTCTGGAAAGGTTTGAGCAGTACAATTCAATACGTTTCAGAAAATAAATACATCTGTCACCATTGTGGTGTCAAGCAAATTATATTTCTTACAATTTCAGAAAATACAAAAAAAAAAAAAAAAAGGGAGGGCGGGGGGTTGCATGTGGGTCATTGACAGTGAATTGAGAGTCCAAAGATAGAGTGAGGTCCAGTCTGGAAGTATGTGCTGATGCTGTGAATTACAGCACCAACCTACAAATTCAATCTGGATCCTGGATGGCAACCACACAGGTAGAAATCCATCTCCACATCCTGAAAGTACTCGGTACTCAAGGGTCCTTCAAAGAAACCTAGTGCCACAAAACAACTAGCAGCCTGTGGTCACTGTTTATTTAATAAATGAAGTTCAAAGATAACTACACTATGGAGCGTGCTCTAATCCTTTATACTGTAGTGCAAGTGGTGCAAATACTTAGTCCTATGTTCAAGCCTGTTTTGCTATTTTCTGCAAAGTCTCAATGTGATGGGTTTAAATTTAATCACTTCATTATTCATGCACATTTTGGGTGCATATAATAAAACAAACCAGTGCTTCCCAAACATGATCCTCAGGGACCCCCTGTAACCTGCATATTTTCCATTTCTCCCTGTTCTGGCAAAAGCTGATTAGGTTTTCAACTGTTGACTAGCTGAATACTGCCCCTAGTGGTTGGATTGTGTTTAACTGAAATTAGCATGAGTTAAATGCATAAGACAAATTTTGTATGTATATGTAAGTAAGTAAGTAAGTATGTGCAATGACAAAGGATCTTATTCTAAATACACATCTTGTATACATCATTATCATACAGACATCATTTGTTGGTCTCTACAAACCATAATAATGCCATATGATGATGTCATCAATGTCACATATTCATTACAATATGACATTCTATATTCTGATTTTTATGTACTACAGATACTCCTTGCTCTATTAAGTTCAGAGTTACTGAGGGGGGAAAATGCACTTTTGGACTGTATACTTTTACATAACGACATGTAGCCATGTTATCACAATGTCATATACAAATCAGCATCTGACCATGTTGTTACTGATCCATATGCATTTGAAAGCATCATTCTACCTCACTTAGCTTCAAAGTTATTGTTGAAAATGTGATTTTTTTATCCTTTAATATTAACAATAATAATAGCATCATTATGCCACAAATAGACCAGCAGATGGTATTGTGTTTGATGATTCATCTACACTTGAAATCAGCCTTCTAGCTCTCTTAATTTCAAAGTTATTGGGGAAAAATGTAATCTCCAAACAGTTCAATGGCCTTAACCTTCATAATAATATGTTAAACTGTTATCATGAGCAATTCACATATACAAAGTGATTACAGTAGGCTTACAAACCCCTCCAGAGACTCGACTGATATACAACAGAATGGGGATTTTAAACTAGAATTCAACAACAGATACAATGTGAGGCTGCGGATTGCAGATAAACTTTTTGTACACTAACAGTAACACTAACTGGAAACGCTGTTGTCTGTATTGAAGGGTCGATGTCACAAGCTGTACTGCATGTAAGTCAAGCCCCAATACTTCACCAACCGATTCAAAACAAATGTTATGAAGCATTCTAGTTAATCTGATGTTGAAACATTAAAAAAAGTGACTGAACTCGTGTCAGACTGTTTTTAAATCTCATATTTATGTCATGGTCTGCCTTTGTCCTTGCCCTTTTTAACCTCTTGTGTGTAGTTTGTCTGTTTTCAGTCCAGGAGCTGAGGAACACCTGCAGCTCATCTTCTCCTCGCAGCTGACACTCATGAGCTCCTGATCAGGAGCCGGCTACTTAAACCCCGGCTCTGAGATCAGGCTTGGCCAGAGTCTCGGTGACCCTGACCCGCGAGAGTCTTCGTGACTCTCCGTGACTTTCCATGATACTCCGTGAGCCTTCCATGAGAAATCCATGACCCTGGCTACGCTGACGCTTCCATGCGCTCTGACATCTGAGCTTCCCGCAGCTCATCTCAAGGTAACCTGGCCACCTCTAATTCCCGTATTAGCGCTCGTTGATCTTTTGATGTTTCCAGACACTTTCCTGCGTGGCTCCCATGCCACCTTCTGTATGACGTCACTTTGGAACTCATCTGCTCTCAGCCTCAGAGCGCATAGCTCGGCCATGTTCAGCTAAGTTCCTGCATGTCTGTGAGATTCCGTTCTCAGGCTGCTCCTGTTTGTGACTGTGCATGACCAAGAACTGTTTTCCAAGTACTATATGAGATCTGATGCATTGTCACTAAGAACTTTCCAAGTCGTTTCTAAAGTCAAGTCCAGCTTAATTGGAACTGTGTCACAAGACACGCAGCAGCTGATCTCTGACCTAAGGACAATCCATGAACTGTGAACATTCCTGCCTTAAGCCTACAGTTAACTGTTGTGTTGAGAGCTTCCAGTGTTACAAGTGCAATCACTCACCTCTGTTCTCCTCCGTCCTCCTAGTTTCTCCTCGGCTCTCTGCGTCCCACCTGGCCCCGGTTCCAGCTCCATATGCTCCAAGACTCCAGCTCGTTGTCAGACTCCCAAGTCTGTCCCTGTGTGCACTGCGGCTCCCGAACTTCCACCACTATATGTGGGCCCGTTCTCGGCTCAGCAGGCTTCCTCCAGCTCAGCACCTCAGTTATTTATTACTGTAAATAAAGCTCTTTTCGTTCACAACCTGTTCTGGTTCTTGCTCCCTGGCGTTTGAGTCCATCACCTGTAATGGTCCAGTCCCATCCGGACCTCTAAGCACAACAGTTTATAGACTACAAATGGTGCATTGTTGGTAGTAATCACACAAACTTTCTTCAGTAAATGCTTTGTCTGGTTTCATGTATAGAGCCTCTTTCTAGCTGTGAAATATCTGTTAAATTAAAAATATAGCATCAGTGTAGATTCACCCTTAATATTTCAATTTTTTTTTTTTGTAATGCAAATTAATGGAGCAACATTTGTGCAAAGATTCAACACATTTGAGCAGAGAATAACTCATTACTATAGGGAACATTCTAGAACAGATAAACAAATAAAGCAGCAATTACTTTCTCCAGCTGTTATTATCGTTTCAAACAACAGTGATGTTGCGACACAAGTAGTAATTAAGAAACGCTTTCCTTAAAGACTGGGCTGCATTTTTGAACAGCTCTAATTACTGCAGAGAACAAACCTGTTCTATATCTGGGGTGCTCCCGTTAAATGTCCACGCTGCTGTGGAGGCTATAAGGTTTTCACAGTACGGTCATTACTTTGATTTCTTTGCATAAGCCGTTCTCTCTTTAGGTTTGGTGCAACAACATTGAAGAGTGACCTTTTCCATCGTCAAGGAATTCTTTGTCATTAACTCAACGTAAAGCACAACTTAAAGATGAATGATAAAACGTGTGTGTGTGCGTTTCTGTTAGCATTCGCGTTGTATTATCATGTTTCTCTCTGATGTAATAATGCTTTCAACTTTAAGAACACAATTAATCATTAAATTTAATTATATCTCATTTAATAGATATGTCTAATAGCACTGAGTAATTTAAAAATGGATCTCCTAACTAATTACTACCCTGAACTGTTTTAGAGTACTTCACATTGTTAATCCTCCCAGTTCTTATTGTAATACTGCCCCTTACAAAGAACAAAATCGATATATTCCTCAGTTTATATTCCCCCACATGGGACTCTTCTCATCTTCTGAGAGACCCCTAACATGGCTGACAATTGAGTTTTATACAAGACAATGTAGGAGGTAGAGTGGGTGGGTTTTAGTCTTTAGTTGGTGGGTGGGTTTTAGTCTTTAGTTATTCTTTTACATAAACTCATATATGCAAGTAAAATTTACTTAAGAATTCTCCTTGTAAAATTTACTTGGAATTTCTGAGTGAAAAAAGTTGCCTAGTTTTTTCAAGTAAATATTACTCCAAAGTTTTTTTGTGTGTGTGTACCTGATGGAACTGAACTCCTTTGTTTCTGATCAGACAAAACCAGTTCAGACCAGGTAACATACATACTCAAACAGACGACTAAAACTCACTAAAAATATAACCATTTAAGCATAGTAAATACTTGATATAATAAAAATAAAATATAATAACATTTAAACACAAATATATCTAACAATATGAAGATGAGTATGCAGACAAATGTTTAGCAAACCATTTAGTTATTTGCTAAGTATTTATTGACACTTTGCTTCATTTTTATGACAAAGTATTAAAGCAAAGGCTAAATTACATAACTAAAGTATTTGATAAATAATTAGTTATGTACAACCCCTGGCAAAAATTATGGAATCACCGGCCTCGGGGGATGTTCATTCAGTTGTTTAATTTTGTAGAAAAAAAGCAGATCACAGACATGACACAAAACCAAAGTCATTTCAAATCGCAACTTTCTGGCTTTAAGAAACACTATAAGAAATCAAGAAAAAACATTGTGGCAGTCAGTAACGGTTACTTTTTTAGACCAAGCAGAGGTAAAAAAAATATGGAATCACTCAATTCTGAGGAAAAAATTAAGGAATCATGATAAACAAAAGAACGCTCCAACACATCACTAGTATTTTGTTGCACCACCTCTGGCTTTTATAACAGCTTGCAGTCTCTGACGCATGGACTTAATGAGTGACAAACAGTACTCTTCATCAATCTGGCTCCAACTTTCTCTGATTGCTCTTGCCAGATCAGCTTTGCAGGTTGGAGCCTCATCATGGACCATTTTCTTCAACTTCCACCAAAGATTTTCAATTGGATTAAGATCCGGACTGTTTGCAGGCCATGACATTGACCCTATGTGTGTTTTGGCAAGGAATGTTTTCACAGTTTTTGCTCTATGGCAAGATGCATTATCATCTTGAAAAATGATTTCATCATCCCCAAACATCCTTTCAATTGATGGGATAAGAAAAGTGTCCAAATGTAATGTAATGACAGCCATCTAAACAGTGCCTTTACCTGACATGCAGCCCCATATCATCAATGACTGTGGAAATTTACATGTTCTCTTCAGGCAGTCATCTTTATAAATCTCATTGGAACGGCACCAAACAAAAGTTCCAGCATCATCACCTTGCCCAATGCAGATTCGAGATTCATCACTAAATATGACTTTCATCCAGTCATCCACAGTCCACGACTGCTTTTCCTTAGCCCATTGTAACCTTGTTTTTTTCTGTTTAGGTGTTAATGATGGCTTTCGTTTAGCTTTTCTGTATGTAAATCCCATTTCCTTTAGGCGGTTTCTTACAGTTCGGTCATAGACGTTGACTCCAGTTTCCTCCCATTCGTTCCTCATTTGTTTTGTTGTGCATTTTCGATTTTTGAGACATATTGCTTTAAGTTTTCTGTCTTGACGCTTTGATGTCTTCCTTGGTCTACCAGTATGTTTGCCTTTAACAACCTTCCCATGTTGTTTGTATTTGGTCCAGAGTTTAGACACAGCTGACTGTGAACAACCAACATCTTTTACAACATTGCGTGATGATTTACCCTCTTTTAAGAGTTTGATAATCCTCTCCTTTGTTTCAATTGATATCTCTCGTGTTGGAGCCATGATTCATGTCAGTCCACTTGGTGCAACAGCTCTCCAAGGTGTGATCACTCCTTTTTAGATGCAGACTAACGAGCAGATCTGATTTGATGCAGGTGTTAGTTTTGGGGATGAAAATTTACAGGGTGATTCCATAATTTATTCCTCAGAACTGAGTGAGTCCATATTTTTTTCCCTCTGCTTGGTCTAAAAAAGTAACCGTTACTGACTGCCACAATTTTTTTTCTTGATTTCTTATAGTGTTTCTTAAAGCCAGAAAGTTGCCATTTGAAATTACTTTAGATTTGTGTCATGTCTGTGATCTGCTTTTTTTCTACAAAATTAAACAACTGAATGAACATCCTCTGAGGCCGGTGATTCCATAATTTTTGCCAGGGGTTGTAATTAATTACATATGGTAATTCCTTCTAAGGTAAGTGAATTCCTTCCACAAGTTCTAAAAGTCCAGTTTCTGTGAAACTGTTGAACTTGTTGTGACATTCCCTGATCTCGACAGTGACATTCATGTCTTTGGGTCCTCAGCTTTTGAGATCATGAGACACCAGGGAAGAGCTTATGGAGTCGTGAGGTCAGTGTACAGAGGTGTTTGGCGATGCTGATATCATTGCAGAAGAACAAAGTCTTTAGACTCCTGATGCTTCCTGTCTTATTTTATTTCATGTTATTGTTTCTTGGATAGGGACAGGTGCAGATAACATTGGGAACGGAATAACAATTATCCGATTCAATCCAATGCATTGGACCATTTATAGGTATGATCATTTCCCATGCCTGTCTCTAGAGGGGGCTGTTAAAATAAAATATGTGGTATGGTATTTAGACTTGGATACTAAGGCAGTGTAGATGTCTGTGTTGCTAGGTCTCTCTGAATGATCCTTGGGTACTGCTTGTAATCATCTCTGACATTTTGGCCATGCAGCACATTTATCTGGGCCTGAACCAGCACACAGGTACATCAGGGTTGTGGGTCACCCACACTTCACCTTTGTAGAGGTGGTAATGTACCTGGATGGATGCCATCCAGTCATTCCTTACCACTAAATTAATGGATTTTTTTTTTTTTTTTTTTTTTGAGACACAAACAACATGGACATTAATGGAAGACACTATTAAAATACAAGCCAGTCTCACGGCAGTTTGTGGGACTGGGTTACGAAAAGTACATTCATTTATGGTTCGAGTTAGGAGAAGGGGAAGATTATAAATAGCAAAACAAAAAACGTGTCACAAAAAGTGCCCGCTTTTCATGGCAGGGACACAGAAAAAACAAGTGAGACCAGGATGTTAAAATGCCAAGTAAAAATAATTACGAATCCACATTTTGGTCAACACTTACTCAACACTTCCTCGAACTGTCACCTCGCTCTCTTCACTGCAATCAGTTCCTGTCTTTTTGTCAGAGATAAATATATAAAATCCCTGAACTAAGCATTCAAAGCGTCTGTGCACATGTTTTCTGTAGTGTGTGAAGTGATGCTGCCTGAATGGTGTCTTCACACTTTATTCATGTCAGCAATCTAAGTTAAGCCGGGCAGAATGGCAAAAGAGAAAAAACACTTCAAGCATTGTTGCTCATCTCACTGAGGTTTCTGATTAATTTTCAGCTCTTGATCGTTTCCTGAAGCATATGGGCCACAGTTGTTTTTTTTTTTCTTTTTTGTCACTTTCTGCTGGACACAGGAATCTCACAATCCATTTTAGTGACTGCAGCACATAGATCTTGTGCCAGGAAAAAACAAATACAAAATCAAAAAGCTGCCCAGTCAATCAGCACACCCGCAGACTGGAGATATATATAAAGAACGGCTGAGTGGATCCTTGTCATTTGATTGGTGCTTTATATGTCACATGACGGATTCATTTGTCCCATTTGTGTTGCATTGCAATTAGAGTACAAATTTGGTTCCATATGTTTGGTACCATTGTACTCTGCACACGTACACAAACACGCACACACATGCACGCACATGCACATGCGCACGTGCTCATTCATGCCCATGCACGGCCATACATGCACGTGCACGCACACACGCACAAAACAAAATCCGGACTAATTTCTAACATGATTTTTTTTTCGCTGCACTGAGGATGTACACAGTCTTTTTTTGGTAGTACACAGGTGCACAAGTGCCGACCCAGCTGCGTGTGTGTGCGCGCGTGCAAGCGGGACAATGACACGATTTGATTGAGCTAACTGATGCTGCTAATTCTTGTAGCATACACACACACACACAAAATCCACTCCGCTGTAAGTCGTCTGGATGCATGAAAAATACACACACACACACACACATACACTCTTCTTCAACTGCTTAGTCCAATCAAGGGTCGCGGGGGGCTGGAACCTATCCCAGCAGTCATAGAGCGCGAGGCGGGGTACACCCTGGACAGCATGCCAGTCTGTCACAGGGCCACAAACAGACACATTCACAGCCACTCACACACCTATGGACAATTTAAAGATTCCAATTCACCTAACTTGCATGTTTTTGGATGTGGGAGGAAACCAGAGCACCCGGAGGAAACCCACACAAACACAGGGAGAACATGCAAACTCCACACAGAAAGGCCACAGGTGGGAATTGAACCCATGACCTTCTCGCTGTGAGGCAACAGTGCTAACCACTATTTCACCATGCCGCCCGCATAAAGAACTCTTCAGATGAAAGGATGACATGATTTCTGGCTGGACTGAGGAACAAGGGAACAGGAACATTAGCCTCATTGAATGGTATGTTCCAGCTTTCACCTCATGAAATATTGGTACCATTGAACTCATAAACATTCATTATTTGTATATTATATAATGGCTGAGTGGATCCTTGTCATTTGATTGGTGCTTTGGAGTGTCACATGACATGGATTAATTTGTCCCATTTGTGTTGCAGTGCAGTTTGATTCCATTGAGAGTTCAAATTTGGTTCCATACGTTTGGTATCAGTGCACTCTGCACAGGTGTACACACACAAATGCATGCGTACATGCTCGTGTGCACGCACAGACAAAACAAATCCACTACACTGTCTGGAGGCTGTTAGCAGGAAGAAAGAATGAAAAGCTGGACTAATTTCTGATGTGATTTTTTTTTTTTTTTTTTTGCTGCACTGAGGATGTACACAGTCTTTTTTTGGTAGTACACGCATGCACAAGCACCAACCTGGTTGCGTGTGTGCGTGCACACGGGGGACAATGACTATGATCGATGATGACTTTGAGCTAACTGGCGCTGCCACTTCTTGTAACACACACATACACAAACACACACACACACACACAAAATCCACTCCGCTGTAAGCCGTGTGGATGCATGAAGAGCTGTTCAGATGAAAACTGACAAGATTTTTGGCTGGACTGAGGAACTACACAGTTTTTTTTTTGTTGTTTTTTTTTATGGAAGTCCGAAGTCAGTGCACAGCATCACTGGACTGCATGTTACAATTTGGACTTTAGCAGCAGTGAAACACCAAAATGTAAGTCCCTTTTCTGTTGTTTATAAATTAATAAAATATCAAATGACAAATAATGAATGTTTTTACATTTTTTTCAATGGAACAAATATTTCATGAGGTGAAAGCTGAATGGTTTGTTCCAGCTTTCACCTCATGAAATATTAGTACCATTGAACTCATAACCATGCATTATTTGTATATTATCTGTGTTTCTGAATGCAAATGACCATGAACGTGCAGAAGCATGTGCTTCAGAACATGTGGGATTTATTACCAGCTGATACTTACTGATGTGCGCATTACCAGCATGCACTTACACAGATAATGAGTTTTGTTCGCATGACAACATTTAGAACATTTTCTATACACAGTTTGGTAACCGTGCGTAGTACTGCAGTCCTTATGGTATCTACCTCATTTGTTGTAATGTGATCAGACACTGGAAATGCCAGATACATAACACTCTTCTCACCACCAACAACAACCACATCAATGCAAAATGATTCAAAAACAATTCCCCTGCAAGCTAGAAAACCTTCACCATAAATTAACAAATACAACATGCAATATGAGACATGCTGTCGCTTTTTTACTTTGAAAAAGTCCAATAGAAAAATAAATCAACTTTCCACATCTCATTCAGCAATCCATTCTGTAGATACTGTACTGGTGCCAGGATTGCCGAAATGGGGAGAATAAGGATTGACAGGGACCCAGAGAGGCTCCTAATATTATTATAATACTGACAAAATAATATGGGGGGTAGCCCAGTAAGATTTCTTTTCATGGGGTCCAAAATCCCTGGTGGTGCCCCTGACTGGTCAAAATGGATGGATTTGACAAGGCTCAGCTTAAGCTACTTTGAACTTGTCCATTAACTTAGAAGTGAGAAACATGTTGCTCTCATGGAAACAATCGTTTAGAATTTGGATTGATTGTTTTTAGCCTGTTTTTAAAAAGTGCCTGCCTGTTATAACAGCAAATATCAAAATGGCAAAAAAAAAAAAAAAAAAAAAAAAAAATTAAACTAACACACATGCATGCAAAAGGTTTTTTAAAAAAATTACCTATTCTCAGTTAGGTCCTGCTAGTGAATGTTAGCTTGCTAGCTAACATCAGATAGGTCAACTTTGACTTCAGGCCAAATGTACAAACTAGTTAATGCTGCCATTCTTCTGTAGACAGTTGGCAAAGAATACTAAACAATAACAATAAAAGTTTGATAGTCATTAGACTAAACAAGCTAAACACTTAGATACATACGTTTACCAAGTGCCTCTATTCTGGTTTGACTAGATTTAAACGGGAGGTGTTGCAGGCCATTGCACGCAGGTGAGATTTTCAAGAAATTTAATGGTCCACTTTGGGGGTGTAAGAAATCAATTCATAAGATTACTCAAAAAATTAATATGGGAACTCCGTTGTTATATTTACTGCTGTCTGTAAAGGGGAAATATACACATATTTTTATCCCCAAAAACTTTTATTTTTGCCTCTTGCAAGGGGTTCCAAGTCTTAATTGTGGCAGTCAGACCCGCTAATCTCCACAATAATTTAAAAAGTGCCTTTTGAGCTACTGTTTCAACATTTTGGCCCACTGCCATGTAGATATGAAGGGTTCATTGGGCAGTGCAGCTCGTTTGAGGGTTTGCGCTAAAGGGTTAAAATATGATGTAATAATCTTAGATCCGGGGACAGCCCTCATATGTCCCCATCACTTTCTCTGAGGTTTTGGGCAAATTACACAGCAAACAAAGTGAAAATGCAATGAAAAAGTGACGATGTGGTGGAAAGCAAGCATGTGTTGCGGTTTGTTTATGACCCGGAACTCAAACATGTGCAGGTGAGCAAACGCAGCTATTCTGGCTAGGTGTGTAGGCTAACACGAACTATCACATTTGCTTTGTCTTCCCTTCTCCACTGAGAACTTGAGGTGGGCGGATCGATCCTAATATCGATAATATCGATACCAACGCTGGTATTGAAAATGAACGATCCTCGTGTACAAAGATCGATACTCAAGCTTTTTTCTCTCCCACACGCACTGACTGCTGCGCATGCAGATTCATCAACGTCTACTCTGTCTGTAAGAGCAGCGCTGCAGTGTCACACAACATGGAGCAACGCACTCCCCCCTGGTCTTTTGTTGTGCCATTACGTGGCTCAGCGGCGTCACAGGGCTCAGCAGGGAGGAAATTCCTTATTCTTTGTATTATTTTCTTGTATTGTTCAACTTAAAAAAAAAGAACAACTTTGAAACTGTTTACAATATTTGTTGTGGTGTGTTAGTTTTTCTCTATTGTGGTTTATCAGGTCTCTAACCTCAGAAGATTGTTTTAATTTGCTTTAAGTTACATTTTTTACACTCTTTATTTAAGAAACAACGTCGAGAAGTGCACTGAAGAGAAGAAATTCCTTATCTTTTGTATTATTTTATTGTATTGTTCGACTTGAAAAACAGAATAACTTTGAAACTGTTTACAGTATTTGTTGTGGTATGTTAGTTTTGTTGTATTGTTTGTTTGTTTTAAGTTGTGTTGTGTGTTTTTTTTAAACAAAAATGTTGATTGTGATAATATAGTATTTTGTTGTCACATACAATGTTTGGCGAAATTCTAAGTCTATTGGATCCTTTGGATCTATGAAGCTTAAATATGAAAAAGTATCGGTATCGGCGATACTGGGCCTGTATTTACTTGGTATCGGATCAATACCAAAATTCCTGGTATCGCCCACCTCTACTGAGAACCGAAAAAAAAACTGAACTTTTCACAGCTGCTTCGGATATTGCAGCTGAAAACAAAACAGTACATGATTTATACGTGTGAAGTGATGCTGTGTTTGTGTTGCGCAATGGCAGGCTGTCCCCGGAAGTGGTTAAATCCCGCGATATCACGCAGGGGTTCAAACGAGATTGCGCTGCCCCATTGCAAGATTTTGAAAACATATCAATTCATTGTTACAGGTAATTATATACTAATGAACAGACAGTTCTGAATGCTAATAAACGCTCCTAAATCCTGCACACTGTAGCTTTAATATTTCATGCTTTCTGCTGTGGCATGCTTCACGTGCACACACTGCGTAACACGAGGCGATGTAATGTGGCAACCAAGTTATAATGCTGCCGATGTATCAGACACTATAACATTTATTGACTGGGATTTCTTGTCATTAGCATACTGACATTTGGCTGTGGAAGCAAGTGGAGCAGCAAGCTAATGATCTCATGGTGACATTTCCCCAAGGAGCAGTCGTACGAACTCTCCTGACCCCTTTAGCTTTCCCCATCTCCGTTCATGCTGCAGGAGTGAGATCAGGTCACTTCCTCACTGATCTGTCACCGAGACACAAGAGAAAGGGAATTGGCAAACAAGAGAAATGTTCTCTGGATGTGTGCGGGAGCTTGTTGTGGATTAAGTGTACTGCTGTTGTAGTAGATAAAAAAAAAAAAAGCTTCTGCAATGCTCATATAAACTGATTCAACTATCAACGCTGAGATTTGACTCTTCCAGCAAGTACGCTACAAGCAATAAAATAAAACACAAGATGTCATTTTTTTTTCCACTTTCAGCTCTGAGTCTTGAAACCTCACGGAAACGTTACAAATGAAATACTGCCTGTCAGAATAATAACTGTCTGATTTTAGTCTTCACAGCGCACACTTTCCTCAAGCTTTTTACTGACAAACTTGTCTCTGCATGTTGAAATGTGAAGAAAAATGTGGTGAAGTGTTAAAAGCTGTGAGTGCAGCATACACTCACCGGCCACTTTATTAGGTACACTTGTTCAATTGCTTGTTAACACAAATAGCTAATCAACCAATCACATGGCAGCAACTCAGTGCTTTTAGGCATCTAAACGTGGTGAAGATGACTTGCTGATGTTCAAACCGAGCGTCATAATGGAGAAGAAAGGGGATTTAAGTGGCTTTGAACATAGCATGGTTGTTGGTGCCAGATTAGGGTTTCCAACTCTCTGAAAAATAAATAAGGGACACCTCACCGCCAGGGCCGACCGGCCGACTGACCATTGCCTTCACCCTTCCCAGCGTCTGTGTGAAACGATTTTTAACCATTTGACTGTTGACTTGACCCTGAATTTAAGTAGATGCATACATGCATTTGTTCTGATATGAACACGTGGAAAACAAATTATTATTTAGCAATTTATTTTTAGCGCAAAATAAATTTTCACTCACAATTTCAATATGAGCATTCTGACTTCTTTAAAAATAAATCTCTGTAGTGCTGTTGCTTAACTTAAAATTGTATAAATTAACAAAAAAACAATTGAAAATTTGCATCATCCAAAACAATGTAACAGTGCACATTTACACATGTAGTGTAATAAAAAGTGCAAAAAATAAAGTCTGAAAAGTAAACAATACTTACAATACTTATAGCTGTTGTCGCGCACCTTTTCCACCCAGCCATTTTCCTTTTCTCATTCGCCCCTGTATTTTTGCATTCTTTTTTCTTTGTTTTTTTTTTAGGAGTAGTAACGACGTTACAGACATTGCTGTCCGTAGGCATATCTGCAGTGCCAGTGTCGGTGTCTGC
This sequence comes from Thalassophryne amazonica, assembly GCF_902500255.1. NCBI lineage: Eukaryota > Metazoa > Chordata > Actinopteri > Batrachoidiformes > Batrachoididae > Thalassophryne > Thalassophryne amazonica. The sequence continues at coordinate 97,106,493 of NC_047108.1, read as the reverse complement.
ATCGATATCAGCCATGCTGCTTTGTTATTGTCGTCCAGCGACCGTCGTCGGCTCATGACGTCGTATCTTCTTGCGAGCAGATGTCCCTCGACCAATGAGATAAGAGTGATTCTGTATTGTCAACTCGTGTCTGTCAGCTCATTGGTGAAAAGCAGGAGAGAGGCTGGGATCAAATTTACCGTAAGTTTCCATATAAAGCGCCAGTCAAGTCCATTGACATTTTACAGACTTTTTGATTCTCACAGAAATACGGGACAAACTGCGTCCCGTTTCAGGTCAATATGGAACGCACACTTTTATTTCCAAATAAGGGACGATTCCATTTTTCAAGGGACGGTTGGCAACCCTATGCCAGATGGGCTTTTTTGACGACTTCAGAAATTACTGATCTACTGGGATTTTCACACACACACACACACACACACACACACACACACACACACACACACGCACGCATCTCTAGGGTTTGCAGAGAATGTCCCAAAAAAGAGAAGCTATCCAGTAAGCGCCAGTTGGATGAATAAAAATGCCTTGTTGATGTCAAAGGTCAGAGGAGAATGGGCAGACGAGGTGATGCTGTCCAATATGGACCAACATCTGAGGACTGTTTCCAACACCTTGTTGAATCTATGGCATGAAGAATTAAGACAGTTCTGAAGGCAAAAGAGGGTTCAACCTGGTACTAGCAAGGTGTATCCAATAAAGTGGCCGATGAGCAGTGTTGCCACAGTTACTTTGAAAAAGTAATCCAATTACTGATTACTGATTACTCCTTGAAAAAGTAACTTAGTTACTTTACTGATTACTCAATTGGAAAAGTAACTAAGTTAGATTACTAGTTACTTTTTTAGTTACTTTCCCCAGCTGCCGACAACAACCCACGTCAACATGACAATGATACCTGTTTTGCCAAAACTCACTTAATAGTCACCCTTTCTTGGCTTCAATGAAAATAAATACTTGTTTTATAAAAAGTAAAATAAAGACCTCTTTCTTGACCTCATATTTAACTGTTGACAGCAGTGTAACAGTAAAACTTGCAATTTCTAACCTACATTGTTTATAAATGTAACCATTAAATTCATTCTAACATTTTTATTCTCTCTAAACATTTTACTTGTCGAAATTATTATTATTTTAAGTAGTATTAGTAGTTGTAGTAAAAAAAAAGGCTTCAAAACTGGACCTTTAATCTAGGGGTGTTGTGGGGGGGCACATCCTTGTCCCACGCCCCCATTCCATCTGGATTCGCCCCTGCTTTGGTGTTTGAGCACAAAGAATGGATAACATTTATTTATGCAGAAAACAGGACCAGATTGACAGGTAAGAAAGTTTTATTGCGTTTTCACATCATGTGGTCCTCAGAAAGAGAGTTTAGGTGCATTTGAGTGGAAAATACTGTTAGTTGTTGACGCGTCGTGGAGGATCATCTGTTTTTAGCGAGCAGATACGGAGCGGCTCGGAGAAAAAAAAGCATAAAAATGTCTTTGTAAAGCTCAGTGCAGGTGTGCTGTTGTCACTGTGCTTTAAGAGGTAGCTGTTGCAGAAAAACGTGGATGAAAAGCTCACAGCTCGCTTAAAGTGGGTAGTTCAGTTGAACCCCGAACCCCTGCCCACGGACCAAGTTTAATGCTGCTATCGACCCACAATGCAAAAATAATAGTAACACACAGTGACTTGGAGAAGTAACTTTAATCTGATTACTGATTTGGAAAGATTAACGCATTAGATTACTCGTTACTAAAAAAAGTGGTCTGATTAGAGTAATGCGTTACTGAGTAACGCGTTACCAGCATCACTGCCGATGAGTGAATGTATCCTCTTAGATCACCTGATGTTACAACATTATCTTTTTTAAAGGGGTTGTAATGATCACAATAAGTTTTTCGTTATCTATTACAATTAACCCTCTGGGGTCCGAGGGCATTTTTTGGACAGTTCTCTCGCCTGGCATAAATGTTTTATTATTGCTGTTAACAGCTCTCCCTGCATCCCGCAATCAGGTTTTCAGGACAACCTGTGCTTTCAGAACATATGTTTTTGTTGTGTTTTATAAGTGTAATAAAGGTTTACAATCAAAAATAGGCAAGGAAAAAATAAAGCGTCTGCTCCTGCTTTCACTGATCGCTGTGTGTAATGGCGCAGGGCACACTGAGTGTGTACTAATGGTACGTACTCATTGGAGCACCCAGGGGGCTATTCAAACAGGCCAACTAGTAACATATCACTCCTGAAAACGATCTTTGGCTTTTCACGTGAGGTAAATCTGCCCTACAATTGAATTTTTGAAAACCATGTGACGGTGAACCAATTCCGATTGGACACTCACATTGCGCACGTCATCACACAGCTTCTATGAGGAATACAAAGATGGCCAATGGCCAAAGGTCTGCGGACTTAACTTTTCAGCAAAAAAAAGTAAGTTTCTATCTCATATCATTCAAAAGTTAGTTATAATTTAGTAAAGCTTGGTCTTAGCGTTGGCCCCACAGGGTTAAATATAGTTGGATATTCAAATTAACCATCCTCAGTCCGACAATTCTATGCCCCTGTGTGTGGAACTAGGCCTGTTGTAAATAAAATGTAAAGAACTTATCGTAGTCTTTCATGGCATACAACACATCACACAACCATATCTCAACAAGGGTTTGCGCTATAAGACACACCCACACAGTCTGTAGAGAAGTGACAGACATTCAAGCTTTTAGTGAGGGGGCATAACACCACATTATACTGTCTTCTTGATGAAACCTGCTTTGAAATAAAGCAGTGATTCCTGATCCCTGATCCTTGATCCTTGACTATTCATGATAAATGCTATCACTGAGCAGAGCCTCACCGTGGAGAAAGGCCACCACAGACAGACCTGGCTCCCCAGAGAAGACAGACTGTGCACCCACTGCTCACAACACGAGATGGAGACCAAGCTGCACTTCCTAACCACCTGCCCGCTTTACCAAGACATCAGACACGTATTTTCCACAGATCACAAACACCCAAAAAGACTTTGACAGCATGACCAACAGCAAAAAAACCTATGTATCTGTTGGGGGGAGTATAACAATGTGCAAACAGCAGCAAGGATTGTGAGCTGCTTCGACACAAAAAGAAGGAGCAATGGACATAAACCACCGTAAACCCAAAACAGGAGATTAAACTATGTCACTTTATCGATGTATAGCATTGATAAAGCGACACTTTATCGATAGCATATTTTTACACCAAAAGCATAATTTTTACTATTATTTCAAAGCCACATCTCCTTTTCACACATTTATTTACTATAGAATATTGTTAACTGTATGTACATTCACTTAGTTTTTAATTTTAATTGTTGTTCTATGTAGCACTTGCTTTGACAATGTAAATGTATGTTTCCTATGTCAATAAATAATTAATTGATCTACCACAAAATATAAGTGAAAACTAAGAATAAAACAAAGAACAAACACCCAGAACATGTAGTTACATAGATGGGAAAGGTTGTATACACCATAACCACAAACACTTTAGTTTTCTGACTTAATACATTTTTGTGTGGAACACAAACAATCACACCTGCTCCTAATCCATCATCAATCCAGCCTCAGTGAAAGTGGCAACACATCTATGGGTTATTACACAGGCAAAACAAAGTTGCTTTTTCAATTGATCTGGTGAACAAAGGGTCATGAGATCTGAAAATATTTAGTCCTAATTATACGCCATTTTACTTTGATGAAATACATTTATTGTTTTTTAGTTTTTGTGTGAAGAAAATCAAGGTGATGAATTAATTTATCTATTCACTCGTTGCATTTAACGGGGTTCATGGTTGTGAACAACCACACGGTTGCCCACTATGATAAAGGTGGCACAAATCCTGACCTTTACTTTGCCTCTACAAATTGAATCTGGATGGTAAGAGACTCTAACTAGCATCCTGTCATGGTTCGTGGTGGTTTGACCCTGAAAGTTGTAGGAGGCAAATGCAGACTCACAGACACAGGTGATGGAGTAAGAAAAAAATAACTTTATCTGGTAAGCTGGTACACAGGAAATCAATCAACGTAGTGGAGGTACAGGCAGGTAGCAAGCTGAGGCGGAGTCCAAAAAACAAGCACAGTTCCAAATACACAGCGACAGGAGTTCACAGGGCTGAGGCAGAGGCATAGTCAAAAACGAGCAGAGTTCAGGGATAAGACGAGGTGGAAGTCGGTACACAGGCAAGGTCAGAAATATTACGAGGCAAAACAGGACAAAGGCGTGAGGCTGGAAAGTGCAACATGCAACAATCTGGCGAGGGACTGTGAGATTGAGAGGGCTTAAATACTAGTGGAAGAATCAGAGTGTGAAATGAGGTGCAGGTGTGCAGAGAGTGCTGGAAGCGGGCATGACCAAGGAAGACGAAGGTAAGTGCAAGAGTGCAGTAAGGCAAAAGCAAAGTGAACTGGGGCAAGATAAAGTAAATGACAGAAAAACCAACGGTGCAAAATGTGACGTGCTTGACTAACCATAATAAACACGAACAAAACAAAGGGGACGAAACTAAAACTGAGGTGGCGAGTCGAGGAGTGAAAAACCAGTGATAACTAAAAAGAGAGGACATGACACAGGAAGTGAATACACTAACCATGAGAAAACAAACTATTGACAGAATAGAAAATAAATGAACAAATCAAAGCCAGGGACTAGGTAATGTCTGTATGTTCACTATCAGCTGGTGGCGCTGCCCTGTGGCGACCCGGACTCCTGTTGCGGCTGCTGTGTTTTAACTGCTGTGTTTTTAAACTTTTAAACATTTTAATTGTTGGATTGTTATTTGTCAGTGTGTGTGGGGAAAGCACCATGGCGTTATTTATGCACCAAATTTTTATAATTCTGATTTGTTGGGAATTGCTGAGGATCTGCCAAACTTTTCCGAACGCGGAAGCGGGTGAGCGATCACTCACCTACACCAGAGACACTCTTCTTTCCCTGCGATCTGCGGAAATCATGCCTCCGGCTGATCTGCCGGAGACGCTGAGGATACAACAGGCCCGCAGAGCACGTCATCGGAAAAGAGGCAGAGGAGGAGGAATACGCCAGCGTTTTCGCCGAAGAGGCAACAGACCGCCGCTGCCGGGTATGATCCTGTGCAATGCACGTTCTCTGAGAAATAAGATGGAGGAGTTTCGTACCAATGCCAGAGTAGGCTTTGAGTACCGGGAGTCAGGCCTGCTTGTGATCACAGAGACATGGTTACATGTGGATATTCCAAGCTCCTTTATTGATGTGGAGGGTTTTTCTGTCATTCGAGCCGACCGGAGCGCATCCTCAGGTAAGAGCTGTGGAGGAGGCATCTGTGTGTTCGTCAATGAAGGCTGGTGCAGGAATTACACCATCAGGGAGATGGTGTGTAACAAAGATGTGGAACTTCTGTGCCTTTCCGTGAGACCCTTTTATCTTCTGAGGGAGTTTGGTAATATTTTAATTTTTGCTGTTTATGTTCCCCCAAGTGGAAACGCAGCCCGAGCTACAGCTCAAATTGCAGACTTTGTTCACCTTCAGCTGCAACGTACGCCTGGTGCTCCTGTTTTTATACTTGGTGATTTTAATAGTTGTAAATTAGAACTGTCCCTCCCTGGATTTGATCAATATGTTGATTGTGCCACTCGGGATGACAAGATTTTAGATAAATGTTATGGCAATATTAAGAATGCCTACAGGGCCAGAGCAAAGCCTCCTTTGTCTAATTCAGATCATAACATAATACATCTGATCCCAACTTATAAGCCTGTTTTGAAGAGCAGCAAGCCACAGATCAGGACAGTGACTGTTTGGTCAAGTGATAACATAGAGGCTTTAAAGGGATCTTTCCTCTGCACAGATTGGGACATTTTTCATACTCTGGACATTGATGAGGCCACGGATACTATAACAGACTACATACAGTTTTGTACTGATTGTGTGGTTACCAGAAAGGATATTATTATGTATCCAAACAACAAGCCTTACATAACCAAGGAAGTTAAAGACTGTATTAACCGTAAAAAAAAATGGCTTTTAAGAATCAAGACTGGATGGGGTTAAAAACTGTGCAAAAAGAACTGAACCAGATGCTAAGGCATGCAAGGAAGAGGCACAAGGACAATATTGAGCAGAATTTTGCCTCAATGGACTCTAAAAAACTTTGGGATTCAATGAAAGTGGCAGCTAATATGGTAACAAAAAGGAAAAGTTTTGTAACAGATGATGATCAGGAAAAAGCAAATAAGCTCAGTGACTTTTATTTGAGATTTGAGACTCAGGATTTTTCTTTGGATCGTGTTAACATTTTTAATTCCATTTCATCAATTGATTTGCGCCCCAGGTTAGTAGTTGATCCAGGCAAAAATAAGTTACTTTTTAGTAGGGTTCAGAAAAATAAGTCTGCTGGCCCAGATGGCATCTCAGCTTTTCTTTTAAAGACTTTTGCAGAGGAGCTCACACCAGCCTGGTGCCCGGTTTTCCAGCAGTCTGTGGATCAGCACACAGTTCCTTTACTCTGGAAAAAGTTAGTAATTGTTCCAGTACCCAAAAAACCCTGCCCAACGACTAACAATGATTTTAGACCGGTAGCTTTAACTTCTGTTGTTATGAAATGTTTGGAAAAATATATGGTGTCTATTTTAAAGTCAGAGATAAATTCAGATCTAGATCCCTTGCAGTTTGTGTATAGCAGAGGGCGGGATACAGATGATGCCATTAATGGCATCACCCACCTGTCACTAAAACACCTTGAAGACCCAAAGGCTTACGCACGTCTTTTATTTATTGATTTTAGTTCAGCTTTTAACACGTTACAGCCTCATTTACTGATTCAAAAATTAATTCACCTGTCAGTAAATCCTGTAATTATAAAATGGTTTTATTCTTTTTTAATAGATAGAATTCAAAATGTCAGAGTTAATAACACTATCTCTGATTCTAAAAACATCAGTACTGGCGTACCTCAGGGTTGTGTCAGTTCGCCTGTCCTTTTTACTCTCTATACTAATGATTGCATTAGCCACTTTCATGGAAATCATGTTTTTAAGTTTTCTGATGATACTGCCATCCTCAGTCTGCTACATAAAGACTCAGATCCATCACTGTACTTTGAGGAGGTGCAGTCTTTTGTCCACTGGTGTGATGCTAACTTTCTTACTATAAATGTAAAGAAAACTAAGGAGATGATAATTGACCCTCGTTCTATTGGTGATCATACCCCTCTGGTAATCCATGATGAAGAAGTCAATCAGGTCAGCTTTTACAGGTATCTAGGCATTTACTTAGATAACCAGTTCAGCTGGGAAACGCATGTTAACTTATGCTCTCGTTTACAGCAGAGGTTATATTTTCTGCGCAGACTTAGGGCGTTTCGGGTTGAGCAGAAACTCTTGTTTTTGTTTTATCAGGCTGTTTTGGAAAGCATTATCCGGTATGGGATGTCATCTTGGTACGGTAATCTCTCTGTCCAGTTAAACTCTAGGCTTGCTTGTCTGGTGAAGACTGCTATGAAAGTGGTAGGGAGGACAGGAAACTCTTCCCTGCAGTCCATGTATGAACAGTGTGTTCTCAAAGGAGCGCAGCGAGCTTTGTCAGATCCTTCCCACATACTCTATCCTGAGTATGAACTCCTACCGTCTGGTAGGCGATACAGAGTCCCTCAGTGCAAATTGAATCGCTTTAAAAACTCATTTGTGCCCACATCAATTAGAGTCTTAAATATGGTTACTGGGATAGGTAGTAGGGTTGTGCGTTAATGACATGGTGGCATTGTTATTTTAGTGTTATTTATTCACTGTTAGTATTTTCCTTAACCATATGTGGGAGATGGCTGTGCAATAGGGGTATGTGTTTTTAGGGATATGTGCAATATGCATGAATTATTATGGGAGACCGCTGTGTAATACGGGCATGTGTAATTTGGATATGTGTATTAGGGATGTGCAATATGTATGATTGATGTGTGTATTAAGTTATGTAAATTGTATGAGTTATGTAATTATGTCATGGCAGTTTGACTTTTTACTTGTGCAGCTCTTGGAGTCTAAGACAAATTTCCCGGAAGGGAAAATAAAGTGTATCGTATCGTAATGCAATGAATGACTAAACCATGAATAAATGATACATAGAATAAAATCGGTAACAGAAGCATAACACAAAGTACAGAAACAAACAGAACCAAACCAAGACTTACATGACCACATATAATAATATGAAAAATAAAACTATAAAACCCTCAGTGGAAGCCTAGACCAATTAAGGGGAAAACCCAGACATGAACCCCAGGCTGGGGCAGATCCTGACACATCCCTCCAGTGACAAATATGCATCACCAAACTTTAGGCTATTACTACAACCCCTGGCAAAAATTATGGAATCACCGGCCTCGGAGGATGTTCATTCAATTGTTTAATTTTGTAGAAAAAAAGCAGATGACAGACATGACACAAAACTAAAGTCATTTCAAATGGCAACTTTCTGGCTTTAAGAAACACTATAAGAAATCAGGAAAAATAATTGTGGCAGTCAGTAACAGTTACTTTTTTAGACCAAGCAGAGGGAAAAAAGTATGGAATCACTCAATTCTGAGGAAAAAATTATGGAATCATGAAAAACAAAGAACGCTCCAACACATCACTAGTATTTTGTTGCACCACCTCTGGCTTTTATAACAGCTTGCAGTCTCTGAGGCATGGACTTAATGAGTGACAAACAGTACTCTTCATCAGTCTGGCTCCAACTTTCTCTGATCTCACCCATATTGGCCTCTCTTCATTGGCTTCCTGTTAATTCTAGAATATAATTTAAAATTCTTCTTCTTACTTATAAGGTTTTGAATAATCAGGTCCCATCTTATCTTAGGGACCTCGTAGTACTATATCACCCCAATAGAGCGCTTCGCTCTCAGACTGCAGGCTTACTTGTAGTTCCTAGGGTTTGTAAGAGTAGAATGGGAGGCAGAGCCTTCAGCTTTCAGGCTCCTCTCCTGTGGAACCAGCTCCCAATTCAGATCAGGGAGACAGACACCCTCTCTACTTTTAAGATTAGGCTTAAAACTTTCCTTTTTGCTAAAGCTTATAGTTAGGGCTGGATCAGGTGACCCTGAACCATCCCTTAGTTATGCTGCTATAGACTTAGACTGCTGGGGGGTTCCCATGATGCACTGAGTGTTTCTTTCTCCTTTTGCTCTGTATGCACCACTCTGCATTTAATCATTAGTGATTGATCTCTGCTCCCCTCCACAGCATGTCTTTTTCCTGGTTCTCTCCCTCAGCCCCAACCAGTCCCAGCAGAAGACTGCCCCTCCCTGAGCCTGGTTCTGCTGGAGGTTTCTTCCTGTTAAAAAGGAGTTTTTCCTTTCCACTGTCGCCAAGTGCTTGCTCACAGGGGGTCGTTTTGAACGTTGGGGTTTTTACGTAATTATTGTATGGCCTTGCCTTACAATATAAAGCGCCTTGGGGCAACTGTTTGTTGTGATTTGGCGCTATATAAATAAAATTGATTGATTGATTGATTGATTGCTGTTGCCAGATCACTTTTGCAGGTTGGAGCCTTGTCATGGACCATTTTCTTCAACTTCCACCAAAGATTTTCAATTGGATTAAGATCCGGACTATTTGCAGGCCATGACATTGACTCTGTCTTTTTGCAAGGAATGTTTTCACAGTTTTTGCTCTATGGCAAGATGCATTATCATCTTGAAAAATGATTTCATCATCTCCAAACATCCTTTCAATTGATGGGATAAGAAAAGTATCCAAAATATCAACGTAAACTTGTGCATTTATTGATGATGTAATGACAGCCATCTCCCCAGTGCCTTTACCTGACATGCAGCCCCATATCATCAATGTGGAAATTTACATGTTCTCTTCAGGCAGTCATCTTTATAAATCTCATTGGAACGGCACCAAACAAAAGTTCCAGCATCATCACCTTGCCCAATGCAGATTTGAGATTCATCACTGAATATGGACTTTCATCCAGTCATCCACAGTCCATGATTGCTTTTCTTTAGCCCATTGTAACCTTGTTTTTTTCTGTTTAGGTGTTAATGATGGCTTTCATTTAGCTTTTCTGTATGTAAATCCCATTTCCTTTAGGCGGTTTCTTACAGTTCGGTCACAGACGTTGACTCCCCTTTCCTCCCATTCGTTCCTCATTTGTTTTGTTGTGCATTTTCGATTTTTGAGACATAATGCTTTAAGTTTTCTGTCTTGACGCTTTGATGTCTTCCTTGGTCTACCAGTATGTTTGCCTTTAACAACCTTCCCATGTTGTTTGTATTTGGTGCAGAGTTTAGACACAGCTGACTGTGAACAACCAACATCTTTTGCAACATTGCGTGATGATTTACCCTCTTTTAAGAGTTTGATAATCCTCTCCTGTGTTTCAATTGACATCTCTCATGTTGGAGCCATGATTCATGTCAGTCCACTTGGTGCAACAGCTCTCCAAGGTGTGATCCCTCCTTTTTAGATGCAGACTAACGAGCAGATCTGATTTGATGCAGGTGTTAGTTTTGGGGATGAAAATTTACAGGGTGATTCCATAATTTATTCCTCAGAATTGAGTGATTCCATATTTTTTTCCCTCTGCTTGGTCTAAAAAAAGTAACCATTACTGACTGCCACAATTTTTTTTCCTTATTTCTTATAGTGTTTCTTAAAGCCAGAAAGTTGCCATTTGAAATGACTTTAGTTTTGTGTCATGTCTGTGATCTGCTTTTTTCTAACAAAATTAAACAACTGAATGAACATCCTCCGAGGCCGGTGATTCCATAATTATTGCCAGGGGTTGTACTCACAAGGAAATTTGTATGCAAATTTACTTTATTATTCTCCTTGTCTAGGTCCTGAAATATAAAGGACCATACTAGACATTTTACATTCAAGGCCAAAATACTCTGAGAAATCATACAATTTTGTAAATTGTAATTTTGTGAATTTTCTTGAGTGTCACAGGTTTCCGTTCATTGTTGTGGATCATTACAGACAATTTACTCACATTTAAAAACCTTCTTCGGAGAATTTATCATAAAATCTAAAAGTCTGATAAAAGGGTTCAGCTGCACTGTAATTGTGAAGAAAAGCAATAATGTGGAATTGTAAAAAAAAAAATACTGAATCCAATCATCAGATTGATTCAGTATCTACAAACCAATATAAAAGTCATTCATCAAGTTTGACAAGAATTGGTACATTAATTTGGAATGAATTAATTAATTTTTTAGCAATTCTGACAAAAAAAAACAGACCAAATAATTACAGTCAAAATGTAATCTACTCATTAGTGGTTTAAAAAAAAAAAAAAAAAAAAACTATTTGACATTTAAGAAGTCTTCACTGAAAAAAGTGTTCAAAATTTAGATGGTGGCCTTTAAAGAAGATTAATCACTTCTTCTTCAGGGTAGAAAATGTCTACAGGAAGCTTTTCTAAGGATCAAGGTCTTAATAAAGCCTGACAGATTATCACAGATTAGACAGAGGTGCTGTCTGTGGTTGATCATTACCTCATTATGCATATGTTTGTATTTTTCACTCAGTAAATCGATGCTCTTACATCGTTAGCAGAGTGAACTCATTTCATTTCCATTTGGATATGATGTTCTGGTGAGTCAACAAAGCAGCATTAATGGATATAACGGACGGTTGGGCTGTGATCAGAATCGCGGCTGTGTCAACACACAGTCTGCTGTTGGTAAACAACTATATTTATGCAGGAGCGCCAATGAACTGTGGGTGAAAATCACGCAAAGCTGTGAGTCATTTTCATCATCTCATGTTAAAGCCATAAAAATGCAGTGATGGATTTATTTATATCTTCATGATGAGTGCCAGACAAACCTCTTTTTGAAAGAAAAAGCAGGATGGAAGTATTTGTTTAAAAAGGATGTTCAATTGATGACCTGCTTTGAATGACATGTACAGGGTTTTGCTCCAAGAAACAAGTGGGGAACCACCATGGAGCTGTATATAAGAACTAGAGAGCGCAGTCCCATTGCTGCACACTAAACATGAACCTGGATATCGAGCCAGTAAAATTAAATTACATTACATTATGTCATGAAAGTATTAATGTACTCTGACACACACACATTACCAAATATTAGTGTTGAAAGTTACACGGATCTGCTCTGTTAAGCTACGCTGCTAGGCTGAGCTGCCGCTGTGTTCAACGCAGCGCGGCTCCTAAAACCATTACAATAAATTTACATATATATTACATTTTTACGCAATTATCCTTTATTGACAGAGTTTCATTCATGAAGTCAGTGTACACATCTCTATGTGTGGGTGTGACTGTGAGCGGCACAGCGCGGGTCATTATAATCTCATTATTTTAAGGTGCAAATTTAAAAAATAATCCCCAGTCTTGTCGAACAATTTTAATCTCTAACGACAAGTATTTTAACTAGACATTGGTCTAGCAGTGGAAAATATCAACTCGACATAAGTGAAGAGTTAATGGTCCGTGTCATCGTGGTGCTTTATTTTCTCCCACCGTTCTTGCACAAGGGAAGCATTATAGGCTCCACTGATAGTCTGTCCCTTTGGAGATAGTCCCACCATTATGGTGCCCTCAGCATCCCTGAAAACAGAGGCCATGACCTTCCCAGGAGATGAGACAGCTTTAGCTTTCTTTGGTGGGGGAGAACTCACGTTTCTATTCCTTCAACTGTTGTTTAGACTCTGGTTCAAAGTGATGGACCAGGTCTTGTCCATGGTCACGAATTGCTGCATGAAGTTACCTGTATATACCTCAAAAAGCCAAATATTTTCCCAGAACACCTGGAACCTCATGCATTTCTGATCAGCCATGAGAAGCCTTTGGACCATTGTGCTGGAGGTTTTGTCATTCCCAGTTCTTCAATCAGAACCAAATGGCCTCTCTCCAAGAAATGATGACAGGACTGGCTATGTGACACTCAGTTATTCTTCTTTCAGTGAGGACCATATCGTGGCTCTTGAATGAATGATGATTTATTGTCATTACAAGTGCAACGAAATTATCTTCACACCCAATTACCTCAGAAATATAGCTATTAATCCACAATTATTACTGGTTGAAGGTAATAATGGCACACATCAGAATTAAAATAACTGCACATATACTTTGATTTGTTTATGTAAGCTAAACTTTGAAGCAGTCTGTCATCTGAATGGGGGGGGGGCTGCAGCTGTGCTGCACAGCTTCCCAGAGTGGCAGAGCGGAGGACAAGGTGGGGCGGGGGTGGGGACAGAAATACAAAGGAGGGGTAGGGGGTAGGAGTGGGGGGGGGGTTGCATCATGTGTGCAGATGAGTTTATATCAGTCTCTGTCTGTGTGTGCGTAGAGTCTGGAGTGGCTGTAGGGGTTAGAAGATGAAGAGGGAGCCCAATGCTTCATCAAAGCCATTGAAATCCATCTGGAGGAAAACAGCAGGGTATTTTGCCCTTTGGTAGCTGATGAGGCTGCCATGTTTGGCTTAGGGAGAGAGACACAGAATTCCAATACGGCCTCTCTTTAACCGTCCAGATCCAATTGCGAATATTCACTGGTCAACAACAATTCCTTTGCAGGGCAGACAATTGGTATGAGATGGTTTCCAACTTGTGTATAAGTTCAAAAGTTAACTCAGTCTGAGACTGTACCACCTTGCCCACCTCATTAATCATGACAGACAGATGTGGGTTGTGGGTTTGGTAGCAGCCGTCTTGCCAATTTTCCAGTAGGTCAGGGCAGCACATAATCCAAGCAGCAAAGACTCAAATCAATCACTTTTATTTATATAGCACCAATCACAACAAACAGTTGCCCAAGGCACTTTATATTGTAAGGCAAAGCCATACAATAATTACGGAAAAACCCCAACGGTCAAAACGACCCCCTGTGAGCAAGCACCTGGCGACAGTGGGAAGGAAAAACTCCCTTTTAACAGGAAGAAACCTCCAGCAGAACCAGGCTCAGGGAGGGGCAGTCTTCTGCTGGGACTGGTTGGGGCTGAGGGAGAGAATCAGGAAAAAGACATGCTGTGGAAGGGAGCAGAGATCAATCACTAATGATTAAATGCAGAGTGGTGCATACAGAGCAAAGAAGAAGAATTTTAAATTCTGTTCTAGAATTAACAGGAAGCCTCCTAGACCTTTATGGTAGGAAGACCTCCTACCATAAAGGCAAGTAAGAATAAATCCTCTACATCTTGCACAGAGAGTGGTGCCAAGCATGCGCCACGCCACTTCTCCCAGGCGTCGAGAACATAGCCTGCAGGATAGGTTCCATCTGGGCACGCAGAGTCCCCCAGCCCTGATTCCTTGTTGAACAAATGGTGTCAATAGCGTTAAGAGACCAGCTGATCAAGTCTGTGGTTATCCTAAATATAGTTCAAAGGGCAGAGACAGAGAAAAACACAGAAGGAGAGGAGAGAGGAGGAGATGTGACCACCCTCTCTGGAGACCCACGCAAAAATCTTCTGGGTCATATCTGTCGAGGTGGCAGTTCTGAGTCTTCCTGATTTTGCTCCATCTTTGATGCTTGTTCTGTCCCTCCTGAAATGTGGCTGACCAGTGTTTAACTGTAGCACACGACGGGGCATCCCTCCCCTAATGTCATTACAATGTCTTCATGGATGTCCTTCAGAGATGTTCTGCTTTTTGTGAGATACTGAATCACAGCACGCCCACCAGCTTTGTCCATTTGCCAATCTGACACACCCTTACTCACTTTACTGAAATATTGTGCCTCAAACATTGCACCCAGTGAGTCAAAATGTCACACATTCTCGAGAGAAATATGGTTTCTCAGAATGCAAAAGATGAATAACCACCCCTCGTACTAATGAAAAAAATCAAAAACATAATACTATAATAATATAATGTTGTATAAATTGTAATTAAAAACTGATCTTGTCTGTATTTTGGGGGGGAAAATCCATGACTGACTAATAATTATGTTCCTGGTGGATGCATTCATTTTGTAGGTGTCAGACAGCATGCTGGGTCAGTAATTCTCTATAATAAGTCTGGGTCCAGAAGCGTCGGGCTTCAATCCATTTGGGCGCTGGAGAGCGCGCCGTCCTTCACCTCGCCAGACAACCGCACATTTATGTTGTACACAAATTATTGCACAGAGGGGAAATAAATTGTTTTGTTTTTGGAACCGCTTTCTGGTTATTTAGCGCTGGGTTCAGTCAGACGCTGGTCCGCTCCTCAACTCGCGTCTGCACATAACAGTAGTTCCCGGCCATTCCAGAATGGACCCAGCGGCTGAAGCGGTTCCTTTTGCTGAAAAAAGTTCAAGAATACTTGGAAACAGATATGGGAGCAATTACGGCCTCTCGCAAATCAAATTAAACAAACAGATGCTCGCATTACGGAGCTTGCAGCGCAAGCCGTTCTGCTTCCTGCTGCTCCAGCTGCGGCACTATCGATACCGGTGCAGGATAACTCCGTCACCCAAGGGGAGGCGGAGTGCGGCGGATTATTCCGTGGATTTACCGAATTTTTTCTGCTTAGTTCCGGTTGGGATGCCGCGCAGCTTTGAGAGGAGTGTTTGGTGGATGGTTTGAACGATTCATTAAAAGACGAGCTAGCAGTCCGTGACGAACCAAAAGATTTAGATGAGCTGATATCTTTGGCTATTCGTCTAGATGATCGGATAAAGGAGCGTGGACGCGAGAGAGGGCGGACATCAGAGCGGGTCTTTTCGTCTCGGGGGTTTCCCCGACACAGATCAGGGCTGCCTCTTCTTCGCCCCACTGAGACTCCTCCGACGGGACCTCTGGCTCCTCTTGCGGATGAGCCCATGCAGCTCGGACGAGCTGAAGCCGCCATATTGCCCCGGTCACATAAGCGTCAAGAAAGAGAACAATGACGTATCTCCAGGTGTTCTTAGACAGGCATAATAATGGACACAAAAAAAAAAAAAAGGGGCAGATCTTTGGTTGTTTAGTTATTTGGGCTGTTTTTGTTTTCATGTAAGGGGTTATAAATTGTTTGGGGATTTAGAGGCGGTTCCGGAGGATGTGAACGACTGGCAGTTGGACCTCGGCTGGACTCAGGTAATCGTTTGTTTTCATTATTTGGACTTAGGTATTTTCTGTTTGAGGATTGGGTCGTTTGTTTTGTTGTTTTTTATTTCCCTGCTTCCCTAACACCAACCTCACATTGCTCTGAGACCGTTTTGTCTTTTGGGTTGTGGGGTGGTGCAGGTTGGTCACGCTGATCGTTTCTCAGAAGACCTCTGCACCTAGGGCGGGGTTGTCAGGGGCGTTTTTTTGGGTTTGGTTTGGGCCCGGTTCCTCTCCAGTCCCGGTGGGCCTTTGACCGTTCGTCATTGGTGTTACCGGGGTGTGGTGCAGTGGGAACATACCTCAGTCGGAGTGGTGGGCCGATCTGTTGCCGTTCGCCATTTCGGTAGTTCCACCCCTCACGATAGGCTGCTGGTATGGTCGGGTTGGGGCACCGGACATCTTTCCGGTTTTCCACTGCGCTTCGGGGATGGGACCGGGTTAGTTTTTCCTGTTTCCTTCCCCAGCTTAGTAGTTTTGTGCCGTTCGCCAAAATTGGGCTAACGATAGGCTCTGGGAGTGATCTGGGGTCTTTCGGGGTGCTGGGGGGGGGTAACAGGGTTTGATAGTTGTTTTATTTGCCCCCGGGGTGTTTTAATGAAGTCCGCGGGGGTTGGATTTTTGTGTTATGTTTCCTTCCAGGTTCCACCTCAGGGTCGATGGGACGGTCCTCTGGGGGGGAATTGATTGTGGGGCTCGATTAACCAAGTGTGACCGGGTTCTGGGTTCCTGGGTTGTGGGGAGGGTACCTCCTGGGTTGATGGTACGGTCCTCTGGGGGGGCGCTGTTCCTCGTGTAACCTGGGGACCTCTGTAAGATTCCGGTTTGGTTGTTCTCTCCTGGAACTGGCGGTAAAGGTCTTCTGGTGGGGGTGGGCTCTGCATATCGTTCTGGGGGGGGTTGTTTGTTATTTTCTTTGTGAATTTATGTTTGTATTGTGTTGTTGGGGGCTGTGTTGGGTTATTGCATTTGGGAGTTTTTTCTTTCTTCCCGGGGTTGGATGGGACGGTCCCTGGGGAGGGTTTGGGTGGGTTTTGTGTTTTTCTTCTATGTTGGGTTGTATATGGGACTTGTTTGGGGTTTTTGTTGATGCCAGCCGGCCTTCCAGCCACGGTGCACTGTCCTGCCGTCTGCTTTCTGTCATGGACCCCGGAGGGAGGTGTTATTCTCGGGCCTGGTCTGTTCGGTCGCCGGGAGGCTTCCGTTGATGGGGGGTACTGTTGTGTGCTGGGGGGTTTGCTGTATGTTTTTGTGTTGTTTTCTTTTCTTTGCTCTCCAGGTGGGTATGCAAACTGGTTTTTTGTCTGTGGAGAAGGTGCTGGCAGAAGAGTCCTTCACCCTCATCAGCATTATTAGCTGCACCTGTGGAGGATTTCACGTGCAGGCCTACTGACTCGCAGCACTGTGGATAATGCTCACGTGTAAACTTAGAGACTTTCGCTGAAGCAGATAATGAGATGGCGTTCTGCATTTAAGCCATGAGTGGTTCAAGCAGAATTGCCGGGAACTCGACCTTGTGACGTTCGGTTGTGAGACGCTGAGGGACCGCGCCTGGGTTTGACACATCGTGCCTGTGAAGGAGGACGGGTGAGGGACACATGCTGTCAGCACACATCAGAGGTGATGATTGTCTGAATAAGTGTTAACAGTAATTTGGTATTTTGTTACGCAGTATATTGAACATTGATGAGAATTGTGCAGCTCGCTTCTCACTGCCGTGGCATACGGAATGATGATCCTCCACCTGTTGTGAGAAGCTGCTCATTACATAAAGCTTAAATTCAGACCTGAATGTGTTGCTGATAGTGTGTGCCTTTGAAGGATATTTTGTTGTAGCTGTTGACTTACCTCACTTTTTCCATCCTTCACAGAGTCAGTTTATCGTGTCCACCTGGGGGGTGTTCGGCGGTGAGTCTGGGTCCAGAAGCATCGGGCTTCGATCCATTTGGGCGCTGGAGAGCGCGCCATCCTTCACCTCGCCAGACAACCGCACATTTATGTTGTACACAAATTATTGCACAGAGGGGAAATAATTTGTTTTGTTTTGGAACCGCTTTCTGGTTATTTAGCGCTGGGTTCAGTCAGACACTGGTCCGCTCCTCAACTCGCGTCTGCACATAACAGAACCTGACTTACTGTTAACCAGCTAAGGTGTTTTTATTCTAAATCCCCCCCCAAAAAAATCATTAAAAACTTTAGGAAAGCTCTCATTCTTTTTGAACCTTTCTCCTGGAAAGGCACTTCTTCTTCAAGGTGGTTCCGTGATGTGGTGGATGCTGTCATATGCAGCACCGGTGCATTCCCCCTTACTTGACATGTATACTATAATATAAATGTTTTGTCTATGCGAAGCAGGTAACTCAGTGGATAAGTTGCTGGTCTGCCAATATGTACACTTGAGTTCTAATCCTGGACATGCTTCCTGTCTGTCTCTTTGGACAAGCCATTTATTATGCATTGTCTCAGTCCACCCAGCTGTAAATGGGTACCAGCCTTGCCTTGAGAAGTTACCTGTTCTCCCATCCAGGGTGGGTCATTGGCTCTCATCCGCTTTACACTATGGAATCTGGAGCTACACACCAGCACCAATGGACCTCAGGGCCTATATAGGACTTACTTCTTCTAGTCTACTGATGAGGCTTTCTGTGTGTCTGTTCCCATGGTCTTTCAAACAGTAAATTGTGCAGTTATGGGACTGGAGCAAAGTGCTCCTGAATGACCAAAAAGTGGTAGTAGTGCTAAATTGGTGGTGGAGGATGTTGAGGAAACTGCGCAGCATCCGGAATAACACCTCCCACACTGACGTCCTGTCAGAGCACCTTCAGCCATCGACTGAGACCACCGAGGTGCACCACAGAAGGTCTTTCCTATCTGTGGCAATCAGAGTCTATAATTTCCTCCCCATTTTGCAGGATGAATACATAAGGAACAGAGTTATTCAGTTACTCAACTATGTGCAATGTTGGTGAACATCTTGTGAAAATGTCTTCAGTCATTTCGCATAAATTTGTTTTACCTATTGTTTGTTGTTTTGTTTTTTTTAATGTTTACTGTTCACTGTGTGGTACTCTGGCAAAAATAATTTCTTTCGGGATAATGCACAGGTTTTCTTGATAAACCAATGAGCATCACCCAAAGCAAATCAACCACATCTTCTAGCTGAGAAAGAGAAGTTATTTTCCTCTTTAAGAATGATTGAGATTTATTTTCTGAAAACTGTGCCTCAGAGGAGATCTGAGGCTAAACCCAGACACACACACACACCCCACCCCCGTGCATGTGAATACAATCCTAGCTGATTTGGCTAATTACACTGCCTCTTCATATTTCCAACCTCTCGCTGAAATCACCTGGTGTGATCTGAAAATTCTCATTTAGCGCCTGGATTATTCTTTTTTTGGCGCTTTGAAGGAACATGTGCAGGTGCTCAAATGCCAAATTGTTCGGAAAGCGGCCTCCCACAAAGCTGAAATACACGGTGAATTTCTGCAAAGTCTCCAACGCTGCTGTTTTGCATGTCGACATCACGCTGTGCGTTCTCATGTTCCACTGAGCATCACTGCAGCTTTAATATTTGAAACTTCCTATAGGAGCCACTGGGTGATAATTAGAGATGGAGACAATCTTGAAATACCTCCCCCGCCTTCCACACGGGGTGACAGTGAGAGAAAATAACCTCAAATATGGCCGACCTGAAAACGACTGTACATTAAGGAGCAAAGATACAGCGGAGAGAAGGGAAGCGGTGGAGAGTGAGTTATGCTTAAACTGAAATGGGAGGATTCATAGGTGCAGGCCCATACTGACAACTAATTAAAGCTGTTAGGCCTCTATCTATCATTTTTGAGTTCTATTATGAGAAGCTAGACAACATGTTGTGCTGTTCCTTTGTACTCAGTTTAAAGACTTGAAAGACTCTTTCTTGCTTCTTTGTTTCTCACACACACTTTCATCCTCCCACATCCACACACTCAGTTTTATGTTTTATGCATCATCATTATTATTATTATTATTACTATTCCCTCCGCCAAGGAGGTCGCGTCCGTTTGTTGGTTGGTTGGTTGGTTGGTTGGGTTGTTAGCAGAATTACTCAAAAAATCCTCAACAGATTTCAATGAAATTTTTACCAGGGGTGTATCTTGGCCTAACTTAGAAGTAATTAAATTTTGGTAATGATCTGGAACATGATCCGCATCACAAAGGCTGAACAAAAATTCAATTACGACACAACAATAATTCAGCATTTGTTTCTCCTCATTGAATAAACTTATTAGAAAATTAAAAACTTGTGTAGTTCCTCTTTATAAATACATTTAAGGGGTTATCCCTCTGGGGCCAATGCCGTCGTATACGATGGCTGAGACCAAGCTTTACTAAATTATAAATAACTTTTTAATAATGAGATAGCAACTTACTTTTTTTCTGAAAAAGTTAACTCCGCAGACTTTTGAACCACCATCCACCATCTTTGTACTCCTCATAGAAGCTGTGTGATGACGTGAGTGTCCAATCGGAATTGGTTCACCGTCACATGGTTTTCCAAAATCCAATCGTAGGGCAGATTCACCTCACGTGACACACAAAAGATTGTTTTTAGGAGTGATGTGTTACTAGTTTATTATAGTTTGCTGTGTGTTTTGAATAAATGTGTGTGGAAAATTATTTTCTGCTTTACTTTTTCCTTTCTTATGTCTGATTGAAAACTTGTATTACACTTATAAAACACAACTATAGCATATATATATTGAAAGTACAGGTTGCCCTGAAAAAAAGAGACATAAAACTTGATTGCGGAATGCAGGGAGAGCTGTTAACAGCAATAATAAAACATTTATGCCAGGCGAGTGAACTGTCCAAAAAAATGCCCTCGGACCCCAGAGGGTTAACCACTGAATCTGAAACACGATGGTAGATGTGTGAAATGACGTGGAATAAGTCTCTTTGCCAAAGGATATTCCATGTGACGTCAGTGACCCTATGGCCTTGGCGGAGGTTTGTGCTCTCCGAGTGCTTCTAGTTAACAAAATATTTCTAGTCTGGCAGGGGTTCTCATGAACCCAACAGCCTGTAATATCTATAATTGTGTAGGAGAAACACTGGTATTGTGGTTCGGGATGTTGACAGATTGGAGGACACCCATAAGCCAGCAGAGCAACAAAGTGTTCGCATGGTCAAAAAACAGTTTGCAGTCAGCGACTGCAGATCAGTGGGCGTCACAACCAGACGCCAGGCTTTGTGTGCATTCTTCTGCCAGATCACAGTGTGAAAACAGTCATCTGTTGGCAAAGTTAATTTAACCTCTGTGCTGTGTTTTCCCCTACCGTTGGCACGCAACCTCCCAATCTCCTGGACAGGAGGTAGGAACTCAAACCATGAGGCTGAAGCCCATGGACCCACACGTCTGTGGCCAGAGCGTCTTATTGGGGAGTGAGGGGTTTTTTGGACTACATATGCACAGTGACTCCTGCTGGCCTCTGTCACACTAACAGGCCCGCCGTTCTACTACGATCACCCATGACCCAAAAAAGTGCAAAAAATGGGATGAAATGACATAATCAATCTTGCCTCCTAATAGTGCCTTATAAAGTGCAGACCTGGCAACACACCTGAAAACAAAAGAAAGGAGCTGCATTCTTGGCAAAAACGTGATTGAGCTGTTCAACTCTGAACAAAAAACTGCAACAAATGCTGCTTTGGCTTCCAATTTTTACCACAGTGGAGCACAATCAAACAAGTTTCAAGCTGTAGTCACTATGAATACCCAAATTAAAGAAGTTTGAACATAATTGAAGCTGTTAAGACGGCAAATACCTAAAAGCTACCACATATTTTCAGCAATTTTGAGAATCGAGATGAAATTTTTTAAGAGTTCAAAAATTTAAGCCTGATTTCAAATCTGGTGCTGATAATGGCTATAACTACTATGTATACCAAGTTTGTTAAAGATTGACAAAGATGGATCAAGAAGTTACTATGATGCTTCAAAACATTCCCCAATTTGCTAATCTGGATTAAACAAGAAGGAACGGCTGTGTGGGGAATAGCCCTGTAGGCTAGTGCTAATGGGTACTGGTTAAAAAAAAAAGTTTTATCTGAACTCTGTGAAAAACAATAAAGGTTTTTACAGAATGGTCTTCTTTGTCTTGGATTTACTCGAAGCTTCAAAAAAAAAAAAAAAAACAGGTTAATCAGGATACATGCAGTTTCCAAGGAAAAAAGCACAGACAGAAAAAGAATGATGCACAGAAATAGCTGTGTCGAATAACTGTGTTCACAGCATATTTGGCAAAACAGTTGTCCAACAGGAGGGGTCAAAGGCCTTAGGCACAGACAGCAAGATGCTTTTCATTCAGTGAGACAACGTATTTTCTAGCTTGATACATTTTCCAAAGTAGAGAATGCATGCAACTTATTATTGAAAATAACAATGAACAGTAACGGCTATTTGATATGACATTGTGCTAACTGCGCCAAGGCTGGAATCATCTGGAGTCCCTTTAACATCTAAATCTACTGAAATAAGCTGCTCTAATGGATGAGTATGATCTTGAAAGAGCTCTTTGCTTTTCCCATTATGAGATGTTTCTTGTCTGACACCTTAATAATGACACACCTTTTTAAAGGCCATCACTTGGAACTGAACCAGCTGATATTAATTTGCACTGATGAGGGGCAGGATTGCTTTCTAATTACTGACAGATTTCAGCTGCCATCTTGGCTTTCCATGCCCTTTTGCGCCTTATTTCCTCAAGTGTTCAATACTTTTCCCTGTGTCATTTCATATTATTACACATAACTTAATGCAAGGATAGCTATGGTTTGATTTCTTTGTATATGTGGATTATTTGGGTTGTTACAGAGATCTAGTGAAAATGTCATGCCAATAGCACCTTGAGATATATACAGTGCATCTGAAAAGTATTCACAGTGCTTCACTTTTTCCACATTTTATTATGTTGCAGTATTATTCCAAAATTAAGTCATTTCATTTTTCCCCTCAAAATACTACTCCCAACACACCAACATGAAAAAAGCATTTGTTTGTTGTTTTTGTTGGGGTTTTTTTTGTTGTTGTTGTGCTTGTTTGTTTTGGTTTTTTTGCAAATTTATTTAAAATAAAAAACTAAGAAATCACGTGTACAAAAGTATTCACATCCTTTGCTCAGTACTTTGTTGATGCACCTTTGGTAGCAATTACAGACTCAAGTCTTCTTGAATACGATGCCACAAGCTTGGCGCACCTGTCTTTGGGCAGTTTTGCCCATTCCTCTTTGCGGCACCTCTCAAACTCCATCAGGTTGGATTGGGAGTGTTAGTGCACAGCCATTTTCAGATCTCTCCAGAGTTGTTCATGGCAAAGGCTGTGAATACTTATGTACGTGTGATTTCTTAGTTGTTTTTTTTTTTAAATAAATTTGCAAAAATGTAAAAAAAAAAAAAAAAAACTTTTTCACATTGTCATTATGGGGTATTGTGTGTAGAATTTTGAGAAAAAATTAATTTCATCCATTTTGAAATAAAATGGAAAAAGTGAAGCACTATAAATACTTTCGGGATGCACTGTATGTTTTCTTAAACCCCTCTGCCCCTCACCACTTCTCTAAAAAAGAAACTTCTCATTAAGATGTAAAACCTGGAAGAGCTCCAAAAAAACCAAAAAAACAGAAGACAAGCTGTAGTGTCAGCACAATGCGTGTTTCCTTTAAACGAACTTCTTTGTAGTAAAATGTGCTCCAGACACATTTTACCCAGAAAACCATCCAGGATGTGTTTTGCTGTCATTTCCTCTGTCTTTTTTTTTTTTTTGTTTTTTTCCCCTCAAAATTCTACTCACAACACCCCATAAAATGACAACATGAAAAAAGTTTTTTGGTGCACCTATCTTCGGCCAGTTTTCCCCATTCTTCTTTGCAGCACCTCTCAAGCTCCATCAGGTTGGATGGGGAGCTCGGTGCACAGACATTTTCAGATCTCTCCAAAGATGTTCAATCGGCTTCAGGTCTGGGCTCTGGCTGGGCCACTCAAGGACATTCACAGAGTTGTCCTGAAGCCACTCCTTTGATATCTTGGCTGTGTGCTTTGGGTTATTGTCCTGCTGAAAGATGAACCATCACCCCAGTCTGAGGTCAAGACCGCTCTGGTGAAGGTTTTCATCCATGATGTCTTTGTACATTGCTGCATTCTTTTTTCCCTCAATCCTGACTAGTCTCCCAGTTCCTGCCACTGAAAAACATCCCCACAGTATGATGCTGCCACCACCATGCTTCACTGTAGGGATGGTGCCTGGTTTCCTCCAAACATGACCCCTTCACAAAAACAGCAAAAGTTTGTTTTTTTATTTTTTAATAAATCTGTACAAATCTAACAAAAAAAAAAAACACCTTTTAGCACATTGTCATTATGGAGTATTGCGTGTAGAATTATGAGGAAGAAATGAATTTCATCCATTTTGCAATAAGGCTGTAACATAAAATGTGTAAACAGTGAAGCGTTATGAATACTTTCTGGATGCACTGTATTTACTGAGAAAAATGGTGACGTGTTAAATACTTATTTTACCCGCTGTACGAACCAACTCCACATCACCTTTTAAGTTGCTTTTTTCTATGCAGCTGCACGTTGCAGTTTATATAATCCTTAATTTATTCTTATTTGCAAACTCTGAAGGTTGTATCAAAGAACACAAAAATGTATGCAATCCTCATCTGGATCACCTGTATCGTCTGCATGAAGTCGGGCTTTTGACCTTCCTTCAAGAAAAACCTGAAGGATAAAGAGGCAGGTTTCTCCCTGACACCGTGCACCCTTGAATATCTCATAAAGCTTTCATGTGTTTATGGAGTTTGCCGATGCTGTTTGATGCCATCCTTCATGGTGGTATTGTTGCAATTTTGTTGCAGTGAGTGTGGTGGGATTAACAAGAGGAGTGTGTCCGCTGTTAGATGGGCCTGGTGTCATAAAACAGCCTCATAATGTGCATCAGAGCTCGCTCACTGACCAGCCTTCGAACTGCACTAAATGCTTCCCTCAAAACGCTCAGACATCCAGAACCTTTAATGGCCTGCTCTTTACGCTCCAAGTAAAAATCAGTGAGGGTTTCTAAATTTTAATTTACTCCTTTTGAAATTACACCTGCTTGGTGTATTACAGTTATTATAATTTTGATACATTTGTCTTCATATTGATTTTATCATTTGCACTACTGCTTCTTCTTATTATTATTATTATTCAGCATTCCTAATAATATCAGGCATGCATAGAAGCACATGGGGGCCATACAAACTACTGAGAACCACTTTGAGTTGCTGCAAAATGGACAAGCCTGCCGCATCAATTTTTCACTTTGATTTTCAGGGTGTCTTTGAAGTCACCCCTCTGTAGGTTGACAATTTTCATTTCCATCAACCGATGTGGCATGCTTTCATTCCTAAATCATTACCCAGTCCATATCAGGAAAGATATCCAGCATTTTATCCCCACTGATATCTAATGTGTTCACAAAGTGTTTCTTTTTTTGACATATATATATATACACATACATATATATACATATATATATACACATATACATACATATATACACATATACATACATATATACACATATACATACATATATACACATATATATACATACACATATATATACATATATACACATATATATACATATATACACATATATACACATATATATGAAGAGTCCAGATGCAAAACCCAGTATCTCCAAAACCATAAATTTTTACTTGAGGCCAATAGGTACTTGGTGTCAGGACGGCCGGGAGCCCGTCACCAGGAGCGGCTGGACCCACAATACAGACTAAAACGTGGTCTTTATTTCTGGCAAAGGTTCGGTACACATTTGGTCAGACAGCGTGGCAGAGGTACAAACAGGATCAGGCTGAGGCGCAGTCAAAAACAAGCAGGGGTCAGAGGCACGAGCAAACACCGACATCTGGGATGAGGCAACAGGCATGGTCGAGGTAACAGAGCAAAGTTCAGTACATGGCAAGACAAAAACAGGACTGTGATGGGTGCTGGAAAGTGTACAAAGACAACAATCTGGCAGTGAGCTGTGAGTTTGTGGAGGCTTAAATAACAGGTGGAATAAATGAAGTGCATGTATAGACTGATTAGGTAACAAGGTGCATGTGTGGAGGGAAGATTCTAGAAAGGGGGTGTGGCTAGTGGACAGAGTAAGCACTGTGCAAGATAGTGAAGGAAGGGGAACACAGAGTGGAGTCAACTCAATCAATCAACTTTTTTTTTATATAGCGCCAAATCACAACAAACAGTTGCCCCAAGGCGCTCTATATTGTAAGGCAAGGCCATACAATAATTATGAAAAACCCCAACGGTCAAAACGACCCCCTATGAGCAAGCACTTGGCTACAGTGGGAAGGAAAAACTCCCTTTTAACAGGAAGAAACCTCCAGCAGAACCAGGCTCAGGGAGGGGCAGTCTTCTGCTGAGACTGGTTGGGGCTGAGGGAAAGAACCAGGAAAAAGACATGCTGTGGAGGGGGGCAGAGATCGATCACTAATGAT
This sequence comes from Thalassophryne amazonica, assembly GCF_902500255.1. NCBI lineage: Eukaryota > Metazoa > Chordata > Actinopteri > Batrachoidiformes > Batrachoididae > Thalassophryne > Thalassophryne amazonica. The sequence goes on along the minus strand of NC_047108.1, from coordinate 97,079,910 downwards.
TAAATGCAGAGTGATGCATACGGAGCAAAAAGAGAAAGAAACAGTGCATCATGGGAACCCCCCCACAGTCTACATCTAAAGCAGCATAACCAAGGGATGGTCCAGGGTCACCTGATCCAGCCCTAACTATAAGCCTTAGCGAAAAGGAAAGTTTTAAGCCTAATCTTAAAAGTAGAGAGGGTATCTGTCTCCCTGATCTGAATTGGGAGCTGGTTCCACAGGAGAGGAGCCTGAAAGCTGAAGGCTCTGCCTCCCATTCTACTCTTACAAACCCTAGGAACTACAAGTAAGCCTGCAGTCTGAGAGCGAAGCGCTCTAATGGGGTAATATGGTACTACGAGGTCCCTAAGATAAGATGGGACCTGATTACTCAAAACCTTATAAGTAAGAAGAAGAATTTTAAATTCTATTCTAGAATTAACAGGAAGCCAATGAAGAGAGGCCAACACGGGTGAGATATGCTCTCTCCTGCTAGTCCCCGTCAGTACTCTAGCTGCAGCATTCTGAACCAACTGAAGGCTTTTTAGGGAACTTTTAGGACAACCTGATAATAATGAATTACAATAGTCCAGCCTAGAGGAAATAAATGCATGAATTAGTTTTTCAGCATCACTCTGAGACAAGACCTTTCTGATTTTAGAGATATTGCGTAAATGCAAAAAGGCAGTCCTACATATTTGTTTAATATGCGCTTTGAATGACATATCCTGATCAAAAATGACTCCAAGATTTCTCACAGTATTACTAGAGATCAGGGAAATGCCATCCAGAGTAAAGATCTGGTTAGACACCATGCTTCTAAGATTTGTGTGGCCAAGTACAATAACTTCAGTTTTATCTGAGTTTAAAAGCAGGAAATTAGAGGTCATCCATGTCTTTACGTCTGTAAGACAATCCTGCAGTTTAGCTAATTGGTGTGTATCCTCTGGCTTCATGGATAGATAAAGCTGGGTATCATCTGCGTAACAATGAAAATTTAAGCAATACCGTCTAATAATACTGCCTAAGGGAAGCATGTATAAAGTGAATAAAAGTGGTCCTAGCACAGAACCTTGTTGAACTCCATAATTAACTTTAGTCTGTGAAGAAGATTCCCCATTTACATGAACAAACTGTAATCTATTAGACAAATATGATTCAAACCACCGCAGCGCAGTGCCTTTAATACCTATGACATGCTCTAATCTCTGTAATAAAATTTTATGGTCAACAGTATCAAAAGCAGCACTGAGGTCCAACAGAACAAGCACAGAGATAAGTCCACTGTCCGAAGCCATAAGAAGATCATTTGTAACCATCACTAATGCTGTTTCTGTACTATGATGAATTCTAAAAACCTGACTGAAACTCTTCAAATAGACCATTCCTCTGCAGGTGATCAGTTAGCTGTTTTACAACTACCCTCTCAAGAATCTTTGAGAGAAAAGGAAGGTTGGAGATTGGCCTATAATTAGCTAAGATAGCTGGGTCAAGTGATGGCTTTTTAAGTAATGGTTTAATTACTGCCACCTTAAAAGCCTGTGGTACATAACCAACTAACAAAGATAGATTGATCATATTTAAGATTGAAGCATTAAATAATGGTAGGACTTCCTTGAGCAGCCTGGCAGGAATGGGGTCTAATAAACATGTTGATGGTTTGGATGAAGTAACTAATGAAAATAACTCAGACAGAACAATCGGAAAGAAAGAGTCTAACCAAATACCGGCATCACTGAAAGCAGCCAAAGATAACGATACATCTTTGGGATGGTTATGAGTAATTTTTTCTCTAATAGTCAAAATTAGAGTGATGTAATAGACAAAGACACATGAGCTGGCAGCAAGAGTGTGAGTGAATGGAAACACAAAGCAATCAATCAATCAATTTTATTTATATAGCGCCAAATCACAACAAACAGTTGCCCCAAGGCGCTTTATATTGTAAGGCAAGGCCATACAATAATTACGTAAAAACCCCAACGGTCAAAACGACCCCCTGTGAGCAAGCACATCGAAGTGGACACGGTTCGAAAAATTAAGATGGTTTTCGGTGAAAATGTTAACGGCTGATGAGAGACTTTGAGGTGATACTGTCAGGAGATTTTTTTAATGAGAGCCGTGCGGACAGGTCTGCGCGTCGGGACGCAGCCGGCGCGGTGCGGCGGCAGAGGAAAAACACCTCCGTGTTGATAACCATTTGTAAAATCCAGGCGGCTTTTGATGGCTTTCAGTGGAGTGAGTATATGAGAAATTGTTTAACAGCTGGACATGTTCCAACTTGTCCTTAAGGCTTCCAGCAGAGGTGTTTTTCCTGTGGCGGAGCGTCGCAGCGGCTGCGAGCCGACGCTGCAATCCGACGCTGCAATCCGCCCACACGTCTTTCATTAAAAAAATCTCTTTTAACAGTGGAATATCCAGATAAAATGCTGAAACCGACTTCTTCTGAAACTTCTCTGTTCTCTCACGACGTCCTGGATCAATAGAGCCTGAAATGTGGAGGTTTTCAGCTTGAAACAGGCTGAAGACGGCGCCTGAGAGCACTGCGCGACGTCTCGCACCGTGGGAAGTCCTTAAAGCAACAGAATCACCTCAAAATCTCTCATCAGCTGTTAAAATTTTCACCGAAAACCAGCTTAATTTTTCGAACCATGTCCACTTCGATGTGTCTCACAGGTTTAGAAAAAATTTTGATCAAACAAAGCGCCAGTCTCTCAGCAACTTCTCAGACAAAGGAATTCCGACGAGGGGCTGGACGACTCCTCCCACAAGGAGTGCTCACAGGCGAATGACGTCACCGACAGGCGTGGAAAAACTCACGCATGCGCACGAGGGTTCAAGCATGTCTGACGTAAAAACATATGAATGAAATCCATGTAGTTTTTGAAAAATTAAAAAGGACCTATACTTTATTGACAGACCTCGTATAGAGAGACATCTGGAGCCTACCCCACTAGTCATTGAGATATGCCCAAAAACTAGTGGGGTAGGCTCCAGCCCTTTCTTGCTGCTTCCTCTCCACTCCGACTTTTTGCCTCATATTATATGTCCCTTTGGCGTCTAACTTTTTTCCACATCTAAGATGGCTCTGCATGTTGATTTAGCACATGTTTTACACCGGATGCCTTTCCTGACACAACTCTACATTACATGGAGAGTTGGCAGGGGTGGTCTAGAACCAGGAACCTTCTGCTCTCCAAAAAGCTCACTGCCCGAAAGTTACTTCATATTCAAAATCCAAATAATAGAACAACAATTTCTAATAGATTCGAGACACAATTAAGGAATAAACCCACAGCCAATTTCCCTCAGGTTAAATTACGACACAAAACATATTGGGCAAAAAGCACCAGAACAAGGCAAAGCAAAAGAATGTGGAGATCTTTATAAATGCACCATCACAGCTTCACCTCGAACCGAACTTATAACTAAGAACAGTTATAGTGGAGGGTTTAACTGCTCTGCCATTTCTAATCACTGCAGACAAGCAACAGACAGACTCAGGCTACCAAAGAGGCAGTAAAGACGTGCTGTCCATTTCCACAAATCCACAGCTGGACGGCCTACAGTGAACCTTTACAGCGGAGATGAGCAGTAGACATTCGATGTCAGAAATATTGCACGTTATCTTAGTTTCTGACCACTCTCACCTTCATCATAACATGTCTTCATATCCAATCATGTATAAGCTTGTGGGTTTAAGAGAGTAGATATTTTCATTCGTTGCCTCATCCTCCATACCCTTAGGTTACCTTTTTTTGGCACTTACTCAAAGAGAAGAGTCGGGCCTCTTGTGTTAGTGACAGTTACACAATCGCTGGCAGCAAATCTACAATCCCAAAGAGGCAAAACACACAATGGTCTACAACGTGAGCAGGTGTCAGTATCGGTGATGTAGACGATGCACTAAACCCTTTCCTTTTGAGAGCAACTTGAAAATATTAGCTTCTAGTTTATTAATTATCTCGCTGGCACAGAGGACCAAGGCTGTAATGCTAATTATCAGCCAGTACGCCTTGAAGGAGAAGCATGAAAGAAGAAAGCGAAGAGAGCCACGTCTAAGTAATCTCAACACTGGACCACAACAGCAAAACCAGCTGGATTGGAACCAACTCAATTTAATTCAGTATGTTTCTACGGCGCCAAATCACAGCATAAGGTGCTCCAAAACGCTACACGAGCAAACCTTAAACCTTCCTCAGAGAGTGAGTTGGGTGAGTTTTTCCTTACCATTGCCAACAATAGTGAGAAAAAAAACTTCCTCACGCTTTTTTTTTTTTTTTTGATTATAGGAAGAAAACTCAAGCAGACCAGACTCAGTGGGGTGACCATCTGCTTTGGCTATGCAAAGAAAGAAACAAACAAAAACACAAGGAATTGTCAAACTTGCAGAGACAGAGATCACAAAGACAGATGTTTCAAAAAACAACCAAGAGTGACGAGCAGTTACAACAGGTTGAACTTTACACCCCATCCCACGTGTCTGTGTGTGTTTGGCTTGTTTGTTTGTTTATTTTTTTTGGGGGGGGGGGGTATGAGCACATAATGGTGCCATGTGGCCAGGAACTGACCAACACCCATCAAAATCACAGTATATGTTTGTCATTAGTGTCATGGACATAGCGAGGTTTGAACTGTATTAGTCAGTGATATTCTACTCGCAGACACACGCGGCTCATTCAGCCATTGTGAGCACACATGTGCAGCTGAGTGTGCACACATTCATCACTCGGATCACCTGTTCTACACACGTACACGTACACTCCATCATGTGAGACACACACTGATGAGAGGTCAGTTTAGTGCTGGGAATGTGAGGATGAGCAGAGATTTGATTACGTGGGTGAGTGACAGCTCCAATGTCAGTGCTGTCTGACAGCAGTCTGTGTCATCTGACTGTTGTCTGAAATATGTTTGGGCTGCATCCTGCAGGTATGCACAAGGCAGTCCGGATGCGTTCGTACCACGGCTGCCTACGCCTCTTTTCCTCCCAACTGTGTCGGATTATGGCAATATTTGCTGTGTCAGAATGGTTCCTCCACATTCTTGCAATGTGTGATGGGGGTCTTAAGGAGCTGAAATATGATTACTGAATTTAAAACACTAACACTTGACATTACTGTATTACAGACAGATTTTTAAGCTTTGGCACTGACACGTTGGCTTCATCAGCACTGGAGGCTGGTTCCCGCTTGTACCAATAAAAAATACAAGATTTTTAAGCATAATATGCAGTAGTTTTTACAGAGTTGCTGATGAAATGTTTTTGGACTCACTCATTCACTAACTCCCTGACTGAGTCCTTGACACCTATGGTCATCTTGCTAACTGCAAAGAATTCAAAAAAAGAAAAATATACAATTAAATGGTAATAAAAATTGTCATTATTGCAGGTCTAATTATAGATAAATGCAATTACTTTGATTAATATGAATTTTAAAAAATCTTAAAATACATAGTGAGAGCACCAAACCTGTATGTACTTCGGGGATGGTCCACTAGTCCTAGGGTTCACTGGTCCTAGGGTCTACATGTCCTAACCTCTTTTATTACTGGATGTATATCACAACCCCAAACTGATTTTAAAGTTCACCCTAGGACTAGTGAAACCTAGTACACTAGGTTATACTACTCCCCTGTTGTCACCTAGGGTCCACTAGGGGACTAGTGGACCATAGGACTAGGGTACACGAGTAAACCCTAGTACACTAGGTTATACTACTCCCCTATTGTCACCTAGGGTATACTCTGGGACTAGTGGACACTAGGACTGGTGGGCCCTAGGACTAGTGGGAAGTTCCCATGTACTTCCAGCTTTAAATCATTCAGTCAGTTCTGCATAACAAAAATATGTTTCACAGATAAAACTTGGCCACGCATCATATCACGGGTAATCAAAATCTTACAAATGATGTTCCTTTCCTTTTGCAGAAAGCTATTTTTTTGTCTTTAACAATAAAACCACTTTTAAGCATCTGGAAAAGCACCCTGTGATAATGGCATGTGTCTAAATCAAATGCTGCATATGAGTGTCTAAAAAGCAACAAAAAAAGGCAGCAGCACTGTTGACAAGTGTGTTGGCGGGCATAATGCGACAAGGATGAGCACGCAGGAGAACTATGTTCAGCACAGTATAAATGAGAATGTTCACTCGGATGGAGCACGACCTGCCAATCAAGTTGAAAGATTTTTGCTGGAGAACATCCTCAGCTCATCTTAAATGTGCTGTTTTTAATTGCTGTGTTTTTGTGTTGCCAGTTATGCACAATGCTGTGCAAGGATTTGGCTGTTATCTTTTTGGATGAACATTTTTTCTTTTTGGATGAACATTTTTTCACTGCTGGAAGAGAGAAAAATGACCTAAATGTGACACAGACCTGTGACAAAATAGAAAGAGAAGAAAAGATGAAGAAGGTTGCCGTTCCCTTCCGCAAAGATCTCACAGAATTGTTAATCTGTATAATCCTCTGTGTTGTGACGCGTGCAGCAATCATGGCGCCCTGTCATCGCTTAGCTCTGGTCGTTGATGAAGGACTTTCATCGCCTGATGATCTTAGCTCTGAGCCGCTCGCACTTTGTTTTGTGACATGCGTAATTTCCTCCTCACAGTCTGCACATCTTGATAGTGAGCTAATAAAAACTCTCCTAATGAAGACAGATCCTCAGATGGCCCAGCAATCTTATTTATAACAGCAGTCTAACACCTTGTTATAAGTAAATTAAGCATGCATGTTCCGTTCCGTTCCACAAACAGGGAAAAAGGAATGTGAGAGTGTGTGCAAAAAAAAAAAAATTTAAAAAAACTAGAAATGAATTTTATTTGCTGTTATTTCTGTTTAAGCCAAATCACAGGAAAGCCAAAGATTTGACTTCAAGACTGACTTAATGATGGTGTATTACAACTGCAGTGACAATTTAGAACATTAAATATATCACTTGTTCATTTGAAGTATGAAATATGTGTGTATAGTGGAAGCTTTTACACGTTTAAATCAAATTTTTTTAAAAATTCAGGTGTCACGTGAATAGTTTTTTAAATCATGCAATAAAAAATTAATTTTAAACTAAAATATGCAAAACATCAGGAAATAATATCTTTGAAAAAATTAAGACTACATTTTTAAAATAAAAATGAATTAATGCCCTTTTAAGAATTAAATAACAACAATCTTATGAGTAAAAATAAATTCAAATTTTAAATGATTTTAAAGTCATTTTTTAATAAGATGTCATGTTTTGACCTCAGTCTGTCCTGGTCATGTTTTCCCCCTATTGTATTTACAACCCCAATTCCAATGAAGTTGGGACGTTGTGTAAAATGTAAATAAAAAAAGAATACAATGATCTGCAAATCCTCTTCAACCTATATTCATTTGAATACACCACAAAGACAAGATATCCCCTTAATGTCTGAATTTATATAGCTGTATATAAAAAATGTTTTGTGTGTGTTTTTGCCTTTAAGTAGATGGTAAATAATGTTGAGATGATTATTTACACTTTTGCACAAAAAATAGTAATTTTGGTAATAATTTATGTTATAATGTTATAATAATAATAATAATAATAATGGTATTATTACTGGTCAATTTGGTATGTTGCATATTTTAGTCAAATATTGTAGCATATATGCGACAATGGGCGTTAAGGGGATATTTAATGTTCAAACTGATAAACTTTGGGGTTGTATCTGGTCATTATATTTTAGTCATAAGTCTTACCATAGTTTGGTTCTGTTTATCTCGTTCCTGTGTTTAATACGTTTGTCACTGGTTTATTTTCTGTTTTTCAGTTATTTCCTGTTCATCATACTTTAGTCATGTGTCAAGTTTTCGTCCAGCCATTGTTGTTCACCATTGTATAATCATTAGTTTTATCACCTGTTTGTATGTTTATTATTACTTTTGTCACATGTGATTTCTGTTCTAGTTTTGTCTTAGCATTTATTTTTTTGTTGTTCCTCTTTTCAGTTCTTGCATTTGGTTCCTGGTTTACTCCCTTAGTTTTGGGTCTTTATTTTATTTCTTATTTATGAGGTCTTGGGTTTTGTTCCCCTTTGGTTTTGGTACTTTATTTAGATCATGGTGGTTTTAGGTTCATCTTTTAGTTGGGTCCTGTTCACTTTGCTTTTTGTCTGTCTGCACTCTCTGGTGTTCAGGGTTTGGTATGGGTGTGTCTTCTCCCTTTTGTTTGCCACACCCTCTTTCCAGATCGTTCTTCCACACCTGTGTCTTGTTCTCCAAATCATCACCTGTCCTATTTAAGCCTTTTGTTTGACTGTGTTTCGTTTTTGATCTTGCCTAAGCCCCTGTGTTTTGGAACTGTTTTTTTGACTCCTGCCGGGGTACCACCTCCTCACTGACTTTCTTCCTGTGTACCATACCCCAGCCTGATTTTTGAGATAAAGCCTTTTTACTCTTAGCTCTGAATTATGAGTCTGCATGTGTTCAACCACCTTCTGTGCTACGCCACCTCAGTCCTTGACACAAACATTTTTTAAATAAATTATTATCAAAGCCAAAACAATGATATTCATAAGTATGTGTCCCCCATTAGTCCATTTTCTAAAGCTGCTTATTCTCATTAAGTGTTGGTGGAGTGGGTGGGGAGTTCTTAAACAGTTTTCTTTAGATAAGTCATGGATGAATACATGAACATGTACAAGTCAATGAATATGTCTCGGACATCAGTCAATCAAGAAATGTAGACAGTATGGTACGTCTTTTTGGAGTACAACCCCTGGCAAAAATGATGGTATCACCGGCCTCGGAGGATGTTCATTCAGTTGTTTCATTTTGTAGAAAAAAAAGCAGATCACAGACATGACACAAAACTAAAGTCATTTCAAATGGCAACTTTCTGACTTTAACACTATAAGAAATCAGGAAAAAAAATTGTGGCAGTCAGTAAGTAGTTTTTAGACCAAGCAGAGGGAAAAAAAAATATGGACTCACTCAATTCTGAGGAAAAATTATGGAATCATGAAAAACAAATGAACGCTCCAACACATCACTAGTATTTTGTTGCACCACCTCTGGCTATTATAACAGCTTGCAGTCTCTGAGGCATGGACTTAATGAGTGACAAACAGTACTCTTCATCAATCTGGCTCCAACTTTCTCTGATTGCTGTTGCCAGATCAGCTTTGCAGGTTGGAGCCTTGTCATGGACCATTTTCTTCAACTTCCACCAAAGATTTTCAATTGGATTAAGATCCGGACTATTTGCAGGCCATGACATTGACCTTATGTGTCTTTTTGCAAGGAATGTTTTCACAGTTTTTGCTCTATGGCAAGATGCATTATCATCTTGAAAAATGATTTCATCATCCCCAAACATCCTTTCAATTGATAAGATAAGTGTCCAAAATATCAACGTAAACTTGTGCATTTATTGATGATGTAATGACAGCCATCTCCCCAGTGCCTTTACCTGACATGCAGCCCCATATCATCAATGACTGTGGAAATTTACATGTTCTCTTCAGGCAGTCATCTTTATAAATCTCACTGGAACGGTACCAAACAAAAGTTCCAGTATCATCACCTTGCCCAATGCAGATTCGAGATTCATCACTGAATATGACTTTCATCCAGTCATCCACAGTCCATGATTGCTTTTCCTTAGCCCATTGTAACCTTGTTTTTTTCTGTTTAGGTGTTAATGATGGCTTTTGTTTAGCTTTTCTGTATGTAAATCCCATTTCCTTTAGGCGGTTTCTTACAGTTCGGTCACAGACGTTGACTCCAGTTTCCTCCCATTCGTTCCTCATTTGTTTTGTTGTGCATTTTCGATTTTTGAGACATATTGCTTTAAGTTTTCTGTCTTGACGCTTTGATGTCTTCCTTGGTCTACCAGTATGTTTGCCTTTAACAACCTTCCCATGTTGTTTGTATTTGGTCCAGAGTTTAGACACAGCTGACTGTGAACAACCAACATCTTTTGCAACATTGCGTGATGATTTACCCTCTTTTAAGAGTTTGATAATCCTCTCCTTTGTTTTAATTGACATCTCTCATGTTGGAGCCATGATTCATGTCAGTCCACTTGGTACAACAGCTCTCCAAGGTGTGGTCACTCCTTTTTAGATGCAGACTAACGAGCAGATCTGATTTGATGCAGGTGTTAGTTTTGGGGATGAAAATTTACAGGGGGATTCCATCATTTTTTCCTCAGAATTGAGTGATTCCATATTTTTTTCCCTCTGCTTGGTCTAAAAAAGTAACCGTTACTGACTGCCACAATTTTTTTTTCCTGATTTCTTATAGTGTTTCTTAAAGCCAGAAAGTTGCCATTTGAAATGACTTTAGTTTTGTGTCATGTCTGTGATCTGCTTTTTGTCTACAAAATTAACCAACTGAATGAACATTCTCCGAGGCCAGTGATTCCATAATTTTTGCCAGGGGTTGTAGGCAGTTCTGAAAAACTGACCAACCATGCAAGAAGGAGACTGAGGGAAGCCACCAAGACACCCATGACATCTTTGAAGGAGTGATAGTCTGTGATGGCTGTGACCGGAGAGACTGGAAAGAGACTGAACTTTTTTATGTCACATCACCAGTTTTACGATTTCACAACGGCCTGGAACAGAGAGACTTTCTTAAAAACAAGATGTTAATTTTCAGCTACAGTTTTGTCAGAAGGCACATGAAAGACCTGAGCCTTAGATCTGTATAAAAATCAATCAATCAATCAACTTTTTTTTATATAGCGCCAAATCACAACAAACAGTTGCCCCAAGGCGCTTTATATTGTAAGGCAAGGCCATACAATAATTATGAAAAACCCCAACGGTCAAAACGACCCCCTGTGAGCAAGCACTTGGCAACAGTGGGAAGGAAAAACTCCCTCTTAACAGGAAGAAACCTCCAGCAGAACCAGGCTCAGGGAGGGGCAGTCTTCTGCTGAGACTGGTTGGGGCTGAGGGAAAGAACCAGGAAAAAGACATGCTGTGGAGGGGGGCAGAGATCGATCACTAATGATTAAATGCGGAGTGATGCATACAGAGCAAAAAGAGAAAGAAACAGTGCATCATGGGAACCCCCCCACAGTCTACGTCTAAAGCAGCATAACCAAGGGATAGTCCAGGGTCACCCGATCCAGCCCTAACTATAAGCCTTAGCGAAAAGGAAAGTTTTAAGCCTAATCTTAAAAGTAGAGAGGGTATCTGTCTCCCTGATCTGAATTGGGAGCTGGTTCCACAGGAGAGGAGCCTGAAAGCTGAAGGCTCTGCCTCCCATTCTACTCTTACAAACCCTAGGAACTACAAGTAAGCCTGCAGTCTGAGAGCGAAGCGCTCTATTAGGGTGATATGGTACTACGAGGTCCCTAAGATAAGATGGGACCTGATTATTCAAAACCTTATAAGTAAGAAGAAGAATTTTAAATTCTATTCTAGAATTAACAGGAAGCCAATGAAGAGAGGCCAACACGGGTGAGATATGCTCTCTCCTGCTAGTCCCCGTCAGTACTCTAGCTGCAGCATTTTGAATTAACTGAAGGCTTTTTAGGGAACTTTTAGGACAACCTGATAATAAAGAATTACAATAGTCCAGCCTAGAGGAAATAAATGCATGAATTAGTTTTTCAGCATCACTCTGAGACAAGACCTTTCTGATTTTAGAGATATTGCGTAAATGCAAAAAGGCAGTCCTACATATTTGTTTAATATGCGCTTTGAATGACATATCCTGATCAAAAATGACTCCAAGATTTCTCACAGTATTACTAGAGATCAGGGAAATGCCATCCAGAGTAAAGATCTGGTTAGACACCATGCTTCTAAGATTTGTGGGGCCAAGTACAATAACTTCAGTTTTATCTGAGTTTAAAAGCAGGAAATTAGAGGTCATCCATGTCTTTATGTCTGTAAGACAATCCTGCAGTTTAGCTAATTGGTGTGTGTCCTCTGGCTTCATGGATAGATAAAGCTGGGTATCATCTGCGTAACAATGAAAATTTAAGCAATACCGTCTAATAATACTGCCTAAGGGAAGCATGTATAAAGTGAATAAAATTGGTCCTAGCACAGAACCTTGTGGAACTCCATAATTAACTTTAGTCTGTGAAGAAGATTCCCCATTTACATGAACAAATTGTAATCTATTAGACAAATATGATTCAAACCACCGCAGCGCAGTGCCTTTAATACCTATGACATGCTCCAATCTCTGTAATAAAATTTTATGGTCAACAGTATCAAAAGCAGCACTGAGGTCCAACAGAACAAGCACAGAGATAAGTCCACTGTCCGAAGCCATAAGAAGATCATTTGTAACCTTCACTAATGCTGTTTCTGTACTATGATGAATTCTAAAACCTGACTGAACCTCTTCAAATAGACCATTCCTCTGCAGGTGATCAGTTAGCTGTTTTACAACTACCCTCTCAAGAATCTTTGAGAGAAAAGGAAGGTTGGAGATTGGCCTATAATTAGCTAAAATAGCTGGGTCAAGTGATGGCTTTTTAAGTAATGGTTTAATTACTGCCACCTTAAAAGCCTGTGAAGCTGTGATGGCCGGTGCAAAGACTGACTGGTTGAATGAAAACTTTTATTAGCACATTTTCTAGTAAAGATCCATTAATTACAATGATGACAAGGTTTCTGAGGTATTTCCACTCTGCCCCCAGTGTGTTCATGTTTGAGGGTTGATGCACACTGTAAACCCAAACAAGTTAGCAAAACTCAAAAATATTGAGGCAATAACTGCCACAATTTTTTTGAGTTCATACACTATAAGTCAATTGCTCCCAGAACTTCAAAGTTTCAATTACATGCAGTGGTGGGCACAGCCAACGAAAAAAATTAGCTTCAATAACAGATAATCAGCTAACTGAAAAGTTATTTTTTATAAAGCTAAACCAACAAACCACCCAAAGATTTATCGGAAGCTTCAGCTAACCGATAACTTCCAGTATTGTCTCCGGTACACTTGCAACTACTAACAAGCTGATTTTGAGCTTTAACACCACGATCGATTCTAGTAGTATCAAAGGCAACCACAGACCTAAACAATGAGTCAGCACTTCTGTCTCTGCTGAAAGCTCTTGTTTACTACATAGCAGTAGAGAAGTAGTTGAGAAGAGCAGTGAAACTGAACTCTCTACTCAATAACAGTGTTGCTGTGAGGTGAAGGTCTTGGGAAATAAAGCAGTGCTGGCTTATGGTTTTGAGTTATAAATAAAATTAATACAGATAGAATAACTCCATTAATGTCAATTCTGTCATTTGTACAAAGTTAAAATATAACATATCTTTTAATCTTAAATAATGCACTAATTCTGAAGTTTTGTAACAAACATAGACCGATGCTAAAGGGATTATGGGTAAAATGTGCCTCTGCTAACACTGATTGGTTGAATCATTCAATCTATGTAAAATGTAAAAACCAACCAAAAAAGGGCATTTGGAAAACAAAGCCAAGTTGCAATTAGATAACCGTCTGATATAACCGGTGTCAAAATAACAAGAACACTGCCATCTACTGGTGCCCAAATGCTCAGTACCAGAGGGCGAATATTGCCATGAACACTTCTGGCCAGTAGATTGCAGTAAAGGCTGTGAAAACCTGGCAAAACAAAATTCCAGACAAACGCAATAACAATGTCTATAAACCCAGAGAATATATTCATGAGAGTTTTAGGCACAATATAAAAATAGTTTTAGACTTCAGAACACCAATACCACACACATATTATAAGTCTACCAGTTCCTCCACAAAATGGCAGAATGGAAAAATAATTGAGAAATGTCAAATGTGAATGAATGACAAGCAGATTTATTCCAAACAGGGTCGCTGTTGAACAACTTATGTCACAAAACTTCCAAATGAGAATCTTGCAGAACAAAACCAGAAAACACAGACATTAATCCACTTTCAGGACCATTTCTGACAACTTCAACTGAGGTAACACATCCAGTGACATCAATTCTCCCTCAGCCCCAAAACTCATTCGGGGGTTTTCACGTATCCCTTGTGCGCCAGAGAGTCGCTGCAGTCAAAACAACATAGAGAATCCACATGATGACAATTGTAAATGAATATTATACTACAAAAATGTAATTTTTTATGCTTTTCATCACGCTAATAAGAGACTGCTGCATGATACCCTGAAAACTTGCTAAAACATTTATAACAAATAATCTGTGTCTGCTACGTTTAATCTGCGTGGAATTTAATAAACGCAAACCGAATTTCAGACATATTATATATATTAGTCTGGAACAAAGAGGACAAACAGTGTTGTAAAGAACAATAATCAAGACGTAAAGAGCAAACTTCACTTTCCCCCAGAACGACATGATCAGGAAGCGATTGTAGCTCACAGCAGCTCCCATTGAACATAACTGGGAGACAGCCTGTGATTCTCACATGTTTACATAAAACAAACAATAACATCTAAAAACCCAGAGAATATATTCATGAGAGTTTTAGGCACAATTTAAAAATAGTTTTATGTTGCTATGTTAATGGTGTTGTCTGTGTGCAGCGGTTAAAGTGCAGCGTGATCAGAGCGTCTCAATGCAGTTCTCAATGTTACTGAGATCTCGCAGCGCGGCGACCACTCCGAGGTTTTGCGGAATTTGAAACCTGAAAAGCCTCAATGGACAGAAAAAAAGGTTGTTTTTCGTTTTTGCCACAAGGAGGCACTGCAGAGTTAAGGTTCATTTATGCTCTACTGTATGTGAATGTATCTGTGCATGTCAAACCACGTCCCAACCCACATGCTGCCATATACATCCTTTACTTTGGCATGGATGATAGGCAAAATATCCACTAGAGGGGGTTGCAGACACTCTTGAAAAGTTTTTGACATATATCACAGTGACGTCAAAGAAGTCATAATTAAAAAGAAAAGTGCAGTGTAGACAGACGGGGTCTGTGTGGCCATGAAAGTTACGAATTCTGTTAGAAAAGTATCTGACCTTTTTTTTTCAAAAACCTGATGCATTTGAATCATGTGTGGTTGCATGAGCCAACCTTGAACCTTCGTGCGCATGCGTGAACTTTTCCACGCCTGTCGATTGCATCATTTTCTGGTAAGCAGAGTTTGTGTGAGGTGTGTGTTGTGCGCTCGGCATTTTTTCATTCCAAGGAAAAAGACGGAACGACTGGAGCAGCACTGCATTAAATTTTGCCAGAAACTGGGCAACAGCCAGGTGGAAACCATTCGGATGATTCAGACGGCTTTCGGTGACTTTTCAGTCGTGTGACTATCCAAGAAATTGTGGAAGAGGTGAGCATGTCACAGCATGTCCTGTGAGACTTCAACACGGAGGCGCTTCTGCTCCGCCATCAAGAGCTTCAGGAAAGAATTTCACCGCCACTCTTTTCATGGCAAAATCTTCTTTCACAGTGGAATGTACCGAAAAATTTCTGATGTCCACCTCTTCCACAATTTTCGGATAGTCACACGATGGTCCCGCATCACCACAGCGTTCACTTTGGAAATGATCTGGTCATTTCAGCATGTTGATGGCCGACCGGAGCGTGGCTCGCTCTCCACCATTGTGCGGACGTCTTTAAACCGGTTGTAACACTCCTTAATCTGTGTGATGCCCATAGGATCGTCACCGCAAGCCGTCTGAATAATCCAAATGGTTTCCACCTGTCTGTCGCCCAGTTTCTGGCAAAATTTGATGCAGTCACGCTGCTCCAGTCGTTCCGCCATTTCCTTGCAAAGAAAAAACGACGAGAGACTACACCCATCCTCACACAAAGGCTGCTTACAAGCAAATGACGCAATCGACAGGCGTGAAAACTTCACGCATGCGCACGAAGGTTCAAGGTTTGCTCATGCAAGCACACGTGATTCAAATCCATCAGGTTTTTGAAAAAAATTAAAAGGTCCGATAATTTTCTAACAGACCTCGTACACTGTGTAGGATTTAGGGGTGTTTATTGGCAGAAACTGAATACAGCATTCATAATCATCACTTCATGTGTCTGGATCTGCAACATTGAATTGACGCATTTTTAGGCGCCACCTCATGGAGACCATCATGTTGCACTGCGATGTTGATACAGTAGACCAAACTGGATATAATTACTCCACAAAAAAGAAGAGGGATCAGCGATCCATTATTAACTCCCTTTGTCTTGTCCTTTTGTCTAGGGCTGAGTCTGGTTTGAAATTTGGCTAACCTGCCCCTACGATTTCCAGTGGTATTGCCCCATTTGGTCTGTATCCGTAAGCTTTCAGAAAACGGACACAAACCACGACCAAAATGTCCATATATTGCAGACAGAAGGCTCTGTCCATATTTGTATTCATATTTAATGTTGAACATAATTGACCAATAGGCAAAAATCACTTTTGTCTGTGCATTTGTTCAATCAAGTATCTTTCATCAAATGAATTAGACATTGTTTGGTTCTAACTTCAGCACGGTGGCTTAGTGGTTAGCACTGTTGCCTCACAGCAAGAAGGTTGTGGGTTCAATTCCCGTGGTCTTTGTGTGGAGTTTGCACGTTCTCCCCGTGTTTGCGTGGGTTTCCTCCGGGTGCTCCGGTTTCCTCCCACATCCAAAGACATGCGGGTTAGGTGTATTGGAATCTTTAAAATTGTCTGTAGGTGTGTGTGTGGGTGTTGTCTGTGTTAGTTTGTCTATTTGTGGCCCTGCGACGGACTAGCGTCCTGTCCTGGGTGTACCCCGCCTCGCACTCTATGACTGCTGGGATAGGCTCCAGCCCCCCGCGACCCTTAATTGGACTAAGCGGTAGAAGATGGATGGATGGATGGATGGTTCTAACTTTCAACAAAATGTAACAAAGTGCGGCAATTTCTTTCTGAATCAGGAAGAAATTCACACTAGATCAACACAGTATTCAACTAGAGCAGAGGTCTCAAACCAGTTCCAGAAAGGGCCAAGAGGGTGCAAGCTTTCTGTGCAACCACCCACTCCACCAGGTGATTTCACTGATTAACTGATTCCACCTGCTCAAAGTGATGTTAATCAGTGAAATCACCTGCTGCAGTGGGTAGTTGCACAGAAAGCCTGCACCCTCTTGGACCTTTCTGGATCCGGTTTGAGACCTCTGAACTAAAGCATCACCAACACTAGTTTCCAATTCCACAAAATTTTACTTTGGAAAAAATTTTCAACATCAAAGTCCAGTTAGAAGTGACTTTTCATAAGCTACATTAGATGTGATCAAATGTTAGTATGTATTTAGTTCATGCACTTGAATCCAAGATTTTTTGTGATGTGAGGTTTTGTTTTTTGTTTTTTACTTTTTTGGTTTCTGAATTCTTTTTCAGATTTTGCTCATTAATCATTGCTGATTAATGATCTAATCATGGATCATCACTTAGAATGATTGGGTCTGGTTAAAACTTGGCTTAAACCTACAGATATCCTCCCCTTAAATGAGGCCTGCCCACCAGCATATACATTTCGTTAAGTCCCTCGTGATGCAAAGCAAGGTGGGGGTGTTGCTCTTATTTATAAATCTAGGTGTAGTTTATTAGTTGTTGTGGGTCACAAATATAATTTGTTTGAACATCTGATTCTCCGCTCTCCCCACAATGCTATGTATTGCCAAAGTCACAAGAATAAAAATCAGTTGTATTACTTTGTCACTGTATATAGGCCCCCTGGCCCATACTCTGAACTCTTAGATGAATTTGGTGAGTTCATCTCTAACTTGTCAACTACTGCAGACAACATTCTGATTATTGGGGAAGTCAACATTCATATAAATAAGCCTTCTGATCCCCTCTGCAAATCATTTAGGAAATTGTGGATGTATCAGGATTCAGCGCACATTAGTGGAAATACCCTGGATTTGGTTCTCGCATGTGGTATTGCCGTCACAAATAGTGACATTATGCCTCTTGCATCAGTGGTTTCTGATCACTCACTTATTAGGTTTGCCAGTTTCGCTGCCATGTTTAGTGGAACAACAACCTTGTTTATCACCGTGGCAGCGCATCAACTTCTCAACTATAACTAGAATCAAAGCTAGACTGCCTGATATGTTAGCTTCACGTTTGTAAAATGCCCAATCAGTAGACAGTCTTGTGGACAGTTTAAACTCAGTGCTCAAAACTATACTTGACATGATTACGCCACCGATATTAAAACCATGCCCCCCCCCCCCCCCCCCAAAAAAAACCCACAGTCACCTTGGTTCATTGATTATTTGCGTGACCTCAAGTATAAGGCTACAGGTCTAGAATGGAAATGGCGTAGTTCAAAATTAGAAGTATTCCACCTCACGTGGTGTAATGCTATCTTTGGCTATAAACATACACTACTGGCTACAAAGCAGACCTATTTCTCTGATTTGAGCAACAAAAACAAGCATAACTCAGAGGTCTTGTTCAGCATGGTGGCAACACTTATACATGGACAACCACCTGTAAGTCGCTCTCCTCTTACAGCACAAGACTTCTTAGATTACTTCAAGAAGAAAATAGATCACATTACAGTTGTATGCAAAAGTTTGGGCACCCCTGATAATGTTCATGATTTTCCTTTTTAAAAATCATTGGTTGTCTGGATCAGAAATTTCAGTTAAATATATCATATAGTAGATGAACACTGATATTTGAGAAATGAAGTTTTTGGTATGTAGAGAAAGTGTGCAATAATTAAACAATATTGGCAAGGTGCATAAATTTGGACGTCCTTGTCTTTTTATTGATTTGAATACATTTAGCACTAATTATTGGAACACAAAATTGGTTTGGTAAGCTCACTGACCCTTGACCTCCTTACACAGATGAATCCAGTCATGAGAAAGGGTATTTAAGGTGGTTATTTGCAAATGTTTCCCCTCTTTGCATCTCTTCTAATGAGTGGCAACATGGGAGCCTCTAAACAATTCTCAAATGAACTGAAAACAAGGATTGTTCAACATCATAGTTTAGGGGAAGGATACAAAAAGCTATCTCAGAGATTTCAGCTGTCAGTTTCCACTGTGAGGAACATAGTGAGGAAATGGAAGACCACAGACACAGTACTATGTAAGGCCCGAAGTAGCAGGCCAAGAAAAATCTCATAAGCTGAAGCGAAGGATGGTGAGAACACTCATAGTCAACCCACGGACCTGCTCCAAAGACCTACAACATGATCTTGCTGCAAATAGTGTCTCTGTGCATCGTTCAACTGTACAGCGCACTTTGCAAAAGGAGATGCTGTAATGCAGAAGAAGTCTTTTCTGTGTACAGGCAACAAACAAAGTCGCTTGAGGTATGCTGAAGCATATTTGGACAAGCCAGCTTCATTTTGGAATAAGGTGCTGTGGACTGATGAAACTAAAATTGAGTTATTTGGACATAACAAGGGGTGGTATGCATGGCAGAAAAAGAACACAGCATTCCAAGAAAAACACTTGCTACCTACAGTAAAATTTGGAGGTGCTTCCATCATGCTGTGTGGCCAGTGCAGGTACTGGGAATCTTGCTAAAGTTGAGAGTCACATGGATTCCAGTCAATATCAGCAGATTCTTGAGAACAATGTTCATGATTCGGTGACAAAGTTGAAGTTGCACTGGGGCTGAATCTTTCAATACGACAATGACCCTAAACACCGTTCAAAATCTACTAAGGCATTCATGCAGAGGAACAAGTACAACAATCTGGAATGGCCATCTCAGTCCCCAGACCTGAATATTATTGAAAATCTGTGGTGTGTTTTTAAGTGGGCTGTCCATGCTCGGAAACCAACAAACCTGAGATTTTTTTGTAAAGAAGAATTGTCCAAAATACTTTCAACCAGAATCCAGACTCTCACTGGAAGCTGCAGGCTTTAGAGGCTGTTATTTATGCACCTGCCTAATTTTGTTTAAAGAATTATTGCACACTTTCTGTACATCCTATAAACTTAATTTCACTTCTCAAATTTCACTTCTCAAACATCACTGCATTTGTCTGCTATATGATATATTTAATTGAAATTGCTGATCCAAAAAAAAACAATGATTTATAAATGAAAATCATGGAAATCATCAGCGGTGCCAAAAACTTTTAAATGCAACTGTAGGTTAAACATATCCCAGCAAGCTGTAACCAAGCTACTACACCCTGCTATTGAGGTGGGTGTCATCACTGAGGTATTACCTGGATTTATAGAATTTGATAGCATCTCACTTGGCGTGCTGACAAAACTCGTAACATCTACAAAAAGCACAACATGCTTATTTGAACCTACCAACAAGAATGTTTAAGGACCTGTGAGCCAACTGTGCTGGAAATGATTAATCTCTCATTAACCTCTGGATCTGTTCCTAAATGTTTCAAATCTCCAGTGATTAAACCATTACTTAAGAAATCTAATCTTGACCCTCGTATATTGAAGAACTATAGGCCGATACCAACGCCATCATTTTGCTCTAAAATTCTGGAAAAAGTGGTTTCACAGCAGCTCGTAGACCATCTTACTGAGAATAATCTTTTTGAGCCACTGCAGTCTGCCTTTAGAAATTATCACTCCACAGAGACGGCTCTCACTAAAGTGGTGAATGATCTTCTGTTTGCAATGGATTCAGACACCACTATGGTTCTGGTGCTGTTAGAGCTTAGTGCTGCATTTGATACCGTGGATCCTCATATTCTACTCAATAGGCTGGAAAATCATTTTAGGATAAATGGGAATGCCTTTGCATGGTTGACATCATACCTGACCAGTTGTTTTCACTGTGTTTTGTACAATAACGCTACCTCTAACCTTCGTGACATGAAATTTGGGGTTCCACAGGGGTCTGTCTTAGGTCCCCTGCTTTTCTCCCTTTATTATAGCAACCCTTGGGCACATATTGTGGCGTTTTGGGTTACCTGTCACTGCTATGCTGATGATACTCAGTTATACATGCCAATAACTGCTGGTAATCTCATCCACCTAAAATCCTTAGAAGATTGCCTTGCATCAGTGAAAAGCTGGATGTCTAGCAATTTCCTACTTTTAAACCCTGACAAGACTGAAATGATGGTTCTTGGACCAGTGAGACATCGTCATCAATTTGACCAGCTAACACTTCACCTAGGCTCATGTGTCATACATCACACTGACAAAGTGAGAAACCTTGGGGTAATTTTTTATCCTACATTGTCCTCTTGACCTCCACATTACAGATATTACAAAGACTGTTTTCTTCCACCTGCAAAATATAGCAAAGATTCATCCCATCCTGTCTCTGTCTGATGCTGAGACCCTGATTCATGCATTTGTTTCTGTTGTGTGGGCCGCCAGAAGAGGAGGTACTGCTGGCCCACCACCAGAGGGCGCCCTGTCTGAAGTGCGGGCTTCAGGCACGAGAGGGCGCTGCCGCCTCCAGGAACAAGCCGTGGTGACAGCTGTCACCCATCAACCATGACAGCTGTCACTGATCATCTACTCCACATCTGGAATAAAAGCAGGAAGACACCTCCACCACATTGCCAAGATATCATCTTCATCAAGAGGTAATATCCTCAGCCTTTGTGGTAATTTTCTAAATCTATCTATTGTGTTTGCAGGAGTACCAGTCCTTAGTTTGTGGAGGCTGTGCAGGACGGCACTCTTTTCCTCTGAGGGATCGCTGCAACACGTATTGAGTGAGAGGTGGAGGTGGAATTCCCACCATAATTGTTACTGGGTGCACACACACCCACACTTGACTGTTTTTGTTTTCTGCCAGCAGTACCAGATCCGACACGCCGAGATGGTGGCCACCTGGGGACTTCGGGACTTGGCGGCTCCAGTATCCCTCGGGTTCAGTGGCGGTGGAAATCGTGTGGTTCCGGTTCGTCTCCAGACGGGCGTCTCCTATCGTCGAGCCTGCCCACACGACACCTTTATTAATTGACTTGTGTACATTCTGTAATCTGCTGTGTTTGGTTGTGACATTCACAACAGTAAAGTGTTCTAATTTAACTCCTTCCATTGTCCGTTCATTTACGCCCCCTGTTGTGGGTCCGTGTCACTACACTTTCCCAACAGTTTCTTCGAGATTGGACTACTGCAATGTTCTATTTTCTGGTTTACCACACTCCAGCGTTAGGGTTCTCCAATTGGTTCAAAATGCTGCTGCCAGACTTCTGAAAGGAAGCAGAAGGAATGACACCCATTTTGGCGTCTCTTCACTGGCTTCCTGTCCGTGAGATCAGATTTTAAGGTTCTTCTACTAGCCTATAAAATTGTTCACGGATTGGCACCTCCATACTTAGCTGACCTACTTAAACCCTACGTACCGGCCCAGGCTCTGTGTTCTCAGGGTGCAGGACTACTTTGTGTCCCTAGGGTGAATAAAAAGTCTGCGGGTCACAGAGCTTTCTCTTATCGTGCAACTGCTTTGTGGAATGATCTCCCTGAAGTCAGATTCTGTAGAGACTTTCAAGTCCAGACTTAACATGCATTTATTGTCTCTTTCGTATGGCTAGCATACTGGCATAGTATGTTACTATGCTTTCTACCCTTTTAAATTCATTTATATTAGGAAACGGAGCATGCCGCAGCCTCAACTTTCTCTAAAGTTTGGGTCTTTTGGTGAAGCTTAGGGCTAGTGGCCGGCAATCACCTTAGTATTTCTTCTGTTTTTCTTGTTGCTTAATGCTGACAAACTATATTGTATTTGTTGTTTTTCTGATGCCTGATTCCGTTTTTTTTTTCTCTTTGTTTGAGGTGGTGTATTCTTCTGCAAGCTTCCTGTCCTGTGCACCAGCAAAATTTCATGTATATTTGTTTTGTAAATTGTGTTGATTGCATGCCCCAAGCAGAGGGTCACCCCTTTGAGTCTGGTCTGCTTGAGGTTTCTTCCTCAAATCATCAGAGGGAGTTTTTCCTTACCACTGTCACCTGTGCTTGCTCTCGAAGTTGGCTAGGGTAGACCACTTGTGTGAAGCGCCTTGAGGCAAAATTGCTGTGATTAGGTGCTATATATATATGAAAATAAATTGAAATTTGCACAGAAAATTGGTTATCTCTGCTATGCACAATTTGTCATTAATTTTTGGCACTTGTTTTCCAACTGATAACTGGAAGATAGACAAACAGGCATAAAATTAGAACATCCATCTAATTTTGGTGGTGTAGGTAAATCCATAACAGAAAAATGAGAGTGATTGAGGCAGTTTTGATTGAGTTTTTTGTAACTCCTGCCACCTCCCGCGTGATTTTGGGCATCCCATGGATGTTAAAGCACAATCCCCAGATCGATTTGCCGTCTGGGGTGGTGGTTCAGTGGAGCGAAACCTGCCATTGGGTGTGTTTAGGATCCTCGGTTCCTCCCGGTTCCCAGGCTAAGGAGGAGGTCAAAGTCCCGCCCAATCTGACGGCAGTGCCAGTTGAGTACCACAATCTTGCTGACGTCTTCAGCAAGGATCTGGCACTCACCCTTCCCCCGCACCGTCCGTACGATTGTGCCATTGATTTGGTTCCAGGCGCTGAGTTCCCGTCCAGCAGGCTGTACAACTTCTCACGACCTGAGCGCAAATCAATGGAGACCTACATCCGGGACTCATTAGCTGCCGGGCTGATCCGGAACTCCACCTCCCCGATGGGGGCAGGTTTCTTTTTTGTGGGCAAGAAAGATGGCGGACTTCGTCCATGTATTGATTACAGGGGGCTGAATGAGATTATGGTTCGCAACCGATACCCGTTGCCATTATTAGATTCCGTGTTCACCCCCCTGCATGGAGCCAAAATCTTTACTAAACTGGATCTTAGAAATGCGTATCACCTGGTTCGGATCCGGAAGGGAGACGAATGGAAGACGGCATTCAACACCCCCTTAGGTCACTTTGAGTACCTGGTCATGCCGTTCGGCCTCACAAACGCCCCCGCGACGTTCCAAGCATTAGTTAATGATGTCTTGCGGGATTTCCTGCACCGATTCGTCTTCGTATATCTAGACGATATACTCATCTTTTCTCCGGATCCTGAGACTCATGTCCGGCATGTACGTCAGGTCCTGCAGCGGTTGTTGGAGAACCGGCTGTTTGTGAAGGGCGAGAAGTGTGAGTTCCACCGCACCTCTTTGTCCTTCCTGGGGTTTATCATCTCCCCCAACTCTGTCGCTCCTGATCCGGCCAAGGTTGCGGCGGTGAGAGACTGGCCCCAACCCACTAGCCGTAGGAAGCTGCAACAGTTCCTCGGCTTTGCTAATTTCTACAGGAGGTTCATTAAGGGCTACAGTCAGGTAGTTAGCCCCCTGACAGCCCTGACCTCACCAAAAGTTCCCTTCACCTGGTCGGATCGTTGCGATGCCGCGTTCAAGGAGTTGAAACGGCGCTTCTCGTCTGCACCCGTTCTGGTGCAGCCCGATCCTAGTCGCCAGTTAGTGGTTGAAGTGGACGCCTCGGACTCAGGGATAGGAGCTGTGCTTTCCCAGAGCGGGAAGACCGATAAGGTCCTTCACCCGTGTGCCTATTTTTCCCGCAGGTTGACCCCGGCCGAACGGAACTATGACGTCGGCAATCGAGAACTCCTTGCGGTGAAAGAGGCTCTTGAAGAGTGGAGACATCTGTTGGAGGGAACGTCCGTGCCATTCACGGTTTTCACTGACCACCGGAACCTGGAGTATATCAGGACCGCCAAGCGGCTGAATCCCAGGCAAGCCCGCTGGTCACTGTTCTTCGGCCGTTTTGACTTCCGGATCACCTACCGTCCCGGGACCAAGAACCAGAAATCGGATGCCTTGTCCCGGGTACATGAAGATGAAGTCAAAACGGAGTTGTCGGATCCACCGGAACCCATCATCCCGGAGTCCACTATCGTGACCACCCTCACCTGGGACGTAGAGAGAACCGTCCGGGAGGCCCTGGCACGAAGCCCGGACCCCGGAACTGGGCCGAAGAACAGACTTTACGTCCCACCAGAAGCTAGGGCTGCAGTCCTGGACTTCTGTCACGGCTCTAAGCTCTCCTGTCATCCAGGGGTGCGAAGAACCGTGGCAGTTGTCCGGCAGTGCTTCTGGTGGGTGTCCCTAGAGGCCGACGTCCGGGATTATATCCAGGCCTGCACCACCTGCGCCAGGGGCAAGGCTGACCATCGTAGGGCTTTGGGTCTGCTCCAGCCGCTGCCCGTGCCCCATCGCCCCTGGTCCCACATCGGCCTGGATTTTGTCACGGGTCTCCCGCCGTCCCAGGGCAACACCACCATCTTCACGATAGTGGACCGATTCTCCAAGGCGGCCCACTTCGTGGCCCTCCCGAAGCTCCCGACGGCCCAGGAGACAGCGGACCTCCTGGTTCACCACGTCGTCAGGCTGCATGGGATCCCAACAGACATTGTCTCAGATCACGGTCCCCAGTTCTCCTTGCACGTCTGGAGGAGCTTCTGCCGGGAACTGGGGGCCACGGTGAGTCTCTCATCCGGGTATCATCCCCAGACCAACGGGCAAGCAGAACAGGCCAATCAGGAGATGGACCAGGCCCTGCGTTGCGTGACAGCCGCGCACCCGGCGGCCTGGAGTACCCATCTGGCCTGGATCGAGTATGCCCATAACAGCCAGGTATCGTCAGCCACCGGCCTCTCCCCTTTCGAGGTATGTCTGGGGTACCAACCGCCTTTGTTTCCAGTGGTTGAGGGAGAGGTCGGTGTGCCCTCGGTCCAGGCCCACCTACGGAAGTGCCGTCGGGTGTGGCGTGCCGCCCGTTCTGCCTTGCTGAGGGCCCGGATGAGGTCAAAGGCCCATGCAGACCGTCGGCGGACCCCGGCCCCTGCGTATCAGCCAGGGCAGGAGGTGTGGTTGTCGACAAAGGACATCCCCCTCAAAGTGGACTCCCCCAAGTTACAGGACCGTTACATCGGTCCCTTCAAAATCCGCCAGAAGGTCATCAGTCCAGCCGCAGTGAGGCTTCAGCTGCCGGCCTCACTGCGGATCCATCCTGTATTTCACGTGTCCCGAATCAAACCACATCACACCTCACCCCTCTGTACTCTGGGTCCGGCACCGCCTCCTGCCCGGATCATCGATGGCGAGCCGGCTTGGACTGTGCGCCGGCTTTTGGATGTCCATAGGATGGGCCGGGGCTTCCAGTATTTGGTGGACTGGGAGGGGTACGGACCTGAAGAACGCTCCTGGGTGAAGAGGAGCTTCATTCTGGACCCGGCCCTCCTGGCCGATTTCTACCGCCGCCACCCGGACAAGCCTGGTCGGGCGCCAGGAGGCGCCCGTTGAGGGGGGGGTCCTGTTGTGTGGGCCGCTGAAGAGGAGGTACTGCTGGCCCACCACCACCAGAGGGCACCCTGCCTGGAGTGCGGGCTCCAGGCACCAGAGGGCGCTGCCGCCTCACAGGAGCAGCCGGGGTGACAGCTGACACTCATCACCTGTGACAGCTGTCACCACTCATCTGATCTGCATCGGTATATCAGCAAGACGTCATCTCCACCTCTTTGCCGAGATATCGTTCTACCTGAAAGGTAATATCCTCAGCCTGACTGCTTGATAGAAAGCCCTTTTTGTGATTTTTGTGATAACAGACTTTTTCTCCAACGAGAGGTGGAGGTAGCTTCCCTGCCATGCAGATTGCTGGGTGCAGACGCACCCACGTTTGTGTTTTTGTTCCTCGCCAGCAGTACCAGGTCCGACACGCGGAGGCAGTGGCCACCTGGGAGTTCGGGACTTGGCGGCTCCAGTATTCCCGGGGTCTGGTGGCGGAGGAAATCATGTGGTTCCGGTTCTGCTTTGGACAGGTGTCTCCTATCTTCGAGCCTGCCCACACGACACCTTGTAATTTGACCTCTGATCTATTGTGTAATCTGTTGTGTTTGTTGTGCACGTTCGCAACAGTAAAGTGTTGTTATTTGACCTATTCCATTGTCCGTTCATTTGCGCCCCCTGTTGTGGGTCCGTGTACTTACACTTTCCCAACACTTCCTCTAAGTCTAGTTTGCAAACCCTAAAATCAAAATTTGTTCCTGTATGCACAAATCGAGGTAGCTGCATCTAAAGGTTTTAGTGGTTTATCTGTTTAACATCATCACAGTTAACTTTTCAGTTAGTGGATTAGCGGTTTTCAAAGCTAACTTTTAGGTTCCCTGTGCCCAACACTGTTAAAATGCTTCACCTTTTGAAAGCCATTAGCGGAACAATTAGCTTCCTCAAAATCTACTTTGCAAACCCTAAAATTAAAATTTGTTCCTGTATGCACAAATCAAGTGGTAAGAGGTAACTGCACTAAAGGTTTTAGCGGTTTATCTGTTTAGCATCATCACAGCTAACTTTTCAGTTAGTGGATTAGAGGTTTTCAAAGCTAACCTTTAGGTTCCCTGTACCCAACACTGTTAAAATGCCTCATTTAAATTGCACAGCGGGTGTAAGATTTGCTTTCCGTCCTGTTGCACACAGCTTGTTGCTGATGTAAGTGGAGCTAACTCTAATGGAATGATATATCAAATGCGCACCATGCAGCGTGCTAATATTTCTTTCCGTGGATAAAACATTCAGAGAAGAAGAGCCTAAGGCTTTCTTGCAGAGCTGTTCTGAGTGCGTGCTGTGTGTTGTGTGCTGCCAGGTTATGAAACAGGCTAGAATAGTGTTTTTATATTGACGAAGGAGCATCTACAAAGTGCCCATTACAGAGGGGCTGTAAACAAAAGACAGGATGCAGCTTGTAAGTCCGACAAGGAGGCTGAGGTACGGTGAAATAAATCTGCTTCACCATGATTCACTGTCTATTCCCGTGTTTGTTCACTCAGCTGTAGGAAACACCACACGTCACTGTCATAAAAATAGGGTTTTGAGTAAAAAGCATGAAAACGAGTTTTGGAACAACATCAGAGATGTAGGTAGATTTGACAGTGTATATTTCAAACGCTGAATTTGAAGGGATTTATGAAGGCATTCAATCTTTCATGCATTTGATGTTTTTAAATGTGTACAAATACACTTTTTCATTATCATCATTATATATATCAAAATACCGTTTTTCATGTCCGATACCGACACTGCCAATAGTGATACCAATACCTTTTTCACTGTCTTAAAACAATTCATCTGTTCTTGAATAGATTTATCTGGATGTACTTTGCTAAACTAGGGATGTGTCAAAATCTTAACTCAAACTATGAGAGTGATAATCTACTCCCCCTAAAGTTAAACATACAGTAGTGTTCAGAATAATATGTGACTAAAAAGATTAATCCAGGTTTTGAGTATATTTCTTTTTGTTACATGGGAAACAAGGTACCAGTAGATTCAGTAGATTCTCACAAATCCAATAAGACCAAGCATTCATGATATGCACACTCTTAAGGCTATGAAATTGGGCTATTAGAAAAAAAAAAAAAAAAGTAGAAAAGGGGGTGTTCACAATAATAGTAGTGTGGCATTCAGTCTGAGTTCATCAATTTTGTGGAACAAACTGGTGTGAATCAGGTGTCCCCTATTTAAGGATGAAGCCAGCACCTGTTGAACATGCTTTTCTCTTTGAAAGATTTAGGAAAATGGGACGTTCAAGACATTCAGAAGAAGAGTGTAGTTTGATTAAAAAGATGATTGGCGAGGGGAAAACCTATATGCAGGTGCAAAAAATTATAGGCTGTTCATCTACAATGATCTCCAATGCTTTAAAATGGACCAAAAAAAAACAGAGACGCGTGGAAGAAAATGGAAAACAACCATCAAAATGGATAGAATAACCAGAATGGCAAATGCTCACCCATTGATCAGCTCCAGGACGATCAAAGACAGTCTGGAGTTACCTGTAAGTGCTGTGACAGTTAGAAGACGCCTGTGTGAAGCTAATTTATTTGCAAGAATCCCCCGCAAAGTCCCTCTGTTAAATAAAAGACATGTGCAGAAGAAGTTACAATTTGCCAAAGAACACATGAACTGGCTAAAGAGAAATGGAGGAATATTTTGTGGACTGATGAGAGTAAAATTGTTCTTTTTGGGTCCAAGGGCCACAGACAGTTTGTGAGATGACCCCCAAATTCTGAATTCAAGCCACAGTTCACAGTGAAGACAGTGAAGCATGGTGGTGCAAGCATCATGATATGGGCATGTTTCTCCTACTATGGTGTTGGGCCTATATATCGCATACCAGATATCATGGATCAGTTTGGATATGTCAAAATACTTGAAGAGGTCATGTTGCCTTATGCTGAAGAGGACATGCCCTTGAAATGGGTGTTTCAACAAGACAATGACCCCAAGCACACTGGTAAATGAGCAAAATCTTGGTTCCAAACCAACAAAATTAATGCCTCACAGATGTAAAGAAATCATGAAAAACTGTGGTTGTACAACGAAATACTAGTTTAGTGATTCACAGGATTGGTAAAAAAGCAGTTTGAACATAATAGTTTTGAGTTTGTAGCATCAACAGCAGATGCTACTATTATTGTGAACACCCCCTTTTCGACTTTTTTTTTTTACTAATAGCCCAATTTCATAGCCTTAAGAGTGTGCATATCATGAATGCTTGGTCTTGTCTTTTTAGTCACATAGTACTACTATTATTCTGAACACTACTGTACATACCCCGCAAAATGACTCAAATATGCAATTGAAGACTTGAATCTGATCAGATTTTTTTTGTTGTTGTTGTTGTTTTCTGATGCTTGATCCAACAATCTTGGCCAATATTGATTGACACACCCTTAATCATCACCATTCCCATACAAATGAAAATGGATTGCATTTATACAGCGATTTTATGGTGGAAGAGCTTTACACTGATGTCTCACATTTGCACATCGATGTCAGGATGCTGTCATGCAAGGTACTCACTACACGCAGGGAGCAACTTAGGCAATAAGGACCTTACCCAAGGCCCCTGAGTGACTTTTTTTTTTCCAGTCTGGCAGGAAGTTGAACCAAGGATCCTGTGGTCATAACTCCATGGCTTTTACTACTTTTACTACCTCCCCATATGGTTTTCACTTTGTATTTTGTCATTATAGAAGGTATACTTTGGCGTTGCAATACATGAGCGAAGTGCACTGGTGGATCACATAGTTAGTGCACTTGTCTTCCAAACAGAATACCCCAGGTTCAAGGCTACACTGGTTCACTGGTGCACTGTGCAATGCACTCATGTACTGCACAGTGCATTGGTGGAGCATGCACTTGGTGCACTCGTCTGCCAAACAGAATATCCCCAGTTCAAGGCTGGCCGTGCCCATTCTCCTTGTACAGCTTTAGTTGCCTTAGAAAAGCCAAATCCCAAGCAAAATGGAAGCTCATTGAGATGTTTTTTTTTTTTTTTTTTTACAGAATTATTCTGACAACCAAAGCCTCTTACTGTAATTTAACAGTGTGACAGTCCTGTAATCGTTTTAGAGAAATAAATGGGAACTGTAAATGAAAACAAAATGTTTCAGTGCTTGTCTACACATCTTTGAACTATCTGTTGGCTTTTGCATGAGGCTCAAAGTCTCATATGTTTGTTTTTCCTTCTACTGTATTTGAGCTTCCTTGCAGCAGGTGATCAGTAGTGTCCCAACTTAACGTGCATTCTTTTCCTGCAGAGTGTATTCTTTTCCTGCTCATCCCAGGCTTCCTCTCCAGTCCTGCTCATCTTCAATTGTTGGAAACAACACGAGGGAGGAAAAAAAGGAGAGGAGCACGGGACTGTAATTAATCACGTCCAGTGCACGCTGACAGTCAGACCTGTGTTGGACTTGAAACCAGTGCAGGTTAGAGGACGGATGCTTTTTGCATCCTTCTTTTGCCGACTAATGAGAAAATTTGATGTGAATGGTGGATCAATCAGCGTTTGCAGCAGAGAGGAACACGATTACCACCTGGGTTCACACTTGTTTAAGCAACATTTGCAATGACTTCCTCTTTGTATAGGACCTCTCACTGTAGAAATGCTGACTAAATTTGACTTGAAATTAAATTTAAATCCCGGTCATCCTACCACACATATCAAATAATTGAAAATTCCTCTCTAGCCCCATTTTTAGAGGCAGCCAGCATGGCAGACAAATTGTAACCAACACCAAGAATGGTGCACAGAGGGCTGGGAGGCTGTTGACTGCAGGATTTAGCAGCTCGGCTGTGCCTTTTTGCTGCTGCTGGTGAGAGATTACTGACAGACGCTGGCATGCAGGACAAGAACTAATATGGAGAGGTCTGTTGCACATCAAAGGACTGTATCCTGAAGCTATGCATTATGGGGAAAAGCAGTGATACTTCCTTTAATTTCTGTACCTTTCAGCCATTGACCTGTGCAAACCATTTATATTGCCTTCAATCTCATTAGAAGGTATTTTATTCCTTGCCTAACTCGTGCCACGCTGGTTAATCGTGTATTTAGCTCAAACGAAAGCTATCGCAGCATTTTGTTCAAAACTGTCCTTTTGAATAATAATCTACTCATCAAGCATATATATATATATATATATATATATATATATATATATATATATATACACACACATATATACATATACACACATACACACACACACACACAAGATCTGTTAGAAAAGTATCTGACCTTATTATTTTTTCAAAAACCATATGGATTTGAATCACGTGTGATTGCGTCAGACAAGCTTGAACAATCGTGCGCATGCGTGAGTTTTTTCATGCCTGTCGGTTGCGTCATTCGCCTGTGAGCAGGCTTTGAGTGAGGTGTGGTCCACCCCTCTTGTCTATTTTTTATTGCGAATAAATGTCTGAACGATTTGGAGCTTTGCTGCATCAATTTTTTTCCAGAAACTGTGAGAGACCTCCAGGTGGACACCGTTCGGAAAATTAATATGGCTTTCAGGGACGATTTTATGGGGATTACACAGATTATGGGGTGTTACTGCCCCTTTATGGACAGCCCACAACAGGCTGACACCCCGCTGGAAAAACCAGATCATTTCCAACGTGAAAGCTTTGTTGATGCGGGACCTCGTCTGACTTTCACAAAAAGGCAGAAGATGTGGACATCAGCACTTTATCGACACATTCCACCGTTACAGGAGTTTTTTTCATGGAAAAAGAAGCGGAGGGACGCGCCACCGTGCCGCTCATGGCGCGGCACAAAACCACCTCGGTGTTGGTCTCACAGGACGGCTTAAAGGTGGATTTCAGACAGCTGTCGGTTGCTTTTCAGTCATGTGATTATCCGATTGTGATTGTGCATGAGCTGGACCTGCCCCAACATGTCCCGTGAGGCTTCATCACGGCGTTGCTTTGCGCCGAGCGGCTGCACCACAATGCGCGGTGGAGCAGCTTCTCTTTCCATGACAAAAACTCCTGTAACAGTGAAATGTGCCATTCATTTTTAAACTGGACGCTGTCTTGATCCGGTATGTCATCTGACTAGCACAGGAATTGTGAAAAGACGTGGACATCAGCACTTTTCCAGCACATTAAGACAGATGTGGGGAGGAGTTCCGCGCGTCGCGGTGCAGCCGCTCGGCGCAAAGCAACGCCATGATGAAGCCTCACGGGACATGTTCTGGCATGTCCAGCTCATGCACAATCACAATCGGATATTCACATGACTGGAAAGTGAGACCAACACCGAGGTGGTTTTGTCCCGCATAATGAACGGCTCTGTGGCGCGTCCCTCCGCTTTTCTTTCCATGAAAAAAAACTCCTGTAACGGTGGAATGTGCCGGAAAAGTGCTGATGTCCACGTCTTTTCACAATTCCTGTGCTAGTCAGATGACATACTGGATCAAGACAGTGTCCAGTTTAAAAATGAACGGCACATTTCACTGTTACAGGAGTTTTTGTCATGGAAAGAGAAGCTGCTCCACCGCGCGTTGCGGTGCAGCCACTCGTCGCAAAGCAACGCCGTGATGAAGCCTTCCAGGACATGTTGGGGCAGGTCCAGCTCATGCACAATCACAATCGGATAATCATACGACTGAAAAGCAACCGACAGCCGCCTGAAATCCACCTTTAAGCCGTCTTGTGAGACCAACACCGAGGTGGTTTTGTGCCGCGCCATGAGAGACACGGTGGCGCGTCCCTCTGCTTCTTTTTCCATGAAAAAAACTCCTGTAACGGTGGAATGTGTCAATAAAGTGCTGATGTCCACATCTTCTGCCTTTTTGTGAAAGTCAGACGCGGTCCCGGATCAACAAAGCTTTCACGTTGTTAATGATCTGGGTGTTCCAGCGGGGTGTCAGCCTGTCGATGGGGGCTGGGAGCATGCTGCGCTCTCAGCAGTTGTGGGCCATCCTTAAAGGGGCAGTAACACCCCGTAATCTGTTTAATCCCCATAAAATCGTCCCTGAAAGCCATATTAATTTTTTGAACGGTGTCCACCTGGAGGTCTCTCACAGTTTCTGGAAAAAAATTGATGCAGCAAAGCTCCAAATCATTCAGACATTTATTCGCAATAAAAAATAGACGAGAGGGGTGGACCAGTGCTCACACAAAGCCTGCTCAAAGGCGAATGAAGCAACCGATACGCATGAAAAAAGTCACGCATGCGCACGAGGGTTCAAGCTTGTCTGACGCAATCACACGTGATTCAAATCCATATGGTTTTTAAAAAAAATAATAAGGTCGAATACTTTTCTAACAGACCTTGTGTATATATATATATATATATATATATATATATTTTTTTTATGGGTCCTCATACATAGACTGTAAAAACACACAAGGAGCAGTGTTATTTGTGTTGGAGTTCATAAGCTAAAACATAGATTGCATAAGCAGTTTTTGTTTTTGTCCTTGTTTTTACCTTGCTCACCAACGAAGCGGAAAAGCAGGGTATTGTAATTGATCACAAGATGGATTATCACAAAACTTGATGGGAATATTACTTGGGCAGCTATTTTAAGATGATTAACTTTTGGAGAAGATCGGATGAAGGTCAACAGAACGTGTGGAAAAACATTTTCTGCTATATGTCTGCAACCAACAGTGCGAGAGATATTACCTTACTTTTATGTTGATCAGAAAAATATTACGAGCAAAGCAACATGCAGCAGCACGAAGCTCGCTCGTGGTACACTGGGTCACAAACAGGAAGTGCCAAATTTTGAGTCCACAGTGATTGACAATAGAAGAGATCAATCAATCAATCAATCAATTTTTTTTTTATATAGCGCCAAATCACAACAAACAGTTGCCCCAAGGCGCTTTATATTGTAAGGCAAGGCCATACAATAATGATGTAAAACCCCAACGGTCAAAACGACCCCCTGTGAGCAAGCACTTGGCTACAGTGGGAAGGAAAAACTCCCTTTTAACAGGAAGAAACCTCCAGCAGAACCAGGCTCAGGGAGGGGCAGTCTTCTGCTGGGACTGGTTGGGGCTGAGGGAGAGAACCAGGAAAAAGACATGCTGTGGAGGGGAGCAGAGATCGATCACTAATGATTAAATGCAGAGTGGTGCATACAGAGCAAAAAGAAAAAGAAACAGTGCATCATGGGAACCCCCCAGCAGTCTACGTCTATAGCAGCATAACTAAGGGATGGTTCAGGGTCACCTGATCCAGCCCTAACTATAAGCTTTAGCAAAAAGGAAAGTTTTAAGCCTAATCTTAAAAGTAGAGAGGGTGTCTGTCTCCCTGATCTGAATTGGGAGCTGGTTCCACAGGAGAGGAGCCTGAAAGCTGAAGGCTCTGCCTCCCATTCTACTCTTACAAACCCTAGGAACTACAAGTAAGCCTGCAGTCTGAGAGCGAAGCGCTCTATTGGGGTAATATGGTACTACGAGGTCCCTAAGATAAGATGGGACCTGATTATTCAAAACCTTATAAGTAAGAAGAAGAATTTTAAATTCTATTCTAGAATTAACAGGAAGCCAATGAAGAGAGGCCAATATGGGTGAGATATGCTCTCTCCTTCTAGTCCCCGTCAGTACTCTAGCTGCAGCATTTTGAATTAACTGAAGGCTTTTTAGGGAACTTTTAGGACAACCTGATAATAATGAATTACAATAGTCCAGCCTAGAGGAAATAAATGCATGAATTAGTTTTTCAGCATCACTCTGAGACAAGACCTTTCTGATTTTAGAGATATTGCGTAAATGCAAAAAAGCAGTCCTACATATTTGTTTAATATGCACTTTGAATGACATATCCTGATCAAAAATGACTCCAAGATTTCTCACAGTATTACTAGAGGTCAGGGTAATGCCATCCAGAGTAAGGATCTGGTTAGACACCATGTTTCTAAGATTTGTGGGGCCAAGTACAATAACTTCAGTTTTATCTGAGTTTAAAAGCAGGAAATTAGAGGTCATCCATGTCTTTATGTCTGTAAGACAATCCTGCAGTTTAGCTAATTGGTGTGTGTCGTCTGGCTTCATGGATAGATAAAGCTGGGTATCATCTGCGTAACAATGAAAATTTAAGCAATACCGTCTAATAATACTGCCTAAGGGAAGCATATATAAAGTGAATAAAATTGGTCCTAGCACAGAACCTTGTGGAACTCCATAATTAACTTTAGTCTGTGAAGAAGATTCCCCATTTACATGAACAAATTGTAATCTATTAGACAAATATGATTCAAACCACCGCAGCGCAGTGCCTTTAATACCTATGGCATGCTCTAATCTCTGTAATAAAATTTTATGGTCAACAGTATCAAAAGCAGCACTGAGGTCTAACAGAACAAGCACAGAGATGAGTCCACTGTCCGAGGCCATAAGAAGATCATTTGTAACCTTCACTAATGCTGTTTCTGTACTATGATGAATTCTAAAACCTGACTGAAACTCTTCAAATAGACCATTCCTCTGCAGATGATCAGTTAGCTGTTTTACAACTACCCTTTCAAGAATTTTTGAGAGAAAAGGAAGGTTGGAGATTGGCCTATAATTAGCTAAGATAGCTGGGTCAAGTGATGGCTTTTTAAGTAATGGTTTAATTACTGCCACCTTAAAAGCCTGTGGTACATAGCCAACTAACAAAGATAGATTGATCATATTTAAGATCGAAGCATTAAATAATGGTAGGGCTTCCTTGAGCAGCCTGGTAGGAATGGGGTCTAATAAACATGTTGATGGTTTGGATGAAGTAACTAATGAAAATAACTCAGACAGAACAATCGGAGAGAAAGAGTCTAACCAAATACCGGCATCACTGAAAGCAGCCAAAGATAACGATACGTCTTTGGGATGGTTATGAGTAATTTTTTCTCTAATAGTTAAAATTTTGTTAGCAAAGAAAGTCATGAACTCATTACTAGTTAAAGTTAATGGAATACTCAGCTCAATAGAGCTCTGACTCTTTGTCAGCCTGGCTACAGTGCTGAAAAGAAACCTGGGGTTGTTCTTATTTTCTTCAATTAGTGATGAGTAGAAAGATGTCCTAGCTTTACGGAGGGCTTTTTTATAGAGCAACAGACTCTTTTTCCAGGCTAAGTGAAG
The DNA here is from genome assembly GCF_902500255.1 of Thalassophryne amazonica. Lineage (NCBI taxonomy): Eukaryota > Metazoa > Chordata > Actinopteri > Batrachoidiformes > Batrachoididae > Thalassophryne > Thalassophryne amazonica. The sequence continues at coordinate 97,043,715 of NC_047108.1, read as the reverse complement.
ATCTTCTAAATTAGTGAGACGCCATTTCCTCTCCAACTTACGGGTTATCTGCTTTAAGCTACGAGTTTGAGAGTTATACCATGGAGTCAGACACTTCTGATTTAAAGCTCTCTTTTTCAGAGGAGCTACAGCATCCAAAGCTGTCTTCAATGAGGATGTAAAACTATTGACGAGATACTCTATCTCCCTTACAGAGTTTAGGTAGCTATTCTGCACTGTGTTGTTATATGGCATTAGAGAACATAAAGAAGGAATCATATCCTTAAACCTAGTTACAGCGCTTTCTGAAAGACTTCTAGTGTAATGAAACTTATTCCCTACTGCTGGGTAGTCCATCAGAGTAAATGTAAATGTTATTAAAAAATGATCAGACAGAAGGGAGTTTTCAGGGAATACTGTTAAGTCTTCTATTTCCATACCATAAGTCAGAACAAGATCTAAGATATGATTAAAGTGGTGGGTGGACTCATTTACTTTTTGAGCAAAGCCAATAGAGTCTAATAATAGATTAAATGCAGTGTTGAGGCTGTCATTCTCAGCATCTGTGTGGATGTTAAAATCGCCCACTATAATTATCTTATCTGAGCTAAGCACTAAGTCAGACAAAAGGTCTGAAAATTCACAGAGAAACTCACAGTAACGACCAGGTGGACGATAGATAATAACAAATAAAACTGGTTTTTGGGACTTCCAATTTGGATGGACAAGACTAAGAGACAAGCTTTCAAATGAATTAAAGCTCTGTCTGGGTTTTTGATTAATTAATAAGCTGGAATGGAAGATTGCTGCTAATCCACCGCCCCGGCCCGTGCTACGAGCATTCTGACAGTTAGTGTGACTTGGGGGTGTTGACTCATTTAAACTAACATATTCATCCTGCTGTAACCAGGTTTCTGTAAGGCAGAATAAATCAATATGTTGATCAATTATTAGATCATTTACCAACAGGGACTTAGAAGAGAGAGACCTAATGTTTAATAGACCACATTTAACTGTTTTAGTCTGTGGTGCAGTTGAAGGTGCTATATTATTTTTTCTTTTTGAATTTTTATGCTTAAATAGATTTTTGCTGGTTATTGGTAGTCTGGGAGCAGGCACCGTCTCTACGGGGATGGGGTAATGAGGGGATGGCAGGGGGAGTGAAGCTGCAGAGAGGTGTGTAAGACTACAACTCTGCTTCCTGGTCCCAACCCTGGATAGTCACGGTTTGGAGGATTTAAGAAAATTAGCCAGATTTCTAGAAATGAGAGCTGCTCCATCCAAAGTGGGATGGATGCCGTCTCTCCTAACAAGACCAGGTTTTCCCCAGAAGCTTTGCCAATTATCTATGAAGCCCACCTCATTTTTTGGACACCACTCAGACAGCCAGCAATTCAAGGAGAACATGCGGCTAAACGTGTCACTCCCGGTCTGATTGGGGAGGGGCCCAGAGAAAACTACAGAGTCCGACATTGTTTTTGCAAAGTTACACACCGATTTAATGTTAATTTTAGTGACCTCCGATTGGCGTAACCGGGTGTCATTACTGCCGACGTGAATTACAATCTTACCAAATTTACGCTTAGCCTTAACCAGCAGTTTCAAATTTCCTTCAATGTCGCCTGCTCTGGCCCCCGGAAGACAATTGACTATGGTTGCTGGTGTCGCTAACTTCACATTTCTCAAAACAGAGTCACCAATAACCAGAGTTTGATCCTCGGCGGGTGTGTCGTCGAGTGGGGAAAAACGGTTAGAAATGTGAACGTGTTGGCGGTGTACACGGGGCTTCTGTTTAGGGCTACGCTTCCTCCTCACAGTCACCCAGTCAGCCTGCTTTCCCGGCTGCTCGGGATCTGCCAGGGGGGAACTAACGGCGGCTAAGCTACCTTGGTCCGCACCGACTACAGGGGCCTGGCTAGCTGTAGAATTTTCCACGGTTCGGAGCCGAGTCTCCAATTCGCCCAGCCTGGCCTCCAAAGCTACGAATAAGCTACACTTATTACAAGTACCATTACTGCTAAAGGAGGCCGAGGAATAACTAAACATTTCACACCCAGAGCAGAAAAGTGCGGGAGAGACAGGAGAAGCCGCCATGCTAAATCGGCTAAGAGCTAGTAGCTACGCTAAGCTAGCGGATTCCTAAAAACACGCAAAGTGAATAATGTGTAAATAATTTAGAGGTGATTCAGCAGAAGGAGTGCTTTAGTTAAGGCACGTAAAGATTACACTGGGAAACAAATCGTAATCTAGATAACTAGATCAATCTAACTGCGCAGATTAAACAGCTAACAGATACAGAAAAACACCGCTGTGCTCCGGAACAGGAAGTGATACAATACCGCAGTGAGAGCCAACCACCAGTAGAGTAACAGTGTAAACAGCAAGATCTCATGGGCTCTCACGGGAATTCAGTGGCAAGTTGACACTGAAACAGGAAGTGCCAAATTTTGAGTCCACAGTGAAACAGGAAATATCAAATGTTGAACACTTCCTGGATCGACACTTCCTGGATTGTCAATAGACAAGATCTTGTGAGATCTCATGGGAATTCAGTGGCAAGTTGACACTGAAACCGGAAGTGCCAAATTTTGAGTCCACAGTGAAACAGGAAATGTCAAATGTTTAACACTTCCTGCCTTCTTGAGCTACAGCAGAGGATATTAACCTGTTTTATGTAACTTTTGTTTCAATTTTTTAAAAAAATAAAATTTTAAAAAATAGAAGATTGAGATCTCGTGTGAATAGAGGAGACCTCGCGGGAATTCAGTGCACAGTAGACACTCAAACAGGAAATGCTCAATGTTGAGTTGACATTGAATCCAGGAACTCTAAAGTGAGAGGCAGCGTGCACCTTGACAGCACGTGACGTCAGTCAGTGTCTTTTCAGTGTGTAAACTGCATAAAGTTGTTTTTTTAGCCATGCTAATGCCCCCAGAAAGCATTTACTGAAAATAAAGTGTGAAGGACCTAAATGACAGTGAGGACTTTCCAGGCATGTGAAAGGCAAAGAAAAATGCTTAAAATGGCAGGGGGGTTAAGAGGGCCATAGTTGGGGGGTCTGGGGGACAAAGCTCCCCAGAAGCTGAAGATTTTTAGTCATGCTAAAATGACATGGTGAGAAGCTGAAGAACATCGTTCATTCATGTCCATGACATATACATATTAGTTATTGATTGGCGTAAGTGGTGTCATGATAAAGTCCATAAAAGGAATTCATGTTTTTTGCAATGTGCACAGGGTTCACATCAGCCCTCTGATGCCTCTTTAATGTCCGACAGATTTCCTGATACTTGTCATTCAAACAGACCACCGCTCACAATCATATTCCTCACAAAGGCTTTGTGATCGAGCAGGAAACCCTTGTGCCATTTTCGGAAACTTTCAAAAACAAAGTATAATTAACATGCATTTGATAACATAATTAGATCACAGTAGATTGGAATTAGATTTGGAAAACCTTCATTAATCCTGAAGGGGAAACTTAATTGCCACTGTACATTTTATACATACACAAGCGGACAACAAAAATAAAACCATCAAAATACAATAAAAGCATGATCTATAGCAATGGAACAACAAAAACTAGAAGTGCTGATTAAAAAACCTGATTACTGCTGGAACAAAACACCTCCTGAAACATTTAGTAAAACACTGAGGCTTCATGAGCTGCTGCCTAAAAGAGTTTCTAAAACAAGACACTGTGAAACGGGTGGCTTTCAAAGAGCAAAATACTCTTTAGCTGGGTCCTCATTTTCTTTTCTAGAATGGCTTCTAGTGAATCCAGATTAATGTCCATCGCAGAGCCGCAGCTTTCTTGATCAATTAGTCGATTCTGTTTGTATCATCAGTGCAGATGTTGCTTCCCCAGCAGAGCACAGCATAAAAAAGTACACCAGCCAAGATTCACTGGTAGAAGACCTGTAGGATGTTCCTGCTAATGTCAAAGGATCTCTTAATTTATTATCCAGAAAGACACTAAGAGATGTGTAAGTTTCAAAGACCTCGAGCTGTTGACCCTTAATAACTGGAGAGAGATCCTCCTTCTTCCTTCCAAAATCAGTAATTCATTCTTTTGTCTTTCCCATATTTAGTTTGAAATCACATCAGGTCAGGTCATGACCTCAAGTCAGCAGACACACCATAATTAGTTGACCGGGAATAGGTCAGCGGTCAGCTCCCCTTTCTCTCACGATGTGTCAAGTTAGGTAGCTGCAGTGCATCATTTAGTGCCAACACATCATATTTTGATGTTTGGTCAAAATACACCATCGCTCTATGTACAGGTTCTCCAACTGCAGCCACAGAAGCCTGTAACTTCTTCAGAATTGTTAGAGTGGCTTGGCGGCTTCCCTCACTTGTCTCCTTCCTGTCTACTCCAAACAGATTTACCATACAGTTCTGTTTGTATTTCTTAATGAATGATGTACACGAGGGTGGCACAGTGGTTTAGTGGTTAACACTGCTGCCTCGCAGCATGAAGGTCTTGGGATCGGTTCCTGTCTGGTCTTTTCTGTGTGGAGTTTGCATGTTCTCCACATATTTGTGGGAGTTCCCTCCAGCTTCTTCCCACTTCCAAGGACATGCAGGTTAGGTGAACCAGTGACTTCACATAGGTGACACTGTGATAGACAGGGTGTACCCCACATTTTGCTCTGTGACTGCTGTGATAGGCTCCTGCCCCCTGTGACCCTTGACTGGAGTAAGTGAGTATAGAAAATGAATGATATAAAGGAAGTCCAACACATATTCAAGTACCTCACAATGTTCATGTATCCATCACCCTGATTTGTGCAAAAAATAAAAAATAAAATACTGGCTGTAAATGAGGTTATTTCTTTGAGCAATAATCCTCAGTTATTTTATTCAATTACTAATGGGCTCTGAAAATCAAGCGACTACATATACAAGTTTCTGTAATTCCTAAATGGTTAATCTGGTATTTTTGTTCATCCACTTGAATTAAACCAGTCTCCCATTGCCATTTTTGATACCAGTATTTTTTGGTATAAAAAACATCACATACCCAATCACAATGGTGGGCACAGTCCACCAATAAGTTAGCTTTGATAACCATTAAACCATTAACTAAAAAGTTAACTTTGATTACCCTAAACCAATTAAAAAAATTAGTGGTTTAGTTATCCGTCACCACTAACTTTTAGTATTGACTCGGTACACTGTCCGCTACTGATAAGCCAATTTCGAGTTTAAGCACTGCAGGGGCTGCTGGGTAAGTCAAAAGGTAATCACAAACACAAAACAAACACACAAAAAATTAAAAATAAAACCCTAAACACTGTCATCATCTTTATCAAAAAGTAAATCGCAGTATTCTCAAGGTCGGTCATCCGAGCATATAACCTCGAGGGGCGGGTTTTCTCTGGGAAAACATTGCCAAACTCAATACAAATACATGTAATTTGGTCACTTTTCAAACTGGTCAGACTCGTCAATAAAGTCAATTTAATGTACATGGTTCATTTCAGGTCAGCTTGGTGTATAAATCTTGTTCCAGGCAATAACAGCTGTCAGCTTGCTGTTAGACGCAAGTTAGAGACAAAAAAAGAAACAGCTGATTTCAATAGAACAGCATACAGACCGAGTGTGTTTTCACCAAGCGGCCAGTCACAGAAGTATGAATTCTCGTCTTCAGATTGGCCACTTTACCAAAGTGAAGTAGCGACAACCTTGAGAATTAGAAGTCACAGTTTACTCTATATTATATATTTATAAACTGTTAACTGCGTTATGGCTCACCCGTATTGCATTCACAAACACAAAACAAATGCATGAAAAATAAATAAATAAAAATACTGACTTTTGACTTACATACTGTTTTTGTCCACAGTGTATCTTGTCTTCTTACCAGCATTTGTGTGCTTTTGACCTGTGAACCGGAAGTGTTAGCTAGCTATCTGCATTCATAAACAGGAACTAACATGAATAATTTTAGGGTTTACAAATGTCTTTGTTACATTTACTCACTTTACCACCAAAAAAAAAAAGTTAGTGGACTGAAAGTGAGAAAAACTCAATTTAGCGGAAGCTAATTGGCTGCTGATGGTTCTCAAAGTTAGCTGAAACGCTAATCCACTAATGAAAACATTAGCTTCACTAATTAGTAGTTAGAGGAAAAGTGGAACTGAAAACATGTAATTTGTGGCACAAAATCACAAACACAAAACAAATGCATGAAAAATAAATAAAAATACTGACTTTTGACTTACATACTGTTTTTGTCCACAGTGTATCTTGTCTTCTTACCAGCATTTGTGTGCTTTTGACCTGTGAACCGGAAGTGTTAGCTAGCTATCTGCATTCATAAACAGGAACTAACATGAATAATTTTAGGGTTTACAAATGTCTGTTACATTTACTCACTTTACCACCAAAAAAAAAGTTAGTGGACTGAAAGTGAGAAAAACTCAATTTAGCGGAAGCTAATTGGCTGCTGATGGTTCTCAAAGTTAGCTGAAATGCTAATCCACTAATGAAAACATTAGCTTCATTAATTAGTAGTTAGAGGAAAAGTGGAACTGAAAACATGTAATTTGTGGCAACATTTGGGTCTTAGAATCAACATTTTCAACCTGTTCAAAAAACTCAGACTGAATGGTGATACCACAAAGTGAACAATCTGATGTCATTGGTCCCTATTGGCATGTTGTTGAAAAGTAACTGAAAGTGGACAATATACAACACTGTATATTACGTTTAGCAGTGCATAGTATGTTTCTCATGTATTTTTCACAGCAGAAGCCTGTCTGCTCCTCCTCCTGCAACAAGTACATCATGAAGAGCACATCATGATGTTCCACAGCCATTTCGACAGAGAAAGTAACTGTTTGGGCAGAATGAGAAGAAGCAGCATTTTGTGCATGCATGCCAACAGTTGTGCACGGGGAATCATACAGTACTCAGATGTATTCAGCAATAGGCAGTTACACTCAGATCTCACAAGATTTCTGCCTACTTTTTCAGACAATCAGGCAATTGCAAAGGCAATTGGGGCCAGAAATCGGCAATGGGAGACCAGCAATAAAGCTGAAAATCTACAGTACAAGCACATCTTGGTTGTTTCATTTCAACTCTACTGTTGTGGTGCACAGAGGCAAAATTTAGCCAAAGAAAAAATAAACTGTCACTGTCCAAATACATATGAACCTGATTATATGTCACAGAAATGAAAAACTGTTTCCCACCTGTTGTCACTTCATACATAGTGAGAGAATTGTCAAACAAATTTAACACGGAACACCAACAATATTTAACTGTTAAAAGTTCATTTGAAATAAAAAAGCATTTTTGCACAATTTTAGAGATCCACAAATTTATCAACCTAAACAACGAAAACTGCACAGTGTGTGAAGCCTGTCAGTATCATCAAAGAACAAGAAAAGAGTCAACAGGAAGGAAACAAACAAAAAAATAGGATCATGAGGAAAGTGTGCAGCAGAGGAGCTGCCTCACTGGAGCGAGGAGGTCACCAGACAGTGGAGCCGCTCGGATGGCACCCTGCTGGACAGATGGTCACCCAGGAGGAGCAGCAGGGGAAGTCATCAACATGCTGGACCTTCCAGGGAGGCAGGGAGAAAGGACCAGAGGAGGACAGACACCTGTCTGTCTTTCTGTCCAGCACTGCTGGACGCCTGTGATCCTAAGAGCTGTCACTTTTCAGCTCCGAGTGAAATGAAAAGGAAGAGGAGCCAATGGAGGAAAATAATTTCTGCCACCCTGTTGCTCCAATGTCACACCGACTCACCGGAAAATGAATCACAGAAGACAGAGGAAATGACAGCGAAACACATCCTCGATGGTTTTCTGGGTAAAATGTGTCTGGAGCACATTTTACTACAGAGAAGGTAGTTTAAAGGAAACATGCATTGTGCTGACACTATGGCTTGTCTTGTTTTTTTTGTTGTTTGTTTTTGGAGCTTTTCCAGGTTTTACATCTTAATGAGAAGTTTTTTTTTAGGGAAGTGGTGAAGGGGTGGAGGGGTTTAAGAAACCATACAGTGCATCCCGAAAGTATTTACAGAGCTTCACTTTTTCCATTTTATTCCAAAATGGATGAATTTTTTTTCCCTCAAAATTCTACACACAATACCCCATAATGACAATGTGAAAAAAGTTTTGTTTTTTGGGGGGGGTTTTTTTAGATTTTTGCAAATGTATCAATTAAACAACTAAGAAATCACATGTACATACGTATTCACTGCCTTTGCGTTTTCAGATCTCTGGAGAGATCTGGAAATGGCTGTGCACTGACGCTCACCATCCAACCTGATGGTGTTTGATAGGTGTTGCAAAAAGGAATGGGCAAAACTGTCCAAAGACAGGTGCACCAAGCTTATGGCATCATATTTAAGAAGACTTCAGGCTGTAAGGTATTGAGCAAAGGGTGTGAATACTTATGTACATGTGACTTCTTAGTTGTCATTTTTAATAAATTTGCAAAAAAAAAATTATAAAAATTTTTTCATGTTGTCATTATGGGGTGTTGTGTGGAGAATTTTGGGGGAAATTAATTTATTCTATTTTGGAAAAAGGCTGTAACATAACAAAATGTGGGAAAAGTGAAGCACCGTAACTACTTTCCAGATGCACTGTAAATTTTGAATACTGTCTTGTGCACTGACAAGCGCAGGAAATTAAAGTGTTTTCGTCAAAGTTGCACCTTTTTGTTTTTACTTTTTTATGCAAACATGCGTATTTGCTTTGTTAAAAATGAACCCTGGAGTAATTGTTTTTTTGGGGTCCCCCCCAAGGGCTGTCCCTCTGTGGCAGCATTTCCTGTACGGCTGCAAACAAATCCCACCTTCACCTGGTAGATCTCACAGTGAACTGTGGCCTGAATTGGAGAACCTCACTCAGGGGCATGCTTGGCCTCTGAGGAGGTATGACACGAGGCCTCAGTGCAAGTTCAGGAAGGTAATCGCTGCAATTTGTGCACATCATGTCGTTCGGGAAAGTCAAGATTCAATGTCTTTGTCTAAGGCAGTGCAAGCAGAGAAAAACACCTTCAAATACACTCAAGAGCAGCGTTCAAGTGCACGAGAAACAAAAGCCAGCCCACATGTACTGTGCCAGTAAATAAAACATCCAGAAAATACACAGAGAAATTATAAGAACTTACATTTTTTCATTCATTAATCATGATGAAACTACTGTATTATCTTTGCTTTTAACTCCGAGGTTACATCCAACCAAACATTGTCACACTTTCTTGTTGACGAGACATTTCTTCACCTGATTTCTCATAAAATAGGCAATCACCCCACCCACCCCCCGCCAACCTTCTCCCCACACATGTTGGCAAATATTGCAAATAGAGAAGCAGCTAATGGAATATATGTATGTACAAAACACCAGTCTGAAACTTTTGACTGGTTCAGATCATAAACAGTGAAGCACAGAAGGTTCAGAATGGGAGCATCCCTATGTGAGAGGAGAACCCCCACCCACCCCAAGGACATTCACATTTTCAACAGGCACCTTCAAAAGCCACCCTACCCCACTCTCGGTCATGTTTGATGGTGACAGAGATCCCATTCTCAGACATCTACATCTTCAACAGGCACCTCATTTATGTGTTTTATAGAGATGGTGAACAGTGGAGCCTGGGAATCTAGGACCCTTTGTCATGGTCCTACTATCTACCATACTAATGTTAGGAACACTGACGCGCTGAAGGTTCAGATCATGAACAGTGACGCGCTGAAGGTTCAGATCATGAACAGTGACGCGCTGAAGGTTCAGATCATGAACAGTGACGCGCTGAAGGTTCAGATCATGAACAGTGACGCGCTGAAGGTTCAGATCATGAACAGTGAACTGTAAAATGTTGAAGGTTCGGATCACGACTTATTCCACTCTGTGTGTGTGTGTGTGTGTGTGTGTGGATATTAAGTGCACACAGTCAGATGTTAACCACAGAGGAGAGCAGCAGTGGAGGAATTGTAAGACTGTCTGTTATTTACTCGGACGAAATCCACCAGCAGATGATTAAAGTGAAGCCTCGTGGCAGCACAGAGTTCAGACACTTATTTCAAAGCTCCATTTGTCAGAGTTCCAACAACATGTAATGATTCATATTTAATTTTTAATGACTCAGTGAAACTCGTCTGTGTAATTACAACTGTTGTCAGGAAGTGTTTAGACACAGAATGTTTGTTCTTTAAAGACCACAGAGTTTTAACCACCTTCTGTTCCAGCTTCAGACTGGGATTTTTATTTCATTTATTTTTTGCTACTTTTTGGGATTTTGGCATCGAGTGAGGTTTTGGATTCAAAGCGTCACCTCATTTAATTTATTTTCTCTAACTAAAGTCTATTGAGGCATTTTATTGGATGAGGAAGAGATGAAGAGGGTTGCAGAGCAAAATTTAACAAACCACCAGCAAAACTGCGACTGTCACAGAAATGATGAGAGGAAACAAATCCATCTCGCCTCTAGGACCAAAAAATCCCAAATGACAGACAGTGGAAAGAGATTCCACCTTTCTTCTTTCCTTTCTCTTCTTCCTCTTCTGATTTCTTTTTCTTTCCCCCCGTCTTCCTTTGGCTCCTCTCTCTGCCTTTCTTCCTTCCTTCCTCCTTTGCTTCCTTCCTAACTCTTCCCTTCTTCATATCTCAATTTGTTCCTTCCTTCCTATCTCTCATTTTGAGTTTCTTGATTCCTCTCTTTTTTCCTTCCATCCACCTTTTCATTCCTCTCCATTTATTTTTCATTCATCATTCTCCCCTTCCTCTCAAGCTCAGAACTGAGCTAAAGTACATCCTGTGTCCACTGACCATCCTTGAGATGTTTCTACAGCTTTTTTTTTTTTTTACTTTCACTTTTGATACTCTGTGTGCTTCTTACCATGTGTGCTGTTTACAATGCTGCTGGAAGCTCAATTTCCCTAAGGGAGTCTTGCCAAGGTATTAATGACGTTCTATCTAATCTAATCTAATCTAATTGGAGTCCACTTGGGGTAAATTCAGTTGATGAGACATAATTTGGAAAAGCACACATATGTCTACATATAAGGTCCCACAGTTGACAGTGTATGTCAGAGGACAAACTAAGCATGAATTCAAAGGAATTGTCTGCAGACCTCCGAGACAGGATTGTCTCAAGACACATATCTGTGGAAGGGTGCATAAACATTTCTGCTGCTTTGAAGGTCCCAGTGAGCAGAGTGGCCTCTATCATCTGAAAATCGAAGAAGTTCAGATCCACAAGGACTCTTCCTAGAGCTGGCCACCCGTCTAAACTGAGCAATCGGGGAGAATGGCCTTAGTCGGGGAGGTGACCAAGAACCCGATGGTCACTCTGTCAAAGCTCCTGCATTCCTCTGTGGAGAGAGGAGAATCTTCCAGAAGGACAGCCATCTCTGCAGCAATTCACCAATCAGGCCTGTGTGTTAGAGTGACCAGACGGAAGACACTCCTTAGTAAAAGGTACATGGCAGCCCTCCTGGAGTTTGCCAAAAGGCACCTGAAGGACTCTCAGACCATGAGAAACAAAATTCTCTGGTCTGATGAGCCAAAGATTGAACTCTTTGGTGTGAATGCCAGGCGTCATGTTTGGAGGAAACCAGGCACCATCCCTACAGTGAAGCATGGTGGTGGCAGCATCATGCTGTGGGGATGTTTTTCTGTGGCAGGAACTGGGAGACTAGTCAGGATTGAGGGAAAGATGAATGCAACAATGTACAGAGATATCCTCAATGAAAACCTGCTCTAGAGCACTTCTGAGCTCAGACTGGGGTCAATGACCCTTAGCACACACTCAAGATATCATAGGAGTGACTTCAGGACAACTCTGTGAATGACCTTGAGTGGCCCAGCCAGAGCCTAGACCTGAATCTGATTCAACATCTCTGGAGAGATCTGAAAATGGCTGTGCACCGACGCTCCACATCCAACCTGATAGAGCTTTAGAGGTGCTGCAAATAGGAATGGGGAAAACTACCAAAGATAGGTGCACCAAGCTTGTGGCTGTAATTGCTGCCAAAAGTGCATCAACAAAGTATTGAGCAAAGGGTGTGAATACTTATGTACACGTGATTTCTTAGTTGTTTTATTATTATTAAATTAAAAAAAGTTTTTAATGTTGTCATTATGGGGTGTTGTGTGTAGAATTTTGACAGGAAAAAAAATGAATTTAGTTCATTCTGGAATAAGGCTGTAACATAACAATAGGTGGAAAAAGTGAAGCTCTGTGAATACTTTCCGAATGCACCCTTTTCCCTGTCCATCTTTCTTGCTTCCTTCTGTCCTTCCTCTCATGCTTTCTGGCTCCCTGAATTTCTTCCTCTGTCTCTCCTCCTTCCCTTTTTTTCAATTTATTTTCATAGCACCAAATCACACCAAAGTTGCCTCAAGGCACTTCACACAAGTAAGGTCTAACCTTACCAACACCTAAAACAAGCACAGAGGTGACAGTGGTAAGGAAAAACTCCCTCTGATGATTTGAAGACGAAACCTTAAGCAGACCAGACTCAAAGGGATGACCCTCTATGCCTTCACTCACTTAAATTCATTTTATTAGTAAACAGAGCGGACCACAGCCTCAACTTTATCTAAATTCTGGGTCGTTCAGTGAAGCTTAGGGCTAGTGGCCGGCGATCACCTTAGTATTTCTTGTTTTTCTTGTTGTTTAATGCTGACAAATTATACTGTATTTGTTGTCTTTCCTATGCCTGATTCTGTTTTTTTTTTTCTCTCTGTTTGAGGTGTGACTCCATCCAAAGATGAGTGTGGTGTCTTCTTCTGCAACCCTGGACTGGCTCCTTCCTACCTGGCGGACTTGGTCAAGCCCTATGTACTGCCACGCCTCTTGCGTTCGCAAGGCGCGGGACTTCTGTGTGTTCCAAGGGTGAATAAAAAGGCTGTGGGGTATAGAGCCTTCTCTTACTGTGGCCCTGCTCTCTGGAACGATCTACCTGCGGCTATAAGGCAGTCCGACATGGTGGAGACGTTTAAATCAAGATTGAAGACCCACTTTTTCAGACTGTCTTATTGTTAATTTATTATGTTTTTATGTTTGCTTTGTAATTTCTTTTTATTCTACTATGTTTTACCTTTTTACTGTGCCCTTTTCTATTTTAATTCACTTTGTAGTGCTATAAATTGTGTGTTGTGTGAAGCGCCTTGAGACGACTGTCGTGAGATGGCGCTATATAAATTAATAAAATTGAAAATTGAATTGAACCCTCCTGTCATGTGCAATGACAAATTTTCCTGTATATTCGTTTCGTAAATTGTTTTTTCAATTGTGTCGGTAGCAGTGGCCCAAGCAGAGGGTCACCCCTTTGAGTCTGGTCTGCTTGAGGTTTCTTCCTCAAATCATCAGAGGGAGTTTTTCCTTACCACTGTCACCTGCGTGCTTGCTATGGGGGTTGGTAAGGTTAGACCATACTTGAGTGAAGCGCCTTGAGGTACCTTTGTTGTGATTTGGTGCTATATAAAGGAAAATAAATTGAAATAGATCCAGAGGTTAATAATTTCCAGCACAGTCAACCCAAGAGTGGGCCATATGTCCTTAAACAGTTTTGCTGGTATAAGATCAAATAAGCAGGTTTTGCTTTTTGTAGACGTTAAGAGTTTGGTCAGCATGCCTAGTGAGATACTGTCAGATTCTGTAAATCTCGGTAATACCTCAGTGATGGCACCTACCTCAATGGCAGGGTGTAGTGGCTGGGTTAAAGCATGCTGGGATATGTTTAACCTCATGTCATCCATTTTCTTCTCGAAGTAATCCAAGAAATCTTGGGCTGTAAAAGGAGAGCGAACTACAGGTGGTTGTCCATGAATAAGTGTTGCCACCGTGTCAAACAAGAACTTTGAGATATGCTTGTTTTTGTTGATCAAATCAGAGTAGTAAGTCCGCTTTGTAGCCAATAATGCATGCTTATAGTCTAAGATAGCATCACGCCACGCAAGCTGGAATACTTCTAATTTTAAACTATGCCATTTCCGTTCTAGACCTCTAGCCTTATGCTTGAGGTCACACAAGTAATCATTGAACCAAGGTGACTGTGTTTTGGGGGAGCGCGGTTTTAATAAAGGCGGCGCAATCATGTCAAGTGTAGTTTTGAGCACTGAGTTTAAACCGTCCACAAGACTGTCTACTGACTGGGCATTTCCCGTATCACCTAATTTCTTCCTTCCCACCTCAACCCTCCTTTCTGATTTCCTTCCTTCATTTTTTCTCCCTCTATCCCTCTTCATTCACTCATCACTTTCATTTTTTTCTTTTTTGCTTACTTCTGCTCCTTCTTTCTATTCCTTCCTTCATCTCTCAGCCCTCCTTTCTGAAAAACTTCCTTGATTTCTTCCTTCCCTTGTCTCTCTTTTGTTTCTCTCTCTCTTGTCCTTCCCCTTGCCTCCTTACTCCCCCATCCCTGCTTTCTTATTTACTATTTCATTTCTTCCTTTCTACATGTCTTCCTTTCCTTATCTCTTTTTTCCTCTTTTCTTTCCGTCTTTCTTACTTCCTTCTGCTCTACCTTGGTTCCTCCTCTCATGATTCCCTTCCTTCCATTCTTCCTCTCTACATGTCTTCATTTCCTCATTTTTTTCCTCTTTCTGTCTTTCTTACTGCCTTATGTCCTTACTCTCTTCATTTCTTCCTCTGTCTCTCTTCCTTCCCTTCTCGCTCTCTCTTTTCTTCTTTCCTTCCGCTGTCATCCCCCCTTTCTTCCATCTCTCTCTTTCCCAGTACCAAAAGCAAAATGCAACAACATTCCCATGATGCAACGCATTCTTGAAAAATTCAGTATTTCTGTGAATTCCAAATGTTTCACTGTATTCCAAATGAAAAGTGCGTTTGATAAGTGCACACGCAGCAGAAAGACGAGCAGTAATTAGTGCATTCTGTGCCCGTGTGTGACGAGCTGAAGCACCACCAAACAGTGAGTGACCAACGGGCCAGAGCTTCATGTCGCACAGGAAGATGATAAAAAAAACAGAAAAAAAAATAGCTCAAAACTCTTTTTTTCACCTCAGCTTCAGATGAGCTGGTCTTGGCTTGGATGAGGAGCCAAGTGGAGCAGCGAGCACAGAGGAGCTCCCACTGATGATGAAGGGCTTCATTGTGTTTTCACACTTTCATCTGTTGAGTCTCTGATCAGAGGATGTTTCACACTAATCACACACACACACACACACACCAATCCTCAGCAGGAATCCTGTTCAGAAAAGTCAGCACCTCAGCTCAAAAAAATAAATAAAACCACGACCTCCGAGCTCTCGCCGCGCACGATGTGCAAACCCAGCTGCGTAAAACTCTATGAATTAACGGCTGTGCTACATCGCTCCTGCAGCCACGGACCACACTGAAACAAGGTAAACGAAAAAGACAGACAGGCTCGTACCTGCTGATCCCTCCGGACGCCCAAAGTGGAGAAATTGAACTTCTGACGCGTCCGGCTGAGCGTTCGTTGTGCGTGTGCGCCACTCAGAACCTTCTGCTTCAGACCTGTGATGGAATGCAGAACGCCAAGATCGATCAGGAGGTGCTGAGGCTGTGGGAGAAGCCCAGACTGTGAGGAACAGACGGCGGTACTCCGACACAGACCGGATGTCGCTGTTCGAACGCTGTCCAGCAGCGCGTGGTGCTGAATGAGACTCCAGGGGTGGCTGAGATTTCCCACTTTCTTCTTTTCCTCCTCCTCCTGCTTCATTTGCTTGCCTGCACAACCCCCAACCCCCACCGCCAGGAAAGACTGGAAATTATCTGTGCGTTATTTTAAAGCGCCACAAAGAACATGGCAACAAAATAAGGTCCGCGTAAAAGACGATACTTAAAAAAAATCGACAACTTAACGATAGATATGATACATATATGATGAATGCATTCTTCACTTTTGGGTATAATATTATCTGTGTGTCGTGGTAAAAGTGTTATTTCAGTTTGTTTTTGTTTTTACGCAATAAAAACTCAGAGGTGACCGCATGCATGTGTGGAAACGGATCTGTTCCTCTGTTTGTCACAGTCTCCCGTGGATCTAGACGCGTCTCCGTGTTTTTGATCCACAGTTGGAGCCGTGGACGCGCACTCTGATCACTCACAGGACAAGAGGTGCGGCAGAAAACGTGTTGAAATTCATTCTTAAAGCGCCGACTAGCGCCTCTGTGGACGCACTGCTGATGTTCGAAGACTGGAGGCAGTCCGCAGCGCGCGGCGCGCACAGTGCATCTTTACGCACGCTGCTTCCTGGTCAGTGATTAACGCATATTTCATCTGGTCGCGTGCGCACCAATGGCTTTTCTTCATGCGTTTGTCACTAAGGCCCTGATTGCAGTTATTGATCTATTAGCTCGATCAGGCGCACTGCTGCAGTGGAGTGAAGGAACAGAGCTGTGTGTTTGTGAAAGTCTCCCTCTTCCAATTTGAGGGCAGTTCCCCCACAGCTGCAGCCAGTGTGGAAGGAATATTGGAATATAGTGCTTCCTTATTTGAATGAATGTCTCCATGTGCTTTCCCGAAGGTGAAAAAGAAGCCAGCAGGCTGCAGAGTTTCCTGCTATGATGCTACTTATTGATAGAACAGTTTCCCTGTGGATAGAGACATTCTGTTAAATCTTATATATATATATATATATATATATATATATATATATATATATATATATATATATATATATATATATATATATATATATATATTTACAATTTACAGAATAGTTTGTTTTCTTTTATAGTTTGCACATTACCTTTAATTTAACAAACAGTTGAGCAGCTAACTACTGATTTTGAAGAAAATCTTTCAAATGATGACACAAGCATGAAATCTGCCAAGAGCATTCACAGTGGAGTACTCTTCAGAATTAGCTGATGAGGCAAGCAAAAATCAAACTTTTACTTTTTAAAAAACTGATGTCTTTTTTTTTTTTTAAGTGAATGATTAATAAATCATGATTTCTGGATGTAACTGGTCAATCGTTGGACAGTGAAATTGTCCAAATGGCATAATCTGAAATGTAAATCCTAAATTTCCATTCACGGAATTTATTGTATTTTATATTGTAACAGTGAATGAAAAATAAATGTTTTTGTGTCTGTCCTGCTAGAGAAAATTAAATGTTCAATTTCAATTTAATTTGTTAAATTTATAAAGCGCCAACTTGCGACAGCGCTTCACACAAAACAATTCAAAAATGTTACTTTATGCTGAAAAATGCTATGCCATGTGAATATTTATACATTACAATAAATTTAAATTAAAAAAGGTCTCTTGGGTGATAATTAATGGCAGAATCAGGTTTGGCAGTTCAAGAAAAAAAATTTAAAGACCCACTGTTCACTCAAATTCATCAACAATTTTCACAGGTATGGAGGAAATCCAATATTTTAACACTGCTTCTCTTCCTCTCTGTGGGTGCACAGTTAACATGGTTTGATATAAAAATGTAAATAATGGCAGTTCACCATTAATATGTGCAATAACCTGCGCTTTGATACAAAACACGTTACAAACACTAATCACACTGAACAGAAAAAAGTTCATGTCATCTGACAGTGGATAGATAACACGCCATTCCAGCAGGGGGCAGTAAACCATCTTTATATTAAAAGCATGAGTGCGTGTGTGTGAGACTATTTAGCAAGTTCAACGTAAGCACATAATATAATTGTAAATGTGTGAAAAATACATGGATGACAAAAGAAAACGAAAACACCTATTTCCATTGTGGTCCATTTAAAAATCAAATAACAAAATAGAAGTAAAAATAAAAATAATAATACGAGCGAAGCGCCGTACAGCAGCGTGAAGCTCACTCATGGTACAGGGAGTCTTAAACAGAAAGTGCCAAATTTTGAGCCCACAGTGAAACAGAAAATGTCAAATGTTGAACACTTCTTGCATTGACAAGACAGGAGATCTCATGGGATCTCGCCGGAATTCAGATTGAAACAGGAAGTGCCACATTTTGAGTCCACAGTGAAATGGGAAATGTCAAATGTGTTTAACTTTGGAAAGTTTTTTTTCAATAATTCCCCCCAGTTTTGATTTTATTATTATTATTATTATTATTATTAACCTCTTCTTTGGTATGTTGTTTTTGCTGTTGTATTTAATCCTCTGTAAGATTTCTGTGTAACTTTGTCTCATTAAATAATTTTTAAAAAATCAAATGTTGAACACTTCCTGGTTTGACAATAAATGAAATCTCACGGGAATTCAGTGGGAGGTTGAGAATGAAACAGGAAGTGCTAAATTTGAGTTCACAGTGAAACAGGAAATGTCAAATGTTGAACACTTCCTGGCATGGGTGTAGGTGGGTTGCGCTCGACTTCTCTGAAATCTGATTGGACACCCCAGGTGCCGCAGCATGACATGTCTGGTTGACAAGAGCCATTTTGAAACTGGGGACACATATTGACTACTAGGTCCCTCCTGTACAGAAGTTGGTGCTGTGTTCCACAAAAACTTTGAATCCGCCTTAGTAGAAGAAGAAAAATGTTTGAGCCACTTTTGAATTTGAACACATCGTCTGAACCACGGACTCCTAGTTATACTGGTGAGTAAACAGCCACTTTCTAATGTCTAAAATTATCTTCCTTAAACTCAAACTGATAGGGAATCTTTACAACTTGGTATAAATTTAATTAAAACTATAAAATACAGCTTCCTGATGGAGTAGAGGAGGTTTTTCTTAAAAAGAAGACCTGAAAGTTTAGCTAATTTGGCCATATTGTGCAGCCCTACTGTGTAGTAGCTTGAAAAGTTAGAATCAGAATTTATAAAAACATAAAAAAGAAAAACTACTTAAAGTGGCAGGGGGTTAACAGGGTGAAGTTGGGGGAGGTCCCAGAAGCAGAAGATTTTTAACCATGCATATGGTCCTCAGAAGCATTTACTCAAAAAAAAAGTTTGAGGGTCCTAAATTACATGGTGAGGAGTCTTTTCCAGGCATGTGAGATGCAAATGAAGGAAATGCTTAAAATGGCGCCGATTAAGAGGGCCGTAGTTGGGGGTTCTGGGGGGGCAAAGCTCCCCAGAAGCAGATTTTGCTATGCTTATGCTCCCAGCATATTTACTGAAAATAAAGTGTGACAGACCTAAATGAGATGGTGAAGACTGTTTTTCTAGGCATGTGAGAATGCAAATAAAGAAAATTCTTAAAGTGGCAGGGAGTTAAGAGGGCCGTAGTTGGGGGGGGGATCTGGGGCGAATTTGAAGAGTTTTAGCCATGCTAATGCTCTCCAGAAGCATTTACTGAAAAAATCTGAAGAACCTAAATGAAATGCTGAAGAGCTTCGCTCGTTCATGTCTGTGACATAGTGTGTATGTGATAACAAGAACCTAAGCACTTTATAAATACAGTGAAACAGTAACATTTTAAAAATTACATAATTAACAGGAAATAAAAGGGTTGAGTTCTTCTTCTAAAAATGTGAGGTCTAAGGTGATGAAAACATTCTGGACTCACACAACATTCCTACTCATTATAGAAACTTTGCACAATTTATTACCACCCTTGGAAAATGTGAGCTAGCTATTATATAAACACTACCCAATCTAGAGTCCGTGGATCTCCACGACCAACATGCTAGTTCCATTTATTATATACTCAGCAGTGCTCATTGGAATAGTAAATTGTACATACTGATGTGGGTGTATGTGAGAGCCAAAATAATATTCTAATGACAATAACAAATGCAAGCTCTGTAACACTGGCTGCTTTGTTTCACATTAAATTGCGTTTCAGCCGAAGTGCTGTTTCCACTTCAACATATCAGGCTTCATGTGTACACTCTGTCTGACACATGCATCTCTCTCTGGCTGCCTTTCAGCAGTAGGGATGGACCGGTGTGCAACCTGGCTGGTTTCCAGTCAGGACAAGGTGTGGGTGGTTGGTGCAGTGATGCATGACTTTAGTGCATGCTCCCAGAGCTGACCTGACCTGATGGATTCATTGAATTTGTAATAAAATATGTGTGTATAATTTCTTGATGGCTTCCTGGCACGTGAGGAAAATGTTTAAAAATGAAAATGATGAGTGAGTTTACTGCTCATTAGAAGTGTGGGAAACAGGGCTTTGAAAGCGATTTTAATAAATTGCTGGTGTTTGCTGTGATTATAACCCACAGGGTTTCAAATGTGGAAGCACTCAGACAAAAGTAACATCCAACATGAAGATAAAAATGGATACAGACTGAACTGCAACTTATTGTTTGCATGACAGCTTGAAAGAAGAAAAAAACACAGCTTTGAGGAACAGCAGATAAAGAGAAGAATGGACCAACTTGAACTGGAAGCTACAGCTCTTTTCAAGCACAGTTGAATGCTGTGAATTTCAATTTTGTCAAACGTTCTAAGCATTAATGCAAAAAATAAATAAAAAAATGTGAGTCTGCAGCTTGGGAACACATGAGGGAAGATATGTATTGCTGCAAAGTACATCAGTAACAATGGATGTTCAACCAAAGGTGAACGTGGGTTGGAAATGCATCACAGAAATATGTCAGTTGTGATCTTATAAAGCAAACGTGTGCAGGAAAGGTGACGGGATGAATCATCAGTGGAAAGATCGACAGCAAGTGTGGTCCCTGCCAACATGAGATATTCTTACACTGAAAAAAAGAGAATAGTTGAACCAACTTAAAAAAGTGTTACAATTGGTAAAACCTGAATGAATTAAGTTGTTTGAACTTACAAACTTAAGTTCAAACAACTTAATTCATTCAGGTTTTACCAACTCTAACACTTTATTAAGTTGCTTCTTTTTTTAGTGTATATTTATCTGAAGAGGACACACTCATGCTCACTCATCTTCAACCACTTATCTGGGATCGGGTCGCAGGGCAACAGCTCCTGGTGGGAATCCCAGACTTCCCTTTCCTGGGCCACATTATCCACCTCTGACTGCGGGATCCCGAGGTGTTCCCAGGCCAGTGTGGAGATATAATCTCTCCACCTAGTCGTGGGTCTTCACCAGGGTCTCCTCCCAGCTGGATGTGCCTGGATCCTTACCAGATACCTGAATCACCTCAGCTGGCTCTTTTCAATGCAGCAGGAAGGAGCAGCGGCTCTGCTCCAAGCTCCCCACAGATGACCGAGCTTCTCACCATGGTGGAGACACCAGCCGCCCTCTTGAGGAAACCTATTTTGACAACTTGTACCTGCGATCTATTTATTTCAGTCATGACCCAACCCTCCTAACAACAGGTGAGAGTAGAAATGAAGATTGACCAGTAGATCAAGAGCTTCACCTTTTGGCTCCGCGCCCTTTTCATCACAACAGTTCAGATGCAACACCGTCCCTGCTGCACCGATTCTCCGCTCAATCACGCTCTCTTGTCCTCTCACTCATGAACAAGACCCCAAGAGCACACAACAAGGTTTAAAGCTCTCAATAAGTGCTTGGAACAAGGTGCAGAGGATGAAGGTACGGAGCTGAATGTTTCGAGACAAAGAAACACAGAAACACGGAGTGGTTAACATGTTCTGCAGAAACATTTTGGAAAAGGGATCAACTGTTTTTGCAGCTGCTGACTGGTTACCAGTCTGGTGACGTTTGACACAGATGCCCTCATTCTTATGTGGATGCTGCAGTACTGCAGAAGCTTTAGCAGCCAATGTGAGAATTCTTTATGGAGGTTGTGTCCGTTTGTTGGTTTAATAATTAGCAAGATCATGCAAAAACTTAATGACCCAAATTTGATGAAAATTTGTGGAAGAGAGGGACATGGCCCAAGGAAGAATCCATTACATTTTACTGCAGATCCTGACTTTAATCATTTACACTGGACTTAATCCTTGAGGTCAACGCTTAGATAGAAGATAAGAATCCAGGATATCAGTGATCATCTATCATGATCCAAATTCAGTAACCGGGATCAAATAACAGCAGCAAGGAGAAGTCGAGCAATCAAGATGAAAGGTCAGATATCAGGACATATTCACTTTATGGAGTAACTTATTTTAGATGATCAAAAATTTGTCATCTAATCATTGTTTTTTTTTAACATACACTGTTTATTATATGAGTAAAATTTCATTTCAAATTTAGAGCTCTCAAGAAAAGCTAATCACTCTTAACCCCTAAACACAATCAGTAATTTACAGCTCAATTCCCAAAGGTTGTTATAAGAAAAGATCAGATATAATGTTTAAAGCTACAGTGTGGAGAATGTAGGGGTGGTTATTAGCAAAAATACACTATATCATTCAAAACCACCTGTTCATTAATGCATATCACATGCAACAACAAATCCATGTGTTTTCATCAGCTTAGAGCCCCCTCATGGAGGCAGCCATGTTGCACCGCCATATTGATACAGTAGCCCAAAAGGGACACACTTACACTGACTTTTGCATTTTGCAGTGTAGCCCGAATACTGAAGGCAAACGAAGAGGAATCCGGAGTTGCTCTGCTATACAATGTCTTCTGGTGGTTAGCGTGAGCTAACAAGTTTGAGAACCCTAAATTTTTGTTAAACAGGGGCTCATACCTGTTATCACAAGACGGGGAAAAGGACTACAAAAGAAACAAAATTGTGACCAGTGAAATCATTATGCAATCTGCAATCTCACCACTAGAGGACATTAAATCCTACACACTGCAGCTTTAAGTATCACAAAGTTGTATGAAAGAAATATCTCTCTAAATGAAAATGTTTTCTTTTTAAAACAAATTGTAAAAGTTGGTGTAGAGCTTCATTAGTTGAATTATTGAAGTGATGAGAGCATCGGCAGAATTAATAAATAATCTTGGTTGCAATAAAAGTCAGCCTATGTTGCACCTTGGGCAGTCACATGAGCCCCGGTGCCCATAAATTATTCTGCTCTCTCTTAACCGTCATCCATCCAGTACTGCGGGCAGCAGGATTTGATTAGCTCTCCTCTCGTGCCGTAATGACAGCCTGGTGATGCAGACAGAGATACAACCTCAGCAGATGCACAGGCACACTCATGTTAAAATGCCAAATAAGAAATGAAAATGAATTGTGCCTGAATTTTGTCTACGGAATAACCAGGTGATTACTTGGTGAGATGTCATCCTGTTCACAGAGGTGTGATTTGTGTCCCCAATTTCTGCTCATGGGTTCTCGTCTCTCTCTCTTCCCACAGAGGCGAAACAGCCTAACAATGCTCTTAATGAAAGCATCTCGAGTTGCTTGTCTTCTGCAGTTCAATGTGCTGCGACAAATAAATTTGCTGTCACGGTGCTGACGTCCAGCAGCACGGTCACGTTGACAACAGATGTATTGTCTGTAATTCTGTAAGGCTGAATAATGAGTCATTGATACAACATAAAGAAAGGCAATAAAAACACTCTGAATGCTTGCTAAATTAGAAAGTTTTTTTTTTTACTACACTGTAAAAAAAAAACTGAAATTAACAGTGAAATCCTGTGACATCATGACGTAAAAAGAAAAAACAATGGAGAATTGTTTAATTTACAGCAATAATGTGTAAAATGTGGAATGAAAGTGAGCTGTGACTTTCACAGTACAAATATGTTAAAATAATCATATATCATTGTAGAATTTTCAAATGACTGTAGTTTAAACACAAAAAAAACTTAAGACCAAAAAGTGTTCAATACAATTAGATTTTACAGATGAGAATTTTCACAGATGCAGTAAAATACTGATAATTATGTTGTTGTTTTTTTAAAGACACGAAGTGTGTGTCTAAACTATAGATTTACAGAGTGTAACATATGGTTTGTTTTCTTAATGATGAATGAAAATGAAGTTTAAGATATATTTATTAACTTAGAGATGTTCATGTATCCATCCACTGATTTGACTAAAGAAAACTGCTGAACAGAGATCATGATCCTTACATTTAGTTTGTCCAATTTCTTATGGCCTCTGAAAATAAAACTACATAAGTCTATAGTACAAACATATCCTGAGTGGTTCATTTCAACTTTATTGGGCTGATGCACAGAGGCAAACTGACACACACACACACAAAAAAAATGGGTCATTGTCCAAATACTTATGGACCTGACTATATTTTCATTCCATATTCTCATGTTTTCATTACATTTTCTTATTTTTCACTCAGTATTGCTGGTGCTAAAGTACATATTTTAATGTAAGGGTTAAATTGACAAATTTAAAATGGAATAAGCACTTGGGTTGTTGGAAAAATTGATTTACGTCAGAACTGCGATTCTTATCCTTATCGATTCACAATCAAGTCAGAACTTTCAAAAATAGATTTTTAAAATAACGTTGTCTCTGTTTCGATTAAATTTTTCCTCACTGCCGTCAATGTGGAGTTGCTGCCGCGTGTCCGATCTCGTCTTCCAAAACAGCAGTTCGCGCCACGTTAGCAAGTTAACTCGGCTCATTAGCATGGAGCAGCAACAAATTCAACACTATCCGTCAATGTTAAAAACAAGTGTTTGTGCACACTTTGGATTCTATAATATCCCAAACAAGAAGGAATTCATATGACCAATTCAGTATTCAACAATACTCAGGTGCATTTAGCGTGTCATTATCCCGAGTTGAAAATAGTTAAAAGCTGCAGCAGCAACATCATTACAAATGTGCAAAAAGAATAACTTCTGTTTCATTTCAAAAGACATGTGCCCCTACAGTGTTGTGCAAACGAATACCTTTATTGAATGGACTGCAGTTATATAGCGCTTTTCCATCTGCATCAGGCGCTCAAAGCGCTTCACAAATAATGCCTCACATTCACCCCGGTGTGAAGGTGCTGCCATACAAGGTCCTCACTACACACCGCAACTAGGGGATTAAGACTATCACCTCCCCTTACCTCTTTATTCATAGATTTGCTTTTTTCCATTGACTTTTTCAAATATAAAACTACATATTAGACAAACGTTGCCACACTTTCTTAGCACACTGCAGCACACTTGAGTAAATCCTAAAATTAGCAGCTGTATATACTGAATTGATTGAAACTGATTTTTACCTGAGGCCATCAATTATGGCCATCGGGTGTTGCAAAGACTTTGCGTCCCTCTGTCTGTGCTCAGCACAAGTCCAGTCCTATTTCTGCATCACTCTTGCGTCCATTTTGGCTAAATATAACACCTTTATCATATACAGTATAATGTAAAAGTTACTGAGAAACAAACACTTCTAAAACAGGAAATGCTGTTTTTGTCACCTGATAAAACCTGTGGAGTGATTTACATCAAGCGAACGTTAGCATGGTGATGTCACGTCCTGGTCTAGCTAACTGCTACCTGCTTCGTTTGTGTGAAAATACAACCTCTTTGTCATATTATGTGAAAGCTACTGAGAAATAAAAACTTTGAAAACTGGAAACACTATTATAGTTCTTTGTTTTTGAAATGTTTGAAACTATATCAGACTTGTTTTCAACATTCTGTCTTGTGATGTGTGTGTGTACATACAGTATGAGTAAACTTTAAGAATACTTTAAGGAGTATATTTTTAGTATATAAATAGTAAGCTACAAGTAATATGCCAAGCAAAATTAAAGTATAAAAAGTAAAATAATGAAATAACCAATGTGTATAACAGTATACTTTAAGTATACTGTAATAAACTAAAAATAGGGATTCAAAGTATACAACTAGTACAACGGCAGTATATCGATAAGTGCACTTGTGGTATACTTTAAGCATAGGAGAGGGATATATCAAGTACACTGATAAGTGTACGTGTGGTATACTTTAAGCATACAAGAGGGATATACCAAGTACATTGGTAGTATCTAGATGAGTGTACTTGTTGTATACTTTAAAGTGTACTTTTGCAAACTTAAAACGAACTTTAAAATATACTTTTATGAACTTGAAATGTTCCAATTTAGTCCGAAAAAGAATTAAATTTGTGTACTTTCTAGTATACTAACAGTACACGGCCTGTAGTATACTTGCTATACTGAAGGATACTTAATAAAATGAACTTTAAGTATACTACTTTTTGCTAAGGGTTACAAGACATCTAGCGGATATTAGCATGGTGACATCACTTCCTGCTCTAGCTAGCTGCTAACCACTTCGTTGTGTGTAAATAAAACCTCTGTCATATATTATGTAAAAGCTAGCAAGAAATAAACACTTCTAAAACAGGAAACAATGTTTTTGTAACCTGATAACACCTCTGGAGTGATTTACAAGACATGATCTTAATAATAAATGTAAATAACAATAAATGTATAATTATACTAATTAAACAACTGCAAATTATAAAAAAACATAACACTCATATGGCCGTGGGTATTTTAGCATTGCCTTATATTTGATTCTAAAATCACTGTGAATCCAAAATCGACTTTATATTGCATCATGACCTTATGAATCGAATGTAATTGAATTGTGAGATACTGAAAGATTCAAACGCACTGAAATCCAGTAAATCTCTACAAAATCCTGGTGTTTCTACAGACAATAATCAAAATGTCCAGCTGTGTTTGCATCTTTAGCTAGATCAAAAAAGCGCTGACCTTGCATATATAAAATACATTTCATTTTTATGTTCGCCACGATCAATATCTATTTATGTGTGATTTACACAGTTTGACCTTTTTTAAAGTGGTGATAGATGTCGGGATTGGAGAAGCAGTTTGAGCACGGGCAGAGAAATGGAATTCTGGGCACGGGGCCACAGCTCTGTCTGGCCCACAATCTCCACTGGCAACAGCAGGGAGCTCCAGAGATGTAAACCTAACAGCAGGGGACCTGCACAGCATTAGATCAACAGTAACTATCCTCTCCTGTGTACTGTTATTTGTGTTTACATGATGTATGCTGGCCACCTTGTATACAGGTTTATCACAACTCATTATGAGTCTGTATTGCTTCAGAAAGAATGACCCACCCGCTGGAGGGTGCAGAGGCCAGCGCGCTCTTTGTGCAAGTCCCAAGCCCAGATAAATGAGGAGGGTTGTGACAGGAAGGGTATCGGCGTAAAACCTGAGCACAATCCAATATGCACATCACAAATCGGATTTCCACACCGCAGATACTGTCGGCCAGCAGGATACCGGCAAGAACTACACTTCATGTTGTGTGGCTGCAGCGTGTGTCGGTGAGAATGTTAGTAGTACGAAAGGTGAACGGGGAAACAGAGGATAGAAAAGACGACAAGTAAGTGCAAGAGACCCAGTGTAAAGGGATAAGAACCAAGACTCTTCTACCATGGGGAGGATGGGAGGAAAAATGGTGCGGGGTTTAAAAATAAATTACAGCAAAGCATTAAGAAGCAGCTTGGATTGAACATGTTTTTGTTTGTTTTATCCTTAATACAAGGCAAGCTACTAAGGCGACAAGTATAGACTGACTTTAAAGCTAGATATATTGAAATTTATCTACTGAAGAATGTAATATACACTCATCGGCCACTTTATTAGGTACACCTGTTCAATTGTGTGTTAATACAAATAGCTAATTAGCCAATCACATGGCAGCAACTCAATGCATTTAGGCGGCTAGACAGTGTGAAGACGACATGCTGAAATTCAAACTGAGCACCAGAATGGAGAAGAAATGAGATTTAAGTAACTGAACGTAGCACGGTTGTTGGTGCCAGATGGGCTGATCTGAGTATTTCAGAAACTGCTGATCTACTGGGATTTTCACTCACAACCATCTCTAGGGTTTAAAAAGTATGGTCCAGAAAAGAGATGATATCCAGTGAATGGAAGTTGTGTGAATGAAAATGCCATGTTGATGTCAGAGGAGAATGTGCAGACTGGTTGAATGGGAGACTGTGTGATGCTGTCATGTCAGTATGGACCAACATCTTACAGCACCTTGTTGAATCTATGCCATGAAGAATTAAGGCAGTTCTGAAGGCAAAAGGGGGTCCAACCTGCTACTAGCAAAAGTGTACCTAATAAAGTGGCTGGTGATTACTGTCTGTACTTCATATTATACTGCAATATGAATTTTAGGCCATATTGCCCAGCCCTAATATACAGAAGAAGAAGACTGATATTCCGTCACTGTCAAATTCACCTTTTCAGGTTTTGTGGGTAAAGGATATGGACGCACTTATTTTCCCTTTCGTATGGCTAGCATACTGGTATAGTTTTGTTCTACGCTTTTTACTCTTTTAATTCGTTTATTAGTAAACAGAGCGCGCCGCAGCCTCAACTTTACCTAAATTCTGGGTCTTTAGTGAAGCTTAGGCTGGTCTCCGGTGATCCCCTTAGTATTTCCTGTTTTCTTGTTGTTTAATGCTGACAAATTATACAGTATTTCTTGTCTTTCTGATGCCTGATTCTGTTTTTTCTCTCTGTTAAGGTGCAGCTCCATCCAGAGATGGGTGTGGTATTTGTACGGGCGGCCCTCCTGTCCTGTGCACCAACAGCATTTCCTGTATATTAATTTTGTGAATTGTTCTGTAATTTATGTCTGTAGCATGGCCCAAGCAGAGGGTCACCCCCTTTGAGTCTGGTCTGCTTGAGGTTTCTTCCGCAGAGGGAGTTTTCCCTTACCACTGCTGCTCTGGGGATTAGTAAGGTTAGACCTTACTTGTGTGAAGCGCCTTGAGGAAACTGTTGTGATTTGGCGCTATATAAATGAAATAAATTGAAATTGACTCAAATGTGGTGAGGCTGAGGTGAAAAACAAGGTTTATTGAATGAGGATAAATGGTACTGAATTATTGGTCGTGATGGTGGGAGCAGAATATGACGGGCACGGTGGAGCCAGCAATGGAGCTGATGGATGACTGGAACTGTGTGAACAAAGGGGTCAGAAAATAAACAGATACCAAAGAATGACAATAGACAAACACTGGGACCAGGTTACCACAGAGCCAAAGTGAAGTGTCTTGTGTGTGTGGAGTGGAAAGAGTGGGGTATAAATTCAGAGTAGGTGATTGGTAACAGGTGGTTCTTCACAGGTGGCCGTCACAGGTGTGGATAATCAGTGTCTGTTATTATTCAGCTGTGATTTACGGTGTAACCACAACTTATCTTTGCATCATATCTCATAACAAATGTGATGTTAGAGAAAACCATTCAGCCTTCATTTCAGCAAATACTGTTTACTTGTGCAACTGATGTTTTTCTATCCTTTATGGAACTACTCTTGATAATATAACACTTAAATCATCACCTTTTTTACATCCACCAAGGACCTAATAAAATCATCGCCATTTATTTATTTGTCTGTGTGCTGTCTGTTGGCAGGATTACGTCAAAACTACAGCATGCACTTTGATGAAATTTTCACCACAGTTAGAAATTAGCAAAGAAAGACTCCATTAAATTTTGGAGGTGATTGGATCCAGATTCTGGATCAGGACTTCAATTTGTAGGCTTTACTTTGTCAGATTTTAAGGATTACATCCAAACTGCTGAACAGATTTTCACCACCCACTGGTGTTAGGCCTTAAAAGACTCCATTAAATTTTGATGATCTGGATCCGAGTCCGGATTCTTGGATCACAATTTCATTTTGTGAACTTTTAAGGATTACGTCAAAACTACTTCATGGATATGATATCACAATGTAAAACCAAGATCAGGAAGACACTGTTTTGTTTCATCACTATCAGATTGCAACATCTTGATGAGTCGGACCATTCTGGATCAGGATGGAATTATTGCATAGATCGTGTAATCTAGATCCAGGTAAAGTCCAGGACATGATGTGAATCACATTTCTCTTATTTTTGAGTTCTCGTCAGCCCTTGGCGGACGTCTTTAATCTCAGATTGCTCTTGCTTTGAAGAATAATTTTTGAATGAGGCTGGAAATTGCATGTAATTCCCGTGTCCCTCCAGCATTGAGATTATTTGTGGAGATGTGTGATTGACAGGAAGATCATTTAATATTGTAATATTAGAAGTGGTGGCCCAGAAAAGTGTCTAACCAAAGCATCACTGATTCCATTCCCTGATTGAAAAGTTGAAGTGTGGCTCAAGAAGCTGAAAGTACTAGACTTGTCTCACCATCATTGCTGCTACCACTATGGTACACTGGAGCAATATCACTAATCCCAAAATTGTTCCTGATGTGCAACTAAGCATCTTGCATGCTAGCGCCTAACATCAGTGTGTCAATGTATAGGGCCATTAATCGCTCTGATGTGGTTTGAGCATCTGCTGAGACGGAAAAACGCTATAGCAATGCAGTCCGTTAATATGTTTGCACAGCGTGCAGTATATCCTGTGGGTGCTCAGGCTGAGTCGACTCCCTGATCTCATTTGCAGCGTCCCTTTATATCTACCATACATTTCAACATAAAATAGAAAACATCATTGCTTATGTAAGTGCAGTGCAGATAGCAGATAATCAACGCGTTAACCTCTTCATGCCCTGCAGAGTACACTTAAGGTTGCACAGAATTGATAGAATGACTCCTGTACTGAAAAATGAAGCCACCGTGGAAGAGTCGAGCTTTGCAGTTCTTTGAATGACTGCTTGAGCCTGGCTCCAGAGATACGCATTAAATGGATGAATGTGTATATAACTCATTGAGTTTAAGCTATTTTAAGCCAGAAAGTTATGATTAATTAGGAGCAGGGTCACATGACTGCTGCCTAGCGTGAACGTGACACTTTATGACAAATAGCTGATATAATAGCTTGCTGTGTGGTTAATCCTCTGTTTAAAAAAAAAAAAAAAAAAAGGAGCCGTGTGTGTGTGTGTGTGTGTGTGGTTGGGTTGGGGGGACCCAACGCTTAACCACTAGACCACACCGTTGTCATTCAAACGAATGACTTTCACATTTTCTTTTAACATTAAAGCTTTTCTTTTTGCCAGCGTGCGCCATTTTTCTTTGTTCTTTTGTTTTCACCTTTTCCTTTACTGTAACGTTGAAACTTTACAATGTTGCAGGAGTTCCGCCAATGGCAGCCATTTTTCTTTGGTCTTTTGTTTAGTGGAGTAATCTCACAAGCTGACCTTCACAGGAGAGTTTGGAAATTGGGAATTTCTGCAGAATGGCCGTTGTTTGGGGGGATTTTTTTATTGTTTTTAGTGGGCCGCTGGCTGTGTTTGAGGGGTGGCCGCTCGTGAGAGGTGAAATCAATAATAAGACAGTTGTTGCCGTAGAAACGTGGCTGTATATGCAGGGTGGCCACTAATGAAGGGGACCACTGTACGCAGGCATTTTTCCCACACACGTTTCCACAAAACCAAAATGTTTTCTGTTTGTGTCAAAACAGTCTTCTGTTGAACAGCTCACACTTTTTGAATAAGGAAGCTTCTGCCCAGAGATCCTGTTTACTGCATGATGTACGCGAATGTCCACCCTCACCTACTTTTGCTGAATATTACCCCCAGTCTGCACAAATTACATCTGACTATTGACTGTTTTGGACAGAGATGTATCTTAGAATCACAAATCTGTTAAGCATCTTCAAAAATTTCCTGATCACTCAATGTTCTACAGCGACAGTTTTGCTACTGCTTACACCCGATGTGCACGATTGGCATCTTTTTTTTTTTTCACCCACCAATAATGCAGACACTCAAGCATCACAAATCCGTAATGAGAAACTGCCCTAAGTCGGATTTATCAGAGAATTTTCCATATTTGTACTTGGATCCTTGTTGGGGATCCTGCAAATTCAGAGCAGTCTGGGCAACTGAATCAAGCTGCTATATAGGCCTTGGGGCCTATATAGGACTCTGTAGTGTCCATAGTGTCAAGTAGATGAGAGTCTACGGCTCCCCCTTGGATGAGACACCAACCCGACACAGGTTACTTCCCAACTGAGGCTTGGACCCATTTAGAAGTGGGTGGACTGAGACAATGCAGATTAAGCCACCCACTCTCATGCCATTTTGTGATGGGCTCACATGAAGTAATTAATCTATAAATTTGTGATATATCATGAAAAGCGCCACTTTTTTCATGACTGGAGCACAAAATGTAGGGAGGTCTGTGGGGGTTATGGTGAGGGTTAGGGGAAGGGCTGAAAATGGTAAAATAAAAACGACAATACGAAAATGTGACTCATTTCGTGATGAGAGCACCAACAAAAAGCATGAGACTGAGCCGGATTAAGTGTTTTGTCCAAGCACACAGACAGATAGCATGAGTGGGGTCTGAGGTCTACATATTGGCAGGCCAGCAACTTATCCACTCAGCTATCTGTGCTATATATAGTTACTGCAGTCCAGGCAATCACCCTTTCCTTCACAGACTGGGACAACAAGTCCTTCACTCCAGTTCATCAGGATGATACCTGTCTTACAGATCAAAGCAAAGACTCAAAGCCCAAAGCAAAGCCCAAAGAACAGAATCTCAATCTGCCTGAAGGAACTCAGCTCCAATAGTTCCTGGAGATTTCTCTACCCTCAACTGTTTCACTCCTGTTGCAATCTTGGCAACATTTGGTGGTTTGCAATTGACTGGAGAAACAGCCAAAAGTACCCTGCCAGTGGAGATATTGAACACTCAATCATTCTTGTGTACACTCCAACTGCTCACTCAGCTTCTCAAGTGTTGCAATCTGGGCATCCATTGATTCTGGAAGATCACAAAATCCACCCATGAAGGTCAATAAAATGGTAAATGGACTGCATTTATATAGCACTTTTCCATCTATATCAGAAGGTCAAAGTGCTTACAGTGATGCCTCTTATTCATACTCACACACCGATGTCAGGGTGCTGCCATGCAAGGCGCACACTACACACCGGACATAACTTGGGCATTAGATACCTTGCCCAAGGGCCCTTAGTGATTTTCTGACCAGACGGGATTTTAAACGGAGGATCCTGTGGTCTCAAGCCCAACGCTTAACCACAAGACCATCACCTCCCCAGTAAAGGAAATTAAGACCCTGGAATGCAAAGTCCTACAAAATGTCCCATCCATGCAAGCACTGAAGAGAGTGCACTCAAAAAATGGCTCATTGGATGAACTCAATTCAATTATGTGTAGGATTTCCATCTAATACATATATGTGCCTCTACTGGTGGTTGGCTCTCACTGCGGTATTGTATCACTTCCTGTTCTGGAGCACAGTGGTGTTTTTCTGTATCGTTAGCTGTTTAATCTGCGCAGTTAGATTGATCTAGTTATCTAGATTACGATTTGTTTCCCAGTGTAATCTTTATGTGCCTTAACTAAAGCACTCCCTCTGCTGAATCACCTCTAAATTATTTACACATTATTCACTTTGCGTGTTTTAGGAATCCGCTAGCTAGTGTAGCTACTAGCTCTTAGCCGATTTAGCATGGCGGCTTCTCCTGTCTCTCCCGCACTTTTCTGCTCTGGGTGTGAAATGTTTAGTTATTCCTCGGCCTCCTTTAGCAGTAACGGTACTTGTAATAAGTGTAGCTTATTCGTAGCTTTGGAGGCAGGCTGGGCGAATTGGAGACTCGGCTCCGCACCGTGGAAAATTCTTCAGCTAGCCAGGCCCCTGTAGTCGGTGCGGACCAAGGTAGCTTAGCCGCCGTTAGTTACCCCCTGGCAGATCCCGAGCAGCCGGGAAAGCAGGCCGACTGGGTGACTGAGGAGGAAGCATAGTTCTAAACAGAAGCCCCGTGTACACCGCCAACCCGTTCACATTTCTAACCGTTTTTCCCCACTCGACGACACACCCGCCGAGGATCAAACTCTGGTTATTGGCGACTCTGTTTGAGAAATGTGAAGTTAGCGACACCAGCAACCATAGTCAATTGTCTTCCGGGGGCCAGAGCAGGCGACATTGAAGGAAATTTGAAACTGCTGACTAAGGCTAAGCGTAAATTTGGTAAGATTGTAATTCACGTCGGCAGTAATGACACCCGGTTACGCCAATCGGAGGTCACTAAAATTAACATTGAATCGGTGTGTAACTTTGCAAAAACAATGTCGGACTCTGTAGTTTTCTCTGGGCCCCTCCCCAATCGGACCGGGAGTGACATGTTTAGCCGCATGTTCTCCTGGAATTGCTGGCTGTCTGAGTGGTGTCCAAAAAATGAGGTGGGCTTCATAGATAATTGGCAAAGCTTCTGGGGAAAACCTGGTCTTGTTAGGAGAGACGGCATCCATCCCACTTTGGATGGAGCAGCTCTCATTTCTAGAAATCTGGCCAATTTTCTTAAATCCTCCAAACCGTGACTATCCAGGGTTGGGGACCAGGAAGCGAGCTGTAGTCTTACACACCTCTCTGCAGCTCTTCTCTCCCCCTGCCATCCCCCTCATTACCCCCATCCCCGTAGAGACGGTGCCTGCTCCCAGACCACCAATAACCAGCAAAAATCTATTTAAGCATAAAAATTCAAAAGAAAAAAATAATATAGCACCTTCAACTGCACCACAGACTAAAACAGTTAATGTGGTCTATTAAACATTAGGTCTCTCTCTTCTAAGTCCCTGTTGGTAAATGATATAATAATTGATCAACATATTGATTTATTCTGCCTTACAGAAACCTGGTTACAGCAGGATGAATATGTTAGTGTGACTCGGGGGTGTTGACTCATTTAAACTAACTGCCAGAATGCTCGTAGCACGGGCCGAGGCAGAGGATTAGCAGCAATCTTCCATTCCAGCTTATTAATTAATCAAAAACCCAGACAGAGCTTTAATTAATTTGAAAGCTTGACTCTTAGTCTTGTCCATCCAAATTGGAAGTCCCAAAAACCAGTTTTATTTGTTATTATCTATTGTCCACCTGGTCGTTACTGTGAGTTTCTCTGTGAATTTTCAGACCTTTTGTCTGACTTAGTGCTTAGCTCAGATAAGATAATTATAGTGGGCGATTTTAACATCCACACAGATGCTGAGAATGACAGCCTCAACACTGCATTTAATCTATTATTAGACTCTATTGGCTTTGCTCAAAAAGTAAATGAGTCCACCCACCACTTTAATCATATCTTAGATCTTGTTCTGACTTATGGTATGGAAATAGACTTAACAGTATTCCCTGAAAACTCCCTTCTGTCTGATCATTTCTTAACATTTACATTTACTCTGATGGACTACCCAGCAGTGGGGAATAAGTTTCATTACACTAGAAGTCTTTCAGAAAGCGCTGTAACTAGGTTTAAGGATATGATTCCTTCTTTATGTTCTCTAATGCCATATACCAACACAGTGCAGAGTAGCTACCTAAACTCTGTAAGTGAGATAGAGTATCTCGTCAATAGTTTTACATCCTCATTGAAGACAACTTTGGATGCTGTAGCTCCTCTGAAAAAGAGAGCTTTAAATCAGAAGTGCCTGACTCCATGGTATAACTCACAAACTCGCAGCTTAAAGCAGATAACCCGTAAGTTGGAGAGGAAATGGCGTCTCACTAATTTAAAAGATCTTCACTTAGCCTGGAAAAAGAGTCTGTTGCTCTATAAAAAAGCCCTCCGTAATAGTAGGACATCTTTCTACTCATCACTAATTGAAGAAAATAAGAACAACCCCAGGTTTCTTTTCAGCACTGTAGCCAGGCTGACAAAGAGTCAGAGCTCTATTGAGCTGAGTATTCCATTAACTTTAACTAGTAATGACTTCATGACTTTCTTTGCTAACAAATTTTAACTATTAGAGAAAATTACTCATAACCATCCCAAAGATGTATCGTATCTTTGGCTGCTTTCAGTGATGCTGGTATTTGGTTAGACTCTTCTCTCCCAGCGCTTTCTGAAAGACTTCTAGTGTAATGAACTATTCCCTACTGCTGGGTAGTCCATCAGAGTAAATGTAAATGTTATTAAAAAATGATCAGACAGAAGGGAGTTTTCAGGGAATACTGTTAAGTCTTCTATTTCCATACC
Source organism: Thalassophryne amazonica (assembly GCF_902500255.1). Classification (NCBI taxonomy): domain Eukaryota; kingdom Metazoa; phylum Chordata; class Actinopteri; order Batrachoidiformes; family Batrachoididae; genus Thalassophryne; species Thalassophryne amazonica. The sequence goes on along the minus strand of NC_047108.1, from coordinate 97,008,107 downwards.
ATAAGTCAGAACAAGATCTAAGATGATTAAAGTGGTGGGTGGACTCATTTACTTTTTGAGCAAAGCCAATAGAGTCTAATAATAGATTAATGCAGTGTTGAGGCTGTCATTCTCAGCATCTGTGTGGATGTTAAAATCGCCCACTATAATTATCTTATCTGAGCTAAGCACTAAGTCAGACAAAAGGTCTGAAAATTCACAGAGAAACTCACAGTAACGACCAGGTGGACGATAGATAATAACAAATAAAACTGGTTTTTGGGACTTCCAATTTGGATGGACAAGACTAAGACAAGCTTTCAAATGAATTAAAGCTCTGTCTGGGTTTTTGATTAATTAATAAGCTGGAATGGAAGATTGCTGCTAATCCACCGCCCCGGCCCGTGCTACGAGCATTCTGACAGTTAGTGTGACTTGGGGGTGTTGACTCATTTAAACTAACATATTCATCCTGCTGTAACCAGGTTTCTGTAAGGCAGAATAAATCAATATGTTGCAATTATTAGATCATTTACCAACAGGGACTTAGAAGAGAGACCTAATGTTTAATAGACCACATTTAACTGTTTTAGTCTGTGGTGCAGTTGAAGGTGCTATATTATTTTTTCTTTTTGAATTTTTATGCTTAAATAGATTTTTGCTGGTTATTGGTAGTCTGGGAGCAGGCACCGTCTCTACGGGATGGGGTAATGAGGGGATGGCAGGGGAGTGAAGCTGCAGAGAGGTGTGTAAGACTACAACTCTGCTTCCTGGTCCCAACCCTGGATAGTCACGGTTTGGAGGATTTAAGAAAATTAGCCAGATTTCTAGAAATGAGAGCTGCTCCATCCAAAGTGGGATGGATGCCGTCTCTCCTAACAAGACCAGGTTTTCCCCAGAAGCTTTGCCAATTATCTATGAAGCCCACCTCATTTTTTGGACACCACTCAGACAGCCAGCAATTCAAGGAGAACATGCGGCTAAACGTGTCACTCCCGGTCTGATTGGGGAGGGGCCCAGAGAAAACTACAGAGTCCGACATTGTTTTTGCAAAGTTACACACCGATTTAATGTTAATTTTAGTGACCTCCGATTGGCGTAACCGGTGTCATTACTGCCGACGTGAATTACAATCTTACCAAATTTACGCTTAGCCTTAACCAGTTTCAAATTTCCTTCAATGTCGCCTGCTCTGGCCCCCGGAAGACAATTGACTATGGTTGCTGGTGTCGCTAACTTCACATTTCTCAAAACAGAGTCACCAATAACCAGAGTTTGATCCTCGGCGTTGGTCGTCGAGTGGGGAAAAACGGTTAGAAATGTGAACGTGTTGGCGGTGTACACGGGGCTTCTGTTTAGGGCTACGCTTCCTCCTCACAGTCACCCAGTCAGCCTGCTTTCCCGGCTGCTCGGGATCTGCCAGGGGGAACTAACGGCGGCTAAGCTACCTTGGTCCGCACCGACTACAGGGGCCTGGCTAGCTGTAGAATTTTCCACGGTGCGGAGCCGAGTCTCCAATTCGCCCAGCCTGGCCTCCAAAGCTACGAATAAGCTACACTTATTACAAGTACCATTACTGCTAAAGGAGGCCGAGGAATAACTAACATTTCACACCCAGAGCAGAAAAGTGCGGGAGAGACAGGAGAAGCCGCCATGCTAAATCGGCTAAGAGCTAGTAGCTACGCTAAGCTAGCGGATTCCTAAAAACACGCAAAGTGAATAATGTAAATAATTTAGAGGTGATTCAGCAGAAGGAGTGCTTTAGTTAAGGCACGTAAAGATTACACTGGGAAACAAATCGTAATCTAGATAACTAGATCAATCTAACTGCGCAGATTAAACAGCTAACAGATACAGAAAAACACCGCTGTGCTCCGGAACAGGAAGTGATACAATACCGCAGTGAGAGCCAACCACCAGTAGAGTAACAGTGTAAACAGCAAGATCTCATGGGCTCTCACGGGAATTCAGTGGCAAGTTGACACTGAAACAGGAAGTGCCAAATTTTGAGTCCACAGTGAAACAGGAAATATCAAATGTTGAACACTTCCTGGATCGACACTTCCTGGATTGTCAATAGACAAGATCTTGTGAGATCTCATGGGAATTCAGTGGCAAGTTGACACTGAAACCGGAAGTGCCAAATTTTGAGTCCACAGTGAAACAGGAAATGTCAAATGTTTAACACTTCCTGCCTTCTTGAGCTACAGCAGAGGATATTAACCTGTTTTTAACTTTTGTTTCAATTTTTTAAAAAATAAAATTTTAAAAAATAGAAGATTGAGATCTCGTGTGAATAGAGGAGACCTCGCGGGAATTCAGTGCACAGTAGACACTCAAACAGGAAATGCTCAATGTTGAGTTGACATTGAATCCAGGAACTCTAAAGTGAGAGGCAGCGTGCACCTTGACAGCACGTGACGTCAGTCAGTGTCTTTTCAGTGTGTAAACTGCATAAAGTTGTTTTTTTAGCCATGCTAATGCCCCCAGAAAGCATTTACTGAAAATAAAGTGTGAAGGACCTAAATGACAGTGAGGACTTTCCAGGCATGTGAAAGGCAAAGAAAAATGCTTAAAATGGCAGGGGGGTTAAGAGGGCCATAGTTGGGGGGTCTGGGGGACAAAGCTCCCCAGAAGCTGAAGATTTTTAGTCATGCTAAAATGACATGGTGAGAAGCTGAAGAACATCGTTCATTCATGTCCATGACATATACATATTAGTTATTGATTGGCGTAAGTGGTGTCATGATAAAGTCCATAAAAGGAATTCATGTTTTTTGCAATGTGCACAGGGTTCACATCAGCCCTCTGATGCCTCTTTAATGTCCGACAGATTTCCTGATACTTGTCATTCAAACAGACCACCGCTCACAATCATATTCCTCACAAAGGCTTTGTGATCGAGCAGGAAACCCTTGTGCCATTTTCGGAAACTTTCAAAAACAAAGTATAATTAACATGCATTTGATAACATAATTAGATCACAGTAGATTGGAATTAGATTTGGAAAACCTTCATTAATCCTGAAGGGGAAACTTAATTGCCACTGTACATTTTATACATACACAAGCGGACAACAAAAATAAAACCATCAAAATACAATAAAAGCATGATCTATAGCAATGGAACAACAAAAACTAGAAGTGCTGATTAAAAAACCTGATTACTGCTGGAACAAAACACCTCCTGAAACATTTAGTAAAACACTGAGGCTTCATGAGCTGCTGCCTAAAAGAGTTTCTAAAACAAGACACTGTGAAACGGGTGGCTTTCAAAGAGCAAAATACTCTTTAGCTGGGTCCTCATTTTCTTTTCTAGAATGGCTTCTAGTGAATCCAGATTAATGTCCATCGCAGAGCCGCAGCTTTCTTGATCAATTAGTCGATTCTGTTTGTATCATCAGTGCAGATGTTGCTTCCCCAGCAGAGCACAGCATAAAAAAGTACACCAGCCAAGATTCACTGGTAGAAGACCTGTAGGATGTTCCTGCTAATGTCAAAGGATCTCTTAATTTATTATCCAGAAAGACACTAAGAGATGTGTAAGTTTCAAAGACCTCGAGCTGTTGACCCTTAATAACTGGAGAGAGATCCTCCTTCTTCCTTCCAAAATCAGTAATTCATTCTTTTGTCTTTCCCATATTTAGTTTGAAATCACATCAGGTCAGGTCATGACCTCAAGTCAGCAGACACACCATAATTAGTTGACCGGGAATAGGTCAGCGGTCAGCTCCCCTTTCTCTCACGATGTGTCAAGTTAGGTAGCTGCAGTGCATCATTTAGTGCCAACACATCATATTTTGATGTTTGGTCAAAATACACCATCGCTCTATGTACAGGTTCTCCAACTGCAGCCACAGAAGCCTGTAACTTCTTCAGAATTGTTAGAGTGGCTTGGCGGCTTCCCTCACTTGTCTCCTTCCTGTCTACTCCAAACAGATTTACCATACAGTTCTGTTTGTATTTCTTAATGATGTACACGAGGGTGGCACAGTGGTTTAGTGGTTAACACTGCTGCCTCGCAGCATGAAGGTCTTGGGATCGGTTCCTGTCTGGTCTTTTCTGTGTGGAGTTTGCATGTTCTCCACATATTTGTGGGAGTTCCCTCCAGCTTCTTCCCACTTCCAAGGACATGCAGGTTAGGTGAACCAGTGACTTCACATAGGTGACACTGTGATAGACAGGGTGTACCCCACATTTTGCTCTGTGACTGCTGTGATAGGCTCCTGCCCCCTGTGACCCTTGACTGGAGTAAGTGAGTATAGAAAATGATGATATAAAGGAAGTCCAACACATATTCAAGTACCTCACAATGTTCATGTATCCATCACCCTGATTTGTGCAAAAAATAAAAAATAAAATACTGGCTGTAAATGAGGTTATTTCTTTGAGCAATAATCCTCAGTTATTTTATTCAATTACTAATGGGCTCTGAAAATCAAGCGACTACATATACAAGTTTCTGTAATTCCTAAATGGTTAATCTGGTATTTTTGTTCATCCACTTGAATTAAACCAGTCTCCCATTGCCATTTTTGATACCAGTATTTTTGGTATAAAAAACATCACATACCCAATCACAATGGTGGGCACAGTCCACCAATAAGTTAGCTTTGATAACCATTAAACCATTAACTAAAAAGTTAACTTTGATTACCCTAAACCAATTAAAAAAATTAGTGGTTTAGTTATCCGTCACCACTAACTTTTAGTATTGACTCGGTACACTGTCCGCTACTGATAAGCCAATTTCGAGTTTAAGCACTGCAGGGGCTGCTGGGTAAGTCAAAAGGTAATCACAAACACAACAAACACACACAAAAAATTAAAATAAAACCCTAAACACTGTCATCATCTTTATCAAAAAGTAAATCGCAGTATTCTCAAGGTCGGTCATCCGAGCATATAACCTCGAGGGGCGGGTTTTCTCTGGGAAAACATTGCCAAACTCAATACAAATACATGTAATTTGGTCACTTTTCAAACTGGTCAGACTCGTCAATAAAGTCAATTTAATGTACATGGTTCATTTCAGGTCAGCTTGGTGTATAAATCTTGTTCCAGGCAATAACAGCTGTCAGCTTGCTGTTAGACGCAAGTTAGAGACAAAAAAAGAAACAGCTGATTTCAATAGAACAGCATACAGACCGAGTGTGTTTTCACCAAGCGGCCAGTCACAGAAGTATGAATTCTCGTCTTCAGATTGGCCACTTTACCAAAGTGAAGTAGCGACAACCTTGAGAATTAGAAGTCACAGTTTACTCTATATTATATATTTATAAACTGTTAACTGCGTTATGGCTCACCCGTATTGCATTCACAAACACAAAACAAATGCATGAAAAATAAATAAATAAAAATACTGACTTTTGACTTACATACTGTTTTTGTCCACAGTGTATCTTGTCTTCTTACCAGCATTTGTGTGCTTTGACCTGTGAACCGGAAGTGTTAGCTAGCTATCTGCATTCATAAACAGGAACTAACATGAATAATTTTAGGGTTTACAAATGTCTTTGTTACATTTACTCACTTTACCACCAAAAAAAAAAAGTTAGTGGACTGAAAGTGAGAAAAACTCAATTTAGCGGAAGCTAATTGGCTGCTGATGGTTCTCAAAGTTAGCTGAAACGCTAATCCACTAATGAAAACATTAGCTTCACTAATTAGTAGTTAGAGGAAAAGTGGAACTGAAAACATGTAATTTGTGGCACAAAATCACAAACACAAAACAAATGCATGAAAAATAAATAAAATACTGACTTTTGACTTACATACTGTTTTTGTCCACAGTGTATCTTGTCTTCTTACCAGCATTTGTGTGCTTTTGACCTGTGAACCGGAAGTGTTAGCTAGCTATCTGCATTCATAACAGGAACTAACATGAATAATTTTAGGGTTTACAAATGTCTGTTACATTTACTCACTTTACCACCAAAAAAAAAAGTTAGTGGACTGAAAGTGAGAAAAACTCAATTTAGCGGAAGCTAATTGGCTGCTGATGGTTCTCAAAGTTAGCTGAAATGCTAATCCACTAATGAAAACATTAGCTTCATTAATTAGTAGTTAGAGGAAAAGTGGAACTGAAAACATGTAATTTGTGGCAACATTTGGGTCTTAGAATCAACATTTTCAACCTGTTCAAAAAACTCAGACTGAATGGTGATACCACAAAGTGAACAATCTGATGTCATTGGTCCCTATTGGCATGTTGTTGAAAAGTAACTGAAAGTGGACAATATACAACACTGTATATTACGTTTAGCAGTGCATAGTATGTTTCTCATGTATTTTTCACAGCAGAAGCCTGTCTGCTCCTCCTCCTGCAACAAGTACATCATGAAGAGCACATCATGATGTTCCACAGCCATTTCGACAGAGAAAGTAACTGTTTGGGCAGAATGAGAAGAAGCAGCATTTTGTGCATGCATGCCAACAGTTGTGCACGGGGAATCATACATACTCAGATGTATTCAGCAATAGGCAGTTACACTCAGATCTCACAAGATTTCTGCCTACTTTTTCAGACAATCAGGCAATTGCAAAGGCAATTGGGGCCAGAAATCGGCAATGGGAGACCAGCAATAAAGCTGAAAATCTACAGTACAAGCACATCTTGGTTGTTTCATTTCAACTCTACTGTTGTGGTGCACAGAGGCAAAATTTAGCCAAAGAAAAAATAAACTGTCACTGTCCAAATACATATGAACCTGATTATATGTCACAGAAATGAAAAACTGTTTCCCACCTGTTGTCACTTCATACATAGTGAGAGAATTGTCAAACAAATTTAACACGGAACACCAACAATATTTAACTGTTAAAAGTTCATTTGAAATAAAAAGCATTTTTGCACAATTTTAGAGATCCACAAATTTATCAACCTAAACAACGAAAACTGCACAGTGTGTGAAGCCTGTCAGTATCATCAAAGAACAAGAAAAGAGTCAACAGGAAGGAAACAAACAAAAAAATAGGATCATGAGGAAAGTGTGCAGCAGAGGAGCTGCCTCACTGGAGCGAGGAGGTCACCAGACAGTGGAGCCGCTCGGATGGCACCCTGCTGGACAGATGGTCACCCAGGAGGAGCAGCAGGGGAAGTCATCAACATGCTGGACCTTCCAGGGAGGCAGGGAGAAAGGACCAGAGGAGGACAGACACCTGTCTGTCTTTCTGTCCAGCACTGCTGGACGCCTGTGATCCTAAGAGCTGTCACTTTTCAGCTCCGAGTGAAATGAAAAGGAAGAGGAGCCAATGGAGGAAAATAATTTCTGCCACCCTGTTGCTCCAATGTCACACCGACTCACCGGAAAATGAATCACAGAAGACAGAGGAAATGACAGCGAAACACATCCTCGATGGTTTTCTGGGTAAAATGTGTCTGGAGCACATTTTACTACAGAGAAGGTAGTTTAAAGGAAACATGCATTGTGCTGACACTATGGCTTGTCTTGTTTTTTTTGTTGTTTGTTTTTGGAGCTTTTCCAGGTTTTACATCTTAATGAGAAGTTTTTTTTAGGGAAGTGGTGAAGGGGTGGAGGGGTTTAAGAAACCATACAGTGCATCCCGAAAGTATTTACAGAGCTTCACTTTTTCCATTTTATTCCAAAATGGATGAATTTTTTTTCCCTCAAAATTCTACACACAATACCCCATAATGACAATGTGAAAAAAGTTTTGTTTTTTGGGGGGGGTTTTTTTAGATTTTTGCAAATGTATCAATTAAACAACTAAGAAATCACATGTACATACGTATTCACTGCCTTTGCGTTTTCAGATCTCTGGAGAGATCTGGAAATGGCTGTGCACTGACGCTCACCATCCAACCTGATGGTGTTTGATAGGTGTTGCAAAAAGGAATGGGCAAAACTGTCCAAAGACAGGTGCACCAAGCTTATGGCATCATATTAAGAAGACTTCAGGCTGTAAGGTATTGAGCAAAGGGTGTGAATACTTATGTACATGTGACTTCTTAGTTGTCATTTTTAATAAATTTGCAAAAAAAAATTATAAAAATTTTTTCATGTTGTCATTATGGGGTGTTGTGTGGAGAATTTTGGGGGAAATTAATTTATTCTATTTTGGAAAAAGGCTGTAACATAACAAAATGTGGGAAAAGTGAAGCACCGTAACTACTTTCCAGATGCACTGTAAATTTTGAATACTGTCTTGTGCACTGACAAGCGCAGGAAATTAAAGTGTTTTCGTCAAAGTTGCACCTTTTTGTTTTTACTTTTTTATGCAAACATGCGTATTTGCTTTGTTAAAAATGAACCCTGGAGTAATTGTTTTTTGGGGTCCCCCCCAAGGGCTGTCCCTCTGTGGCAGCATTTCCTGTACGGCTGCAAACAAATCCCACCTTCACCTGGTAGATCTCACAGTGAACTGTGGCCTGAATTGGAGAACCTCACTCAGGGGCATGCTTGGCCTCTGAGGAGGTATGACACGAGGCCTCAGTGCAAGTTCAGGAAGGTAATCGCTGCAATTTGTGCACATCATGTCGTTCGGGAAAGTCAAGATTCAATGTCTTTGTCTAAGGCAGTGCAAGCAGAGAAAACACCTTCAAATACACTCAAAGCAGCGTTCAAGTGCACGAGAAACAAAAGCCAGCCCACATGTACTGTGCCAGTAAATAAAACATCCAGAAAATACACAGAGAAATTATAAGAACTTACATTTTTTCATTCATTAATCATGATGAAACTACTGTATTATCTTTGCTTTTAACTCCGAGGTTACATCCAACCAAACATTGTCACACTTTCTTGTTGACGAGACATTTCTTCACCTGATTTCTCATAAAATAGGCAATCACCCCACCCACCCCCCGCCAACCTTCTCCCCACACATGTTGGCAAATATTGCAAATAGAGAAGCAGCTAATGGAATATATGTATGTACAAAACACCAGTCTGAAACTTTTGACTGGTTCAGATCATAAACAGTGAAGCACAGAAGGTTCAGAATGGGAGCATCCCTATGTGAGAGGAGAACCCCCACCCACCCCAAGGACATTCACATTTTCAACAGGCACCTTCAAAAGCCACCCTACCCCACTCTCGGTCATGTTTGATGGTGACAGAGATCCCATTCTCAGACATCTACATCTTCAACAGGCACCTCATTTATGTGTTTTATAGAGATGGTGAACAGTGGAGCCTGGGAATCTAGGACCCTTTGTCATGGTCCTACTATCTACCATACTAATGTTAGGAACACTGACGCGCTGAAGGTTCAGATCATGAACAGTGACGCGCTGAAGGTTCAGATCATGAACAGTGACGCGCTGAAGGTTCAGATCATGAACAGTGACGCGCTGAAGGTTCAGATCATGAACAGTGACGCGCTGAAGGTTCAGATCATGAACAGTGAACTGTAAAATGTTGAAGGTTCGGATCACGACTTATTCCACTCTGTGTGTGTGTGTGTGTGTGTGTGTGTGGATATTAAGTGCACACAGTCAGATGTTAACCACAGAGGAGAGCAGCAGTGGAGGAATTGTAAGACTGTCTGTTATTTACTCGGACGAAATCCACCAGCAGATGATTAAAGTGAAGCCTCGTGGCAGCACAGAGTTCAGACACTTATTTCAAAGCTCCATTTGTCAGAGTTCCAACAACATGTAATGATTCATATTTAATTTTTAATGACTCAGTGAAACTCGTCTGTGTAATTACAACTGTTGTCAGGAAGTGTTTAGACACAGAATGTTTGTTCTTTAAAGACCACAGAGTTTTAACCACCTTCTGTTCCAGCTTCAGACTGGGATTTTTATTTCATTTATTTTTTGCTACTTTTTGGGATTTTGGCATCGAGTGAGGTTTTGGATTCAAAGCGTCACCTCATTTAATTTATTTCTCTAACTAAAGTCTATTGAGGCATTTTATTGGATGAGGAAGAGATGAAGAGGGTTGCAGAGCAAAATTTAACAAACCACCAGCAAAACTGCGACTGTCACAGAAATGATGAGAGGAAACAAATCCATCTCGCCTCTAGGACCAAAAATCCCAAATGACAGACAGTGGAAAGAGATTCCACCTTTCTTCTTTCCTTTCTCTTCTTCCTCTTCTGATTTCTTTTTCTTTCCCCCCGTCTTCCTTTGGCTCCTCTCTCTGCCTTTCTTCCTTCCTTCCTCCTTTGCTTCCTTCCTAACTCTTCCCTTCTTCATATCTCAATTTGTTCCTTCCTTCCTATCTCTCATTTTGAGTTTCTTGATTCCTCTCTTTTTTCCTTCCATCCACCTTTTCATTCCTCTCCATTTATTTTTCATTCATCATTCTCCCCTTCCTCTCAAGCTCAGAACTGAGCTAAAGTACATCCTGTGTCCACTGACCATCCTTGAGATGTTTCTACAGCTTTTTTTTTTTTTACTTTCACTTTTGATACTCTGTGTGCTTCTTACCATGTGTGCTGTTTACAATGCTGCTGGAAGCTCAATTTCCCTAAGGGAGTCTTGCCAAGGTATTAATGACGTTCTATCTAATCTAATCTAATCTAATTGGAGTCCACTTGGGGTAAATTCAGTTGATGAGACATAATTTGGAAAAGCACACATATGTCTACATATAAGGTCCCACAGTTGACAGTGTATGTCAGAGGACAAACTAAGCATGAATTCAAAGGAATTGTCTGCAGACCTCCGAGACAGGATTGTCTCAAGACACATATCTGTGGAAGGGTGCATAAACATTTCTGCTGCTTTGAAGGTCCCAGTGAGCAGAGTGGCCTCTATCATCTGAAAATCGAAGAAGTTCAGATCCACAAGGACTCTTCCTAGAGCTGGCCACCCGTCTAAACTGAGCAATCGGGGAGAATGGCCTTAGTCGGGGAGGTGACCAAGAACCCGATGGTCACTCTGTCAAAGCTCCTGCATTCCTCTGTGGAGAGAGGAGAATCTTCCAGAAGGACAGCCATCTCTGCAGCAATTCACCAATCAGGCCTGTGTGTTAGAGTGACCAGACGGAAGACACTCCTTAGTAAAAGGTACATGGCAGCCCTCCTGGAGTTTGCCAAAAGGCACCTGAAGGACTCTCAGACCATGAGAAACAAAATTCTCTGGTCTGATGAGCCAAAGATTGAACTCTTTGGTGTGAATGCCAGGCGTCATGTTTGGAGGAAACCAGGCACCATCCCTACAGTGAAGCATGGTGGTGGCAGCATCATGCTGTGGGGATGTTTTTCTGTGGCAGGAACTGGGAGACTAGTCAGGATTGAGGGAAAGATGAATGCAACAATGTACAGAGATATCCTCAATGAAAACCTGCTCTAGAGCACTTCTGAGCTCAGACTGGGGTCAATGACCCTTAGCACACACTCAAGATATCATAGGAGTGACTTCAGGACAACTCTGTGAATGACCTTGAGTGGCCCAGCCAGAGCCTAGACCTGAATCTGATTCAACATCTCTGGAGAGATCTGAAAATGGCTGTGCACCGACGCTCCACATCCAACCTGATAGAGCTTTAGAGGTGCTGCAAATAGGAATGGGGAAAACTACCAAAGATAGGTGCACCAAGCTTGTGGCTGTAATTGCTGCCAAAAGTGCATCAACAAAGTATTGAGCAAAGGGTGTGAATACTTATGTACACGTGATTTCTTAGTTGTTTTATTATTATTAAATTAAAAAAAGTTTTTAATGTTGTCATTATGGGGTGTTGTGTGTAGAATTTTGACAGGAAAAAAAATGAATTTAGTTCATTCTGGAATAAGGCTGTAACATAACAATAGGTGGAAAAAGTGAAGCTCTGTGAATACTTTCCGAATGCACCCTTTTCCCTGTCCATCTTTCTTGCTTCCTTCTGTCCTTCCTCTCATGCTTTCTGGCTCCCTGAATTTCTTCCTCTGTCTCTCCTCCTTCCCTTTTTTTCAATTTATTTTCATAGCACCAAATCACACCAAAGTTGCCTCAAGGCACTTCACACAAGTAAGGTCTAACCTTACCAACACCTAAAACAAGCACAGAGGTGACAGTGGTAAGGAAAAACTCCCTCTGATGATTTGAAGACGAAACCTTAAGCAGACCAGACTCAAAGGGATGACCCTCTATGCCTTCACTCACTTAAATTCATTTTATTAGTAAACAGCGGACCACAGCCTCAACTTTATCTAAATTCTGGGTCGTTCAGTGAAGCTTAGGGCTAGTGGCCGGCGATCACCTTAGTATTTCTTGTTTTTCTTGTTTAATGCTGACAAATTATACTGTATTTGTTGTCTTTCCTATGCCTGATTCTGTTTTTTTTTTCTCTCTGTTTGAGGTGTGACTCCATCCAAAGATGAGTGTGGTGTCTTCTTCTGCAACCCTGGACTGGCTCCTTCCTACCTGGCGGACTTGGTCAAGCCCTATGTACTGCCACGCCTCTTGCGTTCGCAAGGCGCGGGACTTCTGTGTGTTCCAAGGGTGAATAAAAAGGCTGTGGGGTATAGAGCCTTCTCTTACTGTGGCCCTGCTCTCTGGAACGATCTACCTGCGGCTATAAGGCAGTCCGACATGGTGGAGACGTTTAAATCAAGATTGAAGACCCACTTTTTCAGACTGTCTTATTGTTAATTTATTATGTTTTTATGTTTGCTTTGTAATTTCTTTTTATTCTACTATGTTTTACCTTTTTACTGTGCCCTTTTCTATTTTAATTCACTTTGTAGTGCTATAAATTGTGTGTTGTGTGAAGCGCCTTGAGACGACTGTCGTGAGATGGCGCTATATAAATTAATAAAATTGAAAATTGAATTGAACCCTCCTGTCATGTGCAATGACAAATTTTCCTGTATATTCGTTTCGTAAATTGTTTTTTCAATTGTGTCGGTAGCAGTGGCCCAAGCAGAGGGTCACCCCTTTGAGTCTGGTCTGCTTGAGGTTTCTTCCTCAAATCATCAGAGGGAGTTTTTCCTTACCACTGTCACCTGCGTGCTTGCTATGGGGGTTGGTAAGGTTAGACCATACTTGAGTGAAGCGCCTTGAGGTACCTTTGTTGTGATTTGGTGCTATATAAAGGAAAATAAATTGAAATAGATCCAGAGGTTAATAATTTCCAGCACAGTCAACCCAAGAGTGGGCCATATGTCCTTAAACAGTTTTGCTGGTATAAGATCAAATAAGCAGGTTTTGCTTTTTGTAGACGTTAAGAGTTTGGTCAGCATGCCTAGTGAGATACTGTCAGATTCTGTAAATCTCGGTAATACCTCAGTGATGGCACCTACCTCAATGGCAGGGTGTAGTGGCTGGGTTAAAGCATGCTGGGATATGTTTAACCTCATGTCATCCATTTTCTTCTCGAAGTAATCCAAGAAATCTTGGGCTGTAAAAGGAGAGCGAACTACAGGTGGTTGTCCATGAATAAGTGTTGCCACCGTGTCAAACAAGAACTTTGAGATATGCTTGTTTTTGTTGATCAAATCAGAGTAGTAAGTCCGCTTTGTAGCCAATAATGCATGCTTATAGTCTAAGATAGCATCACGCCACGCAAGCTGGAATACTTCTAATTTTAAACTACGCCATTTCCGTTCTAGACCTCTAGCCTTATGCTTGAGGTCACACAAGTAATCATTGAACCAAGGTGACTGTGTTTTGGGGGAGCGCGGTTTTAATAAAGGCGGCGCAATCATGTCAAGTGTAGTTTTGAGCACTGAGTTTAAACCGTCCACAAGACTGTCTACTGACTGGGCATTTCCCGTATCACCTAATTTCTTCCTTCCCACCTCAACCCTCCTTTCTGATTTCCTTCCTTCATTTTTTCTCCCTCTATCCCTCTTCATTCACTCATCACTTTCATTTTTTTCTTTTTTGCTTACTTCTGCTCCTTCTTTCTATTCCTTCCTTCATCTCTCAGCCCTCCTTTCTGAAAAACTTCCTTGATTTCTTCCTTCCCTTGTCTCTCTTTTGTTTTCTCTCTCTTGTCCTTCCCCTTGCCTCCTTACTCCCCCATCCCTGCTTTCTTATTTACTATTTCATTTCTTCCTTTCTACATGTCTTCCTTTCCTTATCTCTTTTTTCCTCTTTTCTTTCCGTCTTTCTTACTTCCTTCTGCTCTACCTTGGTTCCTCCTCTCATGATTCCCTTCCTTCCATTCTTCCTCTCTACATGTCTTCATTTCCTCATTTTTTTCCTCTTTCTGTCTTTCTTACTGCCTTATGTCCTTACTCTCTTCATTTCTTCCTCTGTCCTCTCCTTCCCTTCTCGCTCTCTCTTTTCTTCTTTCCTTCCGCTGTCATCCCCCCTTTCTTCCATCTCTCTCTTTCCCAGTACCAAAAGCAAAATGCAACAACATTCCCATGATGCAACGCATTCTTGAAAAATTCAGTATTTCTGTGAATTCCAAATGTTTCACTGTATTCCAAATGAAAAGTGCGTTTGATAAGTGCACAGGCAGCAGAAAGACGAGCAGCAATTAGTGCATTCTGTGCCCGTGTGTGACGAGCTGAAGCACCACCAAACAGTGAGTGACCAACGGGCCAGAGCTTCATGTCGCACAGGAAGATGATTAAAAACAGAAAAAAAAATAGCTCAGAACTCTTTTTTTCACCTCAGCTTCAGATGAGCTGGTCTTGGCTTGGATGAGGAGCCAAGTGGAGCAGCGAGCACAGAGGAGCTCCCACTGATGATGAAGGGCTTCATTGTGTTTTCACACTTTCATCTGTTGAGTCTCTGATCAGAGGATGTTTCACACTAATCACACACACACCACCACACACCAATCCTCAGCAGGAATCCTGTTCAGAAAAGTCAGCACCTCAGCTCAAAAAAATAAATAAAACCACGACCTCCGAGCTCTCGCCGCGCACGATGTGCAAACCCAGCTGCGTAAAACTCTATGAATTAACGGCTGTGCTACATCGCTCCTGCAGCCACGGACCACACTGAAACAAGGTAAACGAAAAAGACAGACAGGCTCGTACCTGCTGATCCCTCCGGACGCCCAAAGTGGAGAAATTGAACTTCTGACGCGTCCGGCTGAGCGTTCGTTGTGCGTGTGCGCCACTCAGAACCTTCTGCTTCAGACCTGTGATGGAATGCAGAACGCCAAGATCGATCAGGAGGTGCTGAGGCTGTGGGAGAAGCCCAGACTGTGAGGAACAGACGGCGGTACTCCGACACAGACCGGATGTCGCTGTTCGAACGCTGTCCAGCAGCGCGTGGTGCTGAATGAGACTCCAGGGGTGGCTGAGATTTCCCACTTTCTTCTTTTCCTCCTCCTCCTGCTTCATTTGCTTGCCTGCACAACCCCCAACCCCCCCGCCAGGAAAGACTGGAAATTATCTGTGCGTTATTTTAAAGCGCCACAAAGACATGGCAACAAAATAAGGTCCGCGTAAAAGACGATACTTAAAAAAAATCGACAACTTAACGATAGATATGATACATATATGATGAATGCATTCTTCACTTTTGGGTATAATATTATCTGTGTGTCGTGGTAAAAGTGTTATTTCAGTTTGTTTTTGTTTTTACGCAATAAAAACTCAGAGGTGACCGCATGCATGTGTGGAAACGGATCTGTTCCTCTGTTTGTCACAGTCTCCCGTGGATCTAGACGCGTCTCCGTGTTTTTGATCCACAGTTGGAGCCGTGGACGCGCACTCTGATCACTCACAGGACAAGAGGTGCGGCAGAAAACGTGTTGAAATTCATTCTTAAAGCGCCGACTAGCGCCTCTGTGGACGCACTGCTGATGTTCGAAGACTGGAGGCAGTCCGCAGCGCGCGGCGCGCACAGTGCATCTTTACGCACGCTGCTTCCTGGTCAGTGATTAACGCATATTTCATCTGGTCGCGTGCGCACCAATGGCTTTTCTTCATGCGTTTGTCACTAAGGCCCTGATTGCAGTTATTGATCTATTAGCTCGATCAGGCGCACTGCTGCAGTGGAGTGAAGGAACAGAGCTGTGTGTTTGTGAAAGTCTCCCTCTTCCAATTTGAGGGCAGTTCCCCCACAGCTGCAGCCAGTGTGGAAGGAATATTGGAATATAGTGCTTCCTTATTTGAATGAATGTCTCCATGTGCTTTCCCGAAGGTGAAAAAGAAGCCAGCAGGCTGCAGAGTTTCCTGCTATGATGCTACTTATTGATAGAACAGTTTCCCTGTGGATAGAGACATTCTGTTAAATCTTATATATATATATATATATATATATATATATATATATATATATATATATATATATTAATATATAATATATATATTTACAATTTACAGAATAGTTTGTTTTCTTTTATAGTTTGCACATTACCTTTAATTTAACAAACAGTTGAGCAGCTAACTACTGATTTTGAAGAAAATCTTTCAAATGATGACACAAGCATGAAATCTGCCAAGAGCATTCACAGTGGAGTACTCTTCAGAATTAGCTGATGAGGCAAGCAAAAATCAAACTTTTACTTTTTAAAAAACTGATGTCTTTTTTTTTTTTAAGTGAATGATTAATAAATCATGATTTCTGGATGTAACTGGTCAATCGTTGGACAGTGAAATTGTCCAAATGGCATAATCTGAAATGTAAATCCTAAATTTCCATTCACGGAATTTATTGTATTTTATTGTAACAGTGAATGAAAAATAAATGTTTTTGTGTCTGTCCTGCTAGAGAAAATTAAATGTTCAATTTCAATTTAATTTGTTAAATTTATAAAGCGCCAACTTGCGACAGCGCTTCACACAAAACAATTCAAAAATGTTACTTTATGCTGAAAAATGCTATGCCATGTGAATATTTATACATTACAATAAATTTAAATTAAAAAGGTCTCTTGGGTGATAATTAATGGCAGAATCAGGTTTGGCAGTTCAAGAAAAAAATTTAAAGACCCACTGTTCACAAATTCATCAACAATTTTCACAGGTATGGAGGAAATCCAATATTTTAACACTGCTTCTCTTCCTCTCTGTGGGTGCACAGTTAACATGGTTTGATATAAAAATGTAAATAATGGCAGTTCACCATTAATATGTGCAATAACCTGCGCTTTGATACAAAACACGTTACAAACACTAATCACACTGAACAGAAAAAAGTTCATGTCATCTGACAGTGGATAGATAACACGCCATTCCAGCAGGGGGCAGTAAACCATCTTTATATTAAAAGCATGAGTGCGTGTGTGTGAGACTATTTAGCAAGTTCAACGTAAGCACATAATATAATTGTAAATGTGTGAAAAATACATGGATGACAAAAGAAAACGAAAACACCTATTTCCATTGTGGTCCATTTAAAAATCAAATAACAAAATAGAAGTAAAAATAAAAATAATAATACGAGCGAAGCGCCGTACAGCAGCGTGAAGCTCACTCATGGTACAGGGAGTCTTAAACAGAAAGTGCCAAATTTTGAGCCCACAGTGAAACAGAAAATGTCAAATGTTGAACACTTCTTGCATTGACAAGACAGGAGATCTCATGGGATCTCGCCGGAATTCAGATTGAAACAGGAAGTGCCACATTTTGAGTCCACAGTGAAATGGGAAATGTCAAATGTGTTTAACTTTGGAAAGTTTTTTTTCAATAATTCCCCCCAGTTTTGATTTTATTATTATTATTATTATTATTATTAACCTCTTCTTTGGTATGTTGTTTTTGCTGTTGTATTTAATCCTCTGTAAGATTTCTGTGTAACTTTGTCTCATTAAATAATTTTTAAAAAATCAAATGTTGAACACTTCCTGGTTTGACAATAAATGAAATCTCACGGGAATTCAGTGGGAGGTTGAGAATGAAACAGGAAGTGCTAAATTTTGAGTTCACAGTGAAACAGGAAATGTCAAATGTTGAACACTTCCTGGCATGGGTGTAGGTGGGTTGCGCTCGACTTCTCTGAAATCTGATTGGACACCCCAGGTGCCGCAGCATGACATGTCTGGTTGACAAGAGCCATTTTGAAACTGGGGACACATATTGACTACTAGGTCCCTCCTGTACAGAAGTTGGTGCTGTTTCCACAAAAACTTTGAATCCGCCTTAGTAGAAGAAGAAAATGTTTGAGCCACTTTTGAATTTGAACACATCGTCTGAACCACGGACTCCTAGTTATACTGATGAGTAAACAGCCACTTTCTAATGTCTAAAATTATCTTCCTTAAACTCAAACTGATAGGGAATCTTTACAACTTGGTATAAATTTAATTAAAACTATAAAATACAGCTTCCTGATGGAGTAGAGGAGGTTTTTCTTAAAAAGAAGACCTGAAAGTTTAGCTAATTTGGCCATATTGTGCAGCCCTACTGTGTAGTAGCTTGAAAAGTTAGAATCAGAATTTATAAAAACATAAAAAAGAAAAACTTAAAGTGGCAGGGGGTTAACGGGTGAAGTTGGGGGAGGTCCCAGAAGCAGAAGATTTTTAACCATGCATATGGTCCTCAGAAGCATTTACTGAAAAAAAAAGTTTGACGGTCCTAAATTACATGGTGAGGAGTCTTTTCCAGGCATGTGAGATGCAAATGAAGGAAATGCTTAAAATGGCGCCGATTAAGAGGGCCGTAGTTGGGGGTTCTGGGGGGGCAAAGCTCCCCAGAAGCAGATTTTTGCTATGCTTATGCTCCCAGCATATTTACTGAAAATAAAGTGTGACAGACCTAAATGAGATGGTGAAGACTGTTTTTCTAGGCATGTGAGAATGCAAATAAAGAAAATTCTTAAAGTGGCAGGGAGTTAAGAGGGCCGTAGTTGGGGGGGGGATCTGGGGCAAATTTGAAGAGTTTTAGCCATGCTAATGCTCTCCAGAAGCATTTACTGAAAAAATCTGAAGAACCTAAATGAAATGCTGAAGAGCTTCGCTCGTTCATGTCTGTGACATAGTGTGTATGTGATAACAAGAACTAAGCACTTTATAAATACAGTGAAACAGTAACATTTTAAAAATTACATAATTAACAGGAAATAAAAGGGTTGAGTTCTTCTTCTAAAAATGTGAGGTCTAAGGTGATGAAAACATTCTGGACTCACACAACATTCCTACTCATTATAGAAACTTTGCACAATTTATTACCACCCTTGGAAAATGTGAGCTAGCTATTATATAAACACTACCCAATCTAGAGTCCGTGGATCTCCACGACCAACATGCTAGTTCCATTTATTATATACTCAGCAGTGCTCATTGGAATAGTAAATTGTACATACTGATGGGGTGTATGTGAGAGCCAAAATAATATTCTAATGACAATAACAAATGCAAGCTCTGTAACACTGGCTGCTTTGTTCACATTAAATTGCGTTCAGCGCGAAGTGCCTGTTTCCACTTCAACATATCAGGCTTCATGTGTACACTCTGTCTGACACATGCATCTCTCTCTGGCTGCCTTCAGCAGTAGGGATGGACCGGTGTGCAACTGGCTGGGTTCCATCAGGACAAGGTGTGGGTGGTTGGTGCAGTGATGCATGACTTTAGTTGCATGCTCCCAGAGCTGACCTGACCTGATGGATTCATTGAATTTGTAATAAAATATGTGTGTATAATTTCTTGATGGCTTCCTGGCACGTGAGGAAATGTTTAAAAATGAAAATGATGAGTGAGTTTACTGCTCATTAGAAGTGTGGGAACAGGGCTTTGAAAGCGATTTTAATAAATTGCTGGTGTTTGCTGTGATTATAACCCACAGGGTTTCAAATGTGGAAGCACTCAGACAAAAGTAACATCCAACATGAAGATAAAAATGGATACAGACTGAACTGCAACTTATTGTTTGCATGACAGCTTGAAAGAAGAAAAAAAACACAGCTTTGAGGAACAGCAGATAAAGAGAAGAATGGACCAACTTGAACTGGAAGCTACAGCTCTTTTCAAGCACAGTTGAATGCTGTGAATTTCAATTTTGTCAAACGTTCTAAGCATTAATGCAAAAAATAAATAAAAAAATGTGAGTCTGCAGCTTGGGAACACATGAGGGAAGATATGTATTGCTGCAAAGTACATCAGTAACAATGGATGTTCAACCAAAGGTGAACGTGGGTTGGAAATGCATCACAGAAATATGTCAGTTGTGATCTTATAAAGCAAACGTGTGCAGGAAAGGTGACGGGATGAATCATCAGTGGAAAGATCGACAGCAAGTGTGGTCCCTGCCAACATGAGATATTCTTACACTGAAAAAAAGAGAATAGTTGAACCAACTTAAAAAAGTGTTACAATTGGTAAACCTGAATGAATTAAGTTGTTTGAACTTACAAACTTAAGTTCAAACAACTTAATTCATTCAGGTTTTACCAACTCTAACACTTTATTAAGTTGCTTCTTTTTTTAGTGTATATTTATCTGAAGAGGACACACTCATGCTCACTCATCTTCAACCACTTATCTGGGATCGGGTCGCAGGGCAACAGCTCCTGGTGGGAATCCCAGACTTCCCTTTCCTGGGCCACATTATCCACCTCTGACTGCGGGATCCCGAGGTGTTCCCAGGCCAGTGTGGAGATATAATCTCTCCACCTAGTCGTGGGTCTTCACCAGGGTCTCCTCCCAGCTGGATGTGCCTGGATCCTTACCAGATACCTGAATCACCTCAGCTGGCTCTTTTCAATGCAGCAGGAAGGAGCAGCGGCTCTGCTCCAAGCTCCCCACAGATGACCGAGCTTCTCACCATGGTGGAGACACCAGCCGCCCTCTTGAGGAAACCTATTTTGACAACTTGTACCTGCGATCTATTATTTCAGTCATGACCCAACCCTCCTAACAACAGGTGAGAGTAGAAATGAAGATTGACCAGTAGATCAAGAGCTTCACCTTTTGGCTCCGCGCCCTTTTCATCACAACAGTTCAGATGCAACACCGTCCCTGCTGCACCGATTCTCCGCTCAATCACGCTCTCTTGTCCTCTCACTCATGAACAAGACCCCAAGAGCACACAACAAGGTTTAAAGCTCTCAATAAGTGCTTGGAACAAGGTGCAGAGGATGAAGGTACGGAGCTGAATGTTTCGAGACAAAGAAACACAGAAACACGGAGTGGTTAACATGTTCTGCAGAAACATTTTGGAAAAGGGATCAACTGTTTTTGCAGCTGCTGACTGGTTACCAGTCTGGTGACGTTTGACACAGATGCCCTCATTCTTATGTGGATGCTGCAGTACTGCAGAAGCTTTAGCAGCCAATGTGAGAATTCTTTATGGAGGTTGTGTCCGTTTGTTGGTTTAATAATTAGCAAGATCATGCAAAAACTTAATGACCCAAATTTGATGAAATTTGTGGAAGAGAGGGACATGGCCCAAGGAAGAATCCATTACATTTTACTGCAGATCCTGACTTTAATCATTTACACTGGACTTAATCCTTGAGGTCAACGCTTAGATAGAAGATAAGAATCCAGGATATCAGTGATCATCTATCATGATCCAAATTCAGTAACCGGGATCAAATAACAGCAGCAAGGAGAAGTCGAGCAATCAAGATGAAAGGTCAGATATCAGGACATATTCACTTTATGGAGTAACTTATTTAGATGATCAAAAATTTGTCATCTAATCATTGTTTTTTTTTTAACATACACTGTTTATTATATGAGTAAAATTCATTTCAAATTTAGAGCTCTCAAGAAAAGCTAATCACTCTTACCCCTAAACACAATCAGTAATTTACAGCTCAATTCCCAAAGGTTGTTATAAGAAAGATCAGATATAATGTTTAAAGCTACAGTGTGGAGAATGTAGGGGTGGTTATTAGCAAAAATACACTATATCATTCAAAACCACCTGTTCATTAATGCATATCACATGCAACAACAAATCCATGTGTTTTCATCAGCTTAGAGCCCCCTCATGGAGGCAGCCATGTTGCACCGCCATATTGATACAGTAGCCCAAAAGGGACACACTTACACTGACTTTTGCATTTTGCAGTGTAGCCCGAATACTGAAGGCAAACGAAGAGGAATCCGGAGTTGCTCTGCTATACAATGTCTTCTGGTGGTTAGCGCGAGCTAACAAGTTTGAGAACCCTAAATTTTTGTTAAACAGGGGCTCATACCTGTTATCACAAGACGGGGAAAAGGACTACAAAAGAAACAAAATTGTGACCAGTGAAATCATTATGCAATCTGCAATCTCACCACTAGAGGACATTAAATCCTACACACTGCAGCTTTAAGTATCACAAAGTTGTATGAAAGAAATATCTCTCTAAATGAAAATGTTTTCTTTTTAAAACAAATTGTAAAAGTTGGTGTAGAGCTTCATTAGTTGAATTATTGAAGTGATGAGAGCATCGGCAGAATTAATAAATAATCTTGGTTGCAATAAAAGTCAGCCTATGTTGCACCCTTGGGCAGTCACATGAGCCCCGGTGCCCATAAAATTATTCTGCTCTCTCTTAACCGTCATCCATCCAGTACTGCGGGCAGCAGGATTTGATTAGCTCTCCTCTCGTGCCGTAATGACAGCCTGGTGATGCAGACAGAGATACAACCTCAGCAGATGCACAGGCACACTCATGTTAAAATGCCAAATAAGAAATGAAAATGAATTGTGCCTGAATTTTGTCTACGGAATAACCAGGTGATTACTTGGTGAGATGTCATCCTGTTCACAGAGGTGTGATTTGTGTCCCCAATTTCTGCTCATGGGTTCTCGTCTCTCTCTCTTCCCACAGAGGCGAAACAGCCTAACAATGCTCTTAATGAAAGCATCTCGAGTTGCTTGTCTTCTGCAGTTCAATGTGCTGCGACAAATAAATTTGCTGTCACGGTGCTGACGTCCAGCAGCACGGTCACGTTGACAACAGATGTATTGTCTGTAATTCTGTAAGGCTGAATAATGAGTCATTGATACAACATAAAGAAAGGCAATAAAAACACTCTGAATGCTTGCTAAATTAGAAAGTTTTTTTTTTTACTACACTGTAAAAAAAACACTGAAATTAACAGTGAAATCCTGTGACATCATGACGTAAAAAGAAAAAACAATGGAGAATTGTTTAATTTACAGCAATAATGTGTTAAAATGTGGAATGAAAGTGAGCTGTGACTTTCACAGTACAAATATGTTAAAATAATCATATATCATTGTAGAATTTTCAAATGACTGTAGTTTAAACACAAAAAAAACTTAAGACCAAAAAGTGTTCAATACAATTAGATTTTACAGATGAGAATTTTCACAGATGCAGTAAAATACTGATAATTATGTTGTTGTTTTTTAAAGACACGAAGTGTGTGTCTAAACTATAGATTTACAGAGTGTAACATATGGTTTGTTTTCTTAATGATGAATGAAAATGAAGTTTAAGATATATTTATTAACTTAGAGATGTTCATGTATCCATCCACTGATTTGACTAAAGAAAACTGCTGAACAGAGATCATGATCCTTACATTTAGTTTGTCCAATTTCTTATGGCCTCTGAAAATAAAACTACATAAGTCTATAGTACAAACATATCCTGAGTGGTTCATTTCAACTTTATTGGGCTGATGCACAGAGGCAAACTGACACACACACACACAAAAAAAATGGGTCATTGTCCAAATACTTATGGACCTGACTATATTTTCATTCCATATTCTCATGTTTTCATTACATTTTCTTATTTTTCACTCAGTATTGCTGGTGCTAAAGTACATATTTTAATGTAAGGGTTAAATTGACAAATTTAAAATGGAATAAGCACTTGGGTTGTTGGAAAAATTGATTTACGTCAGAACTGCGATTCTTATCCTTATCGATTCACAATCAAGTCAGAACTTTCAAAAATAGATTTTTAAAATAACGTTGTCTCTGTTTCGATTAAATTTTTCCTCACTGCCGTCAATGTGGAGTTGCTGCCGCGTGTCCGATCTCGTCTTCCAAAACAGCAGTTCGCGCCACGTTAGCAAGTTAACTCGGCTCATTAGCATGGAGCAGCAACAAATTCAACACTATCCGTCAATGTTAAAAACAAGTGTTTGTGCACACTTTGGATTCTATAATATCCCAAACAAGAAGGAATTTCATATGACCAATTCAGTATTCAACAAATACTCAGGTGCATTTAGCGTGTCATTATCCCGAGTTGAAAATAGTTAAAAGCTGCAGCAGCAACATCATTACAAATGTGCAAAAAGAATAACTTCTGTTTCATTTCAAAAGACATGTGCCCCTACAGTGTTGTGCAAACGAATACCTTTATTGAATGGACTGCAGTTATATAGCGCTTTTCCATCTGCATCAGGCGCTCAAAGCGCTTCACAAATAATGCCTCACATTCACCCCGGTGTGAAGGTGCTGCCATACAAGGTCCTCACTACACACCGCAACTAGGGGATTAAGACTATCACCTCCCCTTACCTCTTTATTCATAGATTTGCTTTTTTCCATTGACTTTTTCAAATATAAAACTACATATTAGACAAACGTTGCCACACTTTCTTAGCACACTGCAGCACACTTGAGTAAATCCTAAAATTAGCAGCTGTATATACTGAATTGATTGAAACTGATTTTTACCTGAGGCCATCAATTATGGCCATCGGGTGTTGCAAAGACTTTGCGTCCCTCTGTCTGTGCTCAGCACAAGTCCAGTCCTATTTCTGCATCACTCTTGCGTCCATTTTGGCTAAATATAACACCTTTATCATATACAGTATAATGTAAAAGTTACTGAGAAACAAACACTTCTAAAACAGGAAATGCTGTTTTTTGTCACCTGATAAAACCTGTGGAGTGATTTACATCAAGCGAACGTTAGCATGGTGATGTCACGTCCTGGTCTAGCTAACTGCTACCTGCTTCGTTGTGTGAAAATACAACCTCTTTGTCATATTATGTGAAAGCTACTGAGAAATAAAAACTTTGAAAACTGGAAACACTATTATAGTTCTTTGTTTTTGAAATGTTTGAAACTATATCAGACTTGTTTTCAACATTCTGTCTTGTGATGTGTGTGTGTACATACAGTATGAGTAAACTTTAAGAATACTTTAAGGAGTATATTTTTAGTATATAAATAGTAAGCTACAAGTAATATGCCAAGCAAAATTAAAGTATAAAAAGTAAAATAATGAAATAACCAATGTGTATAACAGTATACTTTAAGTATACGATAATAAACTAAAAATAGGATTCAAAGTATACTACTAGTACAACGGCAGTATATCGATAAGTGCACTTGTGGTATACTTTAAGCATAGGAGAGGGATATATCAAGTACACTGATAAGTGTACGTGTGGTATACTTTAAGCATACAAGAGGGATATACCAAGTACATTGGTAGTATCTAGATGAGTGTACTTGTTGTATACTTTAAAGTGTACTTTTGCAAACTTAAAACGAACTTTAAAATATACTTTTATGAACTTGAAATGTTCCAATTTAGTCCGAAAAAGAATTAAATTTGTGTACTTTCTAGTATACTAACAGTACACGGCCTGTAGTATACTTGCTATACTGAAGGATACTTAATAAAATGAACTTTAAGTATACTACTTTTTGCTAAGGGTTACAAGACATCTAGCGGATATTAGCATGGTGACATCACTTCCTGCTCTAGCTAGCTGCTAACCACTTCGTTTGTGTGTAAATAAAACCTCTGTCATATATTATGTAAAAGCTAGCAAGAAATAAACACTTCTAAAACAGGAAACAATGTTTTTGTAACCTGATAACACCTCTGGAGTGATTTACAAGACATGATCTTAATAATAAATGTAAATAACAATAAATGTATAATTATACTAATTAAACAACTGCAAATTATAAAAAAACATAACACTCATATGGCCGTGGGTATTTTAGCATTGCCTTATATTTGATTCTAAAATCACTGTGAATCCAAAATCGACTTTATATTGCATCATGACCTTATGAATCGGAATGTAATTGAATTGTGAGATACTGAAAGATTCAAACGCACTGAAATCCAGTAAATCTCTACAAAAATCCTGGTGTTTCTACAGACAATAATCAAAATGTCCAGCTGTGTTTGCATCTTTAGCTAGATCAAAAAAGCGCTGACCTTGCATATATAAAATAACATTTCATTTTTTATGTTCGCCACGATCAATATCTATTTATGTGTGATTTACACAGTTTGACCTTTTTTAAAGTGGTGATAGATGTCGGGATTGGAGAAGCAGTTTGAGCACGGGCAGAGAAATGGAATTCTGGGCACGGGGCCACAGCTCTGTCTGGCCCACAATCTCCACTGGCAACAGCAGGGAGCTCCAGAGATGTAAACCTAACAGCAGGGGACCTGCACAGCATTAGATCACAGTAAACTATCCTCTCCTGTGTACTGTTATTTGTGTTTACATGATGTATGCTGGCCACCTTGTATACAGGTTTATCACAACTCATTATGAGTCTGTATTGCTTCAGAAAGAATGACCCACCCGCTGGAGGGTGCAGAGGCCAGCGCGCTCTTTGTGCAAGTCCCAAGCCCAGATAAATGAGGAGGGTTGTGACAGGAAGGGTATCCGGCGTAAAACCTGAGCACAATCCAATATGCACATCACAAATCGGATTTCCACACCGCAGATACTGTCGGCCAGCAGGATACCGGCAAGAACTACACTTCATGTTGTGTGGCTGCAGCGTGTGTCGGTGAGAATGTTAGTAGTACGAAAGGTGAACGGGGAAACAGAGGATAGAAAAGACGACAAGTAAGTGCAAGAGACCCAGTGTAAAGGGATAAGAACCAAGACTCTTCTACCATGGGGAGGATGGGAGGAAAAATGGTGCGGGGTTTAAAAATAAATTACAGCAAGCATTAAGAAGCAGCTTGGATTGAACATGTTTTTGTTTGTTTTATCCTTAATACAAGGCAAAGCTACTAAGGCGACAAGTATAGACTGACTTTAAAGCTAGATATATTGAAATTTATCTACTGAAGAATGTAATATACACTCATCGGCCACTTTATTAGGTACACCTGTTCAATTGTGTGTTAATACAAATAGCTAATTAGCCAATCACATGGCAGCAACTCAATGCATTTAGGCGGCTAGACAGTGTGAAGACGACATGCTGAAATTCAAACTGAGCACCAGAATGGAGAAGAAATGAGATTTAAGTAACTGAACGTAGCACGGTTGTTGGTGCCAGATGGGCTGATCTGAGTATTTCAGAAACTGCTGATCTACTGGGATTTTCACTCACAACCATCTCTAGGGTTTAAAAAGTATGGTCCAGAAAAGAGATGATATCCAGTGAATGGAAGTTGTGTGAATGAAAATGCCATGTTGATGTCAGAGGAGAATGTGCAGACTGGTTGAATGGGAGACTGTGTGATGCTGTCATGTCAGTATGGACCAACATCTTACAGCACCTTGTTGAATCTATGCCATGAAGAATTAAGGCAGTTCTGAAGGCAAAAGGGGGTCCAACCTGCTACTAGCAAAAGTGTACCTAATAAAGTGGCTGGTGATTACTGTCTGTACTTCATATTATACTGCAATATGAATTTTAGGCCATATTGCCCAGCCCTAATATACAGAAGAAGAAGACTGATATTCCGTCACTGTCAAATTCACCTTTTTCAGGTTTTGTGGGTAAAGGATATGGACGCACTTATTTTCCCTTTCGTATGGCTAGCATACTGGTATAGTTTTGTTCTACGCTTTTTACTCTTTTAATTCGTTTTATTAGTAAACAGAGCGCGCCGCAGCCTCAACTTTACCTAAATTCTGGGTCTTTTAGTGAAGCTTAGGGCTGGTCTCCGGTGATCCCCTTAGTATTTCCTGTTTTCTTGTTGTTTAATGCTGACAAATTATACAGTATTTCTTGTCTTTCTGATGCCTGATTCTGTTTTTTCTCTCTGTTTAAGGTGCAGCTCCATCCAGAGATGGGTGTGGTATTTGTACGGGCGGCCCTCCTGTCCTGTGCACCAACAGCATTTCCTGTATATTAATTTTGTGAATTGTTCTGTAATTTATGTCTGTAGCATGGCCCAAGCAGAGGGTCACCCCCTTTGAGTCTGGTCTGCTTGAGGTTTCTTCCGCAGAGGGAGTTTTCCCTTACCACTGCTGCTCTGGGGATTAGTAAGGTTAGACCTTACTTGTGTGAAGCGCCTTGAGGAAACTGTTGTGATTTGGCGCTATATAAATGAAAATAAATTGAAATTGACTCAAATGTGGTGAGGCTGAGGTGAAAAACAAAGGTTTATTGAATGAGGATAAATGGTACTGAATTATTGGTCGTGATGGTGGGAGCAGAATATGACGGGCACGGTGGAGCCAGCAATGGAGCTGATGGATGACTGGAACTGTGTGAACAAAGGGGTCAGAAATAAACAGATACCAAAGAATGACAATAGACAAACACTGGGACCAGGTTACCACAGAGCCAAAGTGAAGTGTCTTGTGTGTGTGGAGTGGAAAGAGTGGGGTATAAATTCAGAGTAGGTGATTGGTAACAGGTGTTCTTCACAGGTGGCCGTCACAGGTGTGGATAATCAGTGTCTGTTATTATTCAGCTGTGATTTACGGTGTAACCACAACTTATCTTTGCATCATATCTCATAACAAATGTGATGTTAGAGAAAACCATTCAGCCTTCATTTCAGCAAATACTGTTTACTTGTGCAACTGATGTTTTTCTATCCTTTATGGAACTACTCTTGATAATATAACACTTAAATCATCACCTTTTTTACATCCACCAAGGACCTAATAAAATCATCGCCATTTATTTATTTGTCTGTGTGTCTGTCTGTTGGCAGGATTACGTCAAAACTACAGCATGCACTTTGATGAAATTTTCACCACAGTTAGAAATTAGGCAAAGAAAGACTCCATTAAATTTTGGAGGTGATTTGGATCCAGATTCTGGATCAGGACTTCAATTTGTAGGCTTTACTTTGTCAGATTTTAAGGATTACATCCAAACTGCTGAACAGATTTTCACCACCCACTGGTGTTAGGCCTTAAAAGACTCCATTAAATTTTGATGATCTGGATCCGAGTCCGGATTCTGGATCACAATTTCATTTTGTGAACTTTTAAGGATTACGTCAAAACTACTTCATGGATATGATATCACAATGTAAAACCAAGATCAGGAAGACACTGTTTTGTTTCATCACTATCAGATTGCAACATCTTGATGAGTCGGACCATTCTGGATCAGGATGGAATTATTGCATAGATCGTGTAATCTAGATCCAGGTAAAGTCCAGGACATGATGTGAATCACATTTCTCTTATTTTTGAGTTCTCGTCAGCCCTTGGCGGACGTCTTTAATCTCAGATTGCTCTTGCTTTGAAGAATAATTTTGAATGAGGCTGGAAATTGCATGTAATTCCCGTGTCCCTCCAGCATTGAGATTATTTGTGGAGATGTGTGATTGACAGGAAGATCATTTAATATTGTAATATTAGAAGTGGTGGCCCAGAAAAGTGTCTAACCAAAGCATCACTGATTCCATTCCCTGATTGAAAAGTTGAAGTGTGGCTCAAGAAGCTGAAAGTACTAGACTTGTCTCACCATCATTGCTGCTACCACTATGGTACACTGGAGCAATATCACTAATCCCAAAATTGTTCCTGATGTGCAACTAAGCATCTTGCATGCTAGCGCCTAACATCAGTGTGTCAATGTATAGGGCCATTAATCGCTCTGAGGTGGTTTGAGCATCTGCTGAGACGGAAAAACGCTATAGCAATGCAGTCCGGTTAATATGTTTGCACAGCGTGCAGTATATCCTGTGGGTGCTCAGGCTGAGTCGACTCCCTGATCTCATTTGCAGCGTCCCTTTATATCTACCATACATTTCAACATAAAATAGAAAACATCATTGCTTATGTAAGTGCAGTGCAGATAGCAGATAATCAACGCGTTAACCTCTTCATGCCCTGCAGAGTACACTTAAGGTTGCACAGAATTGATAGAATGACTCCTGTACTGAAAAATGAAGCCACCGTGGAAGAGTCGAGCTTTGCAGTTCTTTGAATGACTGCTTGAGCCTGGCTCCAGAGATACCGCATTAAATTGGATGAATGTGTATATAACTCATTGAGTTTAAGCTATTTTAAGCCATAAAGTTATGATTAATTAGGAGCATGGTCACATGACTGCTGCTAGCTGTGAACGTGACACTTTATGACAAATAGCTGATATAATAGCTTGCTGTGTGGTTAATCCTCTGTTTAAAAAAAAAAAAAAAAAAAGGAGCCGTGTGTGTGTGTGTGTGTGTGTGGTTGGGTTGGGGGGACCCAACGCTTAACCACTAGACCACACCGTTGTCATTCAAACGAATGACTTTCACATTTTCTTTTAACATTAAAGCTTTTCTTTTTGCCAGCGTGCGCCATTTTTCTTTGTTCTTTTGTTTTCACCTTTTCCTTTACTGTAACGTTGAAACTTTACAATGTTGCAGGAGTTCCGCCAATGGCAGCCATTTTTCTTTGGTCTTTTGTTTAGTGGAGTAATCTCACAAGCTGACCTTCACAGGAGAGTTTGGAAATTGGGAATTTCTGCAGAATGGCCGTTGTTTGGGGGGATTTTTTTATTGTTTTTAGTGGGCCGCTGGCTGTGTTTGAGGGGTGGCCGCTCTTGAGAGGTGAAATCAATAATAAGACAGTTGTTGCCGTAGAAACGTGGCTGTATATGCAGGGTGGCCACTAATGAAGGGGACCACTGTACGCAGGCATTTTTCCCACACACGTTTCCACAAAACCAAAATGTTTTCTGTTTGTGTCAAAACAGTCTTCTGTTGAACAGCTCACACTTTTTGAATAAGGAAGCTTCTGCCCAGAGATCCTGTTTACTGCATGATGTACGCGAATGTCCACCCTCACCTACTTTTGCTGAATATTACCCCCAGTCTGCACAAATTACATCTGACTATTGACTGTTTTGGACAGAGATGTATCTTAGAATCACAAATCTGTTAAGCATCTTCAAAAATTTCCTGATCACTCAATGTTCTACAGCGACAGTTTTGCTACTGCTTACACCCGATGTGCACGATTGGCATCTTTTTTTTTTTTCACCCACCAATAATGCAGACACTCAAGCATCACAAATCCGTAATGAGAAACTGCCCTAAGTCGGATTTATCAGAGAATTTTCCATATTTGTACTTGGATCCTTGTTGGGGATCCTGCAAATTCAGAGCAGTCTGGGCAACTGAATCAAGCTGCTATATAGGCCTTGGGGCCTATATAGGACTCTGTAGTGTCCATAGTGTCAAGTAGATGAGAGTCTACGGCTCCCCCTTGGATGAGACACCAACCCGACACAGGTTACTTCCCAACTGAGGCTTGGACCCATTTAGAAGTGGGTGGACTGAGACAATGCAGATTAAGCCACCCACTCTCATGCCATTTTGTGATGGGCTCACATGAAGTAAATTAATCTATAAATTTGTGATATATCATGAAAAGCGCCACTTTTTTCATGACTGGAGCACAAAATGTAGGGAGGTCTGTGGGGGTTATGGTGAGGGTTAGGGGAAGGGCTGAAAATGGTAAAATAAAAACGACAATACGAAAATGTGACTCATTTCGTGATGAGAGCACCAACAAAAAGCATGAGACTGAGCCGGATTAAGTGTTTTGTCCAAGCACACAGACAGATAGCATGAGTGGGGTCTGAGGTCTACATATTGGCAGGCCAGCAACTTATCCACTCAGCTATCTGTGCTATATATAGTTACTGCAGTCCAGGCAATCACCCTTTCCTTCACAGACTGGGACAACAAGTCCTTCACTCCAGTTCATCAGGATGATACCTGTCTTACAGATCAAAGCAAAGACTCAAAGCCCAAAGCAAAGCC
Organism: Thalassophryne amazonica; assembly: GCF_902500255.1. Taxonomy (NCBI): domain Eukaryota; kingdom Metazoa; phylum Chordata; class Actinopteri; order Batrachoidiformes; family Batrachoididae; genus Thalassophryne; species Thalassophryne amazonica. The sequence continues at coordinate 96,976,462 of NC_047108.1, read as the reverse complement.
CAAAGAACAGAATCTCAATCTGCCTGAAGGAACTCAGCTCCAATAGTTCCTGGAGATTTCTCTACCCTCAACTGTTTCACTCCTGTTGCAATCTTGGCAACATTTGGTGGTTTGCAATTGACTGGAGAAACAGCCAAAAGTACCCTGCCAGTGGAGATATTGAACACTCAATCATTCTTGTGTACACTCCAACTGCTCACTCAGCTTCTCAAGTGTTGCAATCTGGGCATCCATTGATTCTGGAAGATCACAAAATCCACCCATGAAGGTCAATAAAATGGTAAATGGACTGCATTTATATAGCACTTTTCCATCTATATCAGAAGGTCAAAGTGCTTTACAGTGATGCCTCTTATTCATACTCACACACCGATGTCAGGGTGCTGCCATGCAAGGCGCACACTACACACCGGACATAACTTGGGCATTAGATACCTTGCCCAAGGGCCCTTAGTGATTTTCTGACCAGACGGGATTTTAAACGGAGGATCCTGTGGTCTCAAGCCCAACGCTTAACCACAAGACCATCACCTCCCCAGTAAAGGAAATTAAGACCCTGGAATGCAAAGTCCTACAAAATGTCCCATCCATGCAAGCACTGAAGAGAGTGCACTCAAAAAATGGCTCATTGGATGAACTCAATTCAATTATGTGTAGGATTTCCATCTAATACATATATGTGCCTCTACTGGTGGTTGGCTCTCACTGCGGTATTGTATCACTTCCTGTTCTGGAGCACAGTGGTGTTTTTCTGTATCTGTTAGCTGTTTAATCTGCGCAGTTAGATTGATCTAGTTATCTAGATTACGATTTGTTTCCCAGTGTAATCTTTATGTGCCTTAACTAAAGCACTCCCTCTGCTGAATCACCTCTAAATTATTTACACATTATTCACTTTGCGTGTTTTTAGGAATCCGCTAGCTTAGTGTAGCTACTAGCTCTTAGCCGATTTAGCATGGCGGCTTCTCCTGTCTCTCCCGCACTTTTCTGCTCTGGGTGTGAAATGTTTAGTTATTCCTCGGCCTCCTTTAGCAGTAACGGTACTTGTAATAAGTGTAGCTTATTCGTAGCTTTGGAGGCCAGGCTGGGCGAATTGGAGACTCGGCTCCGCACCGTGGAAAATTCTTCAGCTAGCCAGGCCCCTGTAGTCGGTGCGGACCAAGGTAGCTTAGCCGCCGTTAGTTACCCCCTGGCAGATCCCGAGCAGCCGGGAAAGCAGGCCGACTGGGTGACTGAGGAGGAAGCATAGTTCTAAACAGAAGCCCCGTGTACACCGCCAACCCGTTCACATTTCTAACCGTTTTTCCCCACTCGACGACACACCCGCCGAGGATCAAACTCTGGTTATTGGCGACTCTGTTTTGAGAAATGTGAAGTTAGCGACACCAGCAACCATAGTCAATTGTCTTCCGGGGGCCAGAGCAGGCGACATTGAAGGAAATTTGAAACTGCTGACTAAGGCTAAGCGTAAATTTGGTAAGATTGTAATTCACGTCGGCAGTAATGACACCCGGTTACGCCAATCGGAGGTCACTAAAATTAACATTGAATCGGTGTGTAACTTTGCAAAAACAATGTCGGACTCTGTAGTTTTCTCTGGGCCCCTCCCCAATCGGACCGGGAGTGACATGTTTAGCCGCATGTTCTCCTTGAATTGCTGGCTGTCTGAGTGGTGTCCAAAAAATGAGGTGGGCTTCATAGATAATTGGCAAAGCTTCTGGGGAAAACCTGGTCTTGTTAGGAGAGACGGCATCCATCCCACTTTGGATGGAGCAGCTCTCATTTCTAGAAATCTGGCCAATTTTCTTAAATCCTCCAAACCGTGACTATCCAGGGTTGGGACCAGGAAGCAGAGCTGTAGTCTTACACACCTCTCTGCAGCTTCTCTCCCCCTGCCATCCCCTCATTACCCCATCCCCGTAGAGACGGTGCCTGCTCCCAGACCACCAATAACCAGCAAAAATCTATTTAAGCATAAAAATTCAAAAAGAAAAAATAATATAGCACCTTCAACTGCACCACAGACTAAAACAGTTAAATGTGTCTATAAACATTAGGTCTCTCTCTTCTAAGGTCCCTGTTGGTAAATGATATAATAATTGATCAACATATTGATTTATTCTGCCTTACAGAAACCTGGTTACAGCAGGATGACTATGTTAGTGGAGCTCGGGGGTGTTGACTCATTTAAACTAACTGCCAGAATGCTCGTAGCACGGGCCGAGGCAGAGGATTAGCAGCAATCTTCCATTCCAGCTTATTAATTAATCAAAACCCAGACAGAGCTTTAATTAATTTGAAAGCTTGACTCTTAGTCTTGTCCATCCAAATTGGAAGTCCCAAAAACCAGTTTTATTTGTTATTATCTATTGTCCACCTGGTCGTTACTGTGAGTTTCTCTGTGAATTTTCAGACCTTTGTCTGACTTAGTGCTTAGCTCAGATAAGATAATTATAGTGGGCGATTTTAACATCCACACAGATGCTGAGGAATGACAGCCTCAACACTGCATTTAATCTATTATTAGACTCTATTGGCTTTGCTCAAAAAGTAAAATGAGTCCACCCACCACTTTAATCATATCTTAGATCTTGTTCTGACTTATGGTATGAAATAAGACTTAACAGTATTCCCTGAAAACTCCCTTCTGTCTGATCCATTTCTTAACATTTACATTTACTCTGATGGACTACCCAGCAGTGGGAATAAGTTTCATTACACTAGAAGTCTTTCAGAAAGCGCTGTAACTAGGTTTAAGGATATGATTCCTTCTTTATGTTCTCTAATGCCATATACCAACACAGTGCAGAGTAGCTACCTAAACTCTGTAAGTGAGATAGAGTATCTCGTCAATAGTTTTACATCCTCATTGAAGACAACTTTGGATGCTGTAGCTCCTCTGAAAAAGAGAGCTTTAAATCAGAAGTGTCCTGACTCCATGGTATAACTCACAAACTCGCAGCTTAAAGCAGATAACCCGTAAGTTGGAGAGGAAATGGCGTCTCACTAATTTAAAAGATCTTCACTTAGCCTGGAAAAAGAGTCTGTTGCTCTATAAAAAAGCCCTCCGTAATAGTAGGACATCTTTCTACTCATCACTAATTGAAGAAAATAAGAACAACCCCAGGTTTCTTTTCAGCACTGTAGCCAGGCTGACAAAGAGTCAGAGCTCTATTGAGCTGAGTATTCCATTAACTTTAACTAGTAATGACTTCATGACTTTCTTGCTAACAAAATTTTAACTATTAGAGAAAAAATACTCATAACCATCCCAAAGATGTATCGTTATCTTTGGCTGCTTTCAGTGATGACTGGTATTTGGTTAGACTCTTTCTCTCCGATTGTTCTGTCTGAGTTATTTCATTAGTTACTTCATCCAACCATCAACATGTTTATTAGACCCATTCCTACCAGGCTGCTCAAGGAAGCCCTACCATTATTTAATGCTTGATCTTAAATATGATCAATCTATCTTGTTAGTTGGCTAGTACCACAGGCTTTTAAGGTGGCTGTAATTAAACCATTACTTAAAAGCCATCACTTGACCCAGCTATCTTAGCTAATTATAGGCCAATCTCCAACCTTCCTTTTCTCTCAAAAATTCTTGAAAGGGTAGTTGTAAAACAGCTAACTGATCATCCTGCAGAGGAATGGTCTATTTGAAGAGTTTCAGTCAGGTTTTAGAATTCATCATAGTACAGAAACAGCATTAGTGAAGGTTACAAATGATCTTCTTATGGCTCGGACAGTGGACTCATCTCTGTGCTTGTTCTGTTAGGACCTCAGTGCTGCTTTTGATACTGTTGACCATAAAATTTATTACAGAGATTAGAGCATGCCATAGGTATTAAAGGCACTGCGCTGCGGTGGTTTGAATCATATTTGTCTAATAGATTACAATTTGTTCATGTAAATGGGGAATCTTCTTCACAGACTAAAGTTAATTATGGAGTTCCACAAGGTTCTGTTGCTAGGACCAATTTTATTCACTTTTACATGCTTCCCTTATGTAGTATTATTAGACGGTATTTGCTTAAATTTTCATTGTTACGCAGATGATACCCAGCTTTATCTATCCATGAAGCCAGAGGACAACACCAATTAGCTAAACTGCAGGATTGTCTTACAGACATAAAGACATGGTATGACCTCTAATTTCCTGCTTTTAAACTCAGATAAAACTGAAGTTATTGTACTTGGCCCCACAAATCTTAGAAACATGGTGTCTAACCAGATCCTTACTCTGGATGGCATTACCCTGACCTCTAGTAATACTGTGAGAAATCTTGGAGTCATTTTTGATCAGGGTAATGCCATTCAAAGCGCATATTAAACAAATATGTAGGACTGCTTTTTTGCATTTACGCAATATCTCTAAAATCAGAAAGGTCTTGTCTCAGAGTGATGCTGAAAAACTAATTCATGCATTTATTTCCTCTAGGCTGGACTATTGTAATTCATTATATCAGGCTGTCCTAAAGTTCCCTAAAAGCCTTCAGTTAATTCAAAATGCTGCAGCTAGAGTACTGAAGGGGACTAGAAGGAGAGAGCATAATCTCACCCATATTGGCCTCTCTTCATTGGCTTCCTGTTAATTCTAGAATAGAATTTAAAATTCTTCTTCTTACTTATAAGGTTTTGAATAATCAGGGTCCCATCTTATCTTAGGGACCTTGTAGTACCATATCACCCCAATAGAGCGCTTCAGCTCTCAGACTGCAGGCTTACTTGTAGTTCCTAGGGTTTGTAAGAGTAGAATGGGAGGCAGAGCCTTCAGCTTTCAGGCTCCTTCCTGTGGAACCAGCTCCCAATTCAGATCAGGGAGACAGACACCCTCTCTACTTTTAAGATTAGGCTTAAAACTTTCCTTTTTGCTAAAGCTTATAGTTAGGGCTGGATCAGGTGACCCTGAACCATCCCTTAGTTATGCTGCTATAGACGTAGACGCTGGGGGGTTCCCATGATGCACTGTTTCTTTCTCTTTTTGCTCTGTATGCACCACTCTGCATTTAATCATTAGTGATCGATCTCTGCTCCCCTCCACAGCCATGTCTTTTTCCTTGGTTCTCTCCCTCAGCCCCAACCAGTCCCAGCAGAGGACTGCCCTCCCTGAGCCTGTTCTGCTGGAGGTTTCTTCCTGTTAAAAGGGAGTTTTTTTTCCTTCCCACTGTAGCCAAGTGCTTGCTCACAGGGGGTCATTTTGACCGTTGGGTTTTACATAATTATTGTATGGCCTTGCCTTACAATATAAAGCGCCTTGGGGCAACTGTTTGTTGTGATTTGGCACTATATAAAAAAAATGATTGATTGATGTAGCCCCAACTCAAATAAAACACATCTATGTAAGATAATTTAATTTTATTGGGGCTACATATATTTATTAGATGGAAATCCTGCCCATAATTGGATTGAGTTCATCCAATGAGTCAAAAAACTGACTCATTGGATTGGATTCCATCTAATAAATATACAGTAGTGTTCAGAATAATAGTAGTGCTATGTGACTAAAAAGATTAATCCAGGTTTTGAGTATATTTCTTATTGTTACATGGGAAACAAGGTACCAGTAGATTCAATAGATTCTCACAAATCCAACAAGACCAAGCATTCATGATATGCACACTCTTAAGGCTATGAAATTGGGCTATTAGTAAAAAAAAAAAAAAAAAAGTAGAAAAGGGGGTGTTCACAATAATAGTAGTGTGGCATTCAGTCAGTGAGTTTGTCAATTTTGTGTAACAAACAGGTGTGAATCAGGTGTCCCCTATTTAAGGATGAAGCCAGCACCTGTTGAACATGCTTTTCTCTTTGAAAGCCTGAAGAAAATGGGACGTTCAAGACATTGTTCAGAAGAACAGCGTAGTTTGATTAAAAAGATGATTGGAGAGGGGAAAACCTATACGCTGGTGCAAAAAATTATAGGCTGTTCATCTACAATGATCTCCAATGCTTTAAAATGGACAACAACAAAAAAATTGAGACGCAAGGAAGAAAACAGAAAACAACCATCAAAATGGATAGAAGAATAACCAGAATGGCAAAGGCTCACCCATTGATCAGCTCCAGGATGATCAAAGACAGTCTGGAGTTACCTGTAAGTGCTGTGACAGTTAGAAGACAACTGTGTGAAGCTAATTTATTTGCAAGAATCCCCCGCAAGTCCCTCTGTTAAATAAAAGACATGTGCAGAAGAGGTCACAATTTGCCAAAGAACACATCAACTGGCCTAAAGAGAAATGGAGGAATATTTTGTGGACTGATGAGAGTAAAATTGTTCTTTTTGGGTCCAAGGGCTGCAGATAGTTTGTGAGACAACCCCCAAACTCTGAATTCAAGCCACAGTTCACAGTGAAGACAGTGAAGCATGGTGGTGCAAGCATCATGATATGGGCATGTTTCTCCTACTATGGTGTTGGGCCTATATATTGCATACCAGGTATCATGGATCAGTTTGGATATGTCAAAATACTTGAAGAGGTCATGTTGCCTTATACTGAAGAGGACATGCCCTCTAAATGGGTGTTTCAACAAGACAATGACCCCAAGCACACTAGTAAACGAGCAAAATCTTGGTTCCAAACCAACAAAATTAATGCCTCGCAGATGTGAAGAAATCATGAAAAACTGTGGTTATACAACTAAATACTAGTTTAGTGATTCACAGGATTGCTAAAAAAGCAGTTTGAACATAATAGTTTTGAGTCTGTAGCGTCAACAGCAGATCTTTCTATTATTGTGAACACCCCCTTTTCTACTTTTTTTTTTTACTAATAGCCCAATTTCATAGCCTTAAGAGTGTGCATATCATGAATGCTTGGTCTTGTTGGATTTGCGAGAATCAACTGAATCTACTGGTACCATGTTTCCCATGTAACAATAAGAAATATACTCAAAACCTGGATTAATCTTTTTAGTCACATAGCACTACTATTATTCTGAACACTACTGTATATTTATTAGATGGAATCCAATCCAATGAGTCAGTTTTTTGACTCATTGGATGAACTCAATCCAATTATGGGCAGGATTTCCATCTAATAAATATATGTAGTTCCAACTAAATTTAATTATCTTGCATGGACATGCTTTATTTGAGTTGGTGCTACATATATTTATTAGATGGAAATCCTGCTCATAACTGAACTGAGTTCATTCAATGCATCAGTTTTTTGAGTGTAGAAGCAAGAACACATCCATGGTGAACATTAGAATTTGATCAATTCTACTCATTATACCCGAGTAGGCCGTCTGTAACGTCCAGCAACCTCTTATTCAATGAAGGTCTGCAGAGGTGTACAATAGGACCAGAAAGAGAATAAAAACGTATATCCAAATTCACTTGTAGGTTTTTCAATCCCTTTACTCATTCCATGCTCAGTATATTTCTCATGCTTATAGTGACCTTGCAAAATTTAAACTCCCATTGCATGATAAAATGAACTGCTCTTACCTCGGGGTGCATGGTGCCCCCCTGGTGCTCTTTTATCCACTGCCGCAGTTTATCTTGGATGAAAATATTTCATTGTGTGAATGTAATCCCATTCAAAGACGCGTTTGGTGCTGAAGCCAAGAGTCACTGTTGTACACTGAGACAGCGTATCCGGAAGAAGTCACCACGCCGCCGTTCCAATCGCGGCGTGCAGAATAAGTCATGTTTGCTTTAAATCCTCAGAAGCAGCTGCAGTCAGAACACAACTACAAAGCCTTCAGTGGTACATAAACCTGAGCAGTGTGGGAGAGAAGATGCAGCCACAAAATATATTTACACACCAAAATGCTGTTTACTCAAAAGGGATTATCAATGGGCAGCTCGTGAAGCCTTTGAGGTTATATTAGCAAAATATTAACTCCTGTCAGGCTGCACAGCGATATGCATTTACACAGCTTCCACATTTGTGCAAAGATTTACTCTCATGGTCACAAAGAAATTCTTGATAATGTTATGTCCAGGTTTAAGCACACACAAACACATTCCTGCTGATTTTAATTGCTTTTGCACTGGATATCTCGGACCAGTCCGTCAAAATGGAATCGCCTTTACAGTTTCACTTCTGAGGATAATGCAGCAGCTTCTGTGAGGATTAGAACCAGCAACAGCAACTTTTGCACGCTATGTAAGACAGAAGAAGTGAACCTGCAATGAAATAACTGCACCCTCCTTATTTTGCATGAACATGTCAATGCATGGATGTCATGTTCCCCCTCCCGCTTTAGTTAATGTGTTTTCAAGCCCGTACTCACCCCAGCTGTTCTCCAACATATGCTAAACAGTAAATACGACATAAAGACCACTTTCATTTCAGGAAATTGTGTCATGTGATGTGAACTTTGCATATTAAATGAATTATGTATTCACTGTTAGTCTGTATGTGATTTGTTGTTGTTTTTTTGTGTACTTTTATAATGTATTTCTGTTTAAATGTGGCATGAGCTGGGATTGTGTAATATTTATGTATTTAGAATGTACAGCCTGTAACAGAAAAACAGTTCTTTAATTATGAACATAAAGAAACCTTTTGGGTGCACAATTTAACTATTTTCTTAAAAGCCTGCAGCCACTAACTACTGCCAAAAATAAAAGCATGGTACAACCTAAAAACATCTGTGCACTGAATATAGTTCAAATGTTTTAGGCACTAGCATTTTTATTAAAATGTAGTGGGCGGGGTGGAGGTGGTCTTTTATTTATTTATTTATTTTTCATGGGTCAAAAGGAAATCTCAATTCAAATGGCAAAACATTAACTTTTGACATATAGTGATTAATCCGCAATTATTACTAGTTGAACGTAATAATGGCACACATCAGAATTAAAGACAACACATATACAGTACATTTGACATTGTTTATGTGCACTAAACTTGAAGCAGTCTGTCATCTAAACTGAGGCAAAGTGGGTGAAGGCTGCAGCAGGAGGGGCCTGCGCTGCCCAGCTTGGGGAGTTAAGGCTGCCCTCCAGGTGGTAGGGAGGAAGCCAGGGTGAGGGGGGCAGAGAGACACAAGGGGGGTAATAGGGATGCAGGGAGGGAGACATGCGTCGTGTGCAGATGAGTTAAGTTTGTGCCCATTTAAATCACAAAACACACACACATACAGAGTATATATATTAATAACCAAGTGGCCTCTGTGTGTGTACATGCATGCATGTGTATCACGGAGAAACTGGGGAGAGCTGACATTTTGAAATTGAAGACTTAACAGTATTCCCTGAAAACTCCCTTCTGTCTGATCATTTCTTAATAACATTTACTCTGATGGACTACCCAGCAGTGGGGAATAAGTTTCATTACACTAGAAGTCTTTCAGAAAGCACTGTAACTAGGTTTAAGGATATGATTCCTTCTTTATGTTCTCTAATGCCATATACCAACACAGTGCAGAGTAGCTACCTAAACTCTGAGATAGAGTATCTCATCAATAGTTTTACATCCTCATTGAAGACAACTTTGGATGCTGTAGCTCCTCTGAAAAAGAGAGCCTTAAATCAGAAGTGCCTGACTCCGTGGTATAACTCACAAACTCGCAGCTTAAAGCAGATAACCCATAAGTTGGAGAGGAAATGGCGTCTCACTAATTTAGAAGATCTTTACTTAGCCTGGAAAAAGAGTCTGTTGCTCTATAAAAAAGCCCTCCGTAAAGCTAGGACATCTTACTACTCATCACTAATTGAAGAAAATAAGAACAACCCCAGGTTTCTTTTCAGCACTGTAGCCAGGCTGACAAAGTCAGAGCTCTATTGAGCCGAGTATTCCTTTAACTAGTAATGACTTCATGACTTTCTTTGCTAATAAAATTTTAACTATTAGAGAAAAAATTACTCATAACCATCCCAAAGAGGTATTGTTATCTTTGGCTGCTTTCAGTGATGCCGGTATTTGGTTAGACGCTTTCTCTCTGATTGTTCTGTCTGAGTTATTTTCATTAGTTACTTCCTCCAAACCATCAACATGTCTATTAGACCCCATTCCTACCAGGCTGCTCAAGGAAGCCCTACCATTAATTAATGCTTCGATCTTAAATATGATCAGTCTATCTTTATTAGTTGGCTATGTACCACAGGCTTTTAAGGTGGCAGTAATTAAACCATTACTTAAAAAGCCATCACTTGACCCAGCTATCTTAGCTAATTATAGGCCAATCTCCAACCTTCCTTTTCTCTCAAAAATTCTTGAAAGGGTAGTTGTTAAACAGCTAACTGATCATCTGCAGAGGAATGGTCTATTTGAAGAGTTTCAGTCAGGTTTTAGAATTCATCATAGTGCAGAAACAGCACTAGTGAAGGTTACAAATGATCTTCTTATGGCCTCAGACAGTGGACTCATTTCTCTGCTTGTTCTGTTAAACCTCAGTGCTGCTTTTGATACTGTTGACCATAAAATTTTATTACAGAGATTAGAGCATGCCATAGGTATTAAAGGCACTCCACTGCGGTGGTTTGAATCATATTTATCTAATAGATTACAATTTGTCATGTAAATGGGGAATCTTCTTCACAGACTAAGGTTAATTATTGAGTGTCCACAAGGTTCTGTGCTAGGACCAATTTTATTCACTTTATACATGTTTCCCTTAAGCAGTATTATTAGACGGCATTGCTTAAATTTTCATTGTTACGCAGATGATACCCAGCTTTATCTATCCATGAAGCCAGAGGACACACACACCAATTAGCTAAACTGCAGGATTGTCTTACAGACATAAAGACATGGATGACCTCTAATTTCCTGCTTTTAAACTCAGATAAAACTGAAGTTATTGTACTTGCCCCACAAAATCTTAGAAACATGGTGTCTAACCAGATCCTTACTCTGGATGGCATTACTCTGACCTCTAGTAATACTTGAGAAATCTTGGAGTCATTTTTTGATCAGGATATGTAATTCAATGCGCATATTAAAAATATGTAGGACTGCTTTTTGCATTTGTGCAATATCTCTAAAATTAGAAAGGTCTTGTCTCAGAGTGATGCTGAAAAACTAATTCATCATTATTCCTCTAGGCTGGACTATTGTATTCATATTATACAGGTTGTCCTAAAAGACCCTGAAAAGCCTTCAGTTAATTCAAATGCTGCAGCTAAAGGTACTGACAGGGACTAGAAGGAGATGAGCATATCTCACCCATATTGGCCTCTCTTCATTGGCTTCCTGTTATTCTATAATAGAATTTAAAATTCTTCTTCTTACTTATAAGTTTTGAATAATCAGGTCCCATTTATCTTAAGGGACCTCATAGTACCAATCACCCCAATAGAGCGCTTCGTTCTCAGACTGCAGGCTTACTTGTAGTTCCTAGGGTTTGTAAGAGTAGAATGGGAGGCAGAGCCTTCAGCTTTCAGGCTCCTCTTCCTGGGGAACAGCTCCCAATTCAGATCAGGGAGACAGACACCCTCTCTACTTTTAAGATTAGGCTTAAAACTTTCCTTTTTTGCTAAAGCTTATAGTTAGGGCTGGATCAGGTGACCCTGAACCATCCCTTAGTTATGCTGCTATAAACTTAGACTGCTGGGGGGTTCCCATGATGCACTGAGTGTTGTCTTTTTGCTCTGTAATGCACCACTCTGCATTTAATCATTAGTGATTGATCTCTGCTCCCCTCCACAGCATGTCTTTTTCCTGGTTCTCTCACCTCAGCCCACCAGTCCCAGCAGAAGACTGCCCCTCCCTGAGCCTGGTTCGGCTGGGAGGTTTCTTCCTGTTAAAAGGGAGTTTTTCCTTCCCACTGTTGCCAAGTGCTTGCTCACAGGGGGTCGTTTTGACCGTTGGGGTTTTTCCGTAATTATTGTATGGCCTTGCCTTACAATATAAAGGGCCTTGGGGCAACTGTTTGTTGTCATTTGGCACTATATAAATAAAATTGATTGATTGATTGATTGATTTGCCTTTTGGTATGCTTATATATTTTGGGTCAAGGATGAACACTGCAAAAATGGACATTTTCTAGGACTAATATTTTTAGGTATATTAGCTAACAATGAACAATGGACATTGCGCTGCAATGCACCATGGGAGTTCTGGGTTTTGGGGATTTAAATGTTGTTATTGTGGTTCATGTTAGTTTAATAGCGTTGTTAGTGTTATTGACTTATTGTGTTTTTGTAGTTCAGTTGGTTTAGTCAGTTAAGTGTCATGTTGCCATTACTATGAATGCGAAGCACCTGCTTAGAGCAGAATACAGAAAAGACAAAAAGATCTGGCAGCTCTCCACAATATATTAAAGCAAAGTGGCACATCTGTGTTTGCGTGCATGTACCATCGATCAACGACCGATCAACGATCGATTGGTATACTTGTGTATTTTGGGTCAGGGATGAACACCACCAAAATAAAACATTGATAGGACTAATATTTTTGGAGAAACTCCAGATATAAGCTAACACTGAACAATGGACATTGATGATTACATTCCAGACTTACACACTATTCCAGCAGGGGGCAGTAAATCATCAATATATTAAAAGCAAAATCAATTGACAAAATAGAAATAATAATCGTAGTAGTGTATGATAACAATCTAATCAAATTAACATTAAAAAAAATTATGTAATTGACAGGAAATAAAAGAGCTGAGTTCTTCATCTAAAACTGTTGAGGTAGTTAAGGTTCTACAAACATTCTGGATTCACACGCCATTCCAACTCATCATAGAAACTTAACATAATTTATTACCATGCTTGAAAAATGTCAGCTACCTATTTTAGAGACACTACCAAATCTAGAGCCTGTGGATTGCTAGTGTGTGTATGTATGTATGTATATACAACCCCTGGCAATAATTATGGAATCACCGGCCTCGGAGGATGTTCATTCAGTTGTTTAATTTTGTAGAAAAAAAGCAGATCACAGACATGACACAAAACTAAAGTAATTTCAAATGGCAACTTTCTGGCTTTAAGAAACACTATAAGAAATCAGGAAAAAAAATTGTGGCAGTCAGTAACGGTTACTTTTTTAGACCAAACAGAGGGGAAAAAAATATGGACTCACTCAATTCTGAGGAATAAATTATGGAATCACCCTGTAAATTTTCATCCCCAAAACTAACGCCTGCATCTAATCAGATCTGCTCATTAGTCTGCATCTAAAAAGGAGTGATCACACCTTGGAGAGCTGTTGCACCAAGTGGACTGACATGAATCATGGTTCCAACACGAGAGATGTCAATTGAAACAAAGGAGAGGATTATCAAACTCTTAAAAGAGGGTAAATCATCACGCAATGTTGCAAAAGATGTTGGTTGTTCACAGTCAGCTGTGTCTAAACTCTGGACCAAATACAAACAACATGGGAAGGTTGTTAAAGGCAAACATACTGGTAGACCAAGGAAGTCATCAAAGCATCAAGACAGAAAACTTAAAGCAATATGTCTCAAAAATCGAAAATGCACAACAAAACAAATGAGGAACGAATGGGAGGAAACTGGAGTCAACGTCTGTGACTGAAATGTAAGAAACCGCCTAAAGGAAATGGGATTTACATACAGAAAAGCTAAATGAAAGCCATCATTAACACCTAAACAGAAAGAAACAAGGTTACAATGGGCTAAGGAAAAGCAATCGTGGACTGTGGATGACTGGATGAAAGTCATATTCAGTGATGAATCTCAAATCTGCTTTGGGCAAGGTGATGATGCTGGAACTTTTGTTTGATGCCGTTCTAATGAGATTTATAAAGATGACAGCCTGAAGAGAACATGTAAATTTGTCCAGAGTCATTGAGGATATGGGGGCTGCGTGTCAGGTGAAAGGCACTGGGGAGATGGCTGTCTTACATCATCAATAAATGCACAAGTTTACGTTGATATTTTGGACACTTTTGTTATCCCTCAATTTAAAGGATGTTTTGAGATATGAAATCATTTTTTCAAGATGAGAATGCATCTTGCCGATAGAGCAAAAACTTGTGAAAACATTCCTTGCAAAAAGACACATGGTCAATGTCATGGCCTGCAAATAGTCCGGATCTTAATCCAACTGAAAATCTGTTGGTGGAAGTTGAAAGAAAATGGTCCATGACAAGGCTCCAACCTGCAAAAGCTGATCTGCAACAGCAATCAGAGAAAGTTGGAGCCAGATTGATGAGAGTACTGTTTGTCACTCATTAATTCCATGCCTCGAGACTGCAAGCTTTATAAAAGCCAGAGGGTGTTGCAACAAAATACTAGGTGATGTGTGGGAGCGTGTCTTTGTTGTTTCATGATTCCAGAATTTTTTCCTCAGAAGTGAGTGATTCCAATTTTTTTTCCTGATTTCTTATAGTGTTTCTTAAAGCCAGAAAGTTGCCATTTGAAATGACTTTAGTTTTGTGTCATGTCTGTCATCTGCTTTTGTCTACAAAATTAAACAACTGAATGAACATCCTCCGAAGCCGGTGATTCCATATTTTTTGCCAGGGGTTGTATGTAATTATATATATATATATATATATATATATATATATATATATATATAAATGAGGCCTTTTGGTTTTGTTTTTAATTTGTTTTTGTAATAAACATTTTTTCACATTGCACTAGTTTAAGCAACACAGTCTCTCACTTTATAGCTTCATGTCACAGGGATTTTTGTCTGTTGCTATACTGAAGAGCATAACATGGCTGAGCAGCTTTTTGCCACGAGAATCCTCTCCAATTACATCCTCGTGGCTTCTTTCCTCTCATTCCAGTCGCCTGTGACCGTTCTGGTGGACATTTCAGCAGCCAGACTTGGTATGGTGGACATATCACTGATGGCATGATGGAGTCATTACCAGCGGTTTCTGGAGCTACAACTCTCCAGAAGGTGAAGGCCGAGTCCCTGCTGATTTGGCTTAATTAGTGACTGAGCCTAATTGGCTCCTTGTTGGGACTGTGGAGGCACCCAGGACGTGGCACTTAAGTCGCCTTCTTCTCCTGTTTGGCCTTTGTTCGGTGACATTAACCTTTCCCTTCCACCCCGTCCTCTGCCTCCTGGTGTTCAATTAAGTCAGTATTCAAATAAGCTTTAGGCTTAAGACTACTAGCTTTGCTTTAGACCTTGTAAAAGGAAATAATTGCAACATAAATTGTTATTCCAGGCTGCCTTAACCACTGAGACAAGGAAAAATAGGTGCTTTGAAGTGGCAATTTGTGAAGGGCTAGAAGGATTTGATCCAACTCCCCACCCCTGGAAAAAAAATAAATCAAGTGGGTCTACACCTTATTGTTACACTCAACAAAAATATAAACGCAACACTTTTGATTTTGCTCCCATTTTGTATGAGATGAACTCAAAGATCTAAAACTTTTTCCACATATACAATATCACCATTTCCCTCAAATATTGTTCACAAACCAGTCTAAATCTGTGATAGTGAGCACTTCTCCTTGCTGAGATAATCCTCCCACCGCACAGGTGTGCCATATCAAGATCTGATCAACACCATGATTAGTGCACAGGTGTGCTTAGACTGCCCACAATAAAGAAGGCCACTCTGAAAAGATGCAGTTTGTTTTATTGGGGGGGATACCAGTCAGTATCTGGTGTGACCACCATTTGCCTCATGCAGTGCAACACATCTCCTTTGCATAGAGTTGATCAGGTTGTCAATTATAACCTGTGGAATGTTGGTCCACGCCTCTTCAATGGCTGTGCAAAGTTGCTGGGTATTGGCAGGAACTGGGTACACCTGTCGGATACGTCAGTCCAGAGCATCCCAAACATGCTCAATGGGTGACATGGTCCGGTGAGTATGGCGGCCATGCAAGAACTGGGGACATTTTCAGCTCCAAGAATTGTGTACAGATCCTTGCAACATGGGGCGATGTTCTTGGATGTATGGCACAACAATGGGCCTCAGGATCTCGTCACGGTATCTCTGTGCATTCAAAATGCCATCAATAAAATGCACCTGTGTTCTTCGTCCATAACAGATGCCTGCCCATACCATAACCCCACCGCCACCATGGGCCATTCGATCCACAACATTGACATCAGAAAACCGCTCACCCACACGACGCCACACACGTTGTCTACCATCTGCCCTGAACAGTGAACCGGGATTCATCCGTGAAGAGAACACCTCTCCAATGACAGAAGTCAGACCACCAAAGCAAGAATTTTAGCTGAGGAAGCTTCTGCGATTTGAAGCGAAACGTCCTCGCGTCAAGCAACCCAGTCCGGTCGAAGATTCAAGCTTAACTACCTCTCCAACGTGCCAAACGCCAGCGAATGTGAGCATTTGCCCACTCAAGTCAGTTACGACGACGAACTGGAGTCAGGTCGAGACCCCAGTGAGGACGACGAGCATGCAGATGAGCTTCCCTGAGACGGTTTCTGACAGTTTGTGCAGAAATTCTTTGGTTATGCAAACCGATTGTTTCAGCAGCTGTCCGAGTGGCTGGTCTCAGACAATCTTGGAGGTGAACATGCTGGATGTGGAGGTCCTGGGCTGGTGTGGTTACACGTGGTCTGCTGTTGTGAGGCTGGTTGGATGTACTGCCAAATTCTCTGAAACGCCTTTGGAGACGGCTTATGGTAGAGAAATGAAGATTCAATACACGAGCAACAGCTCTGGTTGACATTCCTGCTGTCAGCATGCCAATTGCACGCTCCCTCAAATCTTGCAACATCTGTGGCATTGTGCTGTGTGATAAAACTGCACCTTTCAGAATGGCCTTTTATTGTGGGCAGTCTAAGGCAGACCTGTGCACTAATCATGGTGTCTGATCAGCATCTTGATATGGCACACCTGTGAGGTGGGATGGATTATCTCAGCAAAGGAGAAGTGCTCACTATGACAGATTTAGACTGGTTTGTGAACAATATTTGAGGGAAATGGCGATATTGTGTATGTGGAAAAAGTTTTAGAACTTTGAGTTCATCTCATACAAAATGGGAGCAAAACCAAAAGTGTTGCGTTTATATTTTTGTTGTGTGTTTGCTTTTTAACATCAGAAAGATTGTCACAATTTGAAATCAACAGCTGCCCTCCTATTTGTTGTGTATTGCATGTGTGATTCCACATATTGCACAATGAATGAGTGCAATGGTAAGAATATTTGCATGAGTTGAAAGGAGAAAAACTGTATTCAGCAAGGAGTCAAACTGATTAGAATGTTTCATTCAACATTGCACAAATTGCAAGCATTCATTATTTGTTTTATACAGTACCTAAACAGACCCTGTCATGGCGAAATTTGAGTTGAGACAGCTCTATGTCTGACTAGCAGTTGCAATCGACCGTGCAAGCGAGCCCACACACAGCTGAGCTGAATCAGAGCTGCTGAGGAAGTTGGAGGTGTGTGTATGTATATATCTGTAACAGCCAAGTGGCCTCTGTGTGTGTGCGTGTGTGTATGGCTTCAATCACGGAGAAACTGTGGAGAGATGACATTTGCTGTGTGGCATGTTTATGTATTTTGGTCAACAATGAACGCTGTGAAAGCAGAAAGTTGATAGGACTAATATTTTTACAGAAATTAGCGTTATTAGCTAACCAGTGAACAATGGACGTTGTGCTGCAATGCACCATGGGAATTTGGGGTTTTAAATGTTATTGTCATTCATGTTAGTTTAATAGTGTTGTTAGTGTTATTGATTCATTGTGTTTTTGTATTTCAATTGTTTTAGTCATTTTAGTATAGTGTCATGTTGCCATTACCATGAGTGAGAAGTGTAGTGTGTTTGATGTCTTCCGCCACCATCTGTTTGTGGGTGTGTCAGATTAAAAGTGCCTGCTTGCAGCAGAATGCAGAAAAGGCAAAAAGCTGTGCGTGCGTGCGTGCGTGCAATTTGAAACATGGACAATGGGGAGAGCTAACATTTGCCGTTTGGTATGCTTCTGTATTTTGGGTCAAGAATGAATGCCGCCAAAATGGAACATTGATAGGACTAATATTTTGGAGAAACAACAGATATTTGCTAACACTGAACAATGGACATTGATAATTACATTCTGGACTCACACCCCAATCCAGCAGAGGGCTGTAAATCATCTATATATTGAAAGTGTGCATGTGTGTTTTTATTTAGTAAGTTCAATCTAAGTACATAATATAATTGTAAATATGTAAAATACATGGATGACGCAAGAAAGTGAAAACACTTATTTCCATTGTGGTCCATTTAAAAATCAAATTACAAAATAGAATAATGAAAATAAAGATGATAATGTGTATATGATAAGAACCTAAACAATTTATAAATAGATTAAGACAATAATTAAGATTTAAAAAATTACGTAATTAACAGGAAATAAAAGGGTTGAGTTCTATTTTATAAACACTACCCAAACTACAGCCCATGGATCCCCAAGGGGAAACACAAATATATGCCTCTGTTCTTTCATGTGGAGGCTAAAACAGAGGGCATAAGCATGATGAGTTTCATCAATTGATTAGACAAACACAATGCTTCAAAAAATTCTGCAATGCAAAACTGTTTGGCCTTTGGGACATTTTGCTGTTTATTGTTACTGCTGTGTAATTTATCATAACACCTAATTCACAGGCTCCCTTTTGGTTAATTGGAGCATAGCTGCAGAATGGGAATGGACTGAGCAATGATTTATTCAGCAGGCAGAAGGAATGCCATCCTGGCCCTCTTCTTAGTCCCAAGGATAGAACGCTGCTCTCTTTGCTCCTCCATCCTTCAAGCCAATCGACTCTGAGGACACATTTGGGTGACAAACAGAGGAGAAATCTATTCTATCTGCGCTCATTATTCAAGAGTTTTACTGGAAACAGCAATGCAACAAAAATCTATTAACTGTCTGCTCAAACCAGGGCACCACCACCACCTGTGCACACTGGCTGATGATTAAAACAAACAACCACCCAAAGGTGCAGATGTCTGGTAGGTTCTGCTTCAGTTTCTGCTCCGTTGCTCCTTGTATCACTTACCGTCTCACCAGCAGTCGTTATTTCCTCCACCAAGGAGATTCTGTTTTCACCTGTGTCTGCTGGTTGGTTTATTTGTTTATCACCCACACACTGCGGTAGTCCTGGCGTGGGTGGTTTTCAGCCATGTATGTGTTGAACAAAATAAATCTCACCTGATGTGGCCCAAAGCTGGTGGATTGAATGAAGCTCGGGCAAGGATAAAGTATTTTGATTGAAAGAAAAATTGGTTCCATCCCACAGAACAAGGTCAACTTTGACCCAGTGTTTATATGGTGGGGAAATTAAAATGTCTTTGGATTTATTGCCCCAAGTGGAGCGGTTCAAGTATCTCATGGGATGGTGACACCCGGCTGTTGTCGTCTGTCTGATAGCACGTGTTGACCACATAACCACAATGTTTTGATTTGTAGTTTTTAATCATGTGTCACATTTCACCGATAAAGTCAGACTGGATATTGGGCTCCATAATGTACAGGTTCACACTGACGCATTTACATTACAGCTTCTTTTGCTGTAGTTGGTTTCAGGACTGCTGGAGTATATTACACTGGTAGAACCACACTTTAATAGTTAATGCAGCTGTGGGGCCACCTCTGCCTTACAAATGGGCCCCATCTGTCTCAGCCGGAGCCCCGTGGGTGGCAGCGCCACTGTCCATCTTCAGCAACTCTAATCATTCATCAATAGGCAGCTATCTGACACCCTGTCACAGATGATACCAGAGTCTGAAATGTGGTAAAGGCCAGAGACGGACATCTTGGTGTCAGAGACACAATCTGGAAAGTGATATTACTCCAGACATGACTGTGGGAGTTCCCTCATACAACAGCTGGATCACCTGATCCCAGTACAATGTGCTTAATCTCTTTTCTGGCCCGTCTGGACACCGAACAAGGACAAAGAATGTGATGTGTTGTTGACAAGAAGGTTTGAAGTTGTAGAGTTGATGCCAAGTAAATCAGCCACATCCCGAATGAGCATTAAGTACACAGACCTGCAACCACCAGTAACCTGAGATCCTACGCTGCCCCACACACACACGTCTAATGGATAGACAACAGAACAACTGGCACGTTCAAATTAACATCCTATAACATGCAAGTGTGGCAAAGCGGACAATTTACTCCTCAATCAAGGCAATTAGAAATCATGAACGAACATGGTATGTCGGACTTCTGACACCACCCTGGGAATTCGACAACTGAATAACTTCAACCTAAGACACACAGGTTCGTTGTAATTGAGACAGACGTGGTTCCCAAATACAAACAAATAATTTATTAACAATTGAAGTTCTAGTTAAAAAATTTTTTTATAAAAAACTCATTTAAAACACCATCAATTATGACCACATGAGGGCGCCCTTGCATCACGCAGCCCGGCAGAGTTTTCCAAACGTCCACACTGAGCGCAAAACCGCCGCAGCAAATAGGGCACATCCACGGGTCTCACGGGACGAAATCTTTCAGTAGAGCACCAGAGCAAAGCAGCAGGGCCTCCTTCCACAGCTTGGTCCAAAATCCTACATTTTAAACAAATAAATATAACAAATATCTGAAAGAAGAGCTTACTTTGTGCTGTACATACCGAACCGTCCGTCACAGCAATCAGCTGTAACTCGACACCACCCCAGAGCGTCAAGAGCACCACCAACGACAGCACACACAGAGGTCTCTGTACAACAAAACCACCTCCTTAAACACTCACCACTACACCTCAACGAGCCTGCAGCTGTGGCCGGCGCCTACCTGTCTTCACGGGAACACGGAAGTGAACACGTCCAAACACCTGCAGTCAGTCTCCAGAAAGAGAAAGAAGAGCACACACACTTCCTCTTTTATGCAAACACTCATCTGCCACAACCAGCTGCACTCAATCCACCAGCTGAACATCATTAAGGTCATCCATCCTGCTACACAAGCAAGCCCAGGATCACACACAGGACTCATAGGTGACAAAAACAGAATTCAGCAAATTAATCACAAATGAAGAAATCCCCCCCGACACACACACACACATACTACAAAATGGCTGGCTAGCTCAAGAACACCCTACAAGAAGTTGCTACACCTCCACAGCCAAGTTCCACTCACCAAACCAAATACAGCAGGACTAATACAATATAGAAACAAAACAAGCCCTCAAAACAAATACACACTCACACTCATCTTCAACCACTTACTCCAATTAAGGGTCACGGGGGGCTGGAGCCTATCCCAGCAGTCATAGAGCACAAGGCTGGGTACACCCTGGACAGGACGCCAGTCTGTCGCAGGGCCACATATACAACCACTGGCAAAAATTATGGAATCACCGGCCTCGGAGGATGTTCATTCAGTTGTTTAATTTGTAGAAAAAAAAGCAGATCACAGACATGACAAAAAACTAAAGTCATTTCAAATGGCAACTTTCTGGCTTTAAGAAACACTATAAGAAATCAAGAAAAAAAAGATTGTGGCAGTCAGTAACGGTTACTTTTTTAGGTCAAGCAGAGGAAAAAAATATGGACTCACTCAATTCTGAGGAATAAATTATGGAATCACCCTGTAAATTTTCATCCCCCAAAACTAACACCTGCATCAAATCACATCTGCTTGTTAGTCTGCATCTAAAAAGGAGTGATCACACCTTGGAGAGCTGTTGCACCAAGTGGACTGACATGAATCATGGCTCCAACACGAGAGATGTCAATTGAAACAAAGGAGAGGATTATCAAACTCTTAAAAGAGGGTAAATCATCACGCATGTTGCAAAAGATGTTGGTTGTTCACAGTCAGCTGTGTCTAAACTCTGGACCAAATACAAACAACATGGAAGGTTGTTAAAGGCAAACATACTGGTAGACCAAGGAAGACATCAAAGCGTCAAGACAGAAAACTTAAAGCAATATGTCTCAAAAATCGAAAATGCACAACAAAACAAATGAGGAACGAATGGGAGGAAACTGGAGTCAACGTCTGTGACCGAACTGTAAGAAACCGCCTGAAGGAAATGGGATTTACATACAGAAAAGCTAAACGAAAGCCATCATTAACACCTAAACAGAAAAAAACAAGGTTACAATGGGCTAAGGAAAAGCAATTGTGGACTGTGGATGACTGGATGAAAGTCATATTCAGTGATGAATCTCGAATCTGCATTGGGCAAGGTGATGATGCTGGAACTTTTGTTTGGTGCCGTTCCAATGAGATTTATAAAGATGACTGCCTGAAGAGAACATGTAAATTTCCACAGTCATTGATGATATGGGGCTGCATGTCATGTAAAGGCACTGGGGAGATGGCTGTCATTACATCATCAATAAATGCACAAGTTTACGTTGATATTTTGGACACTTTTCTGATGTTTAAGGATGATGAAATAATTTTTCAAGAAGATAATGCATCTTGCCATAGAGCAAAAACTGTGAAAACATTCCTTGCAAAAACACACATAGGGTCAATGTCAACGAGCAGATCTGATTTGATGCAGATGTTAGTTTTGGGGATGGAAATTTACAGGGTGATTCCATAATTTATTCCTCAGAATTGAGTGATTACATATTTTTTTCCTCTGCTTGGTCTAAAAAAGTAACCGTTACTGACTGCCACAATCTTTTTTTCTTGATTTCTTATAGTGTTTCTTAAAGCCAGAAAGTTTCCATTTGAAATGACTTTAGTTTTGTGTCATGTCTGTGATCTGCTTTTTTTCTACAAAATTAAACAACAGAATGAACATCCTCTGAGGCCGGTGATTCCATAATTTTTGCCAGGGGTTGTAGACAAACAAACACATTCACACACACATTCGGACAATTTAAAATTTCTAATACACCTAACCTGCGTGTGTCTCTGGATGTGCCAAGCACCCAGAGAGAACCCACGCAAACACGGAGAAAGCACACAAACTCCACACAGAAAGGCCACAGGTGGGAATCAAACCCATGACCTTCTCGCTGTGAGGCAACAGTGCTAGGCCATGTCTTCCTATACTTGACATTGATTAATGTGTTGACGTGTGTGCATCTGACGTTGGCTTGTTTTCATTCTGGTGGTCTCATTCTTACTACTTTCACTCTTTTTCTTCTTCTACTGTCAAATGGATCTTTACTACTTTGGGTCTTTTCTTCTTCTGCTGTTTAACTGGGTGACAGTAACCTGCTTCAGTGTCTTGTAATTGGTCCGAAAGTCTGAATTATCCCAAAAAGTGTTTTCAAACTGCAAATGAACTGAACCATGGTTTTGTTGGAGCCAGATTGAGATTGTTTTGATCGCACCAAATTTCGGTCCTTTGGTCAGCGCCATGATCCAAAGCAGTTTTCACACCTGCTACTTTGACGGTTCCAAACAAATACGGTCCGTGTAAACGTCTCCCTAACAAATAATCCAAAAGGCTATATTCCACTTAAATTACGACAAGAATGACAGTATATGCTATAAAAACCGAGGTACTTACATCTTGAGTGATATCTCTTAATGTCACTGTTCAGTCAGTATTTGCAGAACCAGTTCCT
Organism: Thalassophryne amazonica; assembly: GCF_902500255.1. NCBI lineage: Eukaryota > Metazoa > Chordata > Actinopteri > Batrachoidiformes > Batrachoididae > Thalassophryne > Thalassophryne amazonica. The sequence goes on along the minus strand of NC_047108.1, from coordinate 96,953,112 downwards.
GTTTGAGAGGCCTGAGTACCTTCTGTCCAATTTTCCTGAGAGGGGAATGCCAGTCACAGTGCAATCAATAAGACAAACGCTGAAGTGAGTGAACTCTGCCACTGAGCCAAACACCTGTTTTCTCCGAGAGTTTGTAAAACCCTTTATACCCAACTGGAAAGCCTGGCTCTTACTCCATGTTTTGCTCATCACATCAGCCCTCTACTGAGGAAAAACTGCTCTCCAGTCCCGATGGAAATAAAACCAACTACAAAATGCCGCTGTAAGGAACCAACACAGATGCAGCCGAAGACAATCATTTTCTCTCAGGACAACCAGCTGCTACACATGGATCTGACAGGCCAAAATAGGCAGGCGGGTCCCTTCTCTTTTGATCAATCAGGTACGACAGAAGGGGGTTGGTGTGAATTCTAAAACTCCCGATGTAGACCCACCAAGGTGACTCTCGTTTATTACCCCTCCTGATGAATACGCGCTCATCTGTCAGACTGACAGCACATCTTTGGTTGTGTAGTTAAGGTCAGTTTGTACACGATGAACATCGGGTGAATTAAGATAACACTTAATTCACCTGCCTTTGATTGTAATTTCTGGAGGTCAGGCTTAAAATGACACTGCATAATATGGAGACTGCTCTATATAAGAATTCATTAAAAAAAAAAGAATAGGTCCCTACTTTATTAATGCTTTCTTGTACACTCTTTTATTTGCATAAATATTTTTGGCATATCCAATTTTATTAGATCTTTAGAGCTCCATTCAACAACTTTCTGGGGACGACAGATGAAATGTTATCGTGTTGGCTCACTTGGTTCTCTGTGGATCAGTGAACATTATCATAACTAACTAAATAAATAAATAAGGAATTAAAAAACGTACAATACTGCATTGTTTTAATTCTTCCCCAAAGAAGAGAAATCTGCTACACACCAAAAAGATACAGCTGTTCAGATGCAGCTCTACAAAATCACAACACTGCCCTCTGCTGGGTACTGCCCGATATGTCATGAGAGATCCAGGCATCTACTCAGGAAAAAAAAAAACTGTCTGAGGAAGTGAAGGGGAAGCCCTTATTTTCCTGCATTTTGTTTGTTTTTGGGGGGGTTTTTTTCAGATGATGTGATCTTTGCAGAATCAATGGATACCCTCATTGCAGCACCTGGCCAGCAGAGATGCATCTGCATTTGTGGTTAAAGTATCAAACTTGTCAAGACATTCACTTACCTTTGCAGTGACGTTCATGTCTCTGGATCATCCCTCTTTGAGGTTGGGAGACGCTTGGGAAGAGCTTATGGAGTCATCAGGTTGCTGGATTGAGTTGTTTGACAATGATGATATCTCTGCAGGAGAACAAAGGTCCAAGTCTTAAGGGTCCTGGTGCTCCCTGTCTGACTGTATGGCTGTGTAATGTGGACCTCAGCCATTGACCTCAAGGGATTAAAAGATTTCTTTGGTACCAAGACTTGTGGAAAGATACTTGTACCCTTTTGTTGCATTCATGTCAAATGACTGGTAACTTAGGGAGGCTCAGAAGTAGAGGTGGGCGATACCGGGAATTTTGGTATTGATCTGATACCAAGTAAATACAGGCCCAGTATCACCGATATCGATACTGATACCGATACTTTTTCATATTTAAGCTTCATAGATCCAAAGGATCCAAAAGAATCTAGGATAGAATTTCGCCAAACATTGTGCGTGACAACAAAATACTTTATCATAATCAACATTTTTGTTTAAAAAAATATTACTCAACACAACTTAAAATCTCCTGAGGTAGAGGGTTGGCTAGAGGAGAGTGCTGAGTGGGCGGGCCAGGCTGAGCCTACCTGCATGGCTGTTGGCTGGTGCCACTGAGCCACGTGACAGCACAACAACAAAAGACCAGTGGGGGGAGGGTGTGCTGCTCCGTGTTGTGTGACACAGCTCAGCGCTGCTCTTACAGACAGAGAGTAGACTTTGATGAATCTGCGTGCGCAGCAGTCAGTGCGTGCGGGAGAGAAAAAAGCTTGAGTATCGACCTTTTTACACGAGGATTGTTCAATATCAATACCAGCGTTGGTATCGATATTAGGATCGATCCGCCCACCTCTACTCAGAAGGTGTATGGTTTGCACTGTGAGAGAATGTCAGCTATGACATTATGGCTATCGCTGGTGTTTCTTTCAGCTCAAAGATTATGCACATAAAACCATGAACTGTGAACTTGTGCAGTACTCATAAAGTGAGCATTAAAAATACATCAAATAAGTGTAAACCAGCCTGGACAAACTAGTAATAAATAGTAAATAGATACATAACTGCAGCTCCCTGATTTTACTTCTTCTGAAGTGACACACAGCAACCACGTAGAATATCATCCTGCTGTTCGACGCTACTTCTGTAACTTCACACGGCTTTGTACGCTTTGATGCTCCCAGGTTTCACAAGTTTGTCATGTCAGGCATCAGACATCTGACTGCCATCATCACATTTGTCTTTCTTGATTGTTTCATTTGTTCTCATTGAGCTCTCCAATAGAGCCGTGCACTTCAGGAGAAGTGGCACATGGGTGTTTTGAGTTTCACACGGCTTTGTATGCTTCATAAGCTTCCACATTTCCAAGTTTGGCGAGTTCCACATGGCAGTCCTTAAACGTCTGATAACCATCATTACATTTGTGTTTCTTGATTCGTTGACTTGTCCCACCACAGTCAATAAGCAGATAAGCATAGTCATCACTAATACTAAGCAACGCTTATTGACAAAAAGTTCCGTGTCCATGGCACAGTTGCCCCGTTGAGGTCGCTAACCTGCTGACACTTCCTCTCCAAACCTTCATGGTCTCACTTTCAAAATTGGATAAACTTGCAGTTTTCTTGTAGACACTGTAGAAATAGGACATAGCTGCTGCATAGGTGCTGTGAAAGTGACCAGAAGTTCAGTTGTCTGAAAAAAAAAACCACTGGATGGTGCAATGCAGTGCATTCTGGGTTGATTTTGCCTATGTGATAGGGAGAATTGCTGTCTTGTAGTAAGTACATGCTTGACTCTCCCTATGTGCTTGCAGTGCTCAACACTCACTCTTCTTCTACATTTTGGGAAATTAGGCACAATTTGACACTTTTAATGATGACTGGACATCTTAGGCCTCTTTTAGATGATCCTTGTTACCGCTTGAATGACTCTGTGTCAATGGTCAAGCAAATTTATAACCCTGAATCAGAAAAAGGTGGGACAGTATGGAAAATGCAAATAATAATGAAAAAACAGTGATTTTTACATTTACTTTGACTTCTATTTCATTGGAGACAGTATGAATGAACCCAAGCGGTAGTGTGCTTGGTTTCACTGTGGAAGGCTCCGTTTTCAAACTCCACCCCTGCCCATTTCTCCATGTAATGTGGAGTTGTGTCAGGAAGGGCATCCGGTGTAAAACTTGTGACAAATCAACAAGCATATCCAGCTCGGATCTGCTGTGATGACCACAAGTGAAAAAACAAGAGAGCAGCTGGAGGGTCTTACTTACAGCATGAACCCAAGATATTTCATGTTTTGTGTGGTCAACTTCAGTTTATTTGTCATTATACATCCATTCTTGCATGTAAAGCCTGCAACACCTTCCAAAAACAGTTGGGATGCTAAAGCATTACCACTTTGCAATGTTGGCATTTGTTCTCACAACACTTAACAGACATGCTTCGTTGATGATACCAAACAACAGTGTTGTATAAAGTACCAGAAAATCACACTTAAGTAAAAGTACAGATACCCATTTAAAAAATGACTTTGGTAGAAGTTCAAGTCACCAATTGAAATGCTGCTCAAGTAAAAGTCTTAAAGTATCTAGTATTTATTGTATTTAAGTATGACAAGTAATGTACAACTAAATGTACTCAAGTATTGAAAGTAAAAGTACAAGTAAATGTTAATAATCAAAAACGGACTGATTTTTTTATATATATGAAAGTTCATCTAGGCTTGTAAATGACTGGTAGTATTAGTCAAAATACTGAAAATTGTGCACATCACACAACACCACTTCAGAAACAAGGTTTCAAAACCTAAACAAGAGTAGGCTACTCACTAGGTGTTCACAGGAAACATTTATTTCTATATGTATTTATTTATTTTCATTGTTACATGGTTTTATCTTTTCTGTTGTGTTTTGTTTCATTATCTTCTTTTTGTCTCTTTCTCTAAAACTGTATTGTAACATTATTAGTCTATTATTATTGACTATTATGTAGAGTATTATTGTTGCTGCTATAATATATGAATAAAAATAAATTTTAAAAATTACAATTTGACTCTTTTACAACAACGAACACTGAGCCAGAAAACAAATCAACACAAATGTGCTGATGCGAACAGCTTAATGCTAACTTTAATATTGAAAACGCCATAGACATGCTAACGCGTTAGCATCAGTCCTGTTTTTCAGAAGACCATAACAGGTCGGTTTAACATAAAAATATTAAATATTACTCACAGACATATGCTCTTCAGGGTTTTAGTGGGGAAAAATTTGGATAAAGCAAAATAAAACAATCAATCCACGAATCGCAGATCGAAGCACTGCTTCGACCGCAAATCACTGCTTCGATTGGTTCAAGGTTCAAAGCAAAGCCGCGCTGCAGAAAAGTTGATTACAGACCCGCTGCAGGTCTGTAATCGATGTAGAGAAATGACCATTTTCCTGACAAACAAGTGTGCAACTGCAAAAAAGCCTTCCGGACATGCCTCAGCCTGACTTCGTTGCAGTCACTAGTAATAAGTGGTGTCTCTGTGTGAAAACATGACTTTTTTCGTGTGTGTGTGTGTGTGTGTTTTTGTTTGTTTTTTGTTTTTTGTTTTGTTTTGTTTTTTGTAATGAGTAACGGCATGGCGAATAGAAAATGTATCGGAGTAGAAGTATGCAATTAAGGTCAGAAATGGAAATGTAGTGAAGTAAAAGTGAAAGTAATCTGAATTTAAAAAACTCAAGTAAAGTACAAAGTCTCCAAAACGTACTTAAGTACAGTAGTGAAGTATTTTACTTCATTACTATACAACACTGCCAAACAATACAGCATTTCAGTGGGCCCGGTTTCATCTTTAAGTCTACTAAATGTACTCAGTCGACTATGGTTAGTCACCCAACATTATCCATCTAATCTCTGTTTCACACTGATGGGTAAACTGGTAGATTAGCCGTTTTACAGACTCTATGTGTTCTGTTTTTAGTCTACCTGTGACACAGGGAGACATTTATTCTTAAAGAAACAAGCACAAAATAAAGTTAAGTATGACTGACATTTACAATGAATTTTTTTTTTTTTTTTTTATTCTGTGCAGCATCTGTGGTCAAACACCAATCTACAACATTCTGTCAAGTGCAACAATTAACGCCACAGTTTCAAATATGCAAAATATAGGCACTGTTAGCACCCACTAAATTCCTTTTGACATTGATAAATGATGTTACATGTGCATCCTCACCTATTTGCATGTTTCCTCCAACAATTTTGCGCACCCATGTGGACAAACCCCAAACTGCATATTCATGAAGGCAAACATTAAATCGACAAGGTGAGCTATTTTGTGCATTTGATAGACACAACCGCTGTTGCGCACTGTTACTTGTGAGTGGAATCATGTTTGTGCATGTTTTTATGCACGCAAGCCTTTAGGACCCTGTCCCACTGGTGTTTAGAAGGATTTGTATATGGATTGTGCACAAAATTGGCCCATATTTGCCAAACATCCGCAAAATCTGTGTAACATGCCTGTATGAGTCGGCCGTCATCCAAACACGCGCGTGATCATCCGCAGAGACACGCATGTCCGCAGCCAGGATTTTTGAGCTGTTCAAAAATCTGAATGCGGATGACATCCGCCTTACATACTCCATATATACTCAATTCATACACAATACATACTCACTCTATGCGCTGTATATCTGCCATCAACCGCTGATATCCGCAACTGACGGGGATTTGCGGCTTGGCAGCGGACTGGGACAGTGTGTAAAACAATTATATATCATGCCCATCATGTCCACATCACAAACTAAAATATGTTGTAGCAAATGCATACAAATTAGCCATGAATAAAGCGTTGTTATTACATCTGCTTTGCAGCTGATTTGCGGACAATCTGTGAATGCATAACAAACACGTCACGTAAACCCAAAGTACTATATGTGGCAGAAAGCGACATACTTCCAGTCAGTGCCAGTCCGGCTGTGTAAATCCACAAATACGTAATAGCTGCTGCAATCCAGGACTTTTATTTAACACCAACAAAAGGAAGAGTTGCTGTTTAGCCACAACTCACTCAAAAAAAAAAAAAACACCATCTCACACCCCGAGCGGCTTCCCCCCTCCCGCTTCCCAAACTCATGAACAGTTAACCCTCACATGACAAAATGAACATTAACTCTGTGATCAACTTGTCCAAGCCCAGCAAATGCTCCAGAGGCTGTATTGTTGGTGTGAATAGTGATGCCGACGGCCCGAGTGCGCTTGTTTTATGACTGCAATGCAGATGCTGTGCACGCGCAACACGTGTGCGATGCATTCATAATACACCCATAATACTGCCGTGATAATCTCAATGTGTCGGATCAGTTTCCTCACTACATGCGTTATATAACCGTGATTGTTCATCATATATTCACTATATATTATTAATATATCCGTAATTCATACTGGGACATTTGTCATTTTTGGCCATTTTTGTTGCGGACAACAACGAACGCCCGCGATTTGTATACTCAATTCATGCGCAATTAATCCTCTCCCCAGTGGGACAGGGCCCTTAGTAAATCAGCTCCGAAATATCATGGCTTCATATGTCAGAATCACTGCTGTTTGTTTTGTTTGGTTTGGTTGGTTGGTTGGTTGTTCATTCGTTCATTTGTGTGTGTGGGGGGGGTGCTTATTTGTTTGTTTTTTCATTTTCCATAGTGCTCCAACTTTTTATGATTTGAGGTTATACTCAGGGAAACTCTGATGCATGCACGTGGCTCATTGTTGAGGACACCAGCTACTGGAACATGTCAAAAGGACACAGACATTTCACCTGTCTGCAGCAGCTACTGCTACTTTCAGTAGGTTGGAATGGACCAGTTTTCTGCCTGGGCAGTTGCCATCCAGGCCTCAAGGTGGCTCTGTAGTGCAGAGAAGGATGCAGCCACGCTTGGTATCAGTGCCTGATCTGACCTCATGCACAACTCATATTGTTTGGGGAAGGGGGAAAAATCATAATCTCATGTACAAGTACAACCACCAGATGGTGTCATTCCTCAAACTGTGTCTACTATGATTTTTTTATGCAGGCTTACAATAATAGCTCATGTTTCAAACAATAAAAAGTGACTAAAATATGAAAACATGCATGCAGCAAGCATTTGTCACACTATAATTCTAGTGTAGGTCACCTTGACCCCTTGACCTCCTTATGCATAGTAAGTCCCTTCGGCTGCTCCCTTGTTTGCACTCGGGGTCGCCACAGCAAATCCAAGGTGGATCTGCATGTTGATTTGGCACACTTTTCTTCAGGTCAAGCTATTTATGTATTATGTGGAAAATAATGGAGGAAACTGTTTTGTTTTTTTTGCATAATTTAGAATGCCATTCAAAGTATGCACAATTATTGGATTAATACCCATGTGACATAGTGAATACTTGCAGCGTGAGGGAATGTGAGGTCAGTGCAGAGGACGGCAGGAACTGGATGAGGTCAAGGGGATGCCCACATACTGTATCCCATGGCTGCAGAAGATCGTTGCCTACTTCTGGGAGCTGAGGATGGACAGTTGATCTGCCTGAATGGGTGCCAATGAGAACCAATGGTGGATGCCAAGATATATACACACTCCTAGACTTGTCCTGATGTACTGCATAGTAGACTGGATAGAGTTAAAATAATATATTGTATTAAAGAGGCGATTCCCCCAAAGGCATCTTTGGGATCATATAGCTCATTCCGGTATACAGAGGGGTCTAAGAATGTCTTTAGGATGCAAGGCAGACAAGTATACATTTTTATAGCACCAAATAAATACTTTCTGAACAGAATTCTTCTTTTTTCTTTTCATTTTTTAGGTGGCATTTGTGTGGAGCTGAAAGGGGTAATGTTTCCCAAGGATGCACCGAACCCAACACCAAACCCATTTTATTCCAATTATCAGTGCGTCCCAAACTCACCTTCTCTTGTAAATATCGTAGGCATCCAACAGCATGGGTCTCAAATATATCATAATTCCTTCTTACATGTAAGTTTAAACACTGATGTCATGTGAAATTAATTTAATAAACACACTTAAAATTTAATTTTGAGTCATGCTTTAAGTGCATATCACTCAATAATAAAATGTTAAATGAGCTGACTATTCTTAATAAATAAAGAATTAGGAAAATATTGATGTATTGCATTTTAATTTTAGTGCCATATGCACCAAATTAAGTCATAAACATGGGACATTAAGCCTGATTTCACCTGCTGCTGATAAATGCTCAGAAAGATGAAGCAGTGAGGAATGTGGACTTTGATGATATCATGTACGGTAACGCCCCTCGAGGATCTCTATTGAAACAAATGGGAAAATCTGAATTTTCTATAGTGTGAAATCAGGGGTTTTTGTGGAGTCTGAAAGTGCACACGTCAAGATGGATAAAATGTGTCTTTTAGGGGGATGTAGTCACATGACTAGTGATCTTTATTAGGTGGCCAGATTTTCCAAAAAAGATAACAGTTTGACAAGGAAAGTGAGGTTTTTTGTTTGTTTTGCCTACCACAGTAAGAGAATGGTCTTCAAAACATGGATCTAACCACGGAATCTATTCTTTCCATTTGTGGACATAGGTGGAGTGAGTTTCAGACAGGTAACAGTCCGTGCCTGACGTTACATCGTGATTATGGATCAAAATAGCTGTCAGTCTGTTGTGCATTTTTCAGACGCTGGCCTATTTTAGTTTTATCAACTTTATCAGGACTCGCACAAGTTAAAGCTCTGGAATTAATTATTTATAATCTGGTATATGATATTTTAAAAGACAGCGTTAACTGGAGTGAGATGTGCCCTTTAAGCTATGCAACAGGGTGTCAAAGTTCAATGGATCTCATTTGGTCTTCAAAGTTAAACTTCAAATCCTCTTATACTGTACAACTGACAGATCAATACCAACATCTGTTTTAAAGTTCAGAAAATAACCATGATGCCCTTGTGTCCTTGTGTAGGTTATTTTTCTACACCGTACCCATTGAGATCCAAGCACATCTTCCTGCAAGGCTGCAGTGCTTCAATTGCCTTAAAAGTAGAAGGTTTCATCCTGATGGTCACAAACGTCTTCAGCAGCAGACATGGTTATTGGTGTGCTGACATCCTGAGGATTTTTTTTTTTTTAATGTTTGCAAACAGGTCTGAGATGATGTCAAATATGAGAACAGGCTGGGTGGCAGAATCCACAGTTGTTCACACCAGCCATGGCAACCACCGACTTGTGAACTGGGGCATTATCTTGAAAAAACAAGACCCCTTTCTTGGGCAGTTGATAGCTTTCCCTTAGCTGCATCAGCAAACTGGTATTGTACTCTTGGTTTATGGTTTGGTGTTTTTAAAAGCAGTCCATGAACACAATGACCTTTGCTTCCCAGTAAACTGAGGCCTTCCACCTTCCCTGCAAAGAAAACAACCTTTGTTTTATGAGGAAGGTAGGAGGATGTGTGTGTCTCCAGGACTCATCCTGGGTTAAGAAACTAAATTAGATTCTTTTGGCTTCTGTTCTGTGCAGGGTCATCCAGCAGGGTTAGCTTGTTGATTTGACACATTTTACGTCAGATACCCTTCCTGATGCACAAGGAGATACTGAAAGATTAATTTGGACAGATCTGCTTAAAAGTACTCCCAAATTGTCCCTTGGCCTGATGAACATGGTGTAATTTTTAATTGTAGGCCTAAAGATCTGGCACCTACACCCACCAAGCAAAACCACCATCCCTACAGTGAAACATTGCATCACTGTAGGGATGGTGCCTAGTTTCCTCCAAACATGAACTTTTTGGCATTCCAGCCAAAGAGTTCATGTTTGTCTCCTCAGGCCAGAGAATTTTGTTTCTCATGGTCCGAGAGTCCTTCGGGTGTGTTCTGGCAAACTCCAGGTGGCTTCTAAGGAGTGGCTTCCGTCTGGCCACTCTACCATACAAGCCTGATTGGTGCATTGCTGCAGACATAGTTGTCCTTCTGAAAGGTTCTCCTCTCTCCACAGAGGAATGCTGAAGCTCTGACAGAGTGACCATCGGGTTCTTGGTCACCTCCCTGACTAAGGTCCTTCTCCCCGATTGCTCAGTTTAGACGGGCGGCTAGCTCTAAGAAGAGTCCTTGTGGATCTGAACTTCTTCCCTTTACAGATGATGGAAGTCACTCTGCTCACTGGGACCTTCAAAGCAGCAGAAATGTTTCTGTATCCTTCCCCAGATTTGTTCCTCAAGACAATCCTGTCTCGGAGGCCTACAGACAATTCCTTTGACTTCATGCTTGGTTTGTGCTCTGACATGCACTGTCAACTGTGGGACCGTATATGTAGACAGGTGTGTGCCTTTCCAAATTATGTCCAATCAACTGAATTTACCCCAGGTGGACTCCAGTTAAGGGCAGCATGCTGGCTTAGTGGTTAGCACTGTTGTTTCACAGCAAGAAGATTGTGGGATTGATTTCTGTGTGGAGTTTGCATGCAGGTTAGGACATTGGAAACTTACACTCAACAAAAATATAAACGCAACACTTTTGGTTTTGCTCCCATTTTGTATGAGATGAACTCAAAGATCTAAAACTTTTTCCACATACACTATATCACCATTTCCCTCAAATATTGTTCACAAACCAGTCTAAATCTGTGATAATGAGCACTTCTCCTTTGCTGAGATAATCCATCCAACCTCACAGGTGTGCCATATCAAGATGCTGATTAGACACCATGATTAGTGCACAGGTGTGCCTTAGACTGCCCACATTAAAAGGCCACTCTGAAAGGTGCAGTTTTATCACACAGCACAATGCCACAGATGTCGCAAGATTTCAGGGAGCGTGCAATTGGCATGCTGACAGCAGGAATGTCAACCAGCAACTTCGCACAGCCATTGAAGAGGAGTGGACCAACATTCCATAGGGCACAGTTGACAACCTGATCAACTCTATGCGAAGGAGATGTGTTGCACTGCATGAGGCAAATGGTGGTCACACCAGATACTGACTGGTATCCCCCCCCCCCAATAAAACAAAACTGCACCTTTCAGAGTGGCCTTTTATTGTGGACAGTCTAAGGCACACCTGTGCACTAATCATGGTGTCTAATCAGCATCTTGATATGGCACACCTGTGAGGTGGGATGGATTATCTCAGCAAAGGAGAAGTGCTCACTATCACAGATTTAGACTGGTTTGTGAACAATATTTGAGGGAAATGGTGATATTGTGTATGTGGAAAAAGTTTTAGATCTTTGAGTTCATCTCATACAAAATGGGAGCAAAACCAAAAGTGTTGCGTTTATATTTTTGTTGAGTGTGTATATATATATATATATATATATATATATATATATATATATATATATATATATATATATATATATATATATCAACAGGAAATGCTTTTGTGTTTTTATATGTATTCAGCTGGGCATTCTTTAAAGGTTGGTTTTTTTTTATTTATTATTATTATTATTGTTATTTTATAAAACAAAGTCTTTCATTGTGATAGTGGAAGTCTGTTGGTAATCTTTACACAAGTAAATGTAATATTTTCCAGGCCTCTCCAGTCGATATGAATGTAGAGCCAAATAACTAACTCAATAGATGTATTGGTGAGCCATGTTTTGGATATAAATAAAATAAGCAAAAATTCAAACAGGAATTTGTAAAAGAAAAAAGTATGAATTAACTCACGGGTCATTCGACTTAATTGGGGAATTAAGGTCCCCAATTCTTTGATTCGATCGTTGATGTTAAACCGTCGTCTTCTCTCAACTACACAAGAAAAACAGGAGAGAAATATATTACATAAAACTAGAAGCACTCAGAGAGTGCAAACCTCCGCCAAGGCCATGGGGTCACTGACGCCATAACACATACACGCTGTGGAATCATTGAACCTAAAAAAGTCTAACAATGATGTTTGCTCAGTAGTAAAAAAAAGTTTCATCTGCTGTGACTGGATAGCATGTATCCTTAGCGCTTGGCATCACAGTTTATTGCAACTTGCACCTTTCCCAGAAGCTGCTGTCATCTGAGCACTGATATTGATATTGCATGTGCTTACAGACAAAAAAAAAAAAAAATAAGAGACAAAATTCAATTTATTATTCAACTAAACTGCAAATATATGAATTTTTTAACATTTCTGAAACACTTGTCTAAACAAGGCCATAGGGTCACTGTTGTCATTTCCAACTACTCCACAAAATTTCTATAAACAGAAATAAATTTAAGAAATATTACAATTTGAAAACAAATGCACCCGAACGTGATGACAGCTGCAACTGCTTAATGCTAACTTTTAACATTGAAAATGCCATAGACATGCTAACGCGTTAGCATCGGGATCCGGATGGTGATCGGGATCACCACTAAAATTGAATCACTTGTTCCTATTGTCATTTCCAACCACTCCACAAAATTTCATCAAAATCCATTCAAAGCCTTTTGAGTTATCCTGCTGACAAACAGACAGACAGACAAACAAACAAACGCGACCGAAAACATAAAAACTAACTGTCTTGGACAAAATGGACCAGCATCAAAGTTTATAATGATTTCTTTGTTTCGTTTTTCATCAATTATTGCAATAAACTGAAATCACAGCAAGTGACAATTGTATGGATTATTTATTAATTTTACAATTAATAATATCACAAATAACCACGTCTGCATTTCAGAAGCACCTCTAATTAAGAAGTTCACACTCACTCAAATTGTGGTTATCCTTCTTCTGTCTTTCCTTTGCCAGAGCTCTCACTTCAGCCTCTGGAAAAAGACATCTGAGTGAGCAACAACTTTACAGGAACAAAGGAAAATTACAAGAACAGCTAATTTTGAGATTTTGAATGGAAATAAGCAGACGTACCCACTGGGAAGCCTTCAGGCCGTTGATAGTTGTCAAATTTGCCACAGGATCCAGATTTATCCAGCATGTGCATGATGGCTGGTGATTGTGAGACTGTGTGATAAAAAAAAGAATGGTTTCAATATCACAATGTCCAGAATGCACACACACACACTCATTAACTTGTTCAGATAATAAGCAGCAGTGTCGACGACACGCAGTCACACAGAAACTTTACAAGCAATTAGACCAATTACAAAAGAGCCGATCAAGGCCGCCCGTACCCAAAAGGCCTGGAGAGTAAAACCTCTTTCAGTACAGTGTTGGATGCAGTAGTGTAATTTCAAAGTTTTGAAACCAGCAGCTAGGCCAGTGACAATGTGTGTCAGTGCATGTTGGCGTGGGGTCTGCGGCAGTGGGTGGCGTGGCTGTGGCGCTCACCGGAGTATTCCCTTTTGATGTTGGACAGGTTGGCGGGGCAGGAGTTGCTGATGGGCAGACCTTGCTGGGGCATTCCCTGATTACCGTACATGTCCATGGGGTTAGCAGGGACAAGAATCTGCAGAGAACACACCACTGTACCCTCACACATCATCACTACAGGCCAAACGACTACACCGCACTGGCAGGATTGTAACACAAAGGATTGGAATAAATACAAAAACACAAAATAAATGTGTTATATTTCCCGTGTGCCAGTTCATATGTGTCATATCAATCCAGCTCTTTCAATGACATGATATTTTGTGTTCCTTTGTACAACCCCAATTCCAATGAAGTTGGGACGTTGTGTAAAATGTAAATAAAAACAGAATACAATGATCTGCAAATCCTCTTCAACCTATATTCAGTTGAATACACCACAAAGACAAGATATTTAATGTTCAAACTGATAAACTTGAGCAAATATTTGCTCATTTTGAAATGGATTCCTGCAACATGTTTCAAAAAAGCTGGGACAGTGGTATGTTTACCACTGTGTTACATCACCATTCCTTCTTAAGCATTTGGGAACTGAGGACATTAATTGTTGAAGCTTTGTAGATGGAATTCTTTCCCATTCTTGCTTGATGTACGACTTCAGTTGTTCAACAGTCCGGGGTGTCCATTGTACAATTCTGCGCTTCATAATGTGTCACACATTTTCAATAGATGGCAGGTCTGGACTGCAGGCAGGCCAGTCTAGTACCCGCACTCTTTTACTAAGAAGCCACGCTGCTGTAACACGTGCAGAATGTGACTTGGCATTGTCTTGCTGAAATAAGCAGGGACGTCCCTGAAAAAGACCTTGCTTGGATGACAGCTTGTGTTGCTCCAAAACCTAGATGTACCTTTCAGCATTGATGGTGCCATCACAGATGTGTAAGTTGCCCATGCCATGAACACTAACACACCCCTATACCATCACAGATGCTGGCTTTTGAACTTTGCACTGGTAACAATCTGGATGGTCTTTTTCCTTTTTTTGTCCGGAGGACACAACGTTCATGATTTCCAAAAACAATTTGAAATGTGGACTCATCAGACCACAGCACACTTTTCCACTTTATGTCTGTCCATTTCAAATGAGCTCAGGCCCAGAGAAGGCAGCGGCGTTTCTGGATGTTGTTGATGTATGGCTTTCGCTTTGCATGGTAGAGTTTTAACTTGCACTTGTAGATGTAGCGACAAACTGTGTTCACTGACAATGGTTTTCTGAAGTGTTCCTGAGCCCACGCGGTAAGATCCTTTACACAATGATGTCATTTTTTAATGCTGTGCCGCCTGAGGGATCAAAGGTCACGGGCATTCAATGTTGGTTTTAGGCCTTGCCGCTTACATGTAGAAATTTCTCCAGATTCTCTGAATTTTCTGATTATATTATGGACTGTAGATGATGGAATCCCTAAATTCCTTGCAATTGAATTTTGAGAAACATTGCTCTTAAACTGCTGGACTAGTTTTTCATGCAGTTGTTGACAAAGTGGTGATCCTCATCTTTGCTTGTGAACGGCTGAGCCTTTTGGGGATGCTCTTTTTATACCCAATCATGACACTCACAATTCATGTCACAAAGCTTGTTGAGTGTTGTTAGAAGGAAAGATGATGTAACACAGTGGTAAACATACCACCGTCCCAGCTTTTTTGAAACGTGTTGCAGGCATCCATTTCAAAATTAGCAAATATTTGCACAAAACAATAAAGTTTATCAGTTTGAACATTAAATATCTTGTCATTGTGGTGCATTCAATCGAATATATGTTGAAGGGGATTTGCAAATCATTGCATTCTGTTTTTATTTACATTTTACACAATGTCCCAACTTCACTGGAATTAGGGTTGTATCTATGTCTATGTTGCAGAACAAAATAAAGGACAAATTACATAAAACTACTGGATTAGTGAGTGTCTATGCACCTTGACACTTGCATGAGTTTGATCCATACACTGCTGTGCAATTCATCTTGCCAATGCGACCCGTTTTGTCCCACTGGATGCTGTGCTTTGTCCCATTTGATGCCACATTATATAAAATAGTCAATTCATAGCCAGTGATGCATTTGCTCTCATAACTTGGCCGATGAAACCATCTGTCATCGCTCCCAGGATCACAGAGAAGTTACAGCTTCTCTTGTGCACATCGTGCAGTGGAGAATGCATTTGGAATTGTCTTAAAGGTGATTATTGATAATATATATATTGTGATGGATTAGTAAAACAGTTTCATTCCTTCTTATGAGGTAGATACATCTATAATAAACATAATTTTACAGATAGAGTAACATCTCTTTGTAATTGTTCAGATGCGCTGCTGCAATGAGACACGTTGACAAGCAGTGACAGTGTTTTTGAATAGGTTGGGCAATGTTCACGACTAGTACACAAAAAGAATGCGTGCCAGGTTTTGAACATTTGAAAGTTTTCTTTGCTTACTGGCTCACAGCCGCGCACAGTTCATGTGCAGTTTACACGGGTTAACAACCAGTTTACTCAATGGCATGTCAGATTGCGTGCCAGTGAGGAAATTAAATTCTTGCAAGTGTTAAGGTGCCTTATTTTGTCATCTAGACTAAATCATGAGTGAAGGTGACAAATTTGTGTTATGTTTACAAATTTACGGAAATTATAAACAACCTCATCTTGACAACACAGATAATAGTGAGTAATATATATATATATATATATATAATATATACACTCAACAAAAATATAAACGCAACACTTTTGGTTTTGCTCCCATTTTGTACGAGATGAACTCAAAGATCTAAAACTTTTTCCACATACACAATATCACCATTTCCCTCAAATATTGTTCACAAACCAGTCTAAATCTGTGATAGTCAATCAATCAATCAATCAATTTTATTTATATAGCGCCAAATCACAACAAACAGTTGCCCCAAGGCGCTTTATATTATAAGGCAAGGCCATACAATAATTACGTAAAAACCCCAACGGTCAAAACGACCCCCTGTGAGCAAGCACTTGGTGACAGTGGGAAGGAAAAACTCCTTTTTAACAGGAAGAAACCTCCAGCAGAACCAGGCTCAGGGAGGGGCAGTCTTCTGCTGGGACTGGTTGGGGCTGAGGGAGAGAACCAGGAAAAAGACATGCTGTGGTGGGGAGCAGAGATCAATCACTAATGATTAAATGCAGAGTGGTGCATACAGAGCAAAAAGAGAAAGAAACACTCAGTGCATCATGGGAACCCCCCAGCAGTCTAAGTCTATAGCAGCATAACTAAGGGATGGTTCAGGGTCACCTGATCCAGCCCTAACTATAAGCTTTAGCAAAAAGGAAAGTTTTAAGCCTAATCTTAAAAGTAGAGAGGGTGTCTGTCTCCCTGATCCGAATTGGGAGCTGGTTCCACAGGAGAGGAGCCTGAAAGCTGAAGGCTCTGCCTCCCATTCTACTCTTACAAACCCTAGGAACTACAAGTAAGCCTGCAGTCTGAGAGCGAAGCGCTCTATTGGGGTGATATGGTACTATGAGGTCCCTAAGATAAGATGGGACCTGATTATTCAAAACCTTATAAGTAAGAAGAAGAATTTTAAATTCTATTCTAGAATTAACAGGAAGCCAAAGAAGAGAGGCCAATATGGGTGAGATATGCTCTCTCCTTCTAGTCCCCGTTAGTACTCTAGCTGCAGCATTTTGAATTAACTGAAGGCTTTTCAGGGAACTTTTAGGACAACCTGATAATAATGAATTACAATAGTCCAGCCTAGAGGAAATAAATGCATGAATTAGTTTTTCAGCATCACTCTGAGACAAGACCTTTCTGATTTTAGAGATATTGCGTAAATGCAAAAAAGCAGTCCTACATATTTGTTTAATATGGGCTTTGAATGACATATCCTGATCAAAAATGACTCCAATATTTCTCACAGTATTACTAGAGGTCAGGGTAATGCCATCCAGAGTAAGGATCTGGTTAGACACCATGTTTCTAAGATTTGTGGGGCCAAGTACAATAACTTCAGTTTTATCTGAGTTTAAAAGCAGGAAATTAGAGGTCATCCATGTCTTTATGTCTGTAAGACAATCCTGCAGTTTAGCTAATTGGTGTGTGTCCTCTGGCTTCATGGACAGATAAAGCTGGGTATCATCTGCGTAACAATGAAAATTTAAGCAATGCTGTCTAATAATACTGCCTAAGGGAAGCATGTAAAAAGTGAATAAAATTGGTCCTAGCACAGAACCTTGTGGAACTCCATAATTAACCTTAGTCTGTGAGAAGATTCCCCATTTACATGAACAAATTGTAATCTATTAGATAAATATGATTCAAACCACCGCAGCGCAGTGCCTTTAATACCTATGGCATGCTCTAATCTCTGTAATAAAATTTTATGGTCAACAGTATCAAAAGCAGCACTGAGGTCTAACAGAACAAGCACAGAGATGAGTCCACTGTCTGAGGCCATAAGAAGATCATTTGTAACCTTCACTAATGCTGTTTCTGCACTATGATGAATTCTAAAACCTGACTGAAACTCTTCAAATAGACCATTCCTCTGCAGATGATCAGTTAGCTGTTTTACAACTACCCTTTCAAGAATTTTTGAGAGAAAAGGAAGGTTGGAGATTGGCCTATAATTAGCTAAGATAGCTGGGTCAAGTGATGGCTTTTTAAGTAATGGTTTAATTACTGCCACCTTAAAAGCCTGTGGTACATAGCCAACTAATAAAGATAGATTGATCATATTTAAGATCGAAGCATTAAATAATGGTAGGGCTTCCTTGAGCAGCCTGGTAGGAATGGGGTCTAATAGACATGTTGATGGTTTGGATGAAGTAACTAATGAAAATAACTCAGACAGAACAATCTGAGAGAAAGAGTCAATCAATCAATCAATCAATTTTTTTTATATAGCGCCAAATCACAACAAACAGTTGCCCCAAGGCGCTTTATATTGTAAGGCAAGGCCATACAATAATTATGTAAAACCCCAACGGTCAAAACGACCCCCTGTGAGCAAGCACTTGGCTACAGTGGGAAGGAAAAACTCCCTTTTAACAGGAAGAAACCTCCAGCAGAACCAGGCTCAGGGAGGGGCAGTCTTCTGCTGGGACTGGTTGGGGCTGAGGGAGAGAACCAGGAAAAAGACATGCTGTGGAGGGGAGCAGAGATCGATCACTAATGATTAAATGCAGAGTGGTGCATACAGAGCAAAAAGAGAAGGAAACAGTGCATCATGGGAACCCCCCAGCAGTCTACGTCTATAGCAGCATAACTAAGGGATGGTTCAGGGTCACCTGATCCAGTCCTAACTATAAGCTTTAGCAAAAAGGAAAGTTTTAAACCTAATCTTAAAAGTAGAGAGGGTGTCTGTCTCCCTGATCTGAATTGGGAGCTGGTTCCACAGGAGAGGAGCCTGAAAGCTGAAGGCTCTGCCTCCCATTCTACTCTTACAAACCCTAGGAACTACAAGTAAGCCTGCAGTCTGAGAGCGAAGCGCTCTATTGGGGTGATATGGTACTACGAGGTCCCTAAGATAAGATGGGACCTGATTATTCAAAACCTTATAAGTAAGAAGAAGATTTTTTTCTAACCAAATACCGGCATCACTGAAAGCAGCCAAAGATAACGATACGTCTTTGGGATGGTTATGAGTAATTTTTTCTCTAATAGTTAAAATTTTATTAGCAAAAAAAAGTCATGAAGTCATTACTAGTTAAAGTTAAAAGAATACTCGGCTCAATAGAGCTCTGACTCTTTGTCAGCCTGGCTACAGTGCTGAAAAGAAACATGGGGTTGTTCTTATTTTCTTCAATTAGTGATGAGTAGTAAGATGTCCTAGCTTTACGGAGGGCTTTTATAGAGCAACAGACTCTTTTTCCAGGCTAAGTGAAGATCTTCTAAATTAGTGAGACACCATTTCCTCTCCAACGTACGGGTTATCTGCTTTAAGCTGCGAGTTTGTGAGTTATACCACGGAGTCAGGCACTTCTGATTTAAAGCTCTCTTTTTCAGAGGAGCTACAGCATCCAAAGTTGTCTTCAATGAGGATGTAAAACTATTGACGAGATACTCTATCACACTTACAGAGTTTAGGTAGCTACTCTGCACTGTGTTGGTATATGGCATTAGAGAACATAAAGAAGGAATCATATCCTTAAACCTAGTTACAGCGCTTTCTGAAAGACTTCTAGTGTAATGAAACTTATTCCCCACTGCTGGGTAGTCCATCAGAGTAAATGTAAATGTTATTAAGAAATGATCAGACAGAAGGGAGTTTTCAGGGAATACTGTTAAGTCTTCAATTTCCATACCATAAGTCAGAACAAGATCTAAGATATGATTAAAGTGGTGGGTGGACTCATTTACATTTTGAGCAAAGCCAATTGAGTTTAATAATAGATTAAATGCAGTGTTGAGGCTGTCATTCTCAGCATCTGTGTTGATGTTAAAATCGCCCAATATAATTATCTTATCTGAGCTAAGCACTAAGTCAGACAAAAGGTCTGAAAATTCACAGAGAAACTCACAGTAACGACCAGGAGGATGATAGATAACAACAAATAAAACTGGTTTTTGGGACTTTCAATTTGGATGGACAAGACTAAGAGTCAAGCTTTCAAATGAATTAAAGCTCTGTCTGGGTTTTTGATTAATTAATAAGCTGGAATGGAAGATTGCTGCTAATCCTCCGCCTCGGCCCGTGCTACGAGCATTCTGGCAGTTAGTGTGACTCGGGGGTGTTGACTCATTTAAACTAACATATTCATCCTGCTGTAACCAGGTTTCTGTAAGACAGAATAAATCAATATGTTGATCAATTATTATATCATTTACTAACAGGGACTTAGAAGAGAGAGACCTAATGTTTAATAGACCACATTTAACTGTTTTAGTCTGTGGTGCAGTTGAAGGTGCTATATTATTTTTTCTTTTTGAATTTTTATGCTTAAATAGATTTTTGCTGGTTATTGGTGGTCTGGGAGCAGGCACCGTCTCTACGGGGATGGGGTAATGAGGGGATGGCAGGGGGAGAGAAGCTGCAGAGAGGTGTGTAAGACTACAACTCTGCTTCCTGGTCCCAACCCTGGATAGTCACGGTTTGGAGGATTTAAGAAAATTGGCCAGATTTCTAGAAATGAGAGCTGCTCCATCCAAAGTGGGATGGATGCCGTCTCTCCTAACAAGACCAGGTTTTCCCCAGAAACTTTGCCAATTATCTATGAAGCCCACCTCATTTTTTGGACACCACTCAGACAGCCAGCAATTCAAGAAGAACATGCGGCTAAACATGTCACTCCCGGTCCGATTGGGGAGGTGCCCAGAGAAAACTACAGAGTCCGACATTGTTTTTGCAAAGTTACACACCGATTCAATGTTAATTTTAGTGAGCTCCGATTGGCGTAACCGGGTGTCATTACTGCCGACGTGAATTACAATCTTACCAAATTTACACTTAGCCTTAGCCAGCAGTTTCAAATTTCCTTCAATGTCGCCTGCTCTGGCCCCCGGAAGACAATTGACTATGGTTGCTGGTGTCGCTAACTTCACATTTCTCAAAACAGAGTCGCCAATAACCAGAGTCTGATCCTCGGCGGGTGTGTCGTTGAGTGGGGAAAAACGGTTAGAAATGTGAATGGATTGGCGGTGTACATGGGGCTTCTGTTTAGGGCTACGCTTCCTCCTCACAGTTACCCAGTCAGCCTGCTTTCCCGGCTGCTCGGGATCTGCCAGAGGGAAACTAACAGCGTCTAAGCTACCTTGGTCCGCACCGACTACAGGGGCCTGGCTAGCTATAGAATTTTCCATGGTGCGGAGCCGAGTCTCCAATTCGCCCAGCCTGGCCTCCAAAGCTACGAATAAGCTACACTTATTACAAGTACCATTACTGCTAAAGGAGGCCGAGGAATAACTAAACATTTCACACCCAGAGCAGAAAAGTGCGGGAGAGACAGGAGAAGCCGCCATGCTAAACCGGCTAAGAGCTAGTAGCTGCGCTAAGCTAGCGGATTCCTAAAAACACACAAAGTGAATAATGTGTAAATAATTTAGAGGTGATTCAGCAGAGGGAGTGCTTTAGTTAAGGCACGTGAAGATTACACTGTGAAACAAATCGTTATCTAGGTAACTAGATCAATCTAACTGCGCAAATTAACAGCTAACAGATACAGCAAAACACCGCTGTGCTCTGGAACAGGAAGTGATACAATACCGCAGTGAGAGCCAACCACCAGTAGAGGCAAGCAAGAGCCCTATAGTGAGCACTAGTGATAGTGAGCACTTCTCCTTTGCTGAGATAATCCATCCCACCTCACAGGTGTGCCATATCAAGATGCTGATTAGACACCATGATTAGTGCACAGGTGTGCCTTAGACTGTCCACAATAAAAGACCACTCTGAAAGGTGCAGTTTTGTTTTATTGGGGGGGGGGGGGATACCAGTCAGTATCTGGTGTGACCACCATTTGCCTCATGCAGTGCAACACATCTCCTTCGCATAGAGTTGATCAGGTTGTCAATTGTAACCTGTGGAATGTTGGTCCACTCCTCTTCAATGGCTGTGCGAAGTTGCTGGATATTGGCAGGAACTGGTACACGCTGTCGTATACGCCGGTCCAGAGCATCCCAAACATGCTCAATGGGTGACATGTCCGGTGAGTATGCCGGCCATGCAAGAACTGGGACATTTTCAACTTCCAAGAATTGTGTACAGATCCTTGCAACATGGGGCCGTGCATTATCCTGCTGCAACATGAGGTGATGTTCTTGGATGTATGGCACAACAATGGGCCTCAGGATCTCGTCATGGTATCTCTGTGCATTCAAAATGCCATCAATAAAATGCACCTGTGTTTTTCATCCATAACAGACGCCTGCCCATACCATAACCCCACCGCCACCATGGGCCACTCGATCCACAACAATGACATCAGAAAACTGCTCACCCACACGACACTACACACGCTGTCTGCCATCTGCCCTGGACAGTGTGAACTGGGATTCATCCGTGAAGAGAACACCTCTCCAACATGCCAAACGCCAGCGAATGTGAGCATTTGCCCACTAAAGTCGGTTATGACGACGAACTGGAGTCAGGTCGAGACCCCGATGAGGACGACGAGCATGCAGATGAGCTTCCCTGAGACGGTTTCTGACAGTTTGTGCAGAAATTCTTTAGTTATGCAAACCGATTGTTTCAGCAGCTGTCCGAGTGGCTGGTCTCAGACGATCTTGGAGGTGAACATGCTGGATGTGGAGGTCCTGGGCTGGTGTGGTTACACGTGGTCTGCGGTTGTGAGGCTGGTTGGATGTACTGCCAAATTCTCTGAAACGCCTTTGGAGACGGCTTATGGTAGAGAAATGAAGATTCAATACACGAGCAACAGCTCTGGTTGACATTCCTGCTGTCAGCATGCCAATTGCACGCTCCCTCAAATCTTGCGACATCTGTGGCATTGTGCTGTGTGATAAAACTGCACCTTTCAGAGTGGCCTTTTATTGTGGGCAGTCTAAGGCACACCTGTGCACTAATCATGGTGTCTAATCAGCATCTTGATATGGCACACCTGTGAGGTGGGATGGATTATCTCAGCAAAGGAGAAGTGCTCACTATCACAGATTTAGACTGGTTTGTGAACAATATTTGAGGGAAATGGTGATATTGTGTATGTGGAAAAAGTTTTAGATCTTTGAGTTCATCTCATACAAAATTGGAGCAAAACCAAAAGTGTTGCGTTTATATTTTTGTTGAGTGTAGTTGTCCATAGGTGTGTAAATGTGTTTGTCTGTCTACTACATGTGTGGACCTGCGACAGATTGGCGTTCTGTCCACCACACGCCCTGACTGCTGGGATAGGCTCCAGCTCTCCCCGTGACCCTTGGAGTCATCAGGTATAGAAAATGGATGGATAGACTCCAACATCTCAAGGATGATCAGTGGAAACAGGATGCACCTGAGCTCAATTTTGAGCTTCATGGCAAAGGCTGTGAATACTTACGTACATGTGATTTCTTTTTCCACATAACAAAATGTGAAAAAAGTGAAGCGCTGTGAATACTTGCACTGTACGTCAAGTTCTTTCAGCACATGCCCTAACGTATAAATTTTAAAGAGCAGGATGGAACACTTAGTGACAACAGCAAAGAAAACAGTACGGGTTTAAGCATGGATTTCTTGGTGACTGAAATACGGACATTATGAAGGACTGATGGTTGAATTGAAAAAGAATGGTCTGAGGGTGAAGAAGTCAACTGGTTATAGGGCCTTTTGGTATCGGGCACCTTTTCTGTGGAACAGTTTGCCAACTGTGAGAAGCAGAGGTGGGACGAAGTCACCATCAAGTCACTCTCAAGTCATGAATCAGCAAGTCCCAAGTCAAGTCTCAAGTCATAATGACCACCAATTGTTTGCAAGCTGACTTGAGACTTGACTTGGGACTTGTAGATTGATGACTTGAGAATGACTTGATGGTGACTTTGTCCCACCTCTGGTGAGAAGACTCATTTAATCTAGATTGTTTTTATTTTCTTATAACTGACACTGAATTTGTGGTTTGATTTGGATTTTTACCCCGTTTGACTTGTATTTTATTGAATTTTATTGTTGTACCAATTTGTTGTAACAAATCTCATGTATTTTGCATTTCTTTCTTTTGACGTTTTATGTTGTTGTGTTTGCCAGAATGGATGGTCGCCAAACCGAGTTGGATCAGCTCTTTGGGACCCTGCTCTTGAGATGACCTGTATTGTGATTTGAGATGATACAAATAAATTGAATTGAACTGATGAATAGTAAAAAAAAAAAAAAAGTGAGTTTTGCAGACACTGCAAGCTGGGTTTATTCTCTCGTCTTGATATTTGAAATTTTCTTCTTCTTTTGCTTTTAAGTGGAACTTGTAACAAACAAATGTTTCTACTTGTTTCTGTCGATGTTATGCAATTTCTTTGCAGAAAGAGACTGTCAGTGAAAGCATTCATTCTCCTGCGGTTAAATGAATGACATCATCATCGCTTAGTCGACCATGACTCCACTTTTATGACATAACTCTCCACTTTAAAAAGTTGAATTCCTCCAACAACTACTTCATTGTGAACCTATCAGCCTTTGAGTTAGTGACAGAAAGAGTTAGAATTTATTTTAAAGGTTTGACATTGTTGCTTGTTGGATATACAACTTGCAAACAAATACTTGTATATTGATTCACTCAATGTGTGTTCTTTTGTCCAGTCAGTGGAGTGGATACCCAGATTTCAGCACTTGAGAAGCTGACTGAGGAACTGGAGTGTCTGGGTTTGTGCAGTGAAAGTATTGAACTTGTAGAGACATTCCGTTATCTCAGCAGTGACATATATGATGTCTCTGGATCATGTACCTTTCAGATCGAGAGATAACCAGGAAGAACTTAAGGAGAAATGAGGTCTTTGATATGTGTGTTTGATGATGCCGATACCTTTGCAGGAGAACAAAGGTCCAAGCCTTTTGGGGCCTGGTTTGTCCTGTTTTATTGTGTGGTTTGTTTTGCCACTCATTGAACTGACAGGTTGAGACAAGGGTCTGTTTTAAAGTTAGGATAAACTACTTTTGTGGCCCTTTTTGGGTTATTTTTCAATAGTATCCTTCCACCCAGGAAGAACTTACAGATCCATAAGGTCAATTTGGACAGAGGTGTTTGGCAATGCCACTATCTTTGCAGGAAAAAGATGTGTTCCAAGTTTCTTGGGTCCTGGTTGTTCCTGCCTTATTATGTGGTTGTGAGACCTGGATGCTAATCATTAACCTAAAGTCCCGTTTCCACTGAGCGGTCCGGGTGGGTATGGCATGCTATTTTGTGCATTTCCACATCCAGATTTAGGAATGTTACCAAAATAACTGACACACACCATACCGCTTCTTCTGCATCCATTGGCTGGAGTCCCAAAATTATGGACTGGTTACAAAAGGGAGGTGCTAACCTGCTGCTGTGCATCGATTTGTTCAGCAGCTAAAGTGAAAGCTGCAGTCCTCATGCAAACAGTTCAGACTGTTTCGAATATTAAAACCATTTACACATGGAGTAAATATCAAGTCATCATTTCAGTCGGATTCATCATCACAGCCTGATGAAAACTTATCCACATAAAGCATCCTTATTTCGGAAAATGATGTCTGGAAATATTTTAGTCCCTTGTCGTGGCTGAATAAACTTAGTGTTTTAAAACAAGTCCCTCTGTGTTTGTCTGCTCTGGGTGCGTTTCTCAGCCTGAACCAGCGGACACCAGCACTTTGTGCCTCAACAAGAACATTAACTTATTTTAAAAAACAGAAAGAGTCACATGGCCTCATTCATTCACATCAGTGTTTACCACAGCCATCAGTCGATTCTTCACCATTCTGCATGCAATGAAAATAAATCTCATGATCCACCAAGACAAAAATAAAATAAAATTAAAAAAATCTTAAATTACTCTATGTGGACTCTGTGTGATGGGAGCGAAGCCGCGCAACAGCGTACATATTCTCGATGACATGCGTGTCCACATCTACATGTTCCGCCTACCAAAGGCAAGCCAACCCAGACTTAATCATTCCGACTGGTACCATACCATGTCATACCCACCTGGACTGCTCAGTGGAGGCGGGGTGAAACGTGGTGACTGAATGTCTTTGGTGCTAGTGTAACAGAGGCCACCAGGTGTCGCTGTGCATATGTAGTTAGTAAACCTCACTTCCAACAGCTCAAAAGATTTCTCTAGTCACAAGGCCAGAGCCCTGGGTTTCAGCCTTCTGGTTAGAGAGTCCGACTCCCATGGCGAGGATCGTGAGTTTGCGTCCCAAGGGGAGCAAATGGGCAGAGTCATAACAACACAATGCAGAGTGCAGCCTCTACAGTGGTGCCGTGACCCGGATGGGAGTGAGTTTAGCGGCATGAGTGTAATGGAGGCCAGCAGTTGTAGCTGTGTAGATGTAGTTAGTAAACCTCACTCCCAACAGCTCAAAAGGATTCTTTGGTCACAAGGCCAGAGCCCTGGGTTTTAGCCTTCTGGTTAGAGAGTCAGACTCCCATGCCGAGGATTGTGAGTTTGCATCCCAAGGGGAGCGAATGGGCGGAGTCATAACAACACAATGCACAGTGCAGCCTCTACAGTGGTGCAGTGACCCGGAAAGGAGTGAGTTTAGGGGGTGAGTGTAACAGTGGCCAGCAGTTGTCGCTGTGCATATGTAGTTTTAGTAAACCTCACTCCCAACAGCTCAAAAGGATTCTCTGGTCACAAGGCCAAAGCCCAGGGTTTTAGCCTTCTGATTAGAGAGTCCGACTCCCATGCCGAGAACCGTGAATTTGCGTCCCGAGGGGAGCGAATGAGTGGAGTCATAACAACACAACGCAGAGTGCAGCCGGTACACTAGGTCTCTGGAGGATCCTTGGGTACCACCGGAATAACTATGTGTCAAAGGAACAAGGAGACTAACATGGGAGACGAAGATGAGGAGTATCACTTGCAGTGTGAGGGAATATCAGGTAAGAAATTTGGGACATAAGTGTTCAGTGTTGAGGACCCCAGCAATTGGAGAAGGCCAAGGTGACGGCCACATACAACCTGGCTGCAGCAGATAGATGGTTATATTTGACTTTTTTTTTCATCTTACTTCTTGTACTTGGGCAACACGTTGGATTAGTGGTTAGCACTGTTGCCTCACAGTGAGAAGGTCATGGGTTCAATTCCCACCTGTGGCCTTTCTGTGTGGAGTTTGCATGTTCTCCCCGTGTTTCCTCCAGGTGCTCCGGTTTCCTCCCACATCCAAAGACATGCGGGTTAGGTGGATTGGAATCTTTAAATTGTCCATAGGTGTGCAAGTGGGGGTGAATGTGTTTGTCTGTTTGTGGCCCTGCGACAGACTGGTGTCCTATCCTGGGTGTACCCCACCTCGCGCTCTATGACTGCTGGGATAGGCTCCAGCCCCCCGTGACCCTTGATTGGACTAAGCGGTTGAAGATGAGTGTGTGTGTATACTTGTAGTTGGGGGATTTTTTTTTTATCTTGATCCCAGGTGGTGCACGCTCCAAGCCTTTGAAAACCAACCTCATATAACAAAAACCATCTACAAACACTCTCACAAATAAAGACAGGCATGCTGAGGGTTTTGCTGCCAAAGGAACTTTCAAATATAGTCAAAGGATGTCTGACATAAAGCGCTGTTTTCATTCATTGAAATTTCACAGGCCTGAGTCACAGGATGACTGATGCACCCGTTGGATCTCCATCCAAAAATGTCAGGATGTGGAGATGAAACTATTTGAAAGGGAGAGTGGAACACTGACTCAGTGACCGATGTACGGAGGTGAAACTAAGTAGCGTACACTATGAGCTCCTATTATTCCTCTGCATGCGAGGGGTTCACATAAATACAGCTCTGTGATCACTAAACAAGCAGCACACGCTATACTTCCTGTGTTTGTGTGAGTCACATACTACTCACAGCCTGAATCAGCCCCATCCCCCCCGCCCACTAACCTCCATCCGCCCCCTTGCAGAAGTATAAAAGACACCCACACACATATTCCCATCTCCACCCACTTCGCCTTTCAACTGACTGCTCCCACACTTTTCCTTCTCCCTCCCAGCAGATTTTTTGTCTCTTTTTCTTCATCTTTTTTTTTTTTTTTTTTTTTTTTTGGAGGAAGAGAGGAGGATATGAGTGGTGGTGTGTGTGTGTGTATGTGTGTTAGTCATGCCAAGGCTCATCCAGGGCCAACAGCAGCACGAGTAGGGGAAACCCGGGCAGGAATAGGATGTTTTTGTCCACATCTGTTAGTCGGTTTGGCTGCCGAGCGCTTGCGGTTTACACTGAGCCTAAAAATGGATTGCTAGAAATGAGCGACACTGTGTGCTGGAGGGAAAGAGGGAGGGATGAGCATATAAGAGCTGGGGGGTGGGGGAGCAGATGGACATCATGGATGGGGGATTGGTAAGCATGCCAAAGTGGGCCAAGACCCCCCTCTGATTTAATAGGATTCTGTCTGCCCTGAGCTGCTGCAGACTTCAGCAGCAAGACACTGAAGGCCGCCGTCCATCACAAGTGGGAGCGTTTGGCTATTGCATGAAAAAACAAAAAAAATTGATTAGCATTTAAACTCAAACACACTCGCTGCTCTTTTGCATGATTTTCTTCAGCCACACTGGTCAAGATCTGGTCATCCCTGAAGAAAATGCATTTCATCACAAGCCTGTGAGAAGACACTGTGCTGTGGTTTGTTGTGATGTCAGTGAAGAGATGCTAAAGTTTGCAAAAGAATGCCGTAATGCAAATGAATGCGAGTAGTACGTTAAACGTACTGAAGTATGTTTAAGAAAATCTTTATTAATCCCGAAGGAACTTGTTTTACCAGAGTGCCAAAACAGTAACGTGTGTGTGTGTGTTTAGAGTGAGAACAGTGAGTACAATATGTTTTTGTAAAATGACTGAACACACTTGCACAAGATGTTGACAGTACTGCACATAGCTCTTATTGTTATGTATTCATTCTGCAGAAGGGGGAGGAGTTATACAGTCTGATTGTCACAGGTAGGAAAGACCTCCTGTGGCGCTCTGTGATGCACCTTGGTGGCCTCGGTCTTTTGCTGAAGGTGCTCTGACAGGACTTCAGTGTGGCATGCAGGGAGTGGGAGGTGTTGTCACAGATTATGAGCAGTTTCCTCAACATCCTCCTCTCCAGCATCTCCACCACAGACTTCAGCTCAACCCCCAGGACAGAACCAGCTCTTCTGGTGAACTTGTTGAGTTTGTTCAGATCAGCTGCTTTCAGCCTGCTGCCCCAGCACACTACAGCGTAGAAGATGACGCTGCAGACCACTGAGGGATAAAACATCTGCAAAATATTTCTGCAGAAATTGAAAGATCTGAGCATCCTGAGGAAGTACAGTCCGCTCTGACCTTTCTTATGCACAGCATCTGCAGTCCAATCCAGTGTGTTGTCTATGTGGACACCCAGATACTTGTAGTAGTCCACAATGTTCCATTAACGGTAACAATACTGGTAATCTTTCTTCTGCAGTGTTCCAGGTACCTCAGAAGTCGGCCGTCAAGAGTGGGAATGATGTCACACTTGAGATAAAGGCATTCCAGGTTCCACACAACACAGCAAGTCAGAAAACAAGCTGGAGGCATCCAAGATTTCAGAGTATAGAGCGCTACAAAAATAGCACCCCACCAAAGAGACCTTATGGAAGAGGACAAACTGTGCAGAAGGTACATTAGAGTTCAACATACTACTCAGTTTATAACATGGTTTATTGTTGTTGTATAAAACAGTAAAAACTACATTTTTTGCAACTGTTGACACTTGCAGGGGCCATCTTGGGTTATGAATTCAGGATATGTGTACTGTAGTACTCCATTTGAGACATGGGCAAAAGTAGAAGTATCCATGCGATAATTGTTTTCTCATGTCTTACGTAATTTTACATAGTTCGAGTCATGTCTCTCTAAACATCCATTTTGGTGACTTTTTTTTTTTTTTTGAAAAATCATTACATGAGTTATATGATTGGACTGACTCAGAGAAGCACCAGTAGGCTCCTTAATATTTTCAAAGATAGCAGATGCGACTTGCTAAAGTGGCTCGTTGTTGACATAGTGCAAGACAGAACTATAAGGCTGACTCATCCTATGACCATGTGTCACCAAGGAGGCGGCGCTGCCATCACCGAATGATGCTACTAGTTGCGAGTCAGCCATAGACTCAGTGCACGAGGGCAACATTCTGTCATGGTGAAACAGGGTCAAATGGTTTGTTTTCCTGTTTACCATTGTACTATTTTATGTATTTGGCTATCGTGTATGCGAGCCTCTGTGCTGCCGTGAAAATGCCTTATGTGCCTCATGTGTTATGTGTTTTAACCCAACCTTTTCTCATAGACTAAGGTTAATTATGGAGTTCCACAAGGTTCTGTGCTAGGACCAATTTTATTCACTTTATACATGCTTCCCTTAGGCAGTATTATTAGATGGCATTGCTTAAATTTTCATTGTTACGCAGATGATACCCAGCTTTATCTATCCATGAAGCCAGAGGACACACACCAATTAGCTAAACTGCAGGATTGTCTTACAGACATAAAGACATGGATGACCTCTAATTTCCTGCTTTTAAACTCAGATAAAACTGAAGTTATTGTACTTGGCCCCACAAATCTTAGAAACATGGTGTCTAACCAGATCCTTACTCTGGATGGCATTATCCTGACCTCTAGTAATACTGAGAGAAATCTTGGAGTCATTTTTGATCAGGATATGTCATTCAAAGCGCATATTAAACAAATATGTAGGACTGCTTTTTTGCATTTATGCAATATCTCTAAAATTAGAAAGGTCTTGTCTCAGAGTGATGCTGAAAAACTAATTCATGCATTTATTTCCTCTAGGCTGGACTATTGTAATTCATTATTATCAGGTTGTCCTAAAAGTTCCCTGAAAAGCCTTCAGTTAATTCAAAATGCTGCAGCTAGAGTACTAACGGGGACTAGAAGGAGAGAGCATATCTCACCCATATTGGCCTCTCTTCATTGGCTTCCTGTTAATTCTAGAATAGAATTTAAAATTCTTCTTCTTACTTATAAGGTTTTGAATAATCAGGTCCCATCTTATCTTAGGGACCTCATAGTACCATATCACCCCAATAGAGCGCTTCACTCTCAGACTGCAGGCTTACTTGTAGTTCCTAGGGTTTGTAAGAGTAGAATGGGGGGCAGAGCCTTCAGCTTTCAGGCTCCTCTCCTGTGGAACCAGCTCCCAATTCAGATCAGGGAGACAGACACCCTCTCTACTTTTAAGATTAGGCTTAAAACTTTCCTTTTTGCTAAAGCTTATAGTTAGGGCTGGATCAGGTGACCCTGAACCATCCCTTAGTTATGCTGCTATAGACTTAGACTGCTGGGGGGTTCCCATGATGCACTGAGTGTTTCTTTCTCTTTTTGCTCTGTATGCACCACTCTGCATTTAATCATTAGTGATTGATCTCTGCTCCCCTCCACAGCATGTCTTTTTCCTGGTTCTCTCCCTCAGCCCCAACCAGTCCCAGCAGAAGACTGCCCCTCCCTGAGCCTGGTTCTGCTGGAGGTTTCTTCCTGTTAAAAGGGAGTTTTTCCTTCCCACTGTCGCCAAGTGCTTGCTCACAGGGGGTCGTTTTGACCGTTGGGGTTTTTCCGTAATTATTGTATGGCCTTGCCTTATAATATAAAGCACCTTGGGGCAACTGTTTGTTGTGATTTGGCGCTATATAAATAAAATTGATTGATTGATTGATTGATTGATAAAGCAGTTGTAGTAAAATTAACAAAAAGTACTACACAATAATAATGTCCATGTGATTTTCAGCCCGGAGGCTGTGGTAATATTACCAAAAAATAAATAAATAAAATTTAAAAAAATAAAAAAGAAATGCACATGGGTATTTGCAGGATTAAGAATGTAACTTTTCATTTCACATGAACCGTTTCTTGAGAATACGAGCCCAGTCTCGTGTTTTTTTTTGTGCCCCCGCCACGAAAAGCAACCAATTTTCGTGAAACATTTTTTAAATTTTGCTATTTATAATCTTCCCCTTCTCAGAACTCTAACCATAACCATAGCATTAGTGTCTACCCTCCCCTAACCCACACATTCACACATTTACACGTGTCAGTGCATTTTTGCGTCACTGTGTGACGAGTTGGGTAGCCCATTTGCCTCATATAGTGACACACAGGGAAACACGTTTGTTTTAACAGCAGCATCTCACAGAACAAGCTGCTTCCCTTCCACGTCATCAGGGAACATTCATCTATGTTTGGGTTATGGTTATGGTCATGATTGAGGTTACTATTAGGGTTAGCGGTGTGCGTCACTAAATGATGCAAAGGGGCTACCCAACTCGTCATGTATTGACATTCAGTCAAAAAAAGAAAAGTGGTTTTGTGTCAAAATGTGATGAGTTGGGAGTAATAATGTGTTATATCTCCAGCTCAGATCTGTCCAAAATATACTTTTTTATCAACCCATTTGTTGTACCTACTGTTATCTATTGCCATGATTGATAAAATGAATTTATATAAATGCTTTGTTTTCAAATAACCGGTTTGCATTGGTGCTCATGGTGGCATCTACAACCCCAATTCCAATGAAGTTGGGACATTGTGTGAAATGTAAATAAAAACAGAATACAATGATTTGCAAATCCTCTTCAACCTATATTCAATTGAATACACCACAAAGACAAGATATTTAATGTTCAAACTGATAAACTTTATTGTTTTTGTGCAAATATTTGCTCATTTTGAAATGGATGCCTGCAGCACATTTCAAAAAAGCTGGGACAGGGGCAACAAAAGACAGGGAAAGTTGATGAATGCTCAAAGAACACCTGTTTGGAACATTCCACAGATGAACAGGTTAACTGGAAACAGGTGAGTGTCATGACTGAGTATAAAAGGAGCATCAATGAAGGCTCAGCCGTTCACAAGCAAAGATGGGGCAAGGATCACGAATTTATGAACAACTGTGTGAAAAAACAGTCCAACACTTCTCAATGTTCAATTGCAAGGAATTTAGGGATTCCATCATCTACAGTCCATAATATAATCAGAAGATTCAGAGAATCTGGAGAACTTTCTACACGTAAGCAGCAAGGCCGAAAACCAACATTGAATGCCCATGACCTTCGATCCCTCAGGTGGCACTGCAAAAAAAACGATATCATTGTGTAAAGGATCTTACCACATGGGCTCAGGAACACTTCAGAAAACCATTGTCAGTTAACACAGTTCGTCGCTACATCTACAGGTGCAAGTTAAAACTCTAATATGCAAAGCGAAAGCCAAACATCAACAACATCCAGAAATGCTGCCGCCTTCTCTGGGCCCAAGCTCATTTGAAATGGACAGACGCAAAGTGGAAAAGTGTGCTGTGGTCTGATGAGTCCACATTTAAAATTGTTTTTGGAAATCATGGACGTCGTGTCCTCCGGACAAAAGAGGAAAAATACCATCCAGACTGTTACCAGCACAAAGTTCAAAAGCCAGCATCTGTGATGGTATGGGGGTGTGTTAGTGCCCATGGCATGGGCAACTTACACATCTGTGTTGGCACCATCAATGCTGAAAGGTACATCCAGGTTTTGGAGCAGCACATGCTGCCATTCAATCAATGTCTTTTTCAGGGATGTCCCTGCTTATTTCAGCAAGACAATGCCACATTCTGCATGTGTTACAACAGCATGGGTTCTGCTCCCCCCCACCATGGTGGTAATAACTTTTCTAATCAAAAAGATACCTAAAAGATATGTATGAGTTCAAGACTAATATCTTATTTCAAACTAATGTTGGGCTAACAGGGACCATTTGAAACACTACATCACAGTAGTAATATAATATACTGTTTGACAAACTTTTGATATAGAACACACACAGTAGATGTTTTGCAGTTTCATCATCAACATCATCTGTGGTGGGTTTGTTGTTATGAGATGAAACTGCCATGGCATTATGACTTTATTGTTTATAGTTATAGGAGTTATTAGTAATGCTGACTCTGGTTTTGCCACAGTTCCTACCATGATATCTGGGCGTGGCATGTGCATTCCCTTTTGACTCAAATCTACCTGCAGACCTGATGTTCATAACCGCTGCAGTAATACAACACTGACTTTTCACTCACTGATCACCAGTTCATGGTTTCAGCTAGGCTAACCTTGAAAAATGCATTCCCATCTTATGTTCTTTGTCTGCTTGATATTTATGCATCCGAGTCATCCTGGTTCACCTTGTGTCCAGAATCTGGCCTGTGTCGACCAACCAGCAGGCTACATTGTCCAACAATACCCTGTTTGAGTACCTGCTCATGTCCTCCAGCTTGACAATGCTTGTTTCAAAGCATTACTAAGTGATATTCTCCATGATAGTCTCAAATGATTTGTCTTCATATACCTGAATGACATCCTAATCATCTCCTGCACCCTTGAAGATCCCACTCGACATAGTCAACAGGATCATCAGATGCTCCTTGAGAAGCAAAAAGATGAAACCAGACAAGATTAGAGCTAGGGTGGAATGGCCTAAGCCAGACACCCTTAAACATTTGTAGTGGTTCCTTGACTTTGGCCATTTTTACCACTCCTTCATCAGGGACTGAGGTTGAGCTGGCAATTCTCAAGCTCACAGGATGGTTCACCTTCCAAAACTGTCCAAGATGTCAGACACCCTTACCCAAGTGACCCAACCAGGGGTGATCAAATCCTGGCTTTTATCAAAGCAACAGTCATCCATGGATCAGCCCTCTTGATCGACAGACACCTCATTGCTCTTTCTATGGTTTCTGATAAGTAATGACCTTCATCTTGGCAGACCTCCTCGCGACCCAGTCTGTTAAAATCTTTCATAATTCAGCACACAACAAAGCCATAACAGATCAACTTCAACCAATTCACAGCGAGATACTCTTCTCTGGCACCACTCTGCCAGTTCCTCGTGCTTACTGTACTTCATTATATTTGCTTCCTCCATATACTATCCACACGGGATTGTAATTTCCAGCATAACTGCCTGCTTGATGGAAAAGATGATCATGTCTGGCTGGAGGATTGCTGGTGCAGTGTAGTCAAGGAATCTCAGCTGTCTCTCCAGGTCTACCTTTGGCTGCCTGTCAGACGCTGTGGAGAAAATGGCAGCTGTTGCTGTAAGCTGTTTGCATAGTTTGGACTTGACTCCAACCTTCACAAAGGAGATGAATTGATTTAGGGTAGTGTTTCCCAGTCGTGATCATCGGGACCTAAAGTACTGCACATTTTCTATTTGTCCCTGAACTAATCAGAGTAGATCAGCTCAGTCACGTGTGGTCAGCTAATCAACAGCTGAGTGAGCAATGGAACACACCTGGACCAGGACTGGGAAACACTGATTTCGTGGATTTTGGCTTTTGGCTATGGACGCGCTGTCTGTGACAGCTCTAGAACCTGGTCATGGTGCTACCTCTTGTGGCCTTCACCCGGAGCACCTTCATGCAGATGCTGACTACATGTTCTGGTATTAGTCTTGAAGAGCAAAGTGGACATGAGGGGTGTTATTGTTACTCCAGGTGTGGAGGTTTGACAAGCTTGGTAGGACATGGTAGATGGTCTGGACTAGGCACCGGACTTGTGAAATGTCCACCTGCAAATTCTGTTTCGACATGTTAGACCAGGATAGGGTAGGTGGGTAGGTAGGTACACAGATATGACACAGACGAGTAAATGCACAAAACACATTGGTATCTTAACATAGGTAGCATTTTTACAAACACAAATTTCAGACATAACAATGGCTATTTTCTCGACCGTAATGACAGGTAACGTATTTAAACCGAACCACCGCTACGTTCCAAGGAATGAGAAGTGGTCCTCGGCTAAAGCCGGCGTGCACAGTCTTTGCAGCTGTAGAAGCCAGCTGTTTTGTTTCACATATGCAAACATTTGCTGTACATCATCACTCATCAGTCATACTGCCCAGTCCCCTCATCGGTCTCCAGGGGGTGCCAGCGGTTGAAAAGGACAACATTTCTCAAACTCACCACGCACAAGTGGACTTCTTATTTCCCTGTTTCCATCCACACAGGGGCTGAAGTATGGCAGAGATGTGTGAGACTGTGGGGGATGGGAGTGAAGTAGTAGAAAGACAGAGAGGGAGGAAGGAAGTGAATAGAGTGAGAAGTGAGGAGGGGGTGGGGGTGGGGGTGCCTAGGCATGCCAGGCGAGCACATGCTGAGCAGAACATTGGAGTCATTGAGAAAAGTGCTCCCTCCATTCATGCCTATTCCTCCTTTCATCAGCTCTGTCTTTCTGCTCTACTCTTCACAAGTACAGTATATTAGATATTCTTTCAATTGCTGCCATTAGGGGTCGCCACAGCAGATCATCCGTTTCCATGTATGTTATAGATATCGATCTACAAAAGACAGTGGTGCCAGGGCATAAAAGTTAAGGTGCACCGACACGTGCATGACTTTGATTCGCGCACTTGCACGACCTGTGTTGTGCAGGAGAGTAAACTCGTCTTTAACGGGTGCAGATTGAACGTGAGAGGGGCGCCAGTGCATGCAATTGCGCAAAAAGAATTTTGAAATGTTCAAAAAAATCCTTCACGCATAAATGTCGTGCTATGTGGCGCGATCTGCTCACCAATACGACAAGCAGCTCATCAAATGGAGTAAAGAAGAAGTGAACAGAGTGAGTGGTTGTGTCAGTGGATCACATCAGAGCGCAGCTTTTCTGAATGATTATAATGAGACCTTAAATCTATCATAAACATACTTTAACAGCTGCAGACAAGAAGGAAAGAAAATGCAACTGTTTTACTAAGCCATGACATTGTAAACATGACAAATAATTACCTTTTTAGATGGCTCCAAATGCTTTCTCCAGCTCATTCAGCCGGCGTGAACGCCGCTGCTGGAGCGGTTCTCTGTGATTCAGAAAGCGATTAGAGCCATTTTCAACTGACAACTTGCAGAGAAAATGATTAATCCGCCACAAAATAATTATTTTATATATGCAGCGTCCAGCATAGAGCGCATGACAGGCGATGGAACAAAGCACGGCGTTCAGCTGGGAACACAGCGGGTGGGATCATCATGATGACGTGTGTGCAAGTGCGTGAATCAAAGTCATCCATGTGTCAGTGGACCTTTACCCGTTTTAACTACAGAAGAATCCAATGCAACATCACTTCCAGGGATCTACCGCTCCTAATGTAGCCTAGCTGTCAGCGCAACTAAAGGTGCCCTGACACTTGCACGACTTTGATCCGTGCACTTGCATGCACATCGTCGTGACAATCCCACCAGATGTGTTCCCAGCTGGATGACGTGCTTTGTGCGCTGGACACTGCGTATATAAAATAATTGTTTCGTAGCGTATTAATCATTATTTGTCATTGTTGACTTGAAAAGGCCTCTAATCGCTTCAGGAATCACAGCGGACTGCTCCAGCTGCAGATTTTCTGTCTCTCTGGCACACGTGCACATAATGAGGTGGAGAACGCATTTGGAACTGTCTAAAATGGTAATTATTT
This sequence comes from Thalassophryne amazonica, assembly GCF_902500255.1. Lineage (NCBI taxonomy): Eukaryota > Metazoa > Chordata > Actinopteri > Batrachoidiformes > Batrachoididae > Thalassophryne > Thalassophryne amazonica. The sequence continues at coordinate 96,915,553 of NC_047108.1, read as the reverse complement.
GTCATGTTTATATTGTGTTGGCTTGGTAAAACAGTTGCATGTTCATTTCTGCTTCTTTGCAGCTGTAAAAGTATGTTTGATAGATTTAACATCTCGTTATAATTGTTCAGACGAGCTGCGCTCTGATGTGGTGCGCTGACGCAATCACTCGCACTGTTTTTGACTTGTTTGCATAATGTTCAGTGTTCACATGAAGTTCACGTAATTAATGTATGATGGAGATTTTGAACATTTCACAATATTCTTTGCGCACGTGCAAAAAGCCACGCACATACCACGGTTTATGAGTTTGAAAGGAGTTTAGTCTCATGCACTGCAGAGTTTGTGCAAATGCGCGGACCAAAGTTGTGCAAGTGTCAGGGGGCCTTAGCCATTCCCCGTCATGTTTACATGTCATTTTAGCATTTTAGCGATCAGCATCAAATCAGAAAGTGGGGAAATGGCTAAGAAGGCTCGTAGAATTCCAACAGATTTTTTAGCGTCCATTCAAATCAGCATGTTCAGAAGGATTCAAAACATTTTTTTGTTAATAACACTGATCTTGACTCTGTTTCCCTCACAGCTACACAACAAATCTTTTCAATATAATTTTAAAAATATGTGCATTTTAATGAATGATCAAGGGCATTATAAATGTTGGAAGCCTAGGATATTCATAAACCATCTGTATGTTGCTGTTCAATAAAACACATGCATGATTTGTTACCAGGTTCATTCTTAGGACAAAATTGTTGCTACCCCTATATTTTATGTACACATTTTAATGACACAGCACCATGACCAAATTTGTGCAAGTGTCAAGGCACCTTGAGGAAAGCTACCAAGATACCCAAGACAACTCTGAAGAAGTGACAGGCTTCTGTGGCTGTGATTAGACAAACTGTGCAGTGTGCAACTTTTGTCTGTTGCACTTACAGCCTTATAGTGAAGTGCAGCAGAGAAGGATTTTCATACAACAAAACAGACCAAATCTAGGCTTGTATCTCTCATGTACCTACTGGCAAACTAGAGCTGAAATTTCACATCTTTTTATAAAATTCTTCTCTGTGCCACTCCACTGTCAAGCTGTATAACCACTAACTGGTTCCTGGTTCCTTACACAGGACGGCATCCTTTGTGCGTCAATTTCATCATTGCAAAGAGCGAATTTCAATCTATGCATTCTCTGAGTGTCCTCTGTGCTTCCTGTGTGCCTCCTCAGTGTGACCAACAGCAACCATGGAGTCTTGTGCATCCTTTGTGCTTCCTCTGTGCCTCCTCAATGTGACCAAAGGCAACCATGGAGTCTTGTGCATCCTTTGTGCTTCCTTTGTGCGTCCTCCTTGCTTCCACTATACACCACTTCAGCAACCAATAGCATTATTTGAGAGTCTTTTCAGTAATGCTTCTGCCTCCTAGTAGACCCCTGAGTGTTTTTTGTTTTGTTTTTGTTTGTTTGTTTGTTTTTGGCTGTGGCCAAGTGGTTAATGCGCTTGGTTTCAGTTCAGAAGGTTCCGGGTTCAAATCCCACCCCTGCCAAATTTCTCCATGTAATGTGGAGTTGCGTCAGGAAGGGCATCCGGTGTAAAACTTGTGCCAATTCAACATGCAGATCCACCTTGGATTTGCTGTGGCGACCCCAAGTGCAAACAAGGGAGCAGCCGAAGGGACTTACTTTTATGTAGTGCAAGTGCTTTTCCATCGTTTGCCTAGCTTGCTCTCACTGCCTGGTAACATTGACAGCAGCATGACCAGCTACCACAATAACTGCTTGGAACAATTTTTTTTAATTCATAAAGTGCTAAAACCGGCACATTTCTGGGGACAGCTTTAGCCAGGGCCACAGAACTCTGAGATGTCTGGTCATCGTAACTTAACGCTGGGTGTCAAAGTCACTATCCCATGAAGCCCATGGTAAAAGCTCCAACTTTATAACACAAATAAACATGTTTACACTCTGGTGCAAAACAAAAAACAAGCAGAAAAAATAATAATACCTTTTTGTTCTTTATAACTACTTTTCTCTTTTATTAAAACTGTGCCAATGGTAATCTTAGACGTGTTTGTGTGTGAACAGACAGACAGACAGACAGACAGACAGACAGACAGACAGACAGACAGACAGATAGATAGATAGATAGATGCTAGGGTCTCAAACCAGTGAAGTTGATTGTCCTTTCTGGGCAGTTTACGATCAATATCTGAAATAATATGGCTCGATGTGGGTTTGGGTAAAGGCCTTGGCTAAGGTAGTACCCTGCATCAAACTGGTGGGGAGTCATCAACTCTCATGTTCTTCCTGCTACAGAATCCAGAGATAAACACCAATACTATTGGGCCTCAGGGTCTATAAAGGACTTACAAGTTCATATCTATGTTTGCGGCAGGTTAGCACTAATTAGCAGCTAGCTTGGTGACTTTGTGGAGCAGGTAGCTCAGTAGTAAGGGGTTAGGCTACCAATATGTCAGCCAAGGTTCAACTCCTGCTCAAACTGTCTGTATCCTATGCTGTTTCAGTCCACCCAGCTGTAATTGGATACCAGCCTTGGTTGGGGAAGTAACCTACGTTGGACTGGTGTCCCATCCAGGGGGAGTTGTAGACTGTCATTTGCTTCTCACTATGGATTCCAGCAATAAGCACCAGCAGCAAGGGCCACAGCACCAATATAAGACTTACAACCCCAATTCCAATGAAGTTGGGACGTTGTGTAATGTTGTCAGCTGCTCCCTTGTTTGCACTCGGGGTCGCCACAGCAAAACCAAGGTGGATCTGCATGTTGATTTGGCACAGGTTTTACGCCGGATGCCCTTTCTGACGCAACTCCACATTACATTTAGAAATGTGACAGGGGTGGGATTTGAACCCGGAACCTTCTGCACTGAAACCAAGCGCACTAACCACTTGGCCACCACCCCTGCAAAATGGATGCCTGCATACATTTCAAAAAAGCTGGGATAGTGGTATGTTTATCAATAAGTGTTTGGGAACTGAGGACACTAAAGCCCCGTTTACACATAGACGGTAAACTCTCCCGGAAGCGTCCCGGCAGAGATTTTGCCCCCTCGGGCCGTTTTAGGGATCAAACGCCGTAGTTAACTACGGGGCACGGGGGCGTGGTTTGGTTCCGGCTTCACCGGGAATCGTCAACATGTCGAATAATTCCGGGAGCGCTCCCAGAGAAGTGGCCTGACGATGGAGACAACGCAAACAACGGCGTTTGATACTTTTTAATTGCCATGTCATCCCGCCCCTTCCTGTAATGCCGCAGTTTACACCGCCGTAATTGGCGGCCGGCGTTGTATCCCTAACCAACAGCGTGTAAACGGCGATAGAGCCCACATCGGCGTCCTCAAAGGTGTTTTAACCGGCGACAGAGGCAGACAAAACGGCGGCGCTAGCGGACAGTACGCTGTTCTAAATGCCACCTCCCGGTTAACAGCGTTCCAAACGGTTGATAGGCGGCGGTCAGTATAAAAACACTAGCGCGCTGCATGCAGGTCTCTCACTCGCGGCCAGCTCCAGATATTTTTGCAGAGAAGCTCCAGTATGCCTCCTAAAATAAAATTGGCAGCGGCAAGGACTTACCAAGAGGTCTGGTTCAGAAGCAGAGGGTAGTCCTGTGGTGGAAACGAGCAACACGTTGAGGAGGGGAAAAAAGAGAGAATAGAAAAGGCTGAGAGATGAGCTCCCTCCCTCCCCCTGCAGTGACAGCTGCTTCAGCCTATTATACTCTGGGGGCGGTGCCTATATGCAAAAGTTCCTGGAGGAATGCAGGATTTGCCTGGATAAATCCAGCGGTACACAGGGCATTATCGGCGGAAGCAGAACACCGCCATTCTCACGCGCGTCTTAACCTGCGATTGTAAAGGATAGAACTGGGTATTAACCCCCATTGCCTGACGTGTGCCGGATGCTACGGCGTCAAAACTCCGCTTTATTCGGCGGATTTAGCGGCGTTTTATCCGCGTATTTGCGGCTAGTACGGCGTTCAAAACAACGGCGAAATGCTCCGCCCCTTTCCACTGTGAAAACAGCCGGAACTACAGCGAACTTCGGTCTACGTACTACCTGCCGACAAAACCGTCTACGTGTAACCTGGGCTTAATTGTTGAAGGATGTACCTTTCAGCATTGATGGTGCCATCATAGATGTGTAAGTTGCCCATGCCACGGGCACTAAGACACCCTCATACCATCACAGATGCTGGCTTTTTGAACTTGAGTTCGCTGGTAACAATCTGGATGGTCTTTTTCCTCTTTTGTCCGGAGGACACGACGTCCATGATTTCCAAAAACAATTTGAAATGTAGACTCATCAGACCACAGCACACTTTTTCACTTTGCGTCTGTCCATTTCAAATGAGCTCGGGCCCAGAGAAGGGCCTGAGTGGTAAGATACTTTATACAATGATGTCGGTTTTTAATGCAGTGCTGCCTGAGGGACTGAAGGTCACGGGCATTCAATGTTGGTTTTCGGCCTTGCTGCTTATGTGTAGAAAGTTCTCCAGATTCTCTGAATCTTCTGATTATATTATGGACTGTAGATGATGGAATCCCTAAATTCCTTGCAATTGAATGTTGAGAAACATTGTTCTTAAACTGTTGGACTATTTTTTCAGACAGTTGTTCACAAAGTGGTGATCCTTGCCCCATCTTTCCTTGTAAATGGCTGAGCCTTTTGGGGATGCTCCTTTTGTACCCAATCATGACACTCACCTGTTTCCAATTAGGTGTTCTTTGAGCATTCATCAACGTTTCCAGTCTTTTGTTGCCCCGTCCCAACTTTTTTGAAATGTGTTGCAGGCATCCATTTCAAAATGAGCAAATATTTGCACAAAAACAATAAAGTTTATCAGTTTGAACATTAAATATCTTGTCTTTGTGGTGTATTCAATTGAATATAGGTTAAAGAGGATTTGCAAATCATTGGATTCTGTTTATATTTACATTTTACACAACATCCCAACTTCATTGGAATTGGGGTTGTACTTGGTGAAATTGGGTTCACTGATGATGCAGTGGTTACTAAGGCAATATGCCAGTGATGCATTTTAATAATTGTACCCAAGCCACCAATTATGAAATCCACTGTCCAGTCAAAGACGCGCACCAAACAGCTTGTTAGCCTTAGCTGCGGTTATTCAGCAACTGCAAGGTGGAGGTGGGGGAGGCGCTTTGGAAAGCATTCTTCCTGCCTAGGTCATGCTTGTCTTGTCCACGCTCCAAGATGGAGTTACATACTGCCAAGATTGGAACATTTGGAGCCACCCTATTTGAGATTTAAAACTGCTTTTGGCTGACGTCACGGAGAGTTTGTCCAGAATACATACAGTCTGTGGTTACAATCTCCCAGTTTGCTCTGCAGCTTGTTCAGTACAAATATACGAAGGGTACACAGCTCTATTATATTTGGTTCTGTATCCAGATGGACACTTCATTCACATTAGAAACCCTCATTTGAACATCCCAGAAGAAAGTTAGATGTGAACACAGCTTGGAGTATTTCCATATCATCTCACCTTTACTCTGTCATCAACACACCTCTGCAGCAGACATCAAACGCTTTATCAGCTTCCAGTGCAAACTGGTCAAACTTAATGAGAGCAACACAATGGGTCCACCTATGTACTTACAAGATACAGTTCTAGGTGTGGTAGTTTGATTACTTATTAACTGACCCATGGCTGTAAACAGGAATGTATTACTGCATGTTTTAAGCATTGATGCAGAGGCATATTCACTCACTTTACAAGAGGACAGGTAGCTATATAACTGTAGTGTATTTTAGTTACTTTTTGTACATGCATGACCACTGTCATTACTGCAGCTAAAATTATACCCGATTCAGATAATAGAATCGTTTTTCCTTTCAACTAAATGGCCATTTGCAGTGAACAACCAGATAAGAAATTAAATCTGAATTTGCAGATGAATGCTTCACTTTAATCCCCATTCCCCCCCCCCCCCCCCCCCCCCCCCCACACACACACACACACACACACACACACACACACTGGCAAAGTCTGCACACCCTTGGACTTAGATACTTTTTTAATTACATGAAATTGTCCTTTGTCCCTCAGGCCATCAGACTGTACAACTCCTCACTCAGGGGTAGGAGGAGTAACAGGAAGACAGAGGACGGGAAGGAGAGGAACAGTAGTAGCCAGTAAACCAGTATTGATCAGTATGTCTGGTATTTATATTTATATTTGTGTATTGTTTGTTTTTTTTACTTTCACTTTTAATACTCTGTGTGCTTCTTACCCTGTGTGCTGCTATACAATGCTGCTGGAACCTCAATTTCCCTCAGGGAGTATTCCCAAAGGATCAGTAAAGTTCTATCTAATCTAATTTAATCTAATCTGTAATTTTAACAATAGAATTCAGGCTTCTGTATGTAAAAACAACAACAACAAAAAAATCTAAATTGTGCTCTTTAAACTCACAGTGAAAACAAATCAATCAAAAACAATGTAAATTAAAAACCCAAAACTCTAAATAATACAATGCACAAGAATGGGCAGTTTTACTTTTACAGACAGCTTTCCTTCAACAAGTCAGGGGATGGTGCAAGTCAGTGCATTGGACTTCTTTTACCTCAAGTCAAATTAAGGAATACAGTTGAAATAATATGGTCCTGTATGGTAAATCTGTCTGGAATAAAAAGCTGTATAAAAAAGAGACAAACTGAGTGACTGTACAAGCAGGGGTGCCACCAGGGATTTTGTGCTCCATGAAAGGAAATGTTACTGGGCCCCCATATTATTTTGTCAGTATTATAACTGCTTTATTGGCCTCTCTGGGCCCCTGTCAATTATAGGCCCCAGAATCCTTCTCCTTATTCTCCCCTTTTTGGCACCCCTGCATACAAGGAGAGAAGTGAGAGAAGCCATCAAGACACCCATGACAACTCTGAAGGAGCTACAGTACATGTGAGAAACAAACTACAAATAACATGAAAATCAATGGAAGACTGTAAGCATTTCAATTATAAAAATGGTCATGCCTCAATATCTGATTTGTCTTGATCCCAGAGCTGCTTCTATATTCACTTTTACTACAACGGGCAACACGGTGACTTAGTGGTTACCACTGTTGCCTCACAGCAAGAAGGTCATGGGATCGATTCCTACCGGTGACCATTCTGTGTGAAGTTTTCATGTCCTCTCCGTGTTTGCATGGGTTCGCTCTGGCTTCCTCTAACATCGAATGACATGCAGGATAGGTGAATTGGAAACTTTAAAAATTGTCCAGGTCTCCCTTGTGAAAGAGATCGTGATCTCAATGGGACTAACCTGGTTAAATTTAAAAATCTGTTTGTGAATTTTTGAGATATCCTGCCAACAATCATATTAATAAACATCAGTCAACACATAACCTCCCTGATGGGTGAAATATTCAAAAGGTATGGTTTTGACATACTTGCTGGAGAAAATACAACATGTAGAGCTGTCTATGTTTAAAACACAATTTTTTTTTAGAAAAAACAGTATTTCTTTTTATTTCTCATTAAAAATTTCAATGCTACAAGATTCACAGCTGTATTGGGGGATGTTAAAATGTTTAAAGCATGATTCACATGTGACTCATTTATTGCTTCAACATTTGTACTGTGAGGTGCCTAAAACTATGTTGGTAATTATACTGAGCTGAAATACCTGGATGTAGAGACAGATTCATCATCAGCTGAAACCTAGAACCTGAAGTGTCACTGTAGGTGTCTTTTTCTAGGCTTTGGAAAGGCCCAGGCATTTACACAATGAAACATAATATGATAGATAGATAGAGAATCCCTTATAGTTTTTTAACATGATAATGATATCATTTTGTATGTTAGCAAATTTAATGAGGATGAGTTGATTATAATTTGGTGCCTTTTGATGCACCAGATGGCACCTGTTTGCCACTTGCTGTACACATCTGGGATTATTATCACATGCATGATGAAAATTAGAAGCAGGTTTGCTTGAAGTTACATGAAGATTGAAATGTGCCTGTATGTCAGTTTATTTAGTTTCACAAGTGTTGGTATGGCAGGGGTGGATCTGGAGGAGGTGGGGAAGGTTCAAGGGATTGCAACACTTGCATTACAATGCAGGAAAAAGACTATCAATTGGCTCCAAGGTGATGCCTTACTTTAATTTAGAAAAGTATCACTCAAAAAACAGATGCATTGGATGAACACAATTCAATTATGAGCAGTATTTCCATCTAATAAATATATGTAGCTCCAACGCAAATAAAATGCCGCCATGCAAGATAATTTAATTTAATTGAGACTACATATATTTATTAGATAGAAATCCTGCTGATAAATGAATTGAGTTCATCCAATGCATCAGTTCTTTGAGTGATATACTCAACAAAACTGATTTATTGGATTGGATTCCACATAAATGAATTGATTTCATCCAATGCATCAGTTCTTTGAGTGATATACTCAACAAAACTGACTGTTGGTTTGGATTCCACATAACTGAATTGATTTCATCCAATGCATCAGTTCTTTGAGTGATATACTCAACAAAACTGACTGTTGGTTTGGATCCCACATCATTGAATTGAGTTCATCCAATGCATCAGTTCTTTGAGTGATATACTCAAAAAACTTACTTATTGGTTTGGATCCCACATAACTGAATTGAGTTCATCTAATGCATCAGTTCTTTGAGTGATATACTCAAAAAACTGACTTATTGGATTGGATTCCACATAATTGAATTGATTTCATCCAATGCATCAGTTCTTTGAGTGATATACTCAACAAAACTGACTATTGGTTTGGATTCCACATAACTGAATTGAGTTCATCCAATGCATCAGTTCTTTGAGTGATATGCTCAACAAAACTGACTTATTGGCTTGGATCCCACATCATTGAATTGAGTTCATCCAATGCATCAGTTCTTTGAGTGATATACTCAAAAAACTTACTTATTGGTTTGGATCCCACATAATTGAATTGAGTTCATCCAATGCATCAGTTCTTTGAGTGATATACTCAAAAAAACTGACTTATTGGATTGGATTCCACATAACTGAATTGAGTTCATCCAATGCATCAGTTCTTTGAGTGATATACTCAAAAAACTGACATATTGGTTTGGATTCTACATAATTGAATTGAGTTCATCCAATGCATCAGTTCCTTGAGTGATATACTCAAAAAAACTGACTTATTGGATTGGATTCCACATAATTGAATTGAGTTCATCCAATGCATCAGTTCTTTGAGTGATATACTCAAAAAACTGACTTATTGGTTTGGATTCTACATAATTGAATTGAGTTCATCCAATGCACCAGTTCTTTGAGTGATACGAGGTCTGTCAATAAAGTATAGGTCCTTTTTATTTTTTTCAAAAACTATATGGATTTTATTCATATGTTTTTACGTCAGACATGCTTGAACCCTCGTGCGCATGCGTGAGTTTTTCCACGCCTGTCGGTGACGTCATTCGCCTTTGAGCACTCCTTGTGGGAGGAGTCGTCCAGCCCCTCGTCGGAATTCCTTTGTCTGAGAAGTTGCTGAGAGACTGGCGCTTTGTTTGATCAAAACGTGTGAGACACATCGAAGTGGACACGGTTGGAAAAATTAAGCTGGTTTTCGGTGAAAATTTTAACAGCTGATGAGAGATTTTGAGGTGATACTGTCGCTTTAAGGACTTCCCACGGTGCAAGACGTCGTGCAGCGCTCTCAGGCGCCATCGTCAGCCTGTTTCAAGCTGAAAACCTCCACATTTCAGGCTCTATTGATCCAGGACGTCGTGAGAGAACAGAGAAGTTTCAGAAGAAGTCGGTTTCAGCATTTTATCCGGATATTCCACTGTTAAAGGAGATTTTTTTAATGCAAGACGTACAGACGGATTGCAGCGTCGGCTTGCAGCCACTGCGACGCTCCACCACTGGAAAAACACCTCTGTTGGAAGCCTTAAGGACAAGTTGGAACATGTCCAGCTGTTAAACAATTTCTCATATACTCACTCCACTGAAAGCCATCAAAAGCCGCCTGGATTTTACAAATGGTTATCAACACGGAGGTGTTTTTCCTGTGCCGCCGCACCTCGCCGGCTGCGTCCCGACGCGCGGACCCGTCCGCACGTCTTTCATTAAAAAAATCTCCTTTAACAGTGGATTATTCGGATAAAATGCTGAAACCGACTTCTTCTGAAACTTCTCTGTTCTCTCACGACGTCCTGGATCAGTAGAGCCTGAAATGTGGAGGTTTTCAGCTTGAAACAGGCTGACGACGGCGCCTGGGAGTGCTGCGCGACGTCCCGCACCGTGGGAAGTCCTTAAAGCGACAGTATCAACTCAAAATCTCTCATCAGCCGTTAAAATTTTCACCGAAAACCAGCTTAATTTTTCCAACCGTGTCCGCTTCGATGTGTCTCACAGGTTTAGAAAAAATTTTGATCAAACAAAGCGCCAGTGTCTCAGCAACTTCTCAGACAAAGGAATTCCAACGAGGGGCTGGACGACTCCTCCCACAAGGAGTGCTCACAGGCGAATGACGTCACCGACAGGTGTGGAAAAACTCACACATGCGCACGAGGGTTCAAGCATGTCTGACGTAAAAACATATGAATGAAATCCATATAGTTTTTGAAAAAAATAAAAAGGACCTATACTTTATTGACAGCCCTCGTATACTCAAAAAACTTACTTATTGGTTTGGATCCCACATAATTGAATTGAGTTCATCCAATGCATCAGTTCTTTGAGTGATATACTCAAAAAACTGACTTATTGGTTTGGATTCTACATAATTTAATTGAGTTCATCCAATGCATCAGTTCTTTGAGTGACATGCTCAAAAAACTGACTTATTGGATTGGATTCCACATACTTGAATTGAGTTCATCCAAAGAGCCATTTTTTGAGTGTAGTTTTAGGTCTTCAACATCTTCTTCTGTGCCTGTTGCTTAAGTGGATAGGAGCTGCTGACTGACACGCTCCCTCTCTAAATGGAAGGGGGCTGGAAGCTATGTACAAGTGGAACAGTCAGGCTCACTCCAAATATCAGGGAGAAAGAACTCAGCTCAGGAAATACACATTGCCTGTATTTATCCACTTTCCTTGTGATTGGTTGTGGTAAAACACTGTATTTTTTTAATCTAATAATGTTATGAGAAGATATGGTCAGTCTTTGCGTTTGGTAGCCTCTTCCAACGTGGGGTGCTTTGATGAGTTGCATCCATGTATTTCTCCTTATCTCTCTCTCCCCCAAGATCTTTGTGTGTTGTCTGTGTCACAAAGCGGCTTAAGGCAGATTTTTTTACTTCTTTGCTGCACCATGTCAGCATCACCTTGACTGATACGATTGCATGGCCATCCGCCATTAAAATTATGTATCATCTTCACCACTGGGGGCAGTGATGCATGACAATACCAGAAAACATAGTAGAAGAAGCATAGAGTGGAAACCATTTTCACCCCTTTTAGCCTAGTTTAGCATAGCGTAGCATGTTGTTTCCCGCACGATAATATAATGTAAAAGCAGTCAAATACCTGGGCTTCAGGTGTGATGAAGTTTGTCTGCACTTCTCAACATTTAAGTTGTTCTTGTACTGTTACTTTGTTGTGGTTTCTGTCCGCCGTTGGACTGTGGAGGTAAATAGCGTCAGTCAGGTTCTTTCGATGTGCAGGAGATGTGATATGTTGTTGACAGGAGAGAAACCTACTACACATTAGACAATTAAAATTAAATTAAAAAGCCTTTGTATGGTGTGAACTCAAACACAAGATGTGATAGATAGATAGACAGATAGATAGATAGGGTGGGGTGCATCTGGAAAGTATTCACAGCTGTTCACTTTTCCCCTCTTTTTTTTACGTGAGAGGCCTTATTCAAAATGCATTCAATTAATTTTTTTCTCCTCAAAATTTTACACACAATACCCCATAATGACGATGTGCAAACACGTTTTTTGAGATTTTTGCAAATGTATTAAAAATAAAAAACTAAGAAAGCACATGTACATAACTTTTCACAGCCTTTGACATGAAGCTCAAAATTGTGCTCAGGCACATCGTGTTTCCACTGATAATCCTTGAGATGTTTATACAGCTTAATTGGCAGAGATGGGACAAAGTCACCAGCAGGTCATTCTCAAGTCATGAATCGGCAAGTCTCAAGTCATAATGACCACCAATTGTTTGCAAGCTGACTTGAGACGACGTGAGACTTGCTGATTCACGACTTGAGAATGACTTGACAGTGACTTCATCCCACTTCTCTTAGTTGGTGTCCACCTGGGGTAATTTCAGTTGATTGGCCATGATTTTGAAAGGCACACACCTGTCTACATACAACCCCTGGCAAAAATTATGGAATCACCGGCCTCGGAGGATGTTCATTCAGTTGTTTAATTTTGTAGAAAAAAAGCAGATCACAGACATGACACAAAACTAAAGTCATTTCAAATGGCAACTTTCTGGCTTTAAGAAACACTATAAGAAATCAAGAAAAAACGACTGTGGCAGTCAGTAACGGTTACTTTTTTAGACCAAGCAGAGGAAAAAAATATGGAATCACTCAATTCTGAGGAAAAAATTATGGAATCACCCTGTAAATTTTCATCCCCAAAACTAACACCTGCATCATATCAGATCTGCTCGTTAGTCTGCATCTAAAAAGGAGTGAACACACCTTGGAGAGCTGTTGCACCAAGTGGACTGACATGAATCATGGCTCCAACACGAGAGACGTCAATTGAAACAAAGGAGAGGATTATCAAACTCTTAAAAGAGAGTAAATCATCACGCAATGTTGCAAAAGATGTTGGTTGTTCACAGTCAGCTGTGTCTAAACTCTGGACCAAATACAAACAACATGGGAAGGTTGTTAAAGGCAAACATACTGGTAGACCAAGGAAGACATCAAAGCGTCAAGACAGAAAACTTAAAGCAATATGTCTCAAAAATCGAAAAATGTACAACAAAACAAATGAGGAACGAATGGGAGGAAACTGGAGTCAACGTCTGTGAACGAACTGTAAGAAACCGCCTAAAGGAAATGGGATTTACATACAGAAAAGCTAAACGAAAGGCATTATTAACACCTAAACAGAAAAAAACAAGGTTACAATGGGCTAAGGAAAAGCAATTGTGGACTGTGGATGACTGGATGAAAGTCATATTCAGTGATGAATCTCGAATCTGAATTAGGCAAGGTGATGATGCTGGAACTTTTGTTTGGTGCCTTTCCAATGAGATTTATAAAGATGACTGCCTGAAGAGAACATGTAAATTTCCACAGTCATTGATGATATGGGGCTGCATGTCAGGTAAAGGCACTGGGGAGATGGCTGTCATTACATCATCAATAAATGCACAAGTTTATGTTGATATTTTAGACAATTGAAAGGATGTTTGGGGATGATGAAATCATTTTTCAAGATGATAATGCATCTTGCCATAGAGCAAAAACTGCAAAATCATTCCTTGCAAAAAGACACATAGGGTCAATGTCATGGCATAGGGTCAATGTCAATGAGCAGATCTGATTTGATGCAGGTGTTAATTTGGGGGATGAAAATTTACAGGGTGATTCCATAACTTTTTCCTCAGAATTGAGTGATTCCATATTTTTTTCCTCTGCTTGGTCTAAAAAAGTAACCGTTACTGACTGCCACAATCTTTTTTTCTTGATTTCTTATAGTGTTTCTTAAAGCCAGAAAGTTGCCATTTGAAATGACTTTAGTTTTGTGTCATGTCTGTGATCTGCTTTTTTCTACAAAATTAAACAGCTGAATGAACATCCTCTGAGGCCGGTGATTCCATAATTTTTGCCAGGGGTTGTATAAGGTCCCATAGTTGGCAGTGCATGTCAGAGCACAAACCAAGCATGAAGTCAAAGGAATTGTCTGTAGACCTCTGATACAGGATTGTCTTGAGGCACAAATCTTGGTAAGGTACAGAAACATTTCTTGTTGTGTGTTGGGGGTGTGTGGCTGGACATTTTGGTGTTCTTTTCTTTTCTTTGCTCTCCAGGTGGTATGAAAACTGATTTGTCTGTGGAGAAGGTGCTGGCAGAACAGTCCTTCACCCTCATCAACAGTATGTGCAGCACCTGTGGATGGTGCTCACATGCAACCTTAAAGACTTTCAGCTGAAGCAGATAATTAGATGGCGTTCTGCATTTAAGCCATGTGTGATTCAAGCAGAATTGCCGGGAACTCGACCTTGTGATGTTCATTTGTGAGACGCTGAGGACCGCGCCTGGGTTTGACACATCGTGCCTGTGAAGCAGGAAGGGTGAGGGACACATGCTGTCAGCACACATCAAAGGTGATTAATTGTTTGACTACGTGTTGATAGTGACTTGGTATTTTGTTACACAGTATATTTGAATTGTGATGAGAATTGTGCAGCTCGCTTCTCACTGCTGTGGCGTGCGGACAACTGATCCTCCACCTGTTGTGAGAAGCTGCTCGTTTACTTAAAGCTTAAATACAGACCTGAATGTGTTGCTGATAGTGTGTGCCTTTTGAAGGATATTGCTTGTAACTGCTGACTTACCTCACCTCTTCTATCCTTCGCAGAGAGTCGGTTTGTCGTGTCCACCTGGGGGGTGTTTGGCGGTAAAGTGAGTCCAGAAGCGCCGGGCTTCGATCCTTTTAGGCGCTTGAGAGCGTGCCAGCCTTCACTCCACCAGACTGACGCATTTTTTGTTTATACACCTTGTTTTGCACCAGGGGGTGAAATTAATAAATTGTTTTGTTATTGGAACCGCTTTCTGGTTGTTTTGGCGCTGGGTTCCGTCGGACGCAGGTCCGCTCCTCAACCCGCGTCGATACATAACAATTTCTGCTGGTTTGAAGGTCTCAATCAGCACAGTGGCCTCCATCATCCTTAAATGGAAGAAGATTGGATCCACCAGGACTCTTCCTAGAGCTGGCCATCCGTCTAAACTGAATGATCAGTGGAGAAGAGCCTCAGGGAAGTGACCAAGAACCTGATGGTCACTCTGTCACAGCTCCAGCGTTCCCCTGTGGAAAGAGGAGAACCTTCCAGAAGGACAACCATCTCTGCAGCAATCCACCAATCAGGCATGTATAGTAGACTGGCTTGACAGAAGCCACTCCTTAGTAAAAGGCACATGGCAGCCTACCTGGAGTTTGCCAAAAGGCACCTGAAGGACTCTCAGACCATGAGAAACAAAATTCTCTGGTCTGATGAGACAAAGATTGAACTCTTTGGCATGAATGCCAGGCACCATGTTTGGAGGAAACCAGGCAGTGTCCCTACAGTGAAGCATGGTGGTGGCAGCATCATGCTGTGGGGATGAATTTACTCCATTTTGGAATAAAGCCCTAACATAACAAAATGTAGAAAAGGTGAAGTTCCAGATGCACCGTAAGTCCATTCCTTCCAGTTTGTCAACATGACAACTCACCTGCCATCTACACCTGCTGAATTAATGGATGCTAGATTGAGGATGGATTAGAAGCAGGTGTGGTTCTTCGTGACACAGGCTAACCATTTCCACACAGGTCAGAGCAGGTCTGGCAGCATGCACTGATGAAAGGCCTCATAGCAACCACTACACTATGCCGTACCCCTGGAGTACTGCATGGCAACCACTCAGACAACCATTCAGCCCCACCTATAGCCATGGAAAGTGGGGGTGCTGAGGAAGCTGCAACAGAAAAGTAGGCTTCAAACCATCCCCTGCCAGTTGAGAAAAATATAACAATAATATAAATTAATAAATGCATTAAAAGATTTCCTTGTTTTTATTTACACAAAAAAAAATTATGTTGGATGATGTCTATGAAAATAATGAACAATTCCAAATGTTTTCTATAATGCTATAGCCTATTACAAAATCTGGTAATGTTTGTTGCAACACTTTTTCTAGCATCTGTTGATTTGTTGCTGCTGATAATATTGTCACATAGTAGGTGGTTTAAATTTTAAATTTTGTGGCATTTAAATAGCCTTTTTGTATTCTTGTTAGCTTAGTGGGACACTCCACTACAGTACTGCCAACAAAAAAAACCCCTCTTCTCACAGCTTTGTCCCCACCTCTCAAAAGTAACCATCTACAACCCCAGTTCCAATGAAGTTGGGACGTTGTGTAAAATGTAAATAAAAACAGAATACAATGATTTGCAAATCCTCTTCAACCTATATTCAATTGAATACACCACAAAGACAAGATAAGTTCAAACTGATAGACTTTATTGTTTTTGTGCAAATATTTGCTCATTTTGAAATGGATGCCTGCAACACATTTCAAAACAGTTGGGACGGGGCAACAAAAGACTGGAAAAGTTGATGAATGCTCAAAGAACACCTAATTGGAAACAGGTGAGTGTCATGATTGAGTATAAAAGGAGCATCCCCAAAAGTCTCAGCTGTTTACAAGCAAAGATGGGGCGAGGATCACCACTTTGTGAACAACTGCATAAAAAAAATAGTCCAACAGTTTAATTTTTCTCAACGGTCAGTTGCAAAGAATTTAGGGATTCCATCATCTACAGTCCATAATATAAGCAGAAGATTCAGAGAATCTGGAGAACTTTCTATGCGTAAGTGGCAAAGCCGAAAACCAACATTGAATGCCCGTGACCTTCAATCCCTCAGGCGTCACTGTATTAAAAACCGAAATCACTGTGTAAAGGATCTCAGGAACACTTCAGAAAACCATTGTCAGTTAACACAGTTCGTCGCTACATCTACAAGTGCAAGTTAAAACTCTACCATGCAAAGCGAAAGCCACACATCAACATCCAGAAACGCCATTTCAAATGAGCTCGGGCCATCAAAACCATCAAGTCTGCAAACCATCAAGTCTGATGATTTGCAGACGTTCATGCTGGATTATGGTCGCAAATATCCGTTTTAATATCTGTAAAGCTCGGTGGTTATTTTCTAAGACTCAAATAACAGGGTCGTACCTCCACACAACGCTGCGGAAAGGATTTTGTATGGATTTAGTCCTTAGAATAGAAAGCAGGTGGCGAAAAATTAATATGTAAAAAAGATACATATGTTCAAATACATATTTCTCCTGATGAAGGGATTTTATCCATTTTTTGGGATTATGAAAGAGAAAGGGCTACGGGGGGTGTTGGGCTCCTCTGTACTGTTGGTGGCCCATTTATCATATCTCCGCCCTCCAGTGTTCAAGCTCCCATGAGGGCGGTTCTTTAAATTGTCCCCAAAAAGTCTTCCTGGCTGGCGCCTTTTTCTCTTTATCTGCAGGAGCCGATACGCACATACTTATCAGAGGACGTCGTTGGAATAAACCTTAATCTACTACATTGCCGGTAAAAAAAAAAAAATAAATAAATAAAAAAATGCATGTATTTTTTTAAAGAGTCTGTTTAGTTGGGTTTTTTTTATTTATTTATTTAAATGGCTGCGTGAAGTGTGATTTTAAAGGGGCGGGCTATGCGTGATGTCTGTGTCGAATAAAAGCTGTAGCACCACAAGATTCTTTAACCGGGTATAACCAGTCGGGCTCAACACAAACGACGGATATATATATATATATATTTTTTTGGAGGCAGTAAAGGTGAGTGCAAACGACGTATAATTTATTCGGTGAGTACTTGGTTGCGTTTTTGTCGAGGCTCCGGCAGCGTGGTCGAAATGTGAAACCGTCTTTTGTTGCTCTGGCGCGAGCTCTTTTTTGTTGTTGTTTTGCCTGCATAGATTGGGGGGGTGCATTTAAAAAACCGACGCAGTCGCTTTGTATTTTTTTTTTTTTTTTTTACTCTGGAATGTGAGGGAGCGTCCGTTAAGGCTTTAAAAAAATCCCGCCGACCCCAACACGATAGCCATTGTGTGTGTGTGTGTGTGGACCCGGTGGACATGCTGTGAGATAGTTTCATGTGTAGGCCCCACCACCGCCGCCAAAAACAGGGGGGTGGGGGGAGAAGGAGTGAACACGACCGGTGCGTATTTTTATTTATTTATTTATTTATTTTGAAAAGCGCATTCACGCGGCCTCTCGACCTGCCAGCGGGGTTTATTCATATTGTGCAAACCTGTTTTAAAACGCTGCACTGCCTGTTGTGTAGCGGAGCGCGCGAGCCAGAAATAGATCCGGGGGGAAGAGGCGCGCGCGGGTTAATCGAGTTAAACGCGTTAACTGTGCGCAGTGAGAGAGCGCGCGCGTTTATAGTCCCTCGCTTTTAAAAGGTCGGCGAGTTTGGGTTCGTTTGCGTGTTGTAGGCGAACAAATAGATTGTGAACAAGTGATTTTTTTTATATATATATATTTTATATTCGTGTTATTCTCACTAGGTCTGAAAGCAAAGCAAACATGAGCGACAAGGGGACCGCCTCACCGAAAGAGAAGGAGGGGACAGAGAAGAGGGGGCGGGGAAGACCACGCAAGGGTGGGGGGCAGGTGAAGACCTCTGAGGTAAGTCTAGTGTCAGCACAACTCATTTATTTACATAAAAAAAACTGTAAATTAAAAGGGCTGAAACGATTACTTCAGCGGTACAATTTCTTGAATAATGTATAGAGTAGTACCTCAAAATTCAAATGTCATTTATAAAAAAAATTAGTAGTAATAATTAAAGTAGTAATAATTAGTAAATCAAAATAATGTTGACTGGATAAATGGCTGTGCCCAAACTGTTGTGGGTTGCCAGTATTATGAAACCAAGAATGGCAATTAATAACTTGAATGTCTTGTCAAGTGTGTGCTGTTGTTTTTTTGTTTTTTTTTTAAATGTTACCATATGCTATAGAGCCCAAAGAGGTCATAATCTTTAAGGTTGAACTATCTTGTTTTATGGAAACTCATCAGGCTTTCAACCTATGATGCAATCCTGTCTTTCTTAATTAATACTTATTGCCCACTTAATTTTGGATTTTGCTAATAAAACACACATGGAGAGAAAGGGAGATGTCCCTAATTTTGTGATACAGTCATGGAAATGTAACACATTTCATGTTTGGTCATCTCTAAGGCATTGGTAAGTAAACAAGTTTGCAGAAGCGCACGTTCTATGCTCAGATGGGGAAAAAATCGCGAAAACGACTGAAAGCTTTGTGACACTGAAATTTAGAGATGGACTAAGCAGTGACACATGCTCGCGATGGGAGGTGAAGATGAAATTAATTGGTGGAGAGCCAGGCGAAATGTGGTTGGAGAGTGAGCGTTCACTGCTTACTGTTGCATGCATGAACATTGCAGATCATTTATTTTCACCTAACCCCTATAAATCAGAGGGCTTTGAACCACAAAAGATTGGATGCGTACAACCAGTTAGTTGCTGGGTCCAAGAAAAAAAAAAGTTCATGGATCATGGGGATAAAAGCTTGATGGAAGCTAAGGTAGGCTGGCCATGTGTCGGCAGTAGAATCATTAAGGGCCCTTGGGCAAGGTCCTTAATCCCCTAGTTGCTCGCTGTGTGTAGTGAGCGCCTTGTATGGCAGCACCTTGACATCAGGGTCAATGTGAGGCATTATTGTAAAGTGCTTTCAGCATCTGATGCAGATGGAAAAGCAGAAGATGATGGTAAATGCAGGCCATTTACCATTTAAAGCCTCGTTTGTACACATGTACTGAGATGGTTCTGATCACATGTACTGTAATCTCTTTTCAAATAGATGAAAAATTTGGTTTTGCCTGTCAAAATTTTGTTGCAGACACATTAGCCATAGAAGTCTTTCTTTGCTGAGTTTTTCACAAGATTCGCCCTGATCGCCTTCAGCAATCTATAGTAATGCAGGTCCGTCTCTGTCTGGCCTATTGTGATAGTCAACAACAAGACAATAATTCACCACAATAGTGTTGGAATACGAAGACTAGAGGCCAGTAAACAAAAGGGTCAGTGGAGTGGAAATGATAATAAAAACCAAATCCAGATCTCTCAGATGGCTGACTTCTGCATTCATGAGGTCACATGAAAACACTTTATGAACCTCTTAGTATCAATTTTCTGTCAACTGATGTAATCTGCTGAGGAAAGTAGTGTTAATGAAAGCATTGTGTGTGTGTGTGTGTATAGAGAAATAGACAGTTGAGCAGTAACCTGTGTTAACATCTGTTCCAATGGGTGGTGGTAACTCATGTACATGTTATTCCAGTTCTTTGTATGTAACTGCTTTTGTATATTTCCAGGTGTTAAACCCCTGCTATTCCATTGAACCAATTCCCTTGTGAAATTAAGAATCAAGATGATGCTAGATCTGGGTCTTGACCATTTTCTCACCCCTGATCTATGCAAGCACAGAAAACAAGCTTCTTGGATGTCTTGGGGCTTCTAAGCATCATGTAATCCAACACCTTTAAACTGGTTTTACACCCCCTGACCAACTCATCATTGATGACAGTGAAATCGCAACAAAGATTCTCATGTAGTTGTCGCTCAGACTGATGTGTTTCCGCATAGAATAGCTGAATTGCTGTGAGCCATGGCTGTCGACGCTGTTAGAAATGCAGCCAGAGAAGAGATCGCCACAACGTGGTTAAAACTACAAACGCAGTATTGTACTGAATTCCTCTTGGTGCTTTATTGGAGTTGTCTTGTTTTGCATGTATTTCACATGTGTGCATTGGAACGGCTATATTCTTTTGAAGTGTCTAGTGCTTGTCCAGGGGTTGTGCCTAAGTCTTGAAAAATGTCAAATGGATGTCCTTGATAAAGGACTTTAATTATGACTGCGTACTTGTTTTATTTTCAGGAACCTGTTGGCTCACCTCCTACAAAGAAGCCCAGAGGACGACCAAGGGGCAGCAAAAACAAGCCAAGTTCAAGGGGGAAAGTAAGTCAAAGCTGTCTGTAGGGTTGCATGATTCTGGACTTTGCTGCTCTGCATCATGCGGTCTAAATCTTGCTTTGTCATTGGTGCAGAGAGAAATGGAAGCACTTGATATGATGCCGTGAACAAAATTACGGCAGTCGTTGTCATTAATGAATGACGTTTGAATAAAGATCGCTGTTTAAATGTGCTTAATTTTCCGGCCAAGCAGAGCAAGGAATTACGGTCACGGGTCAAGCGTGCACCCGACATTGAACTGTGATACATCATGTCACCTGATTGTTTTGCATATTCTGCACCCCTAATTACTTACATTAAGGGCTCCTAAACACCGTCTTGCTGATGTGATTTTATTGGTTGACTATAATTTGTCAGTTTCTCTTTTGGTGTCGAACGATTAGCTTGGGGTTCCTACTGTAAGACTGTGTGTTTAATAGTAATGCTCTTGTACTTCCTGTGTGTGCCAGCTTCCTGCGGCTTGTCATGCACAGCGTGGTGCAGGTGCAGAGGCCACAAGACGGTTTCCAAGCTGACACCAAGTACCCCTCCGCCTCCACCCGCCCATAGCCCTAGTTCTTCTCTGCCTGTCGTCTCCATAGCAACAACTAATTCCCCCCCCAACCCTTCAGCTCCCCCGTGTGTTCCGTCTTCACTGCTAGTGTGAAGGAGGAAGAGTAAGAATAAAACGTAGGCATGCATGATATAGGTTTAGTAGTGAGGGCCAAGCTGGGTTTATCTCTACACTCGGTTCCACCAGCTGTCTCTGAATCTCAGACCAGGTGGCCAGCGAACTGGAGTACCCTGTGTGCAGTTTGTCGGCCTTCCAGATAATGGCTAATGAACCCAATGCCCCTGTTCTGTTGCTCATTGCAGAAACTATGCTGCCATCTGCAGGTGGCCTGGGGTTGAATCTTTCCAGATATGAGATGTTTTTGTACCGGTCTTGCCAAAAGCATGGGTTTTGATCAGAGATGATCTGGTTAGTGTATAAAAGGAATCAAACTTTCTCCCCCTGGACCTCTAAAATGCATTGTTCTCTTTACAGAAGGCAGCGACGGCCTCGCCTGCAGAGGGAAAACGAAGGGGCAGACCTAAGAAGGAGGTAAGAGCTGGGGCTTGGTGGGGTGTGCCACAGAGTAGTTTTTATAGGTAATCAATGTTGCTGCACTGAAGTGGTGCTTTGTCATAATTAGGGCCAGTAGGATGTAATTTTTGGCCATTTCCACTACTTACATTTGAACAAACGCGTCCTAGGGATTTCATCCAATCGGCTTCAAATTTGGTCAACATCATCACGACCCCATGGTGATCAAAAGAATGTAATTAGGTCAAACGGCATGGCTGCTAGGGTTCGTCAAACTTTGGTGAGCTTTTCGCTGCCATTTTGACCCTTCG
The DNA here is from genome assembly GCF_902500255.1 of Thalassophryne amazonica. Taxonomy (NCBI): domain Eukaryota; kingdom Metazoa; phylum Chordata; class Actinopteri; order Batrachoidiformes; family Batrachoididae; genus Thalassophryne; species Thalassophryne amazonica. The sequence goes on along the minus strand of NC_047108.1, from coordinate 96,893,440 downwards.
CCATGGATCATTATACTTAAAACAGGTACTGATGTCACATACTTAACACCATCAATTTCATTCCACTTCTAAAACATGCAGAACAAGTTGTTGAACGTAGGCGTTAAACGCTGTGAAGTTACGACTAATGGCGTCCGTGTGGCGGCGTGCCGAATATCGACCTTTCGCCATGAAATTTCGTTCTTCCTTTTGACGGCTTTAATTTTGTCATATCATCATGAAAATTGATAGACAGGTCAAGCATGACAACCTCTTAACAATTCATAGGGGCGGCGCAAAATGCCTCAGTAGCGCCCCCTTGAAACTTTCAAAAAACCCGCCCCATAGAGGTTTTTTTGGAGTAGGGAGATGAAAATTGGTACACGTGACTTGCACAGACGTACAAAAGTCTCTTGCACCATGGGTCTACTCCAAACAGGAAGTCGGCTATTTTGAATTTTCTTGTCATTTTGCCATGATTTCCACACGTTGTATTTGAACGAACTCCTCCTAGGGATTTTGTCCAATGCACTTGGAAATAGCACCCCTTATCGCCCCCGTAAAACACCCTCCACATAGGGGTTTTTTTGTCGCAGCCTCGTGAAATTTGGTACACATATTTACCATGCTAGGACGCACAAAAGTCTCTTACCGTTATGGTGAAATGTCGACAGGAAGTCATATCATCATGAAAATTGATACACAGGTACAGTGCGACAACCTCTTAAAAGTCATAGGGGCATCGCCCATGGGTGGGGCAAAATGCCTCAATAGCACCCCCTTCACGTTCAAAAACCCCTCCACATAGGGGTTTTTTTGGAGTAGGGAGATGAAAATTGGTACACATGTGACTTGCACAGACGTACAAAAAAGTCTCTTGCACCATGGGTGCAAACAGGATGTCGGCCATTTTTAATTTTCTTGTCATTTTGGCGTGATTTCCTCATGTTGTATTTGAACGAACTCCTCCTAGGGATTTTGGCCAATGCACTTCAAATTTCTTTCACAGCATCCAGAGACGATACTGATCAAAAGTTATCGAAAGCTTTTCTCTATGTCGAAGGGTGTGGCCGCCAGGGACAATACTGTAGACCTGCACAATGCTGAAATGGGCTTCAGGACAACAGGCAAGCAGCTTGGTAGAAGACAACTATTGACCTAATTGTTAGAAATGTCAGAAATCCAAGATGGCAGCATGTCTTTTGGTCTACTCTGTGTCTGTCTACGTTTAACTCTTTTTAAGGATTTTAGTGGGTGTTTGCTGTTTTTTTTTTTTATTACTGAAATTGTTTTAGAAACTGTTTAAGTATTTATTTACTCCATGTTTTTGCCATTATGGGCCAACTACTCTGTTATTTTTTTTATGAACTGCCTCACATGGTTTGAGGCCTGGTCTAAGGCCTGTCTTTTTGCTGAGCCTAATTTGAAGCCCAGGAATCTGCTGCAGTGTGGCTTGTTTTTAGCCTAGATCTGCAGCAATGTTATGAACCAGGATTTACATCAAGATGGCAATGCAGAGATTCTGAGGTTTGTACTGCTTGCTGAAATTATACTGCTACACTGAGGCCAGTGCTCCTTGCCGTATGTTGCAGTATTACTACACTGTGGACTGCCCTGTGGATGGATATATGTGCCTCTACACTTTGGCCCATGTTGTTTGCTGTGGATATCCTACTATTCTGCGCCAGAGCTGGTTGTGCTTATTTTTTGTGAACTGTTCCACATGGTCTGAGGCCTGTCCCCCTGCTGAGGCAGATCTGAAGCCCAGAATTCTGCTGCAGTGTGGCTCGTCTTTAGCCTGGATCTGCAGCGATTATATAAATTAGGATTTAAATCAGGACTACTACGCAGAGTTTCTGAGTGATCCTACTACACTGAGGCCTGTGCTGTGGAGGTTTGCTGTGGATATACTACCACACTGTAGCCTGTGCTATTTGTAGTTTGCTGTGGATTTACAACTACTCTATGGCTGGACTGTTTGCAGTTTGCTGAGGATACAATACTACAGTGTTGCCTGTGCTGGTGGCAGTCTGCTGTGGACATAAATTAAGCCCAGGTTACACATAGACGGTTTTGTTGGCAGGTAGTACGTAGACTGAAGTTCGCGGTAGTTCCGGCTGTTTTCGCGGTGGAAAGGGGCAGAGCATTTCGCCGGTGTTTTGAGCGCCGTACTAGCCGCAAATACGCAGATAAAACGCCGCTAAATCCGCCGAATAAAGCGGCGTTTTGACGCCGTAGCATCCGGCACACGTCAGGCAACGGGGGTTAATACCCAGTTCTGTCCTTTACAATCGCAGGTTAAGACACCCGTGAGAACAGCGGTGTTCTGCTGCCGCCAATAATGCCCTGTGTACCACTGGATTTATCCAGGCAAATCCTGCATTACTCCGGGAACTTTTGCATATAGGTACCGCCCCCAGAGTATAATAGGCTGAAGCAGCTGTCACTGCAGGGGGAGGGAGCTCATCTCTCAGCCTTTTCTTTTCCTCTACTTTTCCCCCTCCTCAACGTGTTGCTCATCTCCACCACAGACCTCTCCTCTGCTTCTGAACCAGACCTCTTGGTAAGTCCTTGCCGCTGCCAATTTTCTTTTAGGGGGCATACTGGAGTTTCTCTGCAAAAATATCTGGAGCTGGCTGCGAGTGAGAGGCCTGCATGCAGCGTGCTAGCGTTTTTATATTGACCGCCGCCTATTGGCCATTTGGAACGCAGTTAACCGGGAGGTGGCGTTTAGAACGGCGTACTGTCTGCTAGCGCCGCCGTTTTGTCTGCCTCCGTCGCCAGTTAAAACGCCCTTGAGGACGCCGATGTGGGCTCTTTTGCCGTTTTACACGCCGTTGGTTAGGGATACAACGCCAGCTGCCAATTACGGCGGTGTAAACTGCGGCACTACAGGGAGGGGCAGGCTGAAACGGCAATTTTAAAAGTATCAAACGCCGTTGTTCGTGTTGTCTCCGTCAAGTGAATTCTCCGGGAGCGCTCCCGGAATTATTCGACATGTTGAATAATTTTTCAACGATTCCGGTAAAGCCAGAACTAAGCCACGCCCCCTAGTGCCGGCGTTAACAACGGCTTGTGATCCTTAAGACGGCCAAAAACTCTTCCGGGACGCTTCCGGGAGCTCTTACCGTCTATGTGTAAATGGGACTTTACTCTTTGTTTTTTGGTAAGCTGAGAATAATGGCACCTCTTTTGATTTTATTGTGCTTTCTGACTATATGGGATTTGAAGGCAAATGGTTGTTCCTGCATGTGTCCTAACAAAGTGTCTGGCCTCCTGGTCACTGGTTACAGTTGCACTTATGCCAGTGCTGCTGTACAGCCTGTACAACCACCCCAACATCTGGAAAAGGACATGAACTTACACACTTTGTGCAAAGACTTACCTAAACTGCAAGGTTTTCTAGCTTTGCGTAATTGTCTCACCTTTCAAATGAGATCTTGCTTTGTTTCTAGATAACAGAAGTCATATTTCAACTGTAATGTTACAAAGCAGAGATTGATTGTCTTACTATTACTTTTGTCTGGTAATGTGCAACCAAACCCTGGTCCTGATCTGCAGTGCATCCAGACACCCTCTGATTTTAAATCTTTGGTCTTAAATTTGTTCATCTTAATGCGCGCAGCTTATCTAAAATGGACATGGTCAGAATTTGGATTAAATCGACTGATGCAGATATTGCTATAATTTCTGAAACTTGGTTGACTAAATCTATTGAAAATGATTACATTAATATATCTGGTTATAATGTTTATCATACTGATAGGCCTAAAAAAGGCGGCGGAACTGCAATTTATGTTAAATCTAAATTTGATTCTTAAGTAGTTCTGTCTGAATCCATCTGTAAACAACTGAAATTGTTGGCAGTAAATGTGGAAATATCCAAAAGTCTTTGTAATGCTTCACTAGGGGCTGATGGAGGCCTATAACACCCTACAACAGTAATACAATCTTTAAAGCATCTTTTGTCCAAACTGAATTATAGTGAACTTCTTCTGGCTGGTGATTTAAACTGGGACTGGCTTAATGTATCCTCGGATCATTTTAAATCCTTCTGTGATAGCTTTAATCTTACCCAGTTGGTGAATTTACCCACTCGACCAAATCTTAAAAACCCTGATAAATCAACTTTGACTTGATTGTTACCAATGTTCCATATAAATTCTCATCACTGGGTGTCTTCTGTAATGACCTAAGTGATCACTGTGTTGTTGCCACTATTAGAAACACCAAGGTGCCTAAATCTAAACCTCATATATTATTTTAGACAAATGTTCTTCCTTCATTAAAAAAGCCAAATCAGAATACTTTTTGTGTATCACGACTGAAAACTTAAACAATCCACATAAATTTTGGAAAGTTATAAAGTCACTTTCAGTGACTAAAAAGCACTCTTCTACCTACCAATATTTTAGGACGGCTCTTCGCCTGTGTATAATAAACTTGAAAATTTTAAATTGTTTTAATAAGCATTTTATAAAATCTGGCTCTTTGTTTGATTCTCTTGGCACTGTCCCAGTGAAACCCTGCACAAATTCTCCAACTTACACTGGAGACCCTTTTAATTTAGTACCTTTTTCTGTGCAGGAAGTTCATAAAGCCCTCAAAACATTAGATCATAGAAAACCCTCTGGCCCAGATTTGATGGATCCTTTTTTTTTTTTTTTATTTTAAATTGCCTGCCGACTTTGTGGCAGAGCCTCTCCTTTTTAACCTCACAGTGGAAAGAAATGACATACCATCTCTATGGAAAACAGCTTATGTCTTCCCATTATTTAAAATGGGGGTGACCCATGCAATTCTGACAAATTATAGACCAATATCCAATCTTTCAATTTGGCCAAAATTCTTGAAGCTCTTGTTAGTGAGCAAGTGAAGGAGTTTTTGTATGCAATGACATACTATCAAAACATCAGTCTGGCTTCAGAAAAAAAACACAGTACTATTACAGCAGCAATGAGGTGGTAAATGATATTAATGTTGCACACTGTGCATCTCTTTTTATTGATTTGTCAAAAGCATTTGACACGCTTGATAATGACATTTTAAAGCTTTGAATGACGCAAATCCTGAATGACGCAAAAAATTGCATCATTCAGGATTTTCAGAGCACACAGTTGCTTGGTTCTCAAATTATCTCAGTAACAGGTCTCAGTGCATTAAATATGATCTGTGTTCTGAATTTGTTACTGTTCGTAAGGGTGTGCCACAGGGTTTTGTACTCGGCCCCCTCTTATTTATTATTTATATCAATCACTTGGGTCTAAATGTGTCCGATGCAAATGTGCATTTCTATGCTGCTGAGTTATTTACAGTTGTGGACCAACTCTTGTTTAGGCTGTAGAATCTTTGCAGAAAGCTTTTGTAGCTGTTCAGCACTCTCTAATACATTTGAAACTTGTTCTTAATGCTGAAAAAACAAAGCTTATGTTATTCTCTAACTGCAAAAAGCCTCTAAGCCTCAAATGGTTACCCACTGTGTCCACTCTTGAGGGCAGTGAAATACAGGTGGTTCATATGCAGTGGTGGGCACACTTCCGATAATCCGATAACAGATAATTATCGAAGATAATGTTTTCATTATCGTATTATCTTTTTAGATCAATTTAAAAACCATCATCAGACTAATTATCTTCCGATGAATTACTGTCCGATAACTTTTAGACCGATAACGTACTAAACTAAGCTGAACAGTGAAAAACATTTTTAAAACTGTTAAAGATGTTAAGACTTACCTGTTAAAAGTTTAATAGGCATGTTGTTCTATCCTCTGCAAAACAGAAACCACTCTATCGTCTGTAAGCAAAGGAGAACTGGTAACCAAAAAAAATAATTTCCTTTAACACCGTACTAATATAATCGCAATGTCACCAAGTCATCAGAGGCATACATGTTTAACTTATGGTTCAAATTTAATCACTCATTTTAGACAAGTTATTTAAAATTGTCATGTCTGAAGTTTATAAAGTGAAAATTATCAGATATATGTTTTGTTTTAAAGTAATGTGCTAATTTTTAAGGTTTTGTGAGCACATGCTGTGCCAGGCAGCAGTGCAGATAGGTAGCATAAGGTAATCTCAGACGTTCACGACGGGACAAATGCATTTCAGACACTCTGTTCAGGGTTCACAGATAACAGCATTAAACTCTAGTGCCTAAAACTCTTGTGAATATATTCTCTGGGTTTATAGACGTTAGTGTATTTGCGTTTAAATTCCACGCATCTTAAATGTAGCAGACATGGATTATCTGGAATTTTGTTTGACATTTTTTCAAGGCCACTACTGCCATCTACTGGCCAGGAGTGTTCATGACAGTATTAAACGTCTGGGTCCATGGCTGTTCTCAGTGTTGGTATTGTCCATTGTCCAGGCGCTTTTTGTGTGCATATATTTGTTAACTTTGTATTCTAAAACTACGGTTAGAAGTAATTCCGACTCCTTATCGGCCACACGAACGAGGTTGGCGCCATGTTTTTAGTTTTTGTGGAATTGACGAGAATAAGGCTCCTGATTGGATAGAATTTTAATCAGTACCGCCACCCAAAGGTTTGGCAGACTAATTACAACACATTTATACGGTTCAATGTGGATGGATTTTTTTTTTTTTTTTAACGACGTAGTGTGGATGAAGTTTTTTCCCCAAACTGAAAGGGTAAGATATTCGGTTTTACAAATACCGACAACGTGGTGTACATGGCTGTATGTCTGTGAAAGGCACTATATAAATAAATTTACTTACTAATATTGAGTGCACGTTTTACAACATCATAAAAGTTTTAAAACATGCAATTGCGATGACACTTCCAGGGCTCCGTAAAAATGCCTGTTTTTACAAATAAAAATGAAATATTTTACAAAAGCACATTTATCTTTAAACCAACACACATCACATTAACGTGTTGGTTTACACAGGGGCGTAGGTTTGCATATGGACCATAGGGACAAGTCACAACCAATATTTTGGGATGGCAAAATAGTCCCTACCAATATTTAGCATTTTTTTATATAACAAAATCATTCACTATTTTTTTGCGAACTCGATACTATAATTTTAGTCGTCACGTTTTGTGTTTTCGACGTGCCAGAGTGACAGGGTTACCCATGTTGCAATTTCATTGGCTCACGTTCTTCTCACATGGACGTAACAAAGCGCATCTCGTGGTGGCAGGCAGTGCTTCATTTGTAAAGTGGGAGGTCCCGGAGCGCAGAGGATGGGTGGCTCCGGTGCAGAAAAACAAGAAGGGCGGGGGGGCTTGCCAACAATGCTGTGCGCCACACTTAAAATAAACTGCACAAACACACATTCACAAATGACACTAACACCCTGCCTTTTCCTCAAAAATTACTACATTTATGTTTGCTGTCCGTCTCTGTACTTTTGTCACTTTTGCGCTTTTTCATACTTTTCCCTCGTTTCAAAAGTCACCAAACGCATTTTACCGTAATATATGCAACATATAGCATACTGTTGGAAAGCACGGGTTCTTGGCTTGCTGTCAGTGTTGAAATTTTTCAGAATGAGGGCTTACATGAGAACTTACGGTAATGAGAATCAGCGGCGGCACTAGTGTGAAACTTCCGTGTTTTTTCTCTGCGTTATGACATCACAGGCTTACGTTTACCGTAATACACCATATATATCATTGGAAATCCCTTTTTTTTGGCAAATTAGGTTGCCAGATATCTACAACTGCATTATTGATGAAGAGAATAGATTATACATCTTGGTTGCAAAAACTTTTTTTTTTTTTTTGTTAGCTCCACAAGTATTTTTTTTTTTTTTGTTGTCTTGTTCTCTCAGGTGTAGGCCTATAGAATAGATTTGTGATTTTGGGTGCAATTTTGTTATTTAAGTTATTTGTTTGCCTACACACTTAATATTGTAAATAAAGTGTTAAATTATTCAGCATTATGTCGTCATGTGTTATGTATTATGCTGTACTTGTGCATATAATGGTATGAGTGGGTTAGGGGGTGGTGTGGTGGGCAGGGGGGACCCGGGGGAGGGGGTGGTATTGTCCCTACCAAAGCTGAGACCAAACCTACGCCCTTGGGTTTACATAATGGATTACTGAACCCATCACTGTTTAGCACTTTTACCCAGAATGTTTTGCGGTCTGTTTGTTACAAAACCTCAGAATTAGTGCCTTATTCAACATTAAAAGATATATGTTATATTTTAACTTTGTACAAATGACAGAATTGACATTAATGGAGTTATTCTATCAGTATTTTCAAAAAACCATAAGTTAGTATGACTTTATTTTCAAGACCTCCGCCTGACCGGAGCCATAGAATTGATAAGGAGCTGGCCTTATGGCTGCTCTCGGTGTGCCTCTGTGGTGGGAGCGCTGTTGTAAACAAGGGCTTCCAGCGGGGGCATGATATTGAAAGAAAAATTATGATTAGTAAGAGTTCATTTTGTGGGTGCTCTCAGATTTGTTTGTGCTGCTTCCTGCAGGGGGCAGCATGGTCAAACATTCTTGCTTATTCTTTAGGTCTTTTACCGCTTTTGACGCTTTCAAAAGCAATCGTGCTAAAAATCAATTTCAGCTCTTTAGTAACTGTAAATGTCCCATAGACAACACCGGAATTTATCGGTTATCGATCATCTGTAACTTCCGATACATTTTTGGGTGGTTTATCGGTTTTTCTTTATCAAAGATAACTTTTCAGTTATCTTATCTGTTATCGAAGTTAATTTTTTGGTTATCTGTGCCCACCACTGTTCATATGTATAAATATTTAGTGTCTTGATTGAGATTCACTCACTTTCAAGTCATATATAGAAAATCTTGTTAAGAAGCTGAAGCTAAAAATTGGTTTTTATTTTTGTAATTTTTTTTTTTTCTTTTAATGTGAAAAAGCATCTTGTCGCTGTAACATTTGTATCTGTGTTGGATTATGGAGGTCTTCTGTACATGAATGCTGGTGCTCAATGTTTACAAACAATTGATACTGTTTATCATGCTGCCTTGAGGTTCATTACGAACTGTAAAATGTCTGCTCACCACTGTGAATTATACACTCGAGTAGGATGGTCTGCTCTGGCCACTCGAAGGGCTAGTCATCTCTACACTTTCATTTATAAGGCAATTTTGGGATTGCTGCCTTCATACATTTGCTCGTTAATTACTCTGAGAAATGTTGAATCCTATTCTCTTCGTTCGAAAGAATATTTGCTGCTTTCTGTCCCCTTTGCTCGGATGGAATTGGGCAAAAGAGCCTTTGTTTATTCTGCACCTTATGCATGGAACATGCTACAGAAAGACTGGAAACTAACTGAATTAATTTCTTTGAGCACTTTTAAGTCCAAACTAAGAGTTACTGAGGCCAATTGTACTATATGCACTTGTTTCTCATAATGTGTTTTATAACTTCTGTGTTTTACTGTATAAATGCTGCTGCCATTTTGGCCAGGACTCCCTTGAAAAAGAGGTTTTTAATCTCAATGGGATATTTTCTGGTTAAATAAAGGTTAAGTAAGAAAATGGAAGAAACACAAGATGGCTGTCAATCTGTCTTGGTCTGTGGCCCCATGCAAGATCTCACTTTGTGGGGTAAGGATGATTCTGAGAAACCCCAGAACTACACGGGAGGACCTGGTCAATGACCTGAAGAGAGCTGGGACCACAGTCACAAAGATTACATTAGTAGCACACTACGCTGTCATGGTTTACAATCCTGCAGGGCAGCAAGGTCCCTCTGCTCACACCAGCTCATGTCCAGGCCTGTCTGAAGTTCACCAGTGGCCATCTGGATGATCCAGAAGAGGCCTGGGAGAAGGTCATGTGGTCAGATGAGACCAAAATAGAGCTTATTGACTCCACTCACCATGTTTGGAGGATGAGAACAACCCCAAGAACACCATCCCAGCCATGAAGCATGGGGGTGGAAACATCATTTTTGGGGGTGCTTTTCTATAAGGGGGACAGGATGACTGCACCATATTGAAGGGAGGATGGATGGGGTCATGTATTGTGAGATTTTGGCAAACAACCTCCTTCCCTCAGTAAGAGCATTGAAGATGGGTCATGGCTGGGTCTTCCAGCATGACAATGACCCCAAACACACAGCCAGGGTAACTAAGGAGGGGCTCCGTAAGAAGCATTATAAAAGTTACAGACCTCTCCATTCTTCATAGGTAGATAACTTGCAAAGATTGACATTGGATCAAATAATATTATGTGAATGTCCTGTGTAACGCACTGATGCCCTGGTTGCGACACCCCCCCCCCCCCCCCCCCCCCTCCCCGAGTCCTACACTGTTCAGTATTTGATGGAATTGGTGTTGCCTGTTTTGGCAGGGAATGTACAATGACCATGACTTTGCAGGTAAAAACGCTGTGACGGTTGTGGAATCAGTGGCTGGTCTGATTGTAGCACTTGAGAAGATGTGGGGAATTGAAATTAAGATCCAGACGTGCTGTCCTTGGCCATCAGAAATGTATCTGTATGCAGTGAAAGTGTTGCGCTTGTCTTGGTGACATTCATGTCTCTGGAGCCTCGACCTTTAAGGGTGAGAATTCTTGGTTAGTGCTTATGGAGTCATAAGGTCTATGGAGAGAGGTTTCTGGCAGTTCCAAAATATTTGCAGGAGAATGTTTCTTTAGAGACATAACTTGTCCCACTCTGGAATGTGTAAGTTACTTGGAATGCAGAAACCACTGGGGTATTGCACTGCTCTGTGCTAGCAAAGATACTTTCAAGGGTCTTGTAGGCTTCCGTCCCAGTACCTGGCTGTTATAGATGGCGATGAACCAGCTGTCTGCCTGGGTGGTTGCCATCCAGGACCAGGCTTGGCACCGCTTGGCACCAGGTGCTGACAAGAACACGGTTGGAGATAAGTATCATGAAGAAACTGTACTACAACTCTTGACTGTAGTGCTTATCAAGCTGGTACTTGACAGTATTCTTATCCATACTTTTGTTTTGAGGGAGCACTGCATGCAGACTGAGAGCAAAAATGCACCACTTTATTTTCTAGTGACTAAAGCATTGCAGCCAACTTTGGAATTCATCTGTACTCCAGTCTTCACAATTTAGCCCGAGGCCAGTTTAATACCAGGTTTTGGTTCCCATCCCTACAGGTCATCTAACTATATTGACTTTGCTGTGAGTCACACTTGTTGTTCCTGGCCTGACAGACTTTACTGCTATAAACGCATTAATCTTCAGGACTTGTAATTTCTTGTTGGCCATGCAGTCCATTGTCAAACTGGTCAGTGACTATCTTTATAGATTCAGCCAGTGGTATAATCAGAATGATTCATCTAACTTGTGTACTCAGTTATGATCAACAGTAATGTTGTCCATGAAGTATTTGTATTTGTGAACAGTTTTCTCATTTACTATGATGCGTCACATTATTGTGGTACTTTATTACATTCTCCTTCACAATAACTACATGGAAGTGTAATAATTGGGGAACATAAACATTGAAGAAGGAAACTATTCTAAGTATATTAGTTGTAATCTTCAAAGTATTGTTCCACCCATTCATTGTATGCGTGGTTTATGTGGGCATGGCACAGAGCTGTATAGGGTCAGTACAGCTATTCTCAGGTCAGTGGACACATCGGTCCATGTTACTAATGTAAAATTTGACCTGGACAACCAGCACTGTGATCTTGTAATTACAGTCTTGTGGTTTTGGCTGTATTTGAAGAATGTCTGGATTACATTAGTCACATTAATAAAATGGCTTCAGGTTACCTTCCTAAATAGTATCTAATTTTTATGAATGAAAGTTTTATGTAGTACTGAATTTGAGGAGGAAGGTGGAATGCAAACCAGGATGCATCATTGTGACTCACCGCTTACAAATTGCTTCACTACAGATTGCTCACCCTTCCCCTGGGTGTTTCTCATGCCATAGTGATTTAATCAAGGGACACCCCCATGAAAAGACCTGAAAACTGGAATCACAGTCATTACTGCAGTTTCCATGCCCATCTGTGGGCATAGTAATAATACTCTTTTTTTTTTTTTTTTTTTTTCCCCTCCTTCCATTCTTTTCTGCCACAGGAGGCGGAGAAACCTTCCCAAGAATCATCTGAGGAGGAGGAAGAAGAGGACCAGTAATTCATGACCAATGCTACCTCGCGCAACAATACTGAACTTACCTGTTAACAGAACTGGGCTGTATCTCAACACCAGTGCCACCACATGACCACTGCTCACGACAAAACCTTACCAAACAAGGGTTAACACAGTACATAAAATAATGCAACAGCACTGGATACAATGATGGACCTTGCTCAAGCGTAGATCTAAGAATTACATGAATGGTATTGGCCCTTTTCGCTACATCATGTTATCACAAGTCTTTTATACTGGACAAAAGTGTGCTCTGACGAGCCTCATGTTTCTCTCCCCCCCACTTAAACAGTGTGTAGGACAGTCTCTGCTTAATGTTACTTATTTGTTGTACCCGCATCAGAGATGGTAGGGCATATAGATTTTCTCTCCACATTTTACTGGACAAAGGTGAATTTTACCTATACATGCTATTTTTTTTTTTCTTTTTGTGTGTGTGTGTGTGTGTTCGTGAAGTGGATATTCTATCCTTTGCAACGTATTCTAGATGGAGTTGAGCTTCAGCGTTTAGGATGAGAATAGGTAACTGATGGTAGAGGAGTTTTCCATGTCTAGCCAACATAACTATCTTTTCACACCTGTTTCAAAAGTAGAGCAGATTGATCTTTCATAGCCACACCCCTCCTCGAAGAGTTTAGACTTACAGCTCACACCTTGCAAATCCTCACTTTGTAATGGAAAGATGTAAAGTATCATTGCCCCTCCTCTGGATTACTGTGTGTGTGTGTCTGTCACTTTTTATTAAATAAAACAATCTTTTTGGTAATATCTTTTAAGGATAGGTAGACGTCTAGGCTGAGCGTGTCGGTGTCGTTTCTTCAGGGAGCTTTTACAAATGCTGTTACTTTAGCGGCAGTCTTCACATGATCCTCGAAATAAATCATTTGTAAGGCAAAAAGAAAATTGGTCAAAACGCGCCGTTTGATTGTAGGATAGTTGGTGGCACTACTATCCAGTAGGGCTGTTTTTCCTTTCCATCTATCTCTCACTGCTTCACCTGTCTTGGTCCCGCCGTCTTCACTCAATAATCCAAATGAGCTTTCCTAGTTTGAAAGTGTGTTGTCTGCTGCAGGAAAAAAACGTTTTTGTGTCAGGGAACCCGTCAGTCACAGCTGCTACAACCTCAGTTACAAAACCCGGAAAACTGCAAACAGGCAATCCAAGACCTGGAATGTCATACCTCGCCCTACAGCTTACTTTATCATGTAATTGAATTTGACTGTTTTTCTTCCTGGCTTTCGTGTGGAATCTTAAGTTTGTGTACATGTGCAACACTTTTTTCAAGCATAATCGGAGTTGCAGACTTTTAGTGTGTGGAGCAGGTTGGGGAGACCGGCTAGCTCAACAACTGTTTGACTGTGGTAGATTAGCAGGTGTGTTTTTAATCCTTTTTTCAAAAAACTTTTTTTTTTTTTCTTCTGGTGCACTGAAATGTTGGTTGAAATTTTCATGGACAGCTGTTGTTCGATTTAGACTGGGCACTTTCTGCTTTGTCGCTCTGTTGGCTGGCGTTTAGCTCGATCACACAGCCACCCTCCGTAGTAGTACAATGGCCCTTTTGTGTCGTTAACATCTTCCAACTACTTTGCTGAGATCAATGTCCTTTCTGTCATACCAACATCTTGCATATGCCATTTATGTACTGTCAACGCAACAGGATGGGATCATTCTTTTTAATGTACACTTATATAAATGTACAATGTCTATATTTCTATGGTGCCCTGCAATTTGTATTAGAAATGGTCAATAAAGAGAATTTTTCTTTTGTCATTTCTAATATTTCTTTGTCTTCCATACCCACATTCTGCATGGTTTAGAATTAAGTGTGCTGATACGCTTGGGGTAGGACTAATTTATTTATATCTTCAGTGCACAATGTTAAAAGCAACAGTACAAATGCAAATCAAGAAAAAAATCTGTAAGTGCTCTCCTTTCACAGTTGAAAATGTCTGCAATGTTTAGTCTGATTCTGTGCCACTCAATTCAGTCTTTGCACTTCCTGACAGTGCAAAGAAAGAATTTAGCTGTACAAAGAAAATGAATGCATTCAAACTACCCAAGATTGAAACTCTCTCTACAGTTATCGCTGTACTTTGATGTCAAAGCTAATAAACTCATTTCCAGGAGAGCTAAACAAGCTTCAAGTCCTGTTATCTACTAATTGTTTACATTCACAAACGTCAAGGGGGGGGGTTTACAATTTATCTGAAGTTTCCTGAGTGCTGCACACATCTGTGGCTCCCATCTGAACGGGGTTAAGTTAGAGAAACTCGTGCAGGCATATTTAGGATGGTAGTCATCATTTCCGGGGATGAGAAGGTGGCGTTAATTTGCACATCTGGCTTATGCCAATGATGAATCACAGCGCTTGGTCAGACTGCAGCAGGATCAAGATTTGTGGAGTAGCTACTTAAGCTTTTAGCAATTTAACACCCGAAGAGTGCAGAATGAATTTGCCTTTAAAAAAAAAAAAGTTTTAACTGGAAAAACAAGCTCAAACTGATTTTTAGCTTTTTGTTGCAACCATGAGTTTCCTCCCTACAGTACTGACGAGAACCCCGCCAGATTAAAAAAATAAACGGTGTGATGAAATAAATGCCACTACGACGGGTTAGAAAAACCTTTAGAGCAGAGGTGCCCCCCCCACCCCAATGCCATGGCTTATACAAGGCATTTTCACATGATGTAACAGGTAACTAAAATGTGATTGTGTTATGTGAACTTGTGTACTTTTGCACTACTTTAAAGTGTAGGTGACACCATATGTTATGTTTATTTGTGTATTTAAGACAAAAATTATTGCTTTCCTGGTGCGCAGTTGCTGAAGAGAAATATTCAGATTTTGAACTGCATGGCACTAATAGTGCAGCAGATAATATTTGCAGAGGAATCCTTCAAATCTGGTTACAAGCACCAAGTAGAAAAATAACATTAGCCATTTGAATTTTCAATAGGGGGGTTCAAGTAGGGGTCAAAAAGGTTCCAATCGCATTGAAAGCTATACCACATTATGTGTCTGATCACAAAGATTCCAAAAAAAGGTATATGTGGACTACCTGTTTCAGTTTGTACACGGGTCAAAAGTTAAAGTTGCTCCAATTATGGTAAAACATGATGCAAATTACTAGTTGAGTTAGGATTTTCAAAAGGAATAGTTTGCACCATGCTTCATGCTTATCATTTTGCGGTGTAACATATGTCAAATGTCATAGAATCCAATGGACATCGACATTGTTTGACTTTTACTTTGCAGACCAAACATTCCACACAGAACTGTTCCATTTGTTAATCCTATTAGTTCAACCAATAATTTGCACGTTTTACCAAAACTGGAGCAACTTTAACTTTTGACCCCTGTACAAACTGAAACTGACCTTTGTCACCATTCTTGCTGTTTTTACCCCATAACTCCAGAACATTGTTATAGATAGTCCAAACTATACCTTTTGGAATCATTGTCACCAGATACATAATGTGGTATCACTTTCAATATGATTGGAATATTTTTTAATTTTGACCCCTACTCGGCCCCCTATTGAAAATTCAAAGGGGTAAAGTTATTTTTCTACAATATGTACCAAAAGGTATACACAGTCTAATTTTGGTGCTTGTAACCTTATTTGAACGATTCTTACAGTTATCTGCTGTACTATACAAACTAGGAACTTCCTGGCTGGTCCCGACATTGGAGAAGAAGCAGGAAGTGAGTGGCATCAGTGCCAGAACCATTATCTTAATAGTTCCATTAATTTATGGATTATTACCGGCTGCACCGTGTTTTCGGTGTGAGAACGGTTCATTCTCACCTGCAGAATCCTTTTGATTGACGAACGTGCCAGCACTGTGTCATGCAGCTTCAACACTTCACACGGAGGCAAAACTGATTATTTTCACTTTTTTTTTTTTTTATGGATCATGGGGTAATTTCATGCATCACGCAGAGCCTTTGGATTGGCAGGTGGAACACATATTGACGAGCACGCAGCATGGTGTTTTGCTGGTTTCTCCATGGCACACGGAAACAAAACTGATTATTTTAACATGATTTTTTTTTTTTTTTCAAAGACAAAATCAAAGTAAAGACAATAATTGATAATGTATTGGAAATTCCTGACAGTGGATCATGGGATAATTTCACCGCATCCAATTAATCCACTGATGCTTATTAATGAAGGCGACACAGCCGACTTTCATTTTGTGTTGCAAATCGGCCTGATGGAGGAAGAGGAGACTCAAAGCAGACTGGAACCAGCAGCCACAGACAATTAATGGACTTCACCTGCCACCGGACTGATCCAGCAGACTGCTGCTGGTCGAATTCGTTTTCAATGTGGGCATGTTTTCGTAGACTGAAGATGATCTCACTGAAAGGTGAGACTTTATTATGTGTGTGTGAATGATTTTAATATTTAATATGTCAAAGACAGCCAAACAATTTTTTGATTATGACCAAAGAACTGGCAAAAAACTAAACAATTTATAATCCACCCAAATGTAGAAAGCACCTGCATTATTTACTTGTTTTATAATCGCAATTCTGTGATCTGAACTCTGCCAATATTGTCACTGTAGTCAGACTTAAGGTTTTACTGCAATGTTTAGTCTCTCTCACTGTCATCTAAATAAGGCTCAAAATGATAAGGCTGTATTTCAAACAGCTTCTACAGAATCACCTTCAGACTGGACTTCAAAAAAAAAAAAAAAAAAAAAAAAAAAAAAAAAAAAAAAAAGCTCCACACTAGAATAAAATCATCTGAAAACAGCTTGACCTCTGTGTTTACAAATGATTTGAGGTTGAATCAACAGGTCCCGTTCTCGTGATGACACAACTGAGGGCTGAAACAGACTGCAGGCTTCAGACAGCTGTTTATCCTTCACCTGTGCACTTATCAACTTTTATTATTCAGGATTTTTTAAAATATCAACATTTCATCAGTTTTAGTGATTATTTGTGCACATTTTTGGTGTCAACTACACTTCAAGCATTAATGATCATTAAACAGCCACATATTTGATAAGCGTAAAACTGATTCGTGAATTTTTACGTCCAGGTGTTTACTTTAAAGGGAGCAGTTTACAAAATGAAGGTAGTCTTGATCATATAAGACTGTCGGGATGAGACAGTGCAAATCCAGTTTTTGTCTACCTTTTACATTTTCATGTTTGAAGTGAAATGTTCCAACATCTCAGTTTTCACAGACATTCTGCTGCTATAAACGCACACAATGACCCAGGATTACCACTCGCCCACATGGAAAACAAAAACCCTACTACACAAAGTGAAAACTGCACAGAAATACCACTGTAATGAAGGTTATTAAAAAAATTCAAATACACTTTTATAGTGTAGCAATAAATCATGCTCACTGTATTCATGAAGTTCCATTTTTGTAAAGTTCATAGTTTACCCAGTTCATACAATAAATAGTTTTCGATGAGTGAAGTTTTTTGCTCACTGCTTTTGCACTTCTTAGTGCCTCCTGTTTTTCCGCTGTATGTGCCTCACAGTTTGGGATTTTTTTTTTACCACCAGGCCTTAAAAAAATTCTAAGAGAAACAGTGCATGATGGCTATTTTATGCTGCCAAATGACATGACTGACCCAGATGTTTTCAAAATATCAGAATAACGGTGCCAACTGTAGATTTTTATGATGCCATGCAGTCAAGACGTAACCACAATAACGACCGCATGTCTCGTATGATGCATATAAACTTACAAGGACCACTTATCTTCCACCTATACCTGCAGTCATGTCACAGAAGAAAATCTTCAGTGAATACTTTTCAAATAAATAGATTTAAAGGTACTGCGTTGTTAGACACACAGTGTTGGCATTGCAATCTCACAACAGTCACTGTGTAGAAAAAGGGAAAAAAAAAAAAAACCTAAACTGCTGAGTTTTGCAGATGAAATGGAAAATTACGGTAAACAGCTGCATAAACATAACAGTAAAATGTGACCGACTGTTGCCTCCACGCTGCAAATATATAATATCATGCATTTACATCTTTTGTCAGAAGAGGGTGTCGCTGTTGATCATTTCTGGCCCACATTTGCACAACCTGAGGATATAAAAAAAAAGAGACAATGTTAACATTAACACACACACACACAGAGATATATCTCAACCAACTCAAGTTAACTTGAACCCATGAAAGAAACAGCCAGAGCTCTTAACGTTCAACAAAACACCATTTTCAAATCTTCAGTTTTGTTTCATCCACCTGCACCTTAAGCAGTTTGTTTCAGTAACTTTGATTATGATCAATAGTGCCACCTATCGTTTATTATTGGCAGTGTAAAGTTGTAGCATCACTGCAGTCAATAAGGCCATAGATAGATTATTTCACATCATAAATTTAATTTAGATCAGATATTTCTAAACTAGGATAAGTGCACCACCAGAACTACCACAGAGGAAATGCAGAGGCATGACAGATATTTTTCTGAGGCCGACATTTAGCATTTAAAAACAACCATCTTTTAAAAGATCTTTCACTTAAAAGATCTCAGAACATGTTATAAGGGAGTATAGGAATTAAAGTTTCAACTGTAATGGTTTTGAAATGTGGGAGGGAGTGAATCATCAATTCATAAAACGCTGAGTGCAAACACACAATTATACGAAAAAGTCACAGCTACACATCTTCACAAACTTGAACACTGAACATGATTCTGAAATGAAGTGTTACTTATAGTTTATGTTCCTGCAAAACTTTACACTTTGTTACATAATCAAGCCCCATTTCAATCTTATGTTAGCATAACGTATTCCACTTGTATGTAAAAGTGACTAGAGAACACACACTAACTCAAAACTTTGTTTCATCATACCCTCGTGTCCTCTTCTCTCCACAACATTTCTTGTTCGGCTTCAATGAGCTCCTCTGAGGGATCGTAGCTGTAAACTGGCAACAGCTGATGACGGAGTCTGTCAATTCTGAGACAATATAAATAAGTCAGACACAACAGTGAGTTTAATCAGATAAATATATAACAAGCGTGTTCTGATAGCACAATATCCCCCGCTGGCAAATGCTGCTTTGGTACACGTGCTTGCTACATTCTGTTAACATTTCAAGGCCGAAGGCCTCAGGGTGTATGGTTTTCTGAAGGGTGTAAAAAGCCATATTCATTGGTGAACAACTTGATAACGATTTTATCATATACATGTACACTAAAGGCAACTTATTTGCAGCTAACATATTTTTAGGAGTTGTTTGGTGTATTTTATCAGCAATTTCTTCACGGGAATGTAAGACAAATCACTGAGGGCGTTTGCCCTCATCGGTGGCCATCGTGTCGTCTGAGTGAACAACAACAACCGCACGTGCCGTGAGGTCACAACATATGTACGGATTGGATGATTACCAAGGTGACATTCATTTTGTGGGTTTTACTCAGGTGGCATGAAAAATATTACCGGTCCGCAAAAAATATCACAAGAGTGTATTGCTATTTATTCTTTAGTGTTTTATCCAATCATATTGGCGTATCATTTATAGGTATATGATAAGATAATATGCGTATTACCAACCTATAACAAGGACCTGTACCAAGTTTCATGAAGTTCCTTCTAAAAATGTGAGGCGTCGATTTCAGAATGCAGGCACCCACTTATGAACTTGATGGGAGTCTAGATTTGTGAATCAAGGGCCATACCTCTGGTAAAACAGATCTGACTCAAACGTTATAAGAATGTGTTTTACCAACCTATAACAAGGACTTGTACCAGGTTTCACAAAATTCCTCCTAAAAGTGTGAGATGAGTTGATTTCAGAACACTTATACCATTTTTGGGATGGACGGCTGGACAGACAGAAATTGTCACAACATAATCACCCTTCAGGCCTTCGGCCAGCGGGGGATAATAAAAAGCACTTTGTGCAATGAAATCAAGATTAAATATTGTACCTCCTTTTCCTCCGTATATACATGACCTGAAACAAAAGAGTATTACTCAAATTAAGCAGATTATAAAGAATGCTATGTCACTCTGCCCTATATTTGTATTAAAGCTACAGTGTGTAGGATTTAGTGCCATCTAGTGGTGAGGTTACAGACTGCCATCGCTGCCATCAGACAGCCACGATACTGTTTATTGTTATTGTTTAGCAGCATTATGGGGTCCACGAGGGGGCCTGCTCTCATTTAGACATGAAGTCCTCATTCTGAGCTCATAAGCACACATCGACTCGTTGTTACAGGTAATTATACACAAATGGACGGGTGGTTCTGAACGTTATACTCCATTTCTGCTAATAAACGCCCCTAAATCCTACACATTGTGGCTTTAATTTAGCTCATCTTTAGAAACGACTACATCTCGTAGAAATGTATGATGAATTAGTCACTCCTTTGTGGAATGTCCAGCGTCACTCAAACCTCACACTCACCATGGCTGCAGCTATTCCAATAACAGTGATGAGAACAAATGGCACCAACACGTAGGTGACTGCTGCATCCCCATCCACGGTGGCGGGGGGCTGAGTCGTGCTGTTCATGGCATATGCTCTGATAAAGGGGACAAAGGGGAAAAAGCAACCTGCCTCTCTGTCACAATCACTGTGTGGCCGCTTTCTCCTCGTTTAGGCCTCATCCTCGCTGTTCAGGTGGCTTCCACAAGGCATCTTCATTCTACCTCATCAGCCTGCGAGGAAGAATTGCACACAACAACAGGTTACTTTAGAATTGGCATGCCCAACCGGTCGATCGTGGGCTGAGTTCCAGTCAATCGCATGAAAAAAAAAAAATCCTCGAGAGCCTATAATTTTTTGCACCAGCGTGTAAGTTTTCCCCTCTCCAATCAACTTTTTAATCAAACTACGCTGTTCTTCTGAACAATGTCTTGAATGTCCCATTTTCCACAGGCTTTCAAAGAGAAAAGCATGTTCAACAGGTGCTGGCTTCATCCTTAAATAGGGGACACCTGATTCACAACTGTTTGTTCCACAAAATTGACAAACTCACTGACTGAATGCCACACTACTATTATTGTGAACACCCCCTTTTCTACTTTTTTTTTACTAATAGCCCAATTTCATAGCCTTAAGAGTGTGCATATCATGAATGCTTGGTCTTGTTGGATTTGTGGGAATCTACTGAATCTACTGGTACCTTGTTTCCCATGTAACAATAAGAAATATACTAAAACCTGGATTAATCTTTTTAGTCACATAGCACTACTATTATTCTGAACACTACTGTAAGATGCACTTATTTTCCCTTTCGTATGGCTAACATACTTGCATAGTATAGTTCTGCACTTTTTATGCTTTTAATTCATTTTATTAGGAAACGTTTATTAGGATACTACAGCACTGCCAAAAAAGCACCTGGAGGACTCTCAGACAATGAGAAACAAAATTCTCTGGTCTGATGAGACAAAGATTGAACTCTTTGGTGTGAATGCCAGGTGCCATGTTTGGATGAAACCAGATACCATCCCTACAGTGAAGCATAGTGGTGGCAGCATCATGCTTTGAGGATGTTCTTCAGTGGCAGGAACTGGGAGACTAGTCAGGACCGAGGGAAAGATGAATGCAGCAATGTACAGAGACATCCTGGATGAAAATCTGCTCCAGAGCGGTCTTGACCCCAGACTGGGGTGATGGTTCATCTTTCACCAGGACAATGACCATAAGCACACAGCCAAAAGATCAAAGGACTGGCTTAAGGACAACACTGTGAATGTCCTTGAGTGGCCTGGCCAGAGCCCAGACCTGAATCCAACTGAACATCTCTAGAGAAATCTGAAAATGGCGCTGCACCGACACTCCACATCCAACCTGATAGAATTTGAGGTGCTGCAAAGAGGAATGGGAAAAACTGCCCAAAGATAGGTGCGCCAAGCTTGTGGCATCATATTCAAGAAGACTTGAGGCTGTAATTGCTGCCAAAGGTGCATCAACAAAGTATTGAGCAAAGGGTGTGAATACTCATGTACATGTGATTAGGTAGTGTTTCATTTTTTAAATAAATTTGCAAACATTTAAAAAAAAAAAAACTTTTTTTCATGTTGTCATTATGGGGTGTTGTGAGTACAAAAGGCAGACCAACACCGCAGAGAGGGCGCCAGTGGACCTCAGTCTGCAGTTCATCTCCACCTTAAAGACACTAACCACACATTTGAGAACAAGGAAGTTAAAATATTAGCCAGAGAGAAGAAATGGTTTGAGAGAGGGGTCAAGGAGGCATTCTTTGTGAAACGTTTGAAACCCAGCCTTAACCGGGGATGGGGTCTGAGACACACTTTATCCCCTGTTTACAATGGGGTACTCAGGTCAAAGCAGTTTCAGTCGTTTGTTCATGGTAATGAGTCATTCACGTCATCAGCAGAGTCGTCAAGGGAGCCATTAGGAGAGGGTCCGTCCCATCATTAGGAGGGACAGCTGCCCTGTCATTAGGAGGGTGCTAACTAGAGCACAACAGGTGCTAATTAGAGCTATTGTTTAGTCACTAGCGTAGAGCAGTCTACCTCTCGGTAGGAGGGGTCTGGTTGGGTTTAAAACTCCAGCTTGTGTGACTTCTTGATTATTCTTCTCTACAAGAGTCAAGACAGAAGTCAGACCACCAGAGCAAGAATTTTAGCTGAGGAAGCTTCTGCGATTTGAAGCGAAACGTCCTCGCATCAAGCAACCCAGTCCAGTCGAAGATTCAAGCTTCTCTACTATAGAATTTTGAGGGGAAAAACTAATTTATTCCATTTTGGAAGGCTGTAGTATAACAAAATGTGGAAAAAGTGAAGCACTGTGAACAGCTTCTGGATACACTGTATACCATGACCTTCCTGCTGTGAGGCAACACTGTTAACCATTAGGCCACCGTGCCACACAACATGTATCTTGTGCACAATAAATATGAACTTGTTCCCACAAGGTAATGAGCTTGTAGGCACACCATAATAGGTTGTTCCCTCAAGTATCTTGTGTGTACAAGATAACTTGTCCTAAATAGATCATTGTACTTGTGCATGCACTACAACTCCCTTCCACAAAATAAGTACATTGCACACACAAAATAATAACATTTTTGAACCAGACAGGTATGTTGTGCACACAAGGTAATAGCTTGTTTCGGAAAGATAATTAGCTTGTTTGCACAAATACTACCTTTGTACTTCAGGGCAGGAACTCCAAACAAAACGTGATTTTGGAGAGAGTTCCCATCCTGATGTTGTGTACTCTGCATGCCCTTCCAGTTTATATATGAATGAGCAAACAAAAAAAAAAAAAACACTTTCTTTGCAGAGGTAATCTGATTTGCTTTGACTGAATTCATTATTATATCGCATTATATATACTCAACAAAAATATAAATGCAACACTTTTGGTTTTGCTCCCATTTTGTATGAGATGAACTCAAAGATCTAAAACTTTTTCCACATACACAATATCACCATTTCCCTCAAATATTGTTCACAAACCAGTCTAAATCTGTGATAGTGAGCACTTCTCCTTTGCTGAGATAATCCATCCCACCTCACAGGTGTGCCATACCAAGATGCTGATTAGACACCATGATTAGTGCACAGGTGTGCCTTAGACTGCCCACAATAAAAGGCCACTCTGAACGGTGCAGTTTTGTTTTATTGGGGGGGGATACCAGTCAGTATCTGGTGTGACCACCATTTGCCTCATGCGGTGCAACACATCTCCTTCGCATCATCCGTGAAGAGAACACCTCTCCAACGTGCCAAACGCCAGCGAATGTGAGCATTTGCCCACTCAACTCGGTTACGATGACGAACTGGAGTCAGGTCGAAACCCCGATGAGGACGAGCATGCAGATGAGCTTCCCTGAGACGGTTTCTGACAGTTTGTGCAGAAATTCTTTGGTTATGCAAACCGATTGTTTCAGCAGCTGTCCAAGTGGCTGGTCTCAGACAATCTTGGAGGTGAACATGCTGGATGTGGAGGTCCTGGGCTGGTGTGGTTACACGTGGTCTGCAGTTGTGAGGCTGGTTGGATGTACTGCCAAATTCTCTGAAATGCCTTTGGAGACGGCTTATGGTAGAGAAATGAACATTCAATACACGAGCAACAGCTCTGGTTAACATTCCTGCTGTCAGCATGCCAATTGCACGCTCCCTCAAATCTTGCGACATCTGTGGCTTTGTGCTGTGTGATAAAACTGCACCTTTCAGAGTGGCCTTTTATTGTGGGCAGTCTAAGGCACACCTGTGCACTAATCATGGTTTCTAATCAGCATCTTGATATGGCACACCTGTGAGGTGGGATGGATTATCTCAGCAAAGGAGAAGTGCTCACTATCACAGATTTAGACTGGTTTGTGAACAATATTTGAGAGAAATGGTGATATTGTATATGTGGAAAAAGTTTTAGATCTTTGAGTTCATCTCATACAAAATGGGAGCAAAACCAAAAATGTTGCATTTATATTTTTGTTCAGTATAACAGATAAAATAGCATCAGTGACAAAGTAACATCAACAATACTAAGTACATTAAAAAGACACTAAAAATGTAAAAATACATTTTAAAATCATTTAAAATTTTAAGATAATACTGAAAAAAGGAGAAATTTTTAACGAGTGACTTAAAATTGGGTTATGTATCTGAGATTCTGTATATGAGTAGGCAGGCTGGTTTAAAAAAAAAAAAAGTACTACCATGGCACTTTACACATCAGGCGAAAACGATTTTTTTAAGAATGCATATATTACATAGGAAGAAATGCATCATCCTAACTTAAAAGCTGGAATGAATGAGGTCAGATCACGTCTTGTGATTTTTATAATGCTAACTGTTGTAGCTGCGGTCAGCTGACTAGCTGCTCGTCGCTAATCCACTTTCTAACTGAAACCTCCACCTCGCAATTTAACTGTGAACTTTTTACTATGAACAGAGTTCATACACACCGAGTTTTTTTTTTTTATGCTTATTGAGCTGGCGCTATTAATGCTTAAGGTACCGTTAGGTGACGAGAAGTAGTCTCATAATACAGGAAGTGAGCATCAGGATGAGACTAATTCCTGACGAGCAACCTTTTTGCTGAATAAATTGGACTAAATGCTCACCTGTAATGAAGTGAACGCTTCTTCTGTTCCAAATAACGACGTGCACAAAGACACTTCAGGCTTCATTCAACAAAACAGCATCCAGTCGATGCTGCCAAAGCGGAAGAAGGCTGGAGGCGGAGTCAGCAAGACAAGAGAGAGAGAAGCCCATTAAAAGAAAAACAACGCACACTTCTACATCCGCATTCTGCATTTCACTTAAATATTATTTCTGGATGCATATAAATATTTTTTTCCATCGACAATGGCTCTTAAAAATAAAATCCTGTTGGGTGTGTGTGTGTGTGTGTGTGTTTTATGTTCTTTGTACTTTTGCCAGAGTGAAACAGCTCTGAAACTGTGTTTCACTGTAATATTAATTAGATAGCAGTTACTGTCATATTAACTGCTACACTGTCACTGTTACTTTGGCATATTCACTGTTTCATTGTCATAACAGCTGCAGTTATTATTAACTTTTACACTGTTAACTGTCATTAAAATTATAAACTGAGCAGCTGAATGGACTAATGGCTAATTAACGCTAGAGGTGGGCGGATCGATCCTAATATTGATAATGTCGATACTAACGCTGGTATTGATATTGAACATCCTCGTGTAAAAAGATCGATACTCAAGCTTTTTTTTCTCTCCCACACGCACTGACTGCTGTGCACGCACAATTCATCAAAGTCAGCTCTCTGTCTGTAAGAGCAGCGCTGCGCTGTGTCACACAACACGGAGCAGCGCACCCTTGTATTGTGGTTTGTCAGCCCTCTACCTCAGGAGATTTTGTTTTAAGTTGTGTTGAGTGATATTTTTTAAACAAAAATGTTGATTGTGACAATAAAGTATTTTGTTGTCACGTACAATGTTTGGCGAAATTCTATCCTAGGTATTTTGGATCCTTTAGATCTATGAAGCTTAAATATGAAAAAGTAGCGGTATCGGTATTGATATCGGCGATACTGGGCCTGTATTTCCTTGGTATCAGATCAATACCAAAATTCCCGGTATCGCCCACCTCTAATTAACAGCTACACTATTGACTGTCTGTTACACTATTATTACTTTTTACACTGTTATATTAACTGTTACACTGGCTGATTAAAGGCTTCACTGTTAACTGCTACACTGATATTATTAACTGTTATATTGTCATATACAGCGAAATTTACTGTTAGGCTTCTATATTAACTGTTGTACTGTCATATTAACTTGCACTGTAATATTTATTGTTACACTGTCAAATTAATTGTTATACTGTAAGTAATATTAATTGTTACACTGTCATATTAACTGTTACACTGTCATTATTTATTATACTGACTAATTAATGGCTACACTGCTAACTGTCACGCTCTTATTACAGTATTAACTATTACAGTGTTGTAGTAACTGTTACAGTGTCATAGTAACTGACTGGCATATTGTCATTACACCTGTGCAGATGTCTTTTTGACTGAACTTTGACTTCATGGACATGTTTAGTGATTCATTCATTTAATGTTAAAATATAAAAGGAAACAGCTTTATCAAATAATAAAATATAGTTGCTCTTTAAAGAGCTTTTGTTTTATTTTGAAGCATAGCAGCAGCTGTGAGTTTTCAGAGATGACAGGTGAGCTATTTAAACCAGATATTTAACAGGATATTTAACCAGATTAGAGTCTCATCTGCAGTTTCAACCTCGTGATGCAGTTTTGAAGACGCTTTCCTCACATTTTGAAGAGCAGAGATGTTCTCTTCTTACGTCTGGACTTCACTGGAAGTGCATCTGTATTTACAAGATTCTCTGCATAGCAAATGTTGAAATGTTCCTAATGTGGGACAAATGAAGACAATTATTTCTTAAAATATAAAGAAGCACAAAACAGTTTAAAAATGAAACTAAAAAAATCTGTTATGTAAAGTTGAGTCTTTTCTTGCAGTCACAGCAGTAACAATTAAAAACCGTGCAGCTTTATTTGGTACAAATAAAAACTGTTGTGAAAGTGTCGTGACACGGACCCACAACAGGGGGCGGTAATGAACGGACAATGGATAAGCCAAAAGTAACAATTTAATGTTGTGAATCGCACAACGACGTACAGACAATAACAATATGGTGGACTGTCAATCATACACCAGGTGACGTGTGGGCAGGCTCGACGATAGAAGACGCCTGGCGAGAGAAGAGCTGGATCCCCACACAGCTTCCACCACCAACGGAGCTGAAGAACACCGGAGCCGCCAAGCCCTGCGCCCCAGGTGGCCGCTGTCTTCAGCAGTCAGACCCGGTACTGCTGGCAGAAAACAGAGACATTCCTGATGAGTGTGAGTTCGCACACTCAGTAATCCCACAGTCAGTGTTCAGTAAAGGAGGGAGAACCTCCACCTCCAATCACACACTCGTGCAGCTCCTGTCTAACCACTTATCTGATTGGAGTGTGAAGCGAAGCCGTCGCTGATCACGCCAAACGCCAATCCCACAGATAAGGCAAACACCACAGGATAACGGCTGCAAAAGAAGTTCAGATTATTACTCAACGTTTTGAGTCAGCAGAGAAAAGTACCTGAATGGTAGCTGATTTCTCGGCGAGGAGGTGGAGTTGCAGTCCGGCCTTTATGGTGATGGTGATGATGATGAATGAGTGACAGCTGGTCCTGAGGATGAGTGACAGTTGTCACTCCCAGTGGCTCTGGCGCCCTCTCGTGCTTGAAGCCCGCACTCCAAGCAGGGCGCCATCTGGTGGTGGTAGGCCAGCAGTACCTCCTCTTCAGCGGCCCACACAACAGGACCCCCCCCCTCAACGGGTGCCTCCTGGCGCCCGACCAGGCTTGTCCGGGTGCCGGGCGTAGAATTCGGCCAGGAGGGCCGGGTCCAGGATGAAGCTCCTCTTCACCCAGGAGTGTTCTTCGGGTCCATATCCTTCCCAGTCCACCAAATACTGGAACCCCCGGCCCTTTCGACGAACGTCCAGGAGTCGGCGCACAGTCCAAGCCGGCTCCCCGTCGATGATCCGGGCAGGCGGCGGCGCCAGTCCGGGGGCACAGAGGGGAGAGGTGTGGCAGGGTTTGAGTCTGGAGACATGGAATACCGGACGTATCCGCAGTGAAGCTGGCAGCTTCAGCTTCACTGCGGCTGGACTGAGGACCTTCACGATGGTGAAGGGTCCTATAAATCTGTCCTTCAGCTTTTGGGATTCCGTTTGCAGATGTATGTCCTTTGTGGATAACCAAACCGCCTGCCCGGGCTGGTATGCAGGGGCCGGGGAACGCCGGCGGTGCAGTCGAGAACCGGCGTTTCAACTCCCTAAACGCGGCTTCGCACCGATCCGACCAGGTGAAGGGGACTTTTGTGGAGGTCAGGGCTGTCAGGGGGCTAACTACCTGACTGTAGCCCTTGATGAACCTACAGTAGAAATTTGCAAAACCGAGGAACTGTTGTAGTTTCCTATGGTTCGTTGGTTGGTGCCAATCTCTCACCGCCGCAACCTTGGCCGGATCAGGGGTGACGGAGTTGGAGGAGATTATGAACCCCAAGAAGGACAAAGAAGTGCGGTGGAACTCACACTTCTCGCCCTTCACAAACAGCCGGTTCTCCAACAACCGCTGTAGGACCTGACGTACATGCTTGACATGGGTCTCAGGATCCGGAGAAAAGATGAGCATATCGTCTAGGTATACGAAGACAAACCGATGCAGGAAGTCCCGCAAGACGTCATTAACCAATGCTTGGAACGTCGCGGGCGCATTGGTGAGGCCGAACGGCATGACCAGGTACTCAAAGTGACCTAACGGGGTGTTAAATGCCGTCTTCCACTCGTCTCCCTCCCGGATCCGAACCAGGTGATAAGCATTCCTAAGATCCAATTTCGTGAAAATTTGGGCTCCATGCAGGGGCGTGAACACTGAATCCAACAGAGGTAACGGGTATCGGTTGCGAACCGTGATCTTGTTCAGCCCTCTGTAATCAATGCATGGACGGAGTCCGCCGTCCTTCTTGCCCACAAAAAAGAAACCAGCACCCATCGGGGAGGTGGAGTTCCGGATCAACCCGGCAGCTAACGAGTCCCGGATGTAGGTCTCCATTGATTCACGTTCCGGACGTGATAGGTTGTACAGCCTGCTGGACGGGTACTCAGTGCCCGGTATCAAATCAATGGCACAATCGTATGGACGGTGCAGGGGCAGCGTGAGTGCCAGATCCTTGCTGAAGACGTCAGCAAGGTCGTGGTACTCAGCCGGCACCACCGCCAGATTGGGGGGGACTAAAACCTCCTCCTTAGCTGTCACACCGGGTGGAACCGAGGATCCTAAACACTCCCGGTGGCAGGTTTCGCTCCACTGAACCACAACCCCAGACGGCCAATCAATCCGGGGATTGTGTTTTAACACCCATGGAAAACCCAAAATCACTCGGGAGGTAGAAGGTGTTACATAAAACACAATCTCCTCCCTGTGATTCCCAGACACCACCAATGTCACTGGCTGTGTCTGGTGTGTGATTAGTGGAAGAAGGGTGCTATCTAGTGCCCGCACCGACAATGGTGACGGTAAGGCCACTAGAGGGAGCCCAACCTCCTTTGCCCATCTCCTATCCAGCAGATTCCCCTCCGACCCCGTGTCCACCAGTGCTGGGGCGTGAAGGGTTAGATGCCCACTCAGGATCGTGACTGGGATTCGTGCAGATCGTCAGGGTTTCCCCACGTGGGTGTTGTGACCCACCCTTAGCCCAGTCTCTAAGGACGAGTGCTGCTGTTTTGACCGTTTGGGGCATTCTCTCTGTGTGTGCTCGGTAGAGCTGCAGAGAAAACACTCTCCACGGATCAGCCTCCTTTGTCTCTGATCTGATCGTTTTTTGGCCCTGCTCATTTCCATAGCAACGTCAGCAGGGGGAGCTGTTGTCATGTGGAGAGCCCTGGCAGTGGAGCGTGGGGAAGTCGGCTTCCTTTCAGACCCGGGAGGAAGAGGGACGGATTGTACTTGACCACGCCCCTCGTCTCGCTGCCGTCGGTGTTCCGTTAATCGGTTGTCTAACCGTATAACCAGGTCGATAAGCCCATCTAAATCCTGCGGCTCGTCCTTCGCCACCAGGTGCTCCTTAAGGACCAGAGACAGTCCGTTTACAAAGGCGGCGCGGAGCGCAACAGCATTCCAGCCGGCTCGCGCTGCCGCGATGCGGAAGTCGACTGCATACTTTGCTGCGCTCCGACGCCCCTGCCGTATCGACAGCAGCACACTCGAAACAGTCTCGCCTCTATGAGGGTGGTCGAACACCTGTCGGAACTCCCTCACAAACTCAGTATAAACCGTTAGGAGCCGTGAATTCTGCTCCCAAAGCGCCGTAGCCCAGGCGCGTGCCTCTCCTCGAAGCAAATTTATCACGTAAGCCACCCGGCTAGCGTCTGACGCGTACATGACGGGACGCTGTGAAAAGACGAGCGAGCACTGCATCAAGAAGTCCGCGCACATCTCCACACAGCCTCCGTACGGCTCCGGAGGGCTTATGTATGCTTCAGGGGACGGTGGGGGGGTTCGTTGAACGACCAGCGGAATGTCTGTCACTGGCACACGGTCAGCAGGAGGAGGTGCTGCAGCAGCGCCCTGAGCACGCGCTTCCACCTGGGCGGTGAGAGCCTCCATCCTACGATTGAGAACACTGCTCTGCTCGGTAACTAAGTCCAACCGAGCGGTAAAGGCGGTTAAGATGTGCTGCAGCTCACCCAACACGCCTCCTGCTGGCGCCTGTGCACCTCGCTCTTCCATTGGCTGTTCAAGCGATGGTTGACGCCCCTCGGGATCCATGACGCTGGCCGAGAAATCCTGTTGTGAAAGTGTCGTGACACGGACCCACAACAGGGGGTGGTAATGAACGGACAATGGATAAGCCAAAAGTAACAATTTAATGTTGTGAATCGCACAACGACGTACAGACAATAACAATATGGTGGACTGTCAATCATACACCAGGTGACGTGTGGGCAGGCTCGACGATAGAAGACGCCTGGCGAGAGAAGAGCTGGATCCCCACACAGCTTCCACCACCAACGGAGCTGAAGAACACCGGAGCCGCCAAGTCCTGCGCCCCAGGTGGCCGCTGTCTTCAGCAGTCAGACCCGGTACTGCTGGCAGAAAACAGAGACAGTCCTGATGAGTGTGAGTTCGCACACTCAGTAATCCCACAGTCAGTGTTCAGTAAAGGAGGGAGAACCTCCACCTCCAATCACACACTCGTGCAGCTCCTGTCTAACCACTTATCTGATTGGAGTGTGAAGCGAAGCCGTCGCTGATCACACCAAACGCCAATCCCACAGATAAGGCAAACACCACAGGATAACGGCTGCAAAAGAAGTTCAGATTATTACTCAACGTTTTGAGTCAGCAGAGAAAAGTACCTGAATGGTAGCTGATTTCTCGGCGAGGAGGTGGAGTTGCAGTCCGGCCTTTATGGTGATGGTGATGATGATGAATGAGTGACAGCTGGTCCTGAGGATGAGTGACAGCTGTCACTCCCAGTGGCTCTGGCGCCCTCTCGTGCTTGAAGCCCGCACTCCAAGCAGGGCGCCATCTGGTGGTGGTGGGCCAGCAGTACCTCCTCTTCAGCAGCCCACACAACAAAAAACAGACTGAACAATTTACAAATGAAAATGTTCAGTCAACCCGACTGAGTGATTCCGCAGCTAAAGGCTAAGCTAACGTTAGCCGATCATAAAATTTAAGCAGTGCACTAATCTCATGCTTTATTTTTTAATTACTCTCACCTCAGACAAATTTGCAGAAGCTCCATTGCTCAAACTGGGTGTTTGTATACTCGTATATGTAAAAGTGAAGAATTTCTGATTGAGTGGGTCTGCTAACACCAGCTGCTGTGTGTGTCTCTCTGCCCGGTGTCACGGTCTGATTAGTTTCCCCTGTCCAATCAGTTCTCCCTCAGCCTGGCCTCACTCCAAACAGTCGCTGAAAAAAGCTCCCAGCAGGGTGATGTCCATTACTCGTCCTTCTGCTTTTTTTCTCTTAATATTGTGGTTATGACTGGCAGACTGACTTTTTCAGGTGGTGGCATACTGTTTTGCATGTTGGACTGGGATGCCAGTGATCTAGGTTCGCTTCCCAATTGCAGCCAAGCTCCCAACTGGCACCTTAAACAGATGTGCTGAGGAAGAATTAGAGACGTGTTGTGGGCCTGTCTGGACATAAGCTGCTGATAAAGTGCTTTCATTGGCTACCCACATTAAATAATGAACCTGTTCTTCTGCTTGACGCAAATCCAAAATGGCGACTGTCATGCTTGTTCACCGGGCCCACAAAAAGTCATATAGTGATGTAGGAATTTCAGCATCCAACGCGTTTAATGCAAGTGAATCGGTCAAAATGTGAAAAGGCCCTAACTGTTACTTCGGCATATTTTCTGGTACACTGTCATAGAATTTGAAATTTTTACACTGCCATAGTAAATATTACACTGCCATAGTGTTACACTGGCATATTTGGTACTGTGTCCTATTAACTGTTACACTGGCATATTTGGTGCAATGTCATATTGATTGCTACACTGTCATAGTGGGGTATATGGGTTGTTTTGAGAGGGGTAGCACCTCTGCGTGCTTCTCGCCGCTCATTCTTATCAAAATATATGTGGGTTGAATGTTGGGAAGCACCCAGAATCTCAGTTATGGCTCCAACAATCTGATACTGCACACCAGTGGCCGTACCACAGCACACTGATTCGGCTGTTGGGTTAAACTAAGTGAGGCACCCATCAGCATCTGTTGGTGTGGTCAGTGGATGTCACCCCCTTTTAGTGCATCATAACTGGAGCAGCGTATGAGTCAGATGAACCTAAGGTCAATGGCTCTGAAGGTGTAACAACAAGATGATGTGGTTCTTCAGTGCACACTGATGAACACGAGAAGTGGCCAGCCACCCAGAAAAGAATTGGGGACCTACCAAGTCCTATGCATAGTAAGCAATGGTAGCTATTCATAGAACTGATGGTGTGCAAGATGACTCTGGTTCCTCTGCTGAGAAGCCTTCACACAGCAACAGAGGAGGCATAGATTCTGCAATAATGACGATGTATGCCAAAACCCTTCTAGAGGAAGACATGCATCTGACACCAGGCAACTGAAAACTGGAGGAAAGATGCTCAAAATCACAGCATAGAATGTATGAACATTATACAAACCAGTACAATAATGCAATCTCAAGGCTGATATGACAACACTGGTACATCAGAAACAAGATGGACCAGTGACAAGAATGTCAGATGATGATTTTGAAATATATTCGGGAGGTGATGAACATCAGTATTGAGTAGGCATTATGATGAAGAAGTTCTTCGCTGCTTCAATGCTTGGCTTCTTGTTTGTGTCTGACAATTATTATGATGATGTTAAGAGGAACACCTTTCAGTATCAGTATTCTACAAGTCTGTGCACCAACAACAGGCCATAATGATGAGGAATTCTACGATCGCATCAAGAAGGTGATGGAGTACACCAAGTCTGGAGAGATAAACACCATCATGGGTGACTGGAACACCAAAGCTGGGGAACAACATGAATATCCCGTTACAGAGAGGTATGGTTTAGGTAAAAGAAATGATTGTGATGAGAACCTAATTAATATTTTTGGCATCAAATTTAGCAATAACATCATTCATTTAGTAATAACAAACATGGAAGAGCCCTGGTGATGTACACCGCGATCAGATTGATGACATACTGATGAACAGACGGTATCGTAATTGCATCAAACAAGTTAGGACATATCCAGGTGCTGATATTGGATCAGCTCACAATTCTGTAGTCATCAGTATGAAAGTGAAACTAAAACAATAGAAGGAATGGAAAATGGGCGCCCATTTAGATATGAACATGCAAAAATGTGATAATTACAGAACAAAGTGTACTGTCGCTGAATTACTCAGTCGGGAAGAAACTGTTCCATTAGATTCCAAAAAAACACTGGAAAGCTCTTAGAGATCGTTTGGTGGAGTCAATAAAGGAAGTGTTACCGAAAAAGAATTTCTTGAGTCCAACTATAAAATAAGAGACATGCATAAGGAAGAGAAATAAATGTAGGGTAGGGCAGGTTCTACCAGAAAGACTCAGATTTCAAGCTTTCATTCAGAAATGTCTAATAAGGAACAACCTTATCTCTAGTAAGAAGCAGCTAGTCCACAATTCAGTCATCAACCTCAACCAACAGGAAACATCCATATCATTTAAAGATGTCAGTTCTGACTCAGCTCTCTGCTGCTTACAGTCACTGACCGAGACGCCACCTCCTCCTACCAGGTTTAAATGGAATAAATGTGGAATAAATGTTTCAGTTTCAAGTCCCTCTAAGTGGTAGAGATAATGCTGGTCTACAGCCGAAACTGTTTTCAAAATGAATATAGCCAAACTTTACTAACTTTGGGCCACTGAGAATGAAAATGATGTTTGAAATTGTTGACTGGATCTAGTTTTTAATTTACGCTATCACTTGGTAGTTTTGCATTGATTTATAATTGCTGATTCTCAATAAAATGGTGACAAATCAAGGCAAATCAATGAAAAACTTATTAAAAAGAGTAATGTATAATTTTTCTGATGATGAAATCACCCCCCCCCCCCCCAAAAAAAAAATCAAAGCATCCATCCATCCATTTTCTTCCACTTTATCCAGAGCCGGGTCACGGGGGCAGCAGCTCAAGCAAAGCCGCCCAGACCTCCCGATCCACACACGCCTCCCCCAGCTCCTCCGGGGGAACCCCAAGGCGTTCCCAAGCCAGCCGAGAGACGTAGTCCCTCCAGCGTGTCCTGGGTCTTCCCCGGGGCCTCCTTCCAATGGGACGTGCCCGGAACACCTCTCCAACGAGGCGTCCAGGGGGCATCCGGAAAAGATGCCTGAGCCACCTCAGCTAGCTCCTTTCGATGTGGAGGAGCAGCGGCTCGACTCCGAGCTCCTCCCGAGTGACCGAGCTGCTCACCCTATCTCTAAGGGAGCGCCCAGCCACCCTGCGGAGGAAACTCATCTCGGCCGCTTGTACTCGCAATCTTGTTCTTTCGGTCATGAGCCAAATCTCATGACCATAGCTGAGGGTCGGAACGTAGATCGATCGGTAAATTGAAAGCTTTGCCCCCCTGCTCAGCTCTCTCTTCACCATGATGGTCTGATACAGCAACCGCATCGTCTGTCGATCTCATGTTCCATCCGTCCCTCACTCGTGAACAAGACCCTGAGATACTTAAACTCCTCCACTTGAGGCAAGGACACTCCACCAACCTGAAGAGGGCAAGGCACCCTTTTCCGGTTGAGAACCATGGCCTCGGATTTGGAAGTGCTGATTTTCATCCCGGACGCTTCACACTCGGCTGCAAACTGCCCCAGTGCACACTGAAGGTCCTGATTTTACAAAGCCAACAGAACCACATCGTCCGCAAACAGCACAGATGAGATTCTGTGGTTCCCAAAACGGACCCCCTCTACACCCTGACTGCACCTAGAAATTCTGTCCATAAAGGTAATGAACAGAACCGGTGACAAAGGGCAGCCCTGGCGGAGGCCAACCTGCACTGGAAACAGGTTTGACTTACTACCGGCAATGCGAACCAAGCTCCTGCTGCGGCCATACAGGGACTGGATAGCCCTTAGCAAAGGTCCCCGGACCCCATACTCCCGGAGCACCCCCCACAGGGTGCTCCAAGGGACACGGTCGAACGCCTTCTCCAGATCCATAAAGTACATGTGGACTGGTTGGGCGAACTCCCATGAATCCTCAAGCACCCGATGGAGGGTGTAGAGCTGGTCCAGTGTGCCGCGACCAGGACGAAAACCACACTGCTCCTCCTGAATCCGAGATTCGACTACTAAAAATCAAAGCAACAAATATAAACATAACAGCTAAAACATGACTTCCTTACTTTCCAGTGATGTCACGTCTGGGGGGTTGATTTCAAAGTCCTTCATTTAATTCTACAGTAATATCAGGGAGGATTTGATTGATGGGCCAACCTTTGTGTTTTTTGTTTATTCATGCACATATTTAGTCATATGTCTGTCTTTGGAATAAACAGCTGTGTAACAGAAGAAAATGCACAGCTTGATAGCAGGAAAGGTTTTTTATTTGTTTGTTTAAATATGTGGAAAACTGTGGAAATTAGCACTTGATTTTATGCTTTTTTAATGTGCAAAATTCAGTTTTGGGACAGCAGTGGTGTGAAAAGCTACTTTTTTAACAGTGTGCTTAAAATCTAATTAATTATTGACTAAAACTAACTATTGTCTGAACGTTAATAAATGCAGTGATACATACAAATACAGCTACAATGACAATGAAAAAAGTAATTTAAAAACTTTTGTATTACATGACTGTTTTTGTACTGTCTGATTACTGCCACTAGGTGTCGCTACAAGCTATTCAGCTAATAAGGGTAATTTTCCTTTGAAGGTTGAATTTGTTATTATTATTTTAACTGAATTACACCAAATATTCAGATGATGTGACTCTGTTTAAATTGTTTCTCATTTGTTCTCTGCTGTAAGATATCCAGACAAAATATACTGCAGACGCCAAAATGTTAACAGCATTATCAGGCACTGTACTCAGAAAGAGTCCTTTAGTTTTGTTTGAACATTAGGAAATTGAAACAAAATTTGAAGAGCTTAGAATAACCAATCACATAAATAAGTTTCACCATCCTAACTTACATCATATATCCACAGGCTCTAGATTACGTAGTGTTTATAAATTAGGTAGGTGACATTTTGCAAACGTGGTAATAAATTATGCAAACTTTCTATAATGATTTGGAATGTATGTGAGTCCAGAATGTAATTATCAATGTCCATTGTTTACTGTTGTTAGCAAATATCTGTGGTTTCTCCAAAAATAGTCCTATCAACATTCCATTTTCATCCTTGACCCAAACTACATAAGCATACCAAACACCAAATGTCAGCTCTCCCCAGTTTCTCCATGCTCATCCTTGACCCAAAATACCAAACGGCAAATCTCAGCTCTCCCCAGTTTGTCTGTGATTGAAGCCACACACACGCATACACATACACAGAGGCCACTTGGCTTTTAATATCCAGTCTATGATATGAGCATCTGTACATAGGCCTGTTTTGCTTCAACATGTACAGTTGTACAACTGTGGGGCATTGAGGATGATTAACGTGAAATTCCAAGTGTGTGTGTGTGTGTGTGTGTGTGTGTGTGTGTGTGTGTGTGTGTGTGTGTGTGTGTGTGTGTGTGTGTGTGTGTGTGTGTGTGTGTGTGTGTGTGTGTGTGTGTGTTTGGGGTGATTGTGACAAATGAAATGCAGAT
Organism: Thalassophryne amazonica; assembly: GCF_902500255.1. NCBI lineage: Eukaryota > Metazoa > Chordata > Actinopteri > Batrachoidiformes > Batrachoididae > Thalassophryne > Thalassophryne amazonica. The sequence continues at coordinate 96,856,037 of NC_047108.1, read as the reverse complement.
TGTTTTGACAGCAGTTTCATGCCGTCAAAACAATGCTACCATTAGTATACAATCAATGTTCTTCAGTCACATCTGATGAAGGGATGGTCCATCAGAACAAACATGTTCTGAGTCTCTCTATTTCAGAACTTTGTGGCCTCCAGCAAAAGGCCACAACAGCAAGTTGCATTAGTGTCTGCTGGACTAATGACTGGCAGATGATATAGGTTTATTACCGCACCAATCCATGAATGTGCCACGTTTGTCCATAAATATAGTGTGCAAAATGGGTTGATAATGAATGAGGCAGCCTTAAAGGTTCCCACAAGTCAATTGCTGTCAAGTGTTTCTAACTGCATTCAAAAGGTCAGACTTGGTGCTTCTGGCTGGCAAATAACTCCCAGGAAGATTTCATACAAATAAGAGGAAGATCTACAGAAAATTCAGGGAGCTCAGTAGAGTGAATACCTTTGTCTTTTAGCCTGATTACTGATCACTCACTCACTCACTCACTCACTCACTCACTAATCCTCAGATGCTTAGCCAGGATCGGGTTGCGGGGCCTGATTACTGATCTTTAATCCAATCTCTGAACTTTGATGGTGATTACTGCACTTTGATCCTGATTACTGATCTTTGATAATATTGCTGACTTTTGACCCTGACTGGTCACATTTGATACTGATCACAAACCTTTAATCCTGATTACTGATATTTGGTCATGACTGTTGAACTTTGATTTTGATCGTGAGCTTTGTCCATGAGGGTTAGTCAAAGACTACCTCGCATGGACTGTACTTGGATCCATTCAACCATATTGGCAACATTATTTGAACTTAAATTATGACCACTCACACTTGATCTTGATCAGTGACCTTAGATTGTGAGAGTTGGCCTTTGATCCTGATTAATGTTCTTTGATCCTGATGACTGAAAGTTGATCCCGATCACGGACCTTTGATCCTGATTATAGCTGTTCCATGCCACTCACTGAGATTTGGTCCTTATGGCTTAACTTTAATTCTGATCCTAATCACTGACCATTGATTACTAGACTTTGATCCTGAATGCTGCTCTTGTATCTTGATGTCTGAAATTTGATCCCGATCACTGATAATTTATCCTGATGTTTGGATATTGTTTCTAATCACTCACACTTGATTGTTGACATTTGATTCTGACTGCTGACCTTTGAGCCAGATTGCTGCTCTTTGATCCTGAAAACTGATTATTTTTATCCCATTCACTGATATTTGATGTGATTACTGAATGTTGATTCTGATCACTCATACTTAATGCTGATCACTGACTTTTGGTGCATGATTGATAGTCTTTTGATCCTGAGTGCTGACAGGTAGTACCTTCTCATAACAGTCAGTCCAGGCATCTGCACATTATTTATGAGGTACATCACAGCATCATAGCTGTTCTGATCCATCTCACATTGATCATTTTGGAAAAGGTTTTACAGCTGGATCTTCTTTGAAATGCAAACCTTCTGTTTTATTGAGGCCTTGTGTCTGGCACCATGTTAAGTTGTCTTGTTCAGCAGGAAACGCAACAAAGTGGTACTTTGGAACCCAAATATACAAACGCACGTCATAGGTTTCAGTGTGGATGAGCATAAAGAGATTTTGGAGTAGTTTGATGAGTGATCAAGGACAGTGTGGTCTGAAATACCTTTTTTATGACAGCCGAGAGGCTTAAATAATTGTTCTTAAGCACATATTGATCAACAAAAATATTTGTGTCTAATTGGCATGAATGACTTAATAATGGCTTCACACAGAAGTCATATGATGAAGTCAGACATAGTCAAAAACACCATTACAGACATATGCATGTTTATATTTGTACATTTACTGTATATCGTGGTGTGTACTTCTGTCAACAAACCTTTGTTTGTTTGTTTATTTGTTTGTTTTTAAGGGCAGGCTCAGGCTGCATCTCCCTCGGCTGCAGTGTGTGGGCGTGACTGGCAGGGAAACAACAAACGCCCACTTTTTGACATAGCTCTCCTGATTGGGTGGAAACATAGAAATTACATTCCGGGTTACAACCTCGTTCCCAAAAACTGTCATATTATATTAGACTTCACCTGTAATCTGTCTTGGAAAAAAAACAATTACGATCCACGCAAAAACATTTTTTTTTTCTATCTAAAACCTTCAGGACGCACGTGACGCACGTGCAAATCTAAAGCTCTGCTGTCTCTTTAGATGCAGTGAAGGTGTTTTTTTTTTTTTAAAAAAAAGTGGCACAGCGCTTGATTTTCCTTGCAGCGCCCGTTTTGTGTGGAGCTCTTGAAGGAGGGGAGCTGGGCCACCCCCCTGACGCGCGCGTGTGTGCTGCGTGGAGCTCCCCCTCGTTGCGTGCATCGTGATCTAGCGGATGCAGAGTCTTGCAGAGAACGCAGGGTCACCTTCTGTCACTGCGAGGGGAACTATCAGATCATTTGGCAGCTTTGCGCGCTTGTCGCTCGGTGCGCCTCATTGGCTGCAACAACCTCTGGGTGAGTCGATCTGCTCCACAGTGCTGCGCCGAGAAGATGCGCATCCTCTTTTGTTTTTTTGGTTTTTTTTTTACCCTACATCATTAACCATCACGGTGATATAAGGTGTCTTCCGTGCTGCAGATTCAGCTGCAACATCACACATTTTTTGTGGTTGTTTTGAAATATGCATGCGTCATCTGTGGTGCGCACTGCTTGTGTTGTTGTGTATGCGCGATTTGGACCATCTTGCATCATCTTGGTTTATTAGTACAGGCTGTACAGCTCAGGGAAACTATACATATTTTGCATCGTTTAGTCCAAATCTTCCCAGTGTTAGGATGCTGCAGGGTGGTGATGTTTTTATTTTTTCATTCTGATTGAGGACCACATTTTAATCAGGAGCAACATCACTCTGCGTAAACATTGTCACACTATCTGTACGTTGTGGTGAAGAGAATGTGGGTAAGCATTGCCATTTTATGTTCCCATCCATGTGCCAAATGGGTAAAGAAGAGAGGAATGCGCTCCATCGAGTGGGGAGTGTATGATCAATAAATTGAACAATCGGGAGGCAGGAATCAGGACCTTGTTCTGGATGTGAGGCTTTCTGGGTGAAATGGACGCGCATGTTAATGAGCGCACAGCGCGTTCTGACGTTATGTAATTGGTTGTCACAGTTCGGCGCGGAGCCATCTGTGGCGTCATTGTTGTTTGTGTATTTATTTATTTATTTACTGACCAGCAGAGGAGTGTGCTCGGGATTAGATGCATGTGGCCTTTCAGTCATTGCAGTTGCTTGAATGGCCATTTGAGGCCGGCTCCACAAGCGAGCGGATTCCCATAGAAGCCCATGTTAAAATGTCCAATGTGAGAGGAGAAATAAACATGTTTATGGCACTGTACAAAATAAATAAATCAAGAAATAATTGGCAGTGGTAGTTTTCTCCTCTATGACAACTGAATTTTTTTTTGTGTTATTTAATCTTGTATGTTAGCAGTGTTAGATCCTTCAACAGCTATTGGTAGCTTGATCATGCTAGGTCCCGTTAATTCACAGTTACTGAGGAAATAAAATGGTTAAATTTTACAGATCCATACCCAAGCCAGCAGTTATGAAAACCAGTCCACAAAAATGCTTTAATAAAACAACCAAGCCAAAGTTAGCCTTTTAGCTTTAGCTTGTGAGGTAACTCTAAATTAGGGACGTGTTCGGGCATCATTCATCCCACCCTGGTGACATAGGGTCTTGCCCATGCTCAACCTTTTTACAGGTTTTTGGACTAGGTGGGATGTAGTCGAAGTAAGCATGACGAGAGAGCAGGACTTTTTGAGCTTCTATACAGCTCTTCTGGGTCTCTTCAGTAAAGTTGTGGGTGGCATCATAGAGGGTTTATCCATCTACATGGCTGGTGTGGCATAGCATGATGAAGATTAAAGAGCGTGATTGTGGCACAGTTGAAGGCCACTCTAAAATGTGCAGTTGATCTTGAAGATTTATTAGGTGACGCTAGATGTGGTAATCCTGGGCTGATATGGTGGACACTTCTTCAGTCAGCACGCTAATTGCATGATCCCTCAAAATATCTGTGGCATTCTGCTGCTTGATAACACTACACATATTTATCATTTAAGCATCATCATTGTGATATGCACACACATACAATATTCACATCGCAGGGCAAACAAAGTAAAGCAAGGCAATGCATCACCCTTGCTTGAATAAAACAATAAAATCACACAGTTATCATCTTCCATAAATAATCTACGAGCCTGTCTGTATAATATAACACAATTTACTCCAATTTCAGAGTTAATTGCAAGTTGTCATATTCATCTGGCGCTTGTCTGTGCTCATCAGTTTTAAATTTTAAGAAAGTTAGTTCCTGCAAATACGACCCACCCATCCCACAAAAACAACTTCCAAAGTGTGAGATTATTAGTTATTTTATTACATTTTCTCTGAACAAAATGCTCTGAGCTAATGTAAGGTCCCGGTGGTTAGCAGCGTTTACGTGTTGGACTTTTATTTTGAAATGTCATAAAGGAACGGTCTTGTGTTCTGCTGGTGTTGTATCTGACTGTGAAAGAAGCCGATGGCGTGGCAGAACGGTGCTGAAAATGTGCCAAAACAAGAAAAAACATAAATTTTTGCAAAAACAAATTGTTAGTTGTGTGGAATTACTTTGGATCCAGAAAGGATCATGTTGAGCAGCCAGTCTGTTTTGAGCACTCTTGATCCCATCAGATCTGAGAAGTGAAACAGGTCCTGATTAGTATTTGGCTGGGAGACCGCTTGGGAAGATTAGGGGCTGTGTGTGTTTCTCCAGGTACAACTGGAGTTGTGTCAGGAAAGGCATCTGAAGTAAATCTTGTGCCAACTCCCAATGCGGATCTGTAATGGATCCACTGCGGTGACCCCGAGAAACTGGGAGCAGCCAAAAGACCAACAACAACAGAAAGGATCATGCTGACCAAAAACAGGTAATTTATTGAGTGCTCCTTGCAGAGTCTTTCAACTTTTTTAATGAACATGTCTTATTTTCTGTACAGATGCATTCCACTGCAGTCACCATAATCATTGTAGAATAAGTCAGTCTTTCCAAATACACCTATTCAAGTCATATGGTGTAAAGCCCTGTATTTTTTTTTCACATTGCGATATATATTGCAGGCATAAATAATATTGCAATGTCAGTTTTGTCCCATGTCATGCAGCCCGACCAGTCCAACAAAAATCTTTGCAATAATCATGCTGTTTAATCAGCATCTTGATACACCACACCTGCCAGATGGATGGTTTATCTTAGCCAAGGTGAAGCTCTTACAGACATGAATTTTAACCAATCTGTCAACAAAATTCTAAAGAAATAAGGCTTTTATGTGCATAGAAGAAATCTTACATCTTTTGCGTCAACACATAATAAATGTGTGTATACACGCCTGCGGTTTCTTTTTGCTAAATTTTAGCAACAGCTGTTTTGTGTTTTGATTTGAGCCCGTGGTCGCTGATTGTTTGGGAGCTGTCCGTGGTACTGAACTCAGTGTTTGTTGGAGTGCACGATTTCCAGTCAAGGTGCCCCGGAGGAGAAATGAAATGATGTCACTGTCTTGGGGTGGGGTGGGGTGGTAATCCAATTGTGTTGCAGAGAGGGGAATTTGACGGAGCTTGCTTTTTATTAGCAGAGCCTTCACGCTTCACCATGAAATTAATACATCTCACAATAAACTTGCCAGTGTTTTAGTAAAGGTAACAGTACTCAACAACAAAGCAGCCCTTCAATCCCCCACGTCTCTTACGGAGGAGGTAGAAAATGATGAAGTTCCTACTAGAACTTATGAAAAGCACTTTTAGTGGGTTAGTGATGCCCAACGTCTCCCTTGCTGCACGAGGGACAGGGATGAAGCTGAACTCGTGCATGAAAGGGTATTTTTCTTGACCCAGTATTGTACCCAGGCACACTGTCATAATCTGCTATGCTCAGTCCCATCCCAAGGTTTCTTTGTGTGTGTGTGTGTGTGTGTGTGTGTGTGTGTGTGTGTGTGTGTGTGTGTGTGTGTGTGTGTGTGTGTGTGTGTGTGTGTGTGTGTGTGCGTGGGTGTGGGTGTGGAGGGGGGATCTGTGTCATATATGTGTAGAACAGAACTACCTGATTATTGACCATATCATAGTAATGGTGCTGAGTTGGGCAGAGGTGGAATTTGCTCTAAAGGATAACTTGTCCCAAAAAGAAACCATGCAACATGTATTGGCAGCATTTTTTAACTCTGTTTGAAGCCACCAATGCAACATGTATTGGCAGCATTTTTGAACTCTGTTTGAAGCCACTAATGCAACATGTGTTGGCAGCATTTTTGAACTCTGTTTGAAGCCACCAATCCATCTATCTATCTTTATAGTATAATGACTGAGTGGATCCTTGTCATTTGATTGGTGCTTTGTATGTTACATGACATAGATTATTCATCTCATTGTTGCATTTACAATGCAATTTGGTTCCATTTAGAGTGCAGTTTGGTTCCATACGCTTGGTACCATTGCACGCTTCTGTTGTGGCGATCCCGAACGGAAGCAGCCAAAAGAAAAAGACGAAAAGAAGAGCATGCTTCCACCACCACCAGCGCCGTCCCGCTTGTGTGCGCTTAACATGGCGGCGCTTAACATGGAGGGGTTTGTGTTGCTGATGGATGACTATTTGAAAGAGCTAATTGATGGTGCTAGTTCTTTGAACACACACACACACAAATTCCACTCCACTGTAAGCCGTCTGGAGGCATGAAGAGCTGTTTGGATGAAAAGCTGAAAAGTTGACGTGATTTTTCGCTGGACTGAGGAACTACACAAAGACTTTTTTTTTGGAACAGCGAAGTCAGTGCACAGCATCACCGGACTACACGTCACAATTTGTACTCCTATTTAAAGTTTGTGTTGGACCTTAGCAGCAGTGGAACACCAAAATGTAAGTCTCTTTTCTGTTGTTTATAAATTAATATAATATCAAATGACAAGGATCTATTTTAGCCGTTATAAAACGTGTCGAGGCAGCTTTGCAGGCGAGAGAACTGAGCTACTCTGGTTAGCTGTGTAGGTACTTACCGACACAACGTCTCCCATTTACCTCATCTTCCCTTCTCCACTGATAACCAACAAAGCTCCACTTTTTGCGACTGCTTCGGTGATTGCAGTCAAAAACAAAACAGTACACCATTTTTCTGTGTGAATTTATGCTGTGTATATATATTGCACAACAGAAGCAGCTGTCCCCATAATTGGTCAAATCCAACGATATCACTCAGGGTTCAAACGAGACTGCGGTGCCCTATGAGCTCCTTCAAATTGTCGTCCACCAGCAAAACAAATTCCACCATTTTTAGCTAAACGCTGCTCCCAGTAATGTGAGCATGCATGGTGATCGGCGTGTGCAATAGCACATTTCATATAGCACCAAAATTGCACGCTAAAAAGAACTATTGCAAGGTCAGTGAAACACAACGGCAATTGGTATGAATAATCCATGTCACGTGACATACAAGCCACCAATCAAATGACAAGCATCCACTCAGCTGTTATATAATGCATCTTAATAAATGATCAACCATGAGACTCACTGTTATAATGACACCATTAAACAGGGAAAATTTGGAGGAAAGAACAGCAAAAAAATAAGTTGCCTGTCTTCGTTTTACGCATTTGTCTCTTCCAACACATTCTTGTCACACTTTGAAAAAAAAAACCTTCATCATGACCGAGCATCAATATATGACTTTGCATATGTACACTCAACAAAATATAAACGCAACACTTTTGGTTTTGCTCCCATTTTGTATGAGATGAACTCAAAGATCTAAAACTTTTTCCACATACACAATATCACCATTTCCCTCAAATATTGTTCACAAACCAGTCTAAATCTGTGATAGTGAGCACTTCTCCTTTGCTGAGATAATCCATCCCACCTCACAGGTGTGCCATATCAAGATGCTGATTAGACACCATGATTAGTGCACAGGTGTGCCTTAGACTGTCCACAATAAAAGGCCACTCTGAAAGGTGCAGTTTTGTTTTATTGGGGGGGGGATACCAGTCAGTATCTGGTGTGACCACCATTTGCCTCATGCAGTGCAACACATCTCCTTCGCATAGAGTTGATCAGGTTGTCAATTGTGGCCTGTGGAATGTTGGTCCACTCCTCTTCAATGGCTGTGCGAAGTTGCTGGATATTGGCAGGAACTGGTACATGCTGTCGTATACGCCGGTCCACAGCATCCCAAACATGCTCAATGGGTGACATGTCCAGTGAGTATTCCGGCCATGCAAGAACTGGGACATTTTCAGCTTCCAAGAATTGTGTACAGATCCTTGCAACATGGGGCCGTGCATTATCCTGCTGCAACATGAGGTGATGTTCTTGGATGTATGGCACAACAGTGGGCCTCAGGATCTCGTCACGGTATCTCTGTGCATTCAAAATGCCATCAATAAAATGCACCTGTGTTCTTCGTCCATAACAGACGCCTGCCCATACCATAACCCCACCACCACCATGGGCCATTCGATCCACAACATTGACATCAGAAAACCGCTCACCCACATGACACCACACACGCTGTCTACCATCTGCCCCGGACAGTGTGAACCGGGATACATCCGTGAAGAGAACACCTCTCCAACGTGCCAAACGCCAGCGAATGTGAGCATTTGCTCACTCAAGTCGGTTATGACGACGAACTGGAGTCAGGTCGAGACCCCGATGAGGACGACGAGCATGCAGATGAGCTTCCCTGAAACGGTTTCTGACAGTTTGTGCAGAAATTCTTTGGTTATGCAAACCGATTGTTTCAGCAGCTGTCCAAGTGGCTGGTCTCAGACGATCTTGGAGGTGAACATGCTCGATGTGGAGGTCCTGGGCTGGTGTGGTTACACGTGGTCTGCGGTTGTGAGGCTGGTTGGATGTACTGCCAAATTCTCTGAAACACCTTTGGAGACGGCTTATGGTAGAGAAATGAACATTCAATACACGAGCAACAGCTCTGGTTGACATTCCTGCTGTCAGCATGCCAATTGCACGCTCCCTCAAATCTTGCGACATCTGTGGCATTGTGCTGTGTGATAAAACTGCACCTTTCAGAGTGGCCTTTTATTGTGGGCAGTCTAAGGCACACCTGTGCACTAATCATGGTGTCTAATCAGTATCTTGATATGGCACACCTGTGAGGTGGGATGGATTATCTCAGCAAAGGAGAAGTGCTCACTATCACAGATTTAGACTGGTTTGTGAACAATATTTGAGGGAAATGGTGATATTGTGTATGTGGAAAAAGTTTTAGATCTTTGAGTTCATTTCATACAAAATGGGAGCAAAACCAAAAGTGTTGCGTTTATATTTTTGTTGAGTGTAATTTATTGACGTACAGGGTAATGTTAACCCTTACCCAAATTCGAGGCTTAGCCATAAATAGATAAATGTTCCTTGTTGTGTTCTGGGATGACATGAGAGTCTCCCAAGTCATGTTATCAGAAAGAAATCAGGTTCCTGTATGTTAACATGCCACCTACATGAAGGGGGCATGTTAACATACAGGAACCTGTATGTTAACATGCCACCTACACGAAGGGGGTACCCAGTTCCTAATATATTAACACTAATACTGATCAAACTTAAATATGTATGTGATGAGTTGGGAGCGAGAATGTGTACTCTACTCATGAGTCTGTGTACTGTGCTCTAAATCATATTTGGCACATTAATATAAGAGCCAACAAATATTTTCCGTGTAATAGTTTAATGTCGTCCTTTGCAGAGAATGAAGCACCACTCCCTCTGTGCTCGGAGTTTTTCTGTCCCTGTTTACATTCCCAGTCTAGCCACATGTGTACATTTGGAGCATGATATTCCTGCATCTGCACATTCAGTGAATGCGAGTACTGCGTTGTAATCCATGGTCCCGCCCCTTGTTTACAAAGAGACAGCAGCACTCGCTAATCACAACTACTACTTTTTCAAGTACTACTTGGGTTTTTTTGACGGGAACAATCACACACCACCTTAGTGGAGTTTCTTTAACCACTAATAGAATAGCTGCTATACAAATGCTGATCAGCCACAGATGCAACATCTGGATCCAGAAAACCAAATGTAGTCACTTAAAGCAGTTTCAACCATGGCTTTACTAGATCCTGCTTCTCACCAGTCTGATGTTTTGAATGCCTTTACGATAACCAACAAAAGTTTGGGATTTGTAGTTACAAGTGCAGTTAATAAAGCAGGTGTAAGATGGTTGGTTTTATATTACATATAAAATACATAAAGCAGGTTCAATGCTTATGAGAAATCATTGACGTCTTGTTAAACTGAACTGATGTGATGAAAAAGCAAAAGTAATTTCACTGAACAGATGTTTGAGTTTTCAGATGAGATGCGGTTTAGTATGGCCGTGCTTTCTAATTTGTGAATGTTTAATTATGATACGCTGACATAATCATAAAAAATCAATCATAAAAAAACTGCTAAGTAGGTAAAGTAGTGCTCAGAGATGAACAAGTCCAACCTGATTGACTAAAGAGCCCACACAAATAGCAAATTTAAACTACATAGCACACTCTAAGAAAATTGTTTCGAAGCGCTTCACAGCAACAGTACAATACAAATGAGAAAACACATTCAAAAGTGAAGGATATTTTCAAACATAATTACAGTATATCATCATGTCATAAAGGACCATATTATTAGCCTATACTTGCAAAAGCAGTAGCATTATTTAAAAAAAATAAAATAAAATAAGAAAATTGATGCAAAGTACAGACCAATTTACAATACAGTATTTTAAAGGCAAATTTAAAAGACACATAGTTATTTTAGAGCTGTCTGCTTGGCGGTTGCCATCTGGAAAACAAGGCGGTTCCGCTGTGTCATGGATGCAGCGAGGTACAGCACCAGCACGTGCTCCCACACGTGACTTGTCTGACCATTTGGAAGCAGTTTAGGGAATTTTCCGTGTCTTTTGTGACTGTGTTCAAAAATGTTTATTATTTGCTATATGTACATTTATTGTGCATATACGTGTGTGTGTGTGTGTGTGTGTGTGTGTGTGTGTGTGTGTGTGTGTGTGTGTTACCACTGTTTATAAAGAAATAATGTTTCATGTATGTTGAATGATACAGTTGTATGCAAAAATTTGGGCACCCCTGATGATTTCTGTGATTTTCCTTTATAAATCATTGGTTGTTTCAATCAGCCATTTCAGTTAAATATATCATATAGCAGTCAAATACAATGATATTTGAAATGAAGTTTATGTGATTTACAGAAAGTGTGCAATAATTCTTTAAACAAAATTAAGCAGGTGCATAAATTTGGGCACCCAAACCAAAAAAATACATCAATATTTATTAGATCCTCCTTTTGCAGAAATAACAGCCTCTAAACGCTTCCTATAGCTTCCAATGAGAGTCTGGTTGAAGGTATTTTGGACCATTCTTCTACATCACCAGTTCAGTCAGGTTTGTTGTTTCTGAGCATGGACAGCCCACTTAAAATCACACCACAGATTTTCAATAATATTCAGGTCTGGGGACTGAGATGGCCATTCCAGAACATTGTACTTGTTCCTCTGCATGAATGTAGATTTTGAGCAGTGTTTAGGGTCATTGCCTTGTTGAAAGATCCAGCCCTGACACAACTTCAACTTTGTCACTGATTCTTGATCATTGTTCTCAAGTATCTGCTGATATTGACTGGAATCCATGTGACCCTCAACTTTAACAAGATTTCCAGTACCTGCACGGGCCACACAGCCCCACAGCATAATGGAACCACCTCCAAATTTTACTGTAGGTAGCAAGTGTTTTTCTTGGAATGCTGTGTTCTTTTTCAGCCATGCATACCGCACCTTGTTATACTCAATTTTACTTTCATCAGTCCACAGCACCTTATTCCAAAATGAAGCTGGCTTGTCCAAACGTGCTTTGGCATACTTCAAGCGACTCTGTTTGTGGCGTGTACACAGAAAAGGCTTCCTCTGCATTACAGCATTTCCTTGTCTAAAGTGCACTGTATAGTTGAACGATGCACAGAGACACTATCTGCAGCAAAATCATGTTGTAGGTCTTTGGAGCAGGTCTGTGGGTTGACCATGACTGTTCTCACCATCCTTTGCTTCAGCTTATCTGAGATTTTTCTTGGCCTGCCACTTCGGGCCTTAACTAGTACTGTGTCTGTGGTTTTCCAATTCCTCACTATGTTCTTCAGAGTGGAAACTGACAGCTGAAATCTCTGAGATAGGTTTTTGTATCCTTCCCCTAAACCTTGATGTTGAACAATCTTTGTTTTCAGGTCATTTGAGAGTTGTTTAGAGGCTTCCATTTTGCCACTCATTAGAAGAGATGCAAAGAGAGGAAACATTTGCAAATGGCCACCTTAAATACCCTTTCTCATAATTGGATTCACCTCTATAAGGAAGTCAAGGGTCAGTGAGCCAAGCCAATTTTGTGTTCCAATAAGTAGTGCTAAATGTATTCAAATCAATAAATGACAAGGGTGCCCAAATTTATGCACCTGCCCAATTTTGTTTAAATAATTATTGCACACTTTCTGTAAATACTAGAAATGTCATTTCACTTCTCAAATATCAGTGTGTTTGTCTGCTATATGATATATTTAACTGAAATTTCTGATGCAGACAGCCAATGATTCATAAAGGAAAATCCTGAAAATTATCAGGGGTGCCCAAAATTTGCATACAACTGTACTTATTCTAGCAAATAAAATAAGTACAACACCCAGCAAAAACTACAGTGTTAAAATCCCAGAGTCAGTATCCCGATGTTAACTCTTAAAGTGTGTTTTTTTACCTCCGCCAAGGAGGTTATGTTTTTGATCGTGTCCATTTGTTTGTTGGTTGGTTGGTTTGTTAGCAGGATTACTCAAAAAATCCTCAACGGATTTCAATGACATTTTTACCAGGGGTGTATCTTGGCCTAAATTAGAAGTCATTAAATTCTGGTAATGATCCGAATCCAGTAATTTTTTAAGGATCCTTTATCTTTGCAGGATAGGGCCAATTTCAACATTTTTGCATCTAACTTCATGAAGACGGGTCACAAAGGCTGAACAAAAATTAAGTTACGACACAACAATAATTTAGCATTTGTTTCTCCTCATTAAATAAACTTGTTATTAGAAAATAAAAAACTTGTGTAGTTCATGCAGTTTCTCTTTATAAATACATTTGCTGAAGAGCTAAGGTTTTCGTATACGATGGCTGAGACCAGTCTTTACTAAATTAAATAACTTTTTAATGATATGAGATAGAAACTTACTTTTTTTTGCTGAAAAGTTAACTCCTCTGACTTTCAAGCCACCGTCCACCATCTTTGTACTCCTCATAGAAGTTGTGTGATGATGTGAGCAATGTGAGTGTCCAATCGGAATTGGATCACCGCCACATGGTTTTCCAAAATCCAATCGTAGGGCAGATTCACCTCATGTGACACACCAAAGATTGTTTTTTAGGAGTCATGTGTTACTAGTTTATTATAGTTTGCTGTGTGTTTTGAGTAAATGTGTGTGGAAAATTATTTTCCGCTTTACTTTTTCCTTTCTTATTTCTGATTGTAAACCTTTATTACACTTATAAAACACAACTATAGCATACATATTTTGAAAGTACAGGTTATCCTGAAAAAAAAAAGAGACATAAAACTTGATTGTGAGGTGCAGGGAGAGCTGTTAACAGCAATAATAAAACATTTATGCCAGGTGAGTGAACTGTCCAAAAAATGCCCTCGGACCCCAGAGGGTTAATCACTGAATCTGAAACATCATGGTAGATGTGTGAAACAGCGTGGAATAAGTCTCTTTGCCAAAGGGTATTCCATGTGATGTCAGTGACCTTTTGGCCTTGGCCGAGGTTTGTGCTCTCCAAGTGCTTCTAGTTTTAAGACAGTCATTGTTAAACTTTGCACAATATTGGAGTTATTTCTCAGAGGTTATTATGTCAGTGTTGATTAAATTCCACAATTTGAACTGTTCTTGTGGTGCGTGTTGTATGAGTTCTGTGCTATGTCTGTTGTATTCCTGTTTTAAAAAAGCCCAACAGTATTAAAGAATCATCTATAGTGCTGAAAAATACACTTTCATATGTCATAAATTAACACTGCAAATGTCCAACCCAGTCTTGCATGTACAAATGTGGGTTTGTGCTGAGCGACAGGTATTTCAGAAAACTAACATGCTCTACAATGCAAAAAATAAAATAGCATCTGGAATCGGTACGCTACCAGTGCTGATGCAGATGCACTACTAGCACTGCAGTGATTGTACCACCTGTCATGAAGCAGGTGCACTACCAGCACTGGAGCGAGTGTAGCGCCCATGCTGAAGCAGATGCTCTACTGGCACTGAAGTGAGTATACTATCCATGCTGATGCAGGTGCACTACTAATCCTGAAACAAGTGTGCCCAGATGACCGACCTTGAGAATACATTCAATCATTCAGCACGAATTCAGTCATCAATCATTCTCCAATCATGAAAAGACACAATACTATGTGAATGTATTTGCTGTATATTCGTTTTGTGAATTGATTTGTAATTTATGTCTGTAGCATGACCCAATCAGAGGGTCACCCCTTTGAGTCTGGTCTGCTTGAGAGTTCTTTCTCAGAGGGAGTTTTTCCTTACCACTGCTGCCTTGGGGGTTAGTAAGGTTAGACCTTACTTGTGATTTGGCACTATATAAATGAAAATAAATTGAAAATTGAAATTGAATGTCACAAAGTTAATATTAAGGTTATTATTAAGGTTATTATTAAGGTAAGGTTAGATTGGGAAAGTTAGACCTTACTTCTGTGAAGTGCCTTGAGGCAACCTTGTTGTGATTTGTGTTGTGTGTTGGGGGGTTTGGCTGGATGTTTTTGTGTTGTTTTCTTTTCTTTGCTCTCCAGGTGGTATGCAAACTGGTTTTTGTCTGTGGAGAAGGTGCTGGCAGAAGAGTCCTTCACCCTCATCAGCATTATTAGCTGCACCTGTGGAGGATGTTTATGTGCAGACCTACTGACTCGCAGCACCTGTGGATGATGCTCATGTGTAAACTTAAAGACTTTCAGCTGAAGCAGATAATGAGATGGCGTTCTGCATTTAAGCCATGAGTGGTTCAAGCAGAATTGCCGGGAACTCGACCTTGTGACGTTCGTTTGTGAGACACTGAGGACCGCGCCAGGGTTTGACACATTGTGCCTGTGAAGGAGGACGGGTGAGGGACACATGCTGTCAGCACACATCAGAGGTGATTATTGTCTGAATGATCGTTAATAGTAATTTGGCATTTTGTTACGCAGTATATTTGAACATTGATGAGAATTGTGCAGTTTGCTTCTCACTGCCATGGCGTACGGACTGATGATCCTCCACTTGTTGTGAGAAGCTCCTCATTTACATAAAGCTTAAATTCAGACCTGAATGTGTTGCTGATAGTGTGTGCCTCTGAAAGATATTTGCTGTAGCTCTGTTGACTTACCTCACCTTTTCCATCTTTCACAGAGTCAGTTTGTCGTGTCCACCTGGAGGGTGTTTGGCGGTGAATCTGAGTCCAGAAGCGCCGAGGCTTCGATCCTTTTGGGCGCTGGAGAGCGCGCCATCCTTCACTCCACCAGACAAACCACATATTTATGTTGTACACTAATTATTGCACCGGAGTGGAAATAAAATTGTTTTGTTTGTGGAACCGCTTTCTGGTTATTTAGTGCTGGGTTCGGTCAGACGTTGGTCCGCTCCTCAACCTGTGTCTGCACATAACAATTTGGTGCTATATAAATGAAAATAAATAAATAATACTATAAAGTTAATATTTTAATGCAATAAATATTTTAATACTATTGAAAATGGGACTTAAACTCTGAGGTAGTTTGGAATATATACAAGCTACATTAGCATGGATGTCTTTGTAGCTAATAAGGTTAGCATCAACACCAGCACAGATCCAATGTCAGAGCATTTCTAATTTAATAACAGCTCTGTGTGCTGAATGTCTCGAACTTGTCACTCAGAAGAATAAGATCTTTGCTGATGTTGGTGACCAATGTTGTTGTGTTCATAGTTTTTGGGTTTTGGGCCCTTTGGGCCTGCACCTGGTGCAGACCCATTGTGTGTGAGAGATAACGCAATGTGTGAAACAGCGGTTTGCTTTTTGTCCTCTTGAATGTGTTTGCTACTGAAAGGGTCAACGGGTTCTCTTCCCCTGCCGACAGAGGAGATAACGGTGTCTGACAAGGTGCGAAAAAAGGAAGCGGTGTAAGAAGAGAGAGCTTGAAGGGCAGCGAGTCGCACACATGGGGAGGTCTTTGTCATTTGGTGGTGAGAGAGATGCTGCACTGGAGATAATCAAAAGCATCCATAGCTAGAATTTTGTGCTGCAGAAATGATCTCATTTTGTTCTAAATGTGATATGGACACTCAGAATGTGTTTTTTTTGTTTGTTTGTTTGTTTGGTTGTTGTTTTTTGCGCCACTAAGGACACATATCAGGAGATGCTGGCAGCTCATCTTTCTCCAAGCATGATTCCTTAAGGAGACATATGAGTGACCTTCAGTGCAGTAGCCTAGAGAGACCACAATATATGGAAAAAAGACCAAAAAAAAAAAAAACTGTATCAATTCAACATGTTGTTGCATCATAAATGTCTTGAAAATTTAGAAAAAGCTTTGTCCCAACACATGTAATAACATTGCATTATGTAATAACTCAACAAAATACAACACATTTTCACTTTATTGTGTAATAGCACACTCATTTTGCAATTTATATGCCACACACAATATGTAATATTTTTAATAATACTGTAAAAATGCTTCAGAATTGTTGTCTTAAAAAATGAATAAATAAAAAAATACAAGCTTGCATAAAGGCATAACTCAATTTCTCAATTTTAATGCGATTAATTGGGCGGGGGGGGGGGGGATTTATGCATTGTTCCGCATTTGTGGATTTAATGTGGAAGTGTTGCGGCCTCTCTTGGCCACCATGTCTTCAGTGTTTGAGAGTTGTTGACGGTGTGATAGATTTGCGTCCTGTCCTGGGTGTACCCCGCCTTGCGCCTTATGACTGCTGGGATAGGCTCCAGCCCCCCCGCGACCCTTAATTGGACTAAGCAGTAGAAGATGAATGAATGAATGAATGGCTGCAGCACTTTCAGCTGACAGCTGTGAACACTAGGGGGCGTGTTGCTCCTGGGCAACTGCAGAAACAAAAGGTCAAGATCCTGCATGTGAGACAGTTGGGATCATCAGTTTTGATGGGATTTATTAGGAAACTGTTGTGATTGATATTCACAGAAGTGCCAGTAATGGAGTACATGAAAATGTACTCAAAATTCAAAATAGTGAAATAAATCTACCAAGTTTGTACAATCATCAGATTTAATAAAATATTCAAAGTTTTTATTAACAATAACAACCAATGCTTTCATATAGTGAAATTAAAAACAGACATACAGTCAGGTCCCCAAGTATTTGGACAGCAACTTTGTTCCGCCCTTCTTTGCACTCCACTCCAGCACAGATGTAATGAAACAATCAAGATGTACTTCCTCCATTTTCAGAGCCTATAAGTACTTGGAAAAAGTAATTATAAGGACACAAATGATCACTTTTAAGTTTTCTTCAGACAAATCAGCAGATGGATATGTGAACATTTCCAAGTCAGTGAACATGTGTTGGAAAACCCAGTCTCACAGCAGTTGGTGATGTCAGTGCGAAATGTGCATTACTCTATGGGTTTGTAACGGGGTCACGAAAATGGCGTCACCCCACAAAATGTGGGGTCACGGTGGGGGGGGGGTGAGTGGATTATGGTTAGGGTTAGGTAGACACTTACACTATGGTTATGGTTAGAGTTAGGAGAGGGGGAGGATTCTAAATAGCAAAATTAAAAAAGTGTCATGAAAATGGAGGGCTTTTTGTGATGGGGCATGAAAAAAAACATGAGACTGGGCTGGTCTTGGACTTCATTTACATCAATCATTAAGAAATAACAAACGGCATGGTACTGTGTGGTAAATATGTCGGCAGCAGGCAGTTCTCAAATGCTGAGCAACTGTGCAAGAAGAACACTGGCGAGGGAAGCCACCAAAATACTCATGGCAACTCTGAAGGTGTTGTAGGCTTGGAGAAACTTTGATTGTTGCTTGAACAGTTACACAGCTCCATAGTGGATGGCACAAAGAAGGGTATTTATTTTTTTTTTTATTATAAAGAAGATGTGAAATTTCAGCTACAGTTTGCCAGGATGCAGACTGGAGACCCCAGTCTATGTTTGACTTGCTTTCTGGTACGAAAATCTTTTTCTGTTCTACTCCAACACTCAGGCACAAAAGCCTCTTTTCACGGTTTTAGAGTATCCCAGAATCCTCTGCTGGGAAGGGAGGCTTGATAATGCCTCAGCTTAATGCTAACTTTAACATTGAAAATGCCATAGACATGCTAACGCGTTAGCATTGGTCCCGTTTTTAAGTTATAAAATACACCTATCAACTGTTTCAGAAGACCATAACAGGTCGGTTTAACATAAAAAAGGTAAATATTACTCACAGACATATGCTCTTTAGGGTTGTAGCGGGGAAAAATTAAGATAAAGCTAAATAAAACAAAGAACCAGCGAAGCAGCAGATCGAAGATCAAAGCACTGCTTCATATGTTCAAGGTTCAAAGCAAAGCCGCACTCCAGAAACGGTTGATTATACAGACCCGCTGCAGGGACTATAATCAATGTAGAGAAATGATCATTTTCCTGGCAAACACCCCCAAAAACAACACCCACTCTGAAGGACTGATAAGGGAATCGTTAAGCAAAAAGGCTATTGATGTATAATTTTTTAAGGATACCCGAAAAGAACCGGTTCCTGACACACAACCCTAACAGCAACACGCTTTTTTTTTTTCTTTTTTATAAAACTCACATTAAAGACCCACGATTATCTTAGTTAAACACTTAAATACATATTTTGGTTGAACGCACCTCCATAACAACACAATGTTGCAAACAAGTTGCTTGTTGCTTGTCCACTCCACCACCCGCAAACTTTTGTTTACACTGACAACAAAATCTCGGCCTCCCCTGCAAGAACGTGATTACGCATGAGATTTGACACCGTAAAGGCATCAATAGTAAAAGTGTTAACTTGTGTTGAAATTTGTTTCAGTCTTGGATCATTTTAGAATCAGGTCTTGTTTCATTTAGCTTATATTCAAAGTCTTTCTTTTTCAGTTCACATTACATTCAGGTAGCATTTCAGTTAGCTAAAGTTTACACTGTTTCATTTTCAGTACATTAGATTCAGGTAGCATTTCAGTTAATTATGTTCAAATCTGTTTCAGATCATTTTAGAATCAGATAGTGTTTCAGTTAGCTTATGTTCAAAGTTAATTCATTTTCATTTCTCTGTAGATACAGGTCGCATTTCAGTTAGCTACATTATTTCAGGTTCAGTACATTAGATTCAGGTAGCGCTTCAGTTAGCTTATGTTCAAAGTTAATTCATTTTCAGTTCTCTGTAGATACAGGTCACATTTCAGTTAGCTACGTTGTTTCAGGTTCAGTACATTAGATTCAGGTAGCACTTCAGTTAGCTTATGCTCAAATCTGTGTCAGTACTACGCTAGCTTGTTGTATGCCGCTGTCAAGGATACTGGGTAATGGGGGTAGGAACAGGAAAAGGTAAAGCCAAAGTACTTCTTGGGTCAAAAGCGGCACAACCAGGCTCTGTCTCATTTTGATGGTTCCTTAGAAAGCGGCTGGTGTGTGTGTAGTCTTTTTTCCCCCTGAAAACCAAGGATACAATGGGTGCATCTTATGCAGCCCAAGCAATGCCATGAGTTATTACACAGTTTTTCCCCATAAAAAACAACCAGTAAAAAAAGGACATTTTTGAGCTGTGTGACGGCCCCGCCGTCTTGTAGCGGGGCGGGCCCATAATCAGGGGCACCTGGGCCCGGTGTCCCTGTCTCTTATTTAAGTGGGCCCAACTAATTCATTTTGTTCTCTCCCTCTCTCTTTCTAGGACGTCTCGCTGCGCCGACCGGTAACAGAGAGCCTTTTTGCACAGCTGCACATCTTTGCACCTTTTAATTTATTGACTTAAACTATTGTAAATAAATACTTCTATTTTTATAATCCTCTCGTTTGTGTCTTCTCCTTGTCACTGTCCTCTGAGCCATGGGCACGTGACAAGAGTGGGGGCTCGTCCTTAAAATTTAATTTTTGTAGTCAGCGCGTTTAGTTTTTGTAAATTTATTTGGTTAAAGTTTGTTTTTAGGCCTGTTTTTGTGTTGGGGCTTTGCTGCTGGCTGATTATACATGATTAGAATCCGGTGCGCACCTGCTGATTGCGCGTTCATTCGTTTGTTTGTTTGTGGGGACACGCGAGAGGTTTGAAGCCAAATTGTGTGTTTTTTGATCCGAGGTGAAGGTAAGTGCTGTCTCGTGCTGCATGGTGTTTTGGAGTCCTTCGTTAGGCTTTAGTGGCTTTTCTCATAAGGAGATTTGCCTGCTTTTGTTTTGTGAGGGCAGCGGTGAACGTGGCTACAAGCTTTGGCTTGGGAGCGCGTCCGTGGTGTTCTGGGGGTTGTCAGCTTGCTGGTCGCTGCTCAGACCCATCGGGTTTTAGCGCATAAATACCCACCATATGAGACCGCAAGAAGACTAAGTTAAGCAGGTAGATTTGGGTAAGTAGTTCAGGGCGGGGGACTCCGAGGGACGCGCTGGCCCTCAGCCTCGGTTATGTGAGATTGGCAGTTTGCATTCAGTTCGGTTCACATTACTTTTTTTTTGTAACCATGGTTTCTGTTTCGCATTTTTTTTTTTCCACTCCTTCTGAAAGTTTTTTGGAAAACTGTCAAAAGAAACACTTATTGCAGATAGCTAAACACTACGGCATTACAGTGGGAAATAATACACGCAAAGATGATGTTACAGATATAATCACTGCTGCGCTCTTTAATAAAGGCGTCCTGAGAGGGGGAGAGCAACAGTTGGGTTTTTATGTTAATTCTAAACCCGAGTTGTCTGTTTCGTTTGATGGACTGAGTTTTGAGCAGCGTAAGGAATTAATGTTGCTGCAAATTGAACAAGAGAAAAGCAGAAAAGATGCTGAACTTCAATTGGAACAAATGAGACTGAGAACTGAAGCTGAAAGAGGTTCAATTGGAACGTGTCAGACAAGAGACTGAAAAAATGAGATTGGAATTGGAACACTATAAATTGAATTTGATTCGGGATGTAAGGTTATGGGTGAGGTGAGTGAAGAATCATTTTCCTCTGCTGTTTGTAGGCCTGCTCCTAACGCGTTTGATGTGGGTGCTAGTCTGCACCTAATGCCAAAGTTTAATGAAAAAGATCCAGATACTTTTTTCGTTCTGTTTGAGTGCATTGCAGATGTTAAAAATTGGACGGATTGTGATAGAGCTTTGTTGTTGCAGTCCGTGTTTACTGGTCGTGCCCAGGAGGCTTATTCTGCGTTGAGCGCTGCAGAGTGTCTGGATTATGCCAAAATAAAGGCTGCGGTTCTAAAATCCTACGAATTAGTCCCAGAAGCTTATCGCCAGAAATTCAGGAATTTTGAGAAAAATGAACGTCAAACTCACGTGGAATTCGTTATTTAGATTTAACCTGTCAATTTAATCGTTGGTGTTCTGCTTTGAATATTGACACTTTTGAGGGTTTGTCAGAGTTGATGATCTTGGAGCAGTTTAAGAAATGTATTCCTCAGCATGTAGCTACTTATGTTACTGAACAGAAACCCAGCACCGCTCTGAAGGCAGCTGAGCTGGTGGGTGAAACTCTAGCAGGTGTAATTACTGTCAAGCAATGGGCCACTGGAAGTCTGTGTCCTGTGCTCAAGTCTAAAAGCAGGCGTAAAATGTACGTACCTTCAGCTCCTGCTCTGTTAGCTTCACACAATAAGTCCAGGAAAAAGTTCGATAAAGCTTTTGCTCCTTTCATCCATGATGTGTATGTGTCCATTGTGGGGAGCGAGCAGCGTGTTCATATTAAGATGCTGCGTGACACAGGGGCTAAACACTCATTTATAGTGGCTTCTGTGCTTCCATTCTCCTCTGCTACAGAAACGGGTGACTCTGTCCTTATGCATGGGATGGAGCTGGGTGTGGTCTCCGTGTCGAGGCACACAATTATGTTAGAATGTGGGTTTATTAATGGTCTGGTGATTGTAGGCGTACACCCCGCTCTGCCGCTTCCTGGGGTTTCATTGATTTTAGGCAATGATTTGGTTGGTAGTGCGGTGTGGCCGAGGTCTCCTTTGCCGTGGTGACCCCTGAGCCATGCGCATCGTCTCTGTTTGAAGAGCAGTCTCCAGAGGTGTTTCCGGCTTGTCGTACGCACGCTCAATTTCATGCGTCTGAGTCGGATGTGCTTGAGAGCTCAGTCTTGTTGCCCGAGCTCCCCGCATCTGTCTCTGTGAAGGAATGGAGTCCTCATCAAAAGTCTGATCCAACTCTTTCAGTTTTATTTGAAAATGTTCTTCCAGGTGACAAGGTACAGAGTGCTGCTGTGAGTTGCGATTGCTTCCTGTTCGTCATTCTGGGGGAAAGTGAAGTTTGCTCTTTTACGTCCTGCTTATTGTCCTTTACAACACTGTTTGTCTTCTTTGTTCCAGACTAATATATATCAGATGTCTGAAATTTGGTTTGCGTTTTGTAATTTCTACCATGGTTCTTTTGTAATTTACTGCCCCTTACCAAAAACCAAACCATTGTATTCCTCATGTTGGATTTATTAAAAGTCACAACAAAAACCAAGCCTGGGACCCTCACAGACAGTGTCTATCTTGTGAAAGGCCCCTAAAATTAGAGGTTGGAGGATCGATCCTAATATCGATAATATCAATACCAATGCTGTATATTGAGCTTGGAGGTGTTGATTAGAGGTGGGCGGATCGATCCTAATATCGATACCAACGCTGGTATTGATATTGAACGATCTTCGTGTAAAAAGATCAATACTCTGTTATGTTTCGGACGGGGTCGGAGCACCGACCCAGCGTTTGAAAGGACCCAGCATAAAATAAGCAGAGCACGGTTCAAAGGATAACAGAATTTAATAAACATAACAGTGAGTGACGTGCTAAACAACTAAAAAGTCCGCGGTCTGGTGAGGTGGAAACACGGCACGCTCTCAACAGCGCAAACGGTCCGGAGCCACAGCAGTTCGGACCCAGGGACCCCGCCGACACCCCCCAGGTGGCCGCGACAAACCAAGTCTGTGAAGAAAGAAAACATGGAGGCGAGTCCAACTCCACACAGAGAGACACAACTCAAAGGTGCACGCAATCAGCAAACACTTCCTGGCTTAAATCTATACATCAGCTTCTCACCCTGCAGGCATGGAACAACTCAGTTCAAATCTCCACTGCAGCAGAAGCTGATTAGACAATTAGCATAACGTGACAGCTCAATAACACAAGGTGTGAGGGACACCAAATCCACTGTCATTACTTCATAAAAGTCACCAAAACCAAATTACCTCAGGAAGTGTGCTGAAGAGCGTGAGACCTCACCCAATCCTCCTTCACAGACTGTGGCGTCAAACCTGGAGCGGTCTCTGCGTCCGTGATGGTGAGATTGTTCTCCTGACGTCGATCTCGCACGTCTGCTCACAAGGTCGAGTCTCTGGCAATCACACACTGTGCATTCAAGGTTTAAATGCAGCAATCTCTGATCAAGACAGAATACACCACAGCTGTGAGTCCTGATGACCTGCATGTGAAAACAAGCCTCAGGTGTTCAGGGTGAGGTCCTAATACTCAGCCACTCAGTCCTGAATGCGTACCACCTGGTGGGAGAAACAGAAAACAAAAACCAAGCCAGCCAAACACCCCAGCCCACAACATACTCAAGCTTTTTTTCTCTCCCGCACGCACTGACTGCTGTGCACGCAGATTCATCAAAGTCTACTCTCTGTCTGTAAGAGCAGCGCTGCACTGTCACACAACACGGAGCAGGGCACCTTTGTATTGTGGTTTGTCAGCCCTCTACCTCAGGAGATATTGTTTTAAGTTGTGTTGAGTGATATTTCCATCTATCCATTTTCTTCCGCTTTATCCGGAGTCAGGTCACGGGGGCAGCAGCTCAAGCAATGCCGCCCAGACCTCGCGATCCACACACACCTCCCCCAGCTCCTCCGGGGGAACCCCAAAGCATTCCCAAGCCAGCTGAGATGTAGTCCCTCTAGCGTTTCCTGGGTCTTCCCCGGGGCCTCCTCCCAATGGGATGTGCCCGGAACACCTCTCCAGCGAGGCGTCCAGGGGGCATCCGGAAAAGATGCCCGAGCCACCTCAACTGACTCCTTTCAACGTGGAGGAGCAGCGGCTCCACTCCGAGCTCCTCCCGAGTGACCGAGCTCCTTACCCTATCTCTAAGGCAGCATCCAGCCACCCTGCGGAGGAAACTCATCTCGGCCGCTTGTACTCACGACCTCGTTCTTTCTGTCATGAGCCAAATCTCATGACCATAGGTGAGGATCGGAACGTAGATCGATCGGTAAATCGAGAGCTTTGCCCCCCTACTCAGCTCTCTCTTCACCACGACGGTCCCATACAGCGACCGCGTCACTGCAGATGCTGCACCGATCCGTCTATCGATCTCATGCTCCATCCGTGATATTTTTGTGATATTTTTTTAAACAAAAATGTTGATTGTGATAAAGTATTTTGTTGTCACATACAAGGTTTGGCAAAATTCTGTCCTAGGTGTTTTGGATCCTTTGGGTCTATGAAGCTTAAATATGAAAAAAGTATCTGTATCAATACTGGCCCTGTATTTACTTGGTATCAGATCAATACCAAAATTCCCGGTATCGCCCACCTCTACCTAAAATGAGTCATACAACACTTTTTATACCTTGTGGGCGTCACAGTGGGTGTGGTTTAGTCTGAAACTTGCACATATGATGGAAGTGAAATTTAACTCCTATATTTCTCAAACTTCCAAACAAATAACACAAACACTTGATAACTAACATAGAATAAGGAATTAGCACAGATATTAAATTCCACGCAGATTCAACGTAGCACACACGGATTATTTGGAATATTTATAGGTTTTCAGGGTCTCATGCATGCAGCCTTTTTGTTAACGTGATGTAAAGCATAAAAATGCACATTTTTGTAGTATGTTAATTTGCAATTGTCATGTGGATTCTGTATGTTTAGACTGCAGCAACTCTCTGGCGTGCAAGGGATTGGGATATCTCAATAGGGTGAATATGTAAATACTATATGCAGTCTACAGTGTTTCTTCAGTTTGATTGTGATTTAAATATCAGTGTAAGTAAGGTTTATGAAACTCTTATCACAGATGAACATCATAAAGTGCTTCCCAAAAATCACAACATATCAAACTATATAAAAGACATAAAAATGTAAAATAACAAAAACCATTTTAATGCAAAGCTTGTCTGTGTAAAAGTAAATGGTAAATGAACTGCATTTATACAGCGCTTTTCCATTTGCATCAGACGCTCAAAGCGCTTTACAAATAATGCCTCACATTCACCCCGATGTGAGGGTACTGCCATACAAGATGCTCACTACACACCGGGAGCAACTAGGGGATTAAGGACCTTGCCCAAGGCCCCTTAGTGATTTTCAAGCTGGGATTTGAATCGAGGACCCTCTGGTCTCAAGTCCAACGCTTAACCACTAGACCATCCCCCGGCACCACACCAAACATGGTGGACAACCTTGAAGGTGTCACCATCCATATGAAGGTGGGCTGTGGCCAAACAATACTAAATTTATCAAAACGTCAATGAGTGGAGTCAGTCAGTTGGGTCATAATTTAAGTTTTTCGCTTGAATTTGCACCAGAATTGGCATACATATGTCTGCGTCATTTGGAATTGCCTAGGTAATTTGCCAAAGATTATTCATTTGGTTCAAGGTCATTGTAGTCAAAGGCCAAAATTTAAGTTGGTCACTTCACTTTGCACCAAATGTTTCACAAATGTATAGTCTGGGTTTGGAATTGCCCAGCAATTTCAAATTTGCCAGAGCTCAATCACTGGGGTCAAGTTTACTGACTCCAATGATTAGGTTAGGTTGAGGATAAGGTGCACGTCTGTTTGTTGCCCGACTCTTCCCAGGTCGTTTTCCCGATTTCCACCAAACCCGGTATGAAATTGGCATTAAATTTTATTTGGGCAAAGATCAAAGTCAAGGAGCTTGATTTTTAATAAGTGTGCCACATTTGTACACTGAAGACGCACAAAAGTGTCTTCAGCTGCTTTTTAAAAGAGCCACTGGAGTCTGCAGAACGCAGTGACCGAGGAAGTGTTCCAGAGTCTCTGTGCTGTTGGCCAAAAAGCATGAAAAATTCCCATGAATTTTAAAACGAGTGTGTAGGACCATCAGCAACCTGATGACCAAAGGGCCCAGGAATTAGGCTTCCTCAACAGGTCGGCGATATACTGGAGATGCTGTTCGTGATATTATATTTAAGTAAGTATTGGAGGAGTGGGGTACAATTAGTTATATCTAACAGCTAACGTTGGCTTATCTAGCGGGCCTTAGCAACGTTCATCGTAGCTTACAAAATAGTTGGTTCTTTTGTGTTTGATAACCCACATTAATTCATACTTTTGCCCACATTTATTTTATATGCATTTGTTAATACAGTTACTGTAGGTTTAACTACGCTATTAAGATAGGATAAAATTTATTGAACTCACAGAGGAGAAATTCATGTTATACACTCAACAAAAATATAAATGCAACACTTTTGGTTTTGCTC
Organism: Thalassophryne amazonica; assembly: GCF_902500255.1. Classification (NCBI taxonomy): domain Eukaryota; kingdom Metazoa; phylum Chordata; class Actinopteri; order Batrachoidiformes; family Batrachoididae; genus Thalassophryne; species Thalassophryne amazonica. The sequence continues at coordinate 96,829,270 of NC_047108.1, read as the reverse complement.
CCATTTTGTATGAGATGAACTCAAAGATCTAAAACTTTTTCCACATACACAATATCACCATTTCCCTCAAATATTGTTCACAAACCAGTCTAAATCTGTGATAGTGAGCACTTCTCCTTTGCTGAGATAATCCATCCCACCTCACAGGTGTGCCATATCAAGATGCTGATTAGACACCATGATTAGTGCACAGGTGTGCCTTAGACTGCCCACAATAAAAGGCCACTCTGAAAGGTGCAGTTTTGTTTTACTGGGGGGGATACCAGTCAGTATCTGGTGTGACCACCATTTGCCTCATGCAGTGCAACACATCTCCTTCGCATACAGTTGATCAGGTTGTCAATTGTGGCCTGTGGAATGTTGGTCCACTCCTCTTCAATGGCTGTGCGAAGTTGCTGGATATTGGCAGGAACTGGTACATGCTGTCGTATACGCTGGTCCAGAGCATCCCAAACATGCTCAATGGGTGACATGTCCGGTGAGTATGCCGGCCATGCAAGAACTGGGAAATTTTCAGCTTCCAAGAATTGTGTACAGATCCTTGCAACATGGGGCCGTGCATTATCCTGCTGCAACATGAGGTGATGATCTTGGATGTATGGCACAACAATGGGCCTCAGGATCTCGTCACGGTATCTCTGTGCATTCAAAATGCCATCAATAAAATGCACCTGTGTTCTTCGTCCATAACAGACGCCTGCCCATACCATAACCCCACCGCCACCATGGGCCACTCGATCCACAACACTGACATCAGAAAACCGCTCACCCACACGACGCCACACACGCTGTCTGCCATCTGCCCTGGACAGTGTGAACCGGGATTCATCCGTGAAGAGAACACCTCTCCAATGTGCCAAACGCCAGCGAATGTGAGCATTTGCCCACTCAAGTCGGTTACGACGACGAACTGGAGTCAGGTCGAGACCCCGATGAGGACGACGAGCATGCAGATGAGCTTCCCTGAGACTGTTTCTGACAGTTTGTGCAGAAATTCTTTGGTTATGCAAACCGATTGTTTCAGCAGCTGTCCGAGTGGCTGGTCTCAGATGATCTTGGAGGTGAACATGCTGAATGTGGAGGTCCTGGGCTGGTGTGGTTACATGTGGTCTGCGGTTGTGAGGCTGGTTGGATGTACTGCCAAATTCTCTGAAACGCCTTTGGAGATGGCTTATGGTAGAGACATGAACATTCAATACACGAGCAACAGCTCTGGTTGACATTCCTGCTGTCAGCATGCCAATTGCACGCTCCCTCAAATCTTGCGACATCTGTGGCATTGTGCTGTGTGATAAAACTGCACCTTTCAGAGTGGCCTTTTATTGTGGGCAGTCTAAGGCACACCTGTGCACTAATCATGGTGTCTAATCAGCATCTTGATATGGCACACCTGTGAGGTGGGATGGATTATCTCAGCAAAGAAGTGCTCACTATCACAGATTTAGACTGGTTTGTGAACAATATTTGAGGGAAATGGTGATATTGTGTATGTGGAAAAAGTTTTAGATCTTTGAGTTCATCTCATACAAAATGGGAGCAAAACCAAAAGTGTTGCGTTTATTTTTGTTGTGTGTGTAGTAAACTGGAGTTTCTAGCAGGTGATAGAATGCTGAAAGACAAAAGTGCTGATTCATTGTATGAGTCTTGTCGCTTTTGATGCTTCCAAAAGCGATTGTGGTGTTAAAACTCAAAATCAGCTTGTTAGTAGTTGCAGCTATACTAGAGACAGTACTGGAATTTATTGGTTATTTGTAACTTCTGATACATTTGTGGGTGGTTTATTGCTTTATCTTTATCAAAGATAACTTTTCAGTTATCTGATTATCTGTTATCGAAGTTAATTTTTTGGTTATCTGTGCCCATCACTGATTGCTTTTAAGATTGTGTGTGTGTGTGTGTGTTTGTCCACAGTTGACCTCCTGCAGGGGACAGCAGCGCTCTGTCAGATTTATGGAAACCTGAGATCTCATTGGTGGAGAAGGTAAGTTCATGTTTTGCTTCTCTTTTCTGACAATCTGTTTGTGACCTTTGTAGCCTTGGTTATGTGATGTCACATCATAACAGCAGAAGGACAACATGCTGCATTTGTGTGGACAGGTTGAATAATGCTGGTGTCACCGACTGAACGGTCCCCCTAAAAACTGGTCCCCCCCGATGACGCGGTTCACGGATTAACACCTTGTTTCTGCTTCAAACTGCACTCCGGTCATCTATCTCAGCGACAGATATCTGAAGCTTTTGTACAACAATCATTTCCACATAAATTCAACATTATTTCATCACAAAAGCTAGCTGATGCATTTACTGCGCGTCGGTCGTTTCAAAGCGTCACGGAATTTTGTCAAGTTTCTGCTAAAAATGGCCTCATTTCTGCTTAAAACAGACTTTAGAATGATTTAAGAGGTTTTACTTTTATCATCTGCTGGTTAATAATCCCATTAATCCATTTGATCGCTTTTAGGTGAAGAGACTCCATCTCAGACGTGCTGCTGTGGTCCAAAATGACGCATGTGCAGATGCAAAAGGTGGACCGATTTTTAGGGGTGAATTAATTGCTTTTTAGCCTAACTAATCATATTTAATGAAGGGTTTCAGTTTGGTTTGATCATTTTTGTTGGTTATTTTTGCCTCTTTGTTGGATTGTTCTTTTCATAATCATAGGAATCCAAAGTCTAACCCCTGTAATTTTATATCTAACGTCTCTTCGTGTTGTGCCGGATTACTTTTATGTTTATCTGGGCCTAGCTTCTGATCCCGTTGTCTTTCTTCATTAGCAATATTTTGATTCTTAACCTCTTTATTCTTGTTTTTACGAGATTTTAGGTCATCAAGAACTACTCTTACTGTTTTGATAACACTGGAAGAGTTCACTTTCCCGTTTGATCCCTAAACAGGGAAGTTAAGCAGCTGTATGCTTGTGGGTTTTGTTTTGTTTTTGTATTTAACCGATCAAAGCACAATGGCCCAGTTAGATTGCACGAAGAAGCTGATGTGTTATTAGCGTTGGTTGCAGTTGCAACTTCAGTGCTTGTGCTACTAGATCTGAGGGCTGCGTTTCTTACAGCTGCTCATTGTACATTGTTAACAGAACTGAAAACTATTCTGGTCTCTCTGGTCAAGTACATTCATAGCTGAGGATGCAGTGTGTTGCCATTTGTATTTCGGCTGCCCCCAGGTGTTCAGGGTCGCCGTAGCATCCAGTACAGAACTGCATGGAATATGGCAAAAGTTTTATACCAGATGCCCTTCCTGACAACTCCATTTCTACACGCAAAAACACACACAGCTCTGGGTCTTCCTAAGTAGTCTCAGAGCCAAGTCCGAATCAGGACCTCCTCTGCTTCACTTCTGAGATCCGGCAGGGTCAAGTGTACACAAAGCAGGATGGCTGCTCGGTAAAATACAGTGTGTGCGCTCCATAATAATATTATCTCTGAAGTTTTATCAGTGAGGTATGGGGTTCCACAAGGGTCGGTTCTGGGTCCATTGTTATTTTCTGTCTGTAGCACCTCTTGGGCAGATTATATGTAGGTATGTGTTTAATATTCACTGTTATGCTGATGATATTGTTGGATGCCATCATTTTACTTTTTGAATGCTAAGAATATGGATAAGTGCTATATAGGCCCTGAGCACTTATCCCTAGATTCCAAAGAGATTATTATTATAGATGGTGTAAGACACAGACACCTATGCATCTATGATCATTTAACATTATCTCTGGGTGACTGTGTGATTCACCAATGAAGAATTCAAGATCTTTTTTTTTTTTTTTTGCATTTAAGAGAGGTTTTGAGGGAAGCACGGTGGAATAGTGGTTTGCACTGTTGCCTCTCAGCAAGAAGGTCATGGGTTTGATTCCCACCTGTGGCCTTTCTGTGTGGAGTTTGCATGTTCTGCCCGTGTTTGTGTGGGTTCCTACTGGGTGCTCCAGCTTCCTCCCACATCCAGAGACATTCAGGTTAGGTGGACTGGAAACTTCAAGTTGTCTGTAGATGCGCGTGCTGGTGTGAATGTGTTTGTTTGTCTATATGTGGCCCTGTGACAGACTGGCGTCCTGTCCAGGGTGTACCCTCCCTCACGCCCTGTGACTGCTGGGATAGGCTCCAGCTCCTATGAACCTTAATGGGACTAAGCGGTTGAAGATGAGTAAGTAAGCTGAGCTTTGACTTCATGCAGTTACAATTCCTGTTTTTTTTTTTGTTTTTTTTATCATTTCTGAGTCTCAGGTGTTCAGTTCTGTCACCAGCCTCACTGTACAATCATCCTCTTGCTGTGTAACTGGTGTCTACAGAGAGTATTAGACGTGGGTAAAAATAGGGATGTAAGGTGATTACAGCCGAGACATTTAGTTGATGGCATTGTTTGTGTTCTGATAGGCTTGTGTTACTCATACCTTTCTGCCATGATCACACTAATTTTGTTACATCACATCGTTCAGATGCTCAGTGCATCTATATTGTTCACAATGTCATAGTCATTCTTTATATATGTGCATGCGAGCACAGGCTCATTTTGTAGCAGGAGTCTAAACACATAAAAGAGACAAAATCAATCAATCAATTTTATTTATATAGCGCCAAATCACAACAAACAGTTGCCCCAAGGCGCTTTATATTGTATCACTAAACTGTGATACAGTAAACTGAATGTGAATTGATGGGACACATGCATCCATCAATGCTTAATAGTTATCATGATTGTGCATTGAACTGTACAGCTAAAATACAGCGCATCCAGAAAGTATTCACATTTTGTTATGCTACCCCCTTATTTCAAAATGGAGTAAATTCATTTTTCCCTCAAAATTCTACTCACAACACCCCATAATGACAGCATGAAAAAGTTTTGTGGATTTTTTTTCCAAATTTATTAAAAATAAAAAAACTAAGAAATCACACATACAACGTACATACGTATTCACACCCTTTGCTCAATACATTGTTGATGCACCATTTACAGCCTCAGGTCTTCTTGAATATGATGCCACAAGCTTGGCTCACCTGTGTTTGGGCAGTTTTATCCATTCCTCTTTGCAGCACTTCTAAAACTGCATCAGGTTGGACGGGGAGTGTCGGTGCACAGCCATTTTCAGATGTCTTCAGAGATGTTAAATCGGATTTAGTTCTGAGCTCTGGCTGGGCCACTCAAGGACATTCACAGAGTTGTCCTGAAGCCACTCCTTTGATATCTTGGCTGTGTGCTTAGGGTCAATCTCCTGTGGAGAGGTGACACGTTGGCCAGTTTCAGGTCAAGAGCGCTCTGGAGCAGGTTTTCATCCAGGATGTCTCTGTACATTGCTGCATTCATCTTTCCCTCAAGCCTGACTAGTCTCCAAGTTCCTGCCACTGAAAAACATCCCCACAGTATGATGCTGTCACCACCATGCTTCACTGTAGGGATATTGCCTGGTTTCCTCCAAACATGACGTCTGGCATTCACACCAAAGATTTCAATCTTTGTCTCATCAGACCAGACAGTTTTGTTTCTCACAGTCTGAGAGTCCTTCAACTGCCTTTTGGCAAACTCCAGGTGGGCTGCCATGTGCCTTTTACTAAGGAGTGGCTTCCGTCTGGCCACTTTTCCATACAGGCCTGATTGGTGGATTGCTGCAGAGATGGTTGTCCTTCTGGAAGGTTCTCCTCTCACCACAGAGAAATTCTGGAACTTGGACTTTGTGGCCATCAGGTTCTTGGTTACATCCCTGACTAAGGGCCCTGTCCCACTGGGGAGAGGATTAATTGCGAATGAGTTGAGTATACAAAATACGGGCGTTCGTTGTCGTCCGCAACAAAAATGGCCAAAAATGACAAATGTCCCAGTATGAATTACGGATATATTAATAATATATAGTGAATATATGATGAACAATCACGGTTATATAACGCATGTAGTGAGGAAACTGATCCGACACATTCCTTCACAGCTTGGACTCCGGCAAGAACGGTCGCATTCCTCCCCTCTCCTCTCCTCCTTTCTGCTCTCTATCTCTGCTCCGACCTTCAAAGTTTCAGCTTCAGATTTGGATTAACTATGGAATTGTTCAGCTGGTCTCTCAACGCCATTGACACCATTTGTTTTTGACAAGGAGATCAGGGTTTGTGGACCCTGCATGCCCAGATGGAACCTACTCAGCGGGCTTTGCTCTCGACAGCTGAGAATGGAGTGTGACATGTGGCTCCACTCTCTGTGGAAGACGTTGAGGATTCATTCGTATTCGCTTTATGGTGGGAGGTTTGGTGCTGAAATGGTTTGTGCGCTGCCCTGACCCACAGGAATATTAGCAAGACGGCTGCTTCCAGAATTTTGTCCCCTCATCAGTCCATCATAATTAATGAGTTGGGCAATGCTGTGTAATCTCAGACTGCGTGAACTCTTGAACTCAAATGCAAAATGGATTCAATCTCGTAACAAATCACTGCATTGCAAAGGAATTGTACTGCTGAGGAACGGAGAATATTCTTCATAAATTTGGACTCTTGACGGTCAGGGGTGCAGTAAATAGAATTCTGTATCTCTCCGCCAAACATCAACATGGCAGCCTTATCGGCTCCTGAAGGCCAAATTCCCTGCTCTTCCCCTAGAAGGATCTACAGCCTTGGTGAAGGAATTCGCCCCCCCTTCTCACCCCCCCCAGCCTGCTGTTGCTTAGCAACATCAGACTTTACACACACACACGGACAGAAACTGTCAGGCTTTACACACACAAGGACAGAAATTGACAGAAATTTAACTCATCTGCACACGACGCATGTCTCCATCCCTATTACCCCCCATGTGTCTCCACTCCCCCCACCCTGGCTTCCTCCTTGCCACCTCGAAGGCAGCACTTTTTTTTTTTTTTTTACTGCTGCAGCCTTCAACCCCCAGGCTGGGCGGCGCGGGCCCCTCCTGCTGCGGCCTTCACCCACTTTGCCTCAATTCGGAAGACGGACTACTTCAAGTTCAGTGCACATAAACAATGTCAAATGTATATGTGTTGTCTTTAATTTTGATGTGTGCCATTATTACGGTAAACGAGTAATAATTGTGGACTAATTGCTGTATCTTGTCTGAGGTAATTGGAGCGTAAACGTAATTGCCCTTTTATGGGATCAATAAAGTTGTCTGAAGATTATCATGGCAGTATTACAGGCGTATTACGAATGCATAGCGCACGTGTTGCGCGTGCACGGCATCTCAATATGGGCCAATTTTGTGCGCAATCCATACGCAAATCCTTCTAAACACCAGTGGGACAGGGCCCTAAGGCCCTTCTCCCCCGATTGGTCAGTTTAGACGGATGGCCAGCTCTAGGAAAAGTCCTGGTGGTTCCAAACTTCTTCCATTTACACATGATGGCCACTCTGCCCATTGGGACCTTCAAAGCAGCAGAAATGTTTCTGTACCCTTCCCCAGATTTATTAACCTCAAGACAATCAATGTCAAATGTGTATGTGCTGTCTTTAATTCTGATGTGTGCCATTATTACGGTAAACAAGTAATAATTGTGGACTAATTGCTGTCTGAGGTAACTGGAGTGTAAACATAATTTCTCCACTGTGAAATCATTAAAGTACTTGTATATCTCATCTTAATCCTGTCTTGGAGGTCTACAGCCAATTCCGTTGACTTCATTCTTGGTTTGTGCTCTGACATGCACTGTCAATGTGGGACCTTATATGTAGACAGGCGTGTGCCTTTCCAAATCATGTCCAATCAACTAAATTTACCCCAGGTGGAATCCAATTAAGCTGCAGAAATATCTCAAGGATTATCAGTGGAAACAGGATGCACCTAAGCCCAATTTTGAGCTTCATGGCAAAGGCTGTGAATACCTATGTACATGTGATTTCTTTGTTGTTTTTTTTATTTTAATAAATTTGCAAAAATCTCAACAAAAAAGCTGTCATTATGGGGTATTGTATGCAGAATTTTGAGGGAAACAATTAATTTCATCTATTTTGGAATAAGGCTGAAAAATAGTGTGTAGTGCTGCAGATACTTTCTGGGTGCACTGTATACCACAGCCTTAAAAGACACAATATTTCTGCCACTTCCAATGCAGTCCTTTCATCACTCCTTAAGTAGATAAGGATCCTTCAAACATCCAAAGAGAGAGAACTAACGATCGTCTGGAGACAAGCAGACTTTTATGATTCAGAGAGAGATTTAAGAAAACCTATAATATAAATATAATTTCCTGAACACATCTCGTTTGTTTTATGGACAGATTTTTAACCCTAAGAGTATATATTGATCATAACACATCTTGCCTTTTTAAAACAAAAGAAGGTATTTGAATGAAAAACATCTCGAAGATCAACAAGAATTCCATTTGCTGTACAATAAACTCTTTCCTGGATTAATGACAATCTTTGATGACTTACTTAAAAATGTATTTCTGGTAGTCACTCATTGCTTATGAAAAAAAATGTAACTTCTGAAGTATTCGCAGTATTACGAAATTATTATAATTTGATTACCATTACTTTTGGAGTATTTTAAGTATTTCCAAATGAGTAATTCATCCAGCGTTGAAACATCTGGGGTAGCTTCAGAGAAGGGAGCAGTCAGTTTTCAATCTGCAGAACTCTGGTGTAGAGGCAGGTTTACATTGAAATTGAAAATACACTTAATTGAAACATGAATTATGAAAAAAAAACTCTCAAATATTGAAAAAAAAAAAAAACTTTTACATGCATGTGAGGTGGGGTTTTTTTTATATTTAACTGCAATAGAAATGGTATTTTGGCAATTATAGGTCACATGACATACAGAGAGTCACATGACTTTCTAAAATACATGGTGTGGCCCAAGGAAGACACCAAGATCTTCAAAGCCTATATAAAGTGAAATCTTGATCCAGAATTCAGATCGGGATCCAGATCACCTCCAAAATGCAGTGGAGTCTTCCATGGCCTAATATCTATCTGTGGTGCAAATTTGATTAGAATCTGTGAAGTAGTTTTGATGTAATCAAAGCAGAATAAAGCAGAAAAACATTTCCATTGTGATTGGTTCCGGAGCACAGCGGTGTTCTGCTGTATCTGTTAGCTGTTTGAACTGAGCTGTTTGAGTTCTTTAAATTAAGTCTTTTTCAAGACTTTTTTACTTTTTTTACTTTTTCACCGTGCTCCAACGCCTAAGGAAGACCTCTAACGGTCGAAGCATCGCGACGGAGCTCTTTTATCAGCTGGCCTTCATCAGCGTTGGCAGGCTAACTAGCTTGCTAACGCTTTCGTTTTTATTTTTGTTTTATTTTTTAGCACTGTTGTCGTGCTGCTCCACAGCTTGCCTAGTGGATTTTTATTTTATTTTAGCACTGTTGTCGTGCGTTACCTGTGCTGCTCCACAGCCTGTTCAGTGGATTTTTATTTTATTTTTTAGCACTGTTGTCGTGCGTTACCTGTGCTGCTCCACAGCCTGTTCAGTGGATTTTTATTTTATTTTTAGCACTGTCATGTGTTACCTGTGCTGCTCCACAGCCTGTTCAGTGGATTTTTATTTTATTTTTTAGCACTGTTGTCGTGTGTTACCTGTGCTGCTCCACAGCCTGTTCAGTGGATTTTTATTTTATTTTAGCGCTGTTGTCGTGCGTTGCCTGCGCTGCTCCACAGCCTGTTCAGTGGATTTTTGTTTTTTGGCACTGTTGTCGTGCGTTACCTGTGCTGCTCCACAGCCTGTCCAGTGGATTTTTATTTATTTTTTACCACTGTTGTCGTGCGTTACCTGTGCTGCTCCACAGCCTGTCCAGTGGATTTTGATTTTTTTTTTTTTTTTTTTTTTTTTTGGCGCTGTTGTCGTGCGTTACCTGTGCTGCTCCACAGCCTGTCCAGTGGATTTTTATTTGGCGCTGTTGTCGTGCGTTAACTGTGCTGCTCCACAGCCTGTCTAGTGGATTTTTATTTTGTTTTAGCACTGTTGTCGTGCGTTACCTGTGCTGCTCCACAGCCTGTCCAGTGGATTTTGATTTAGCACTGTTGTCGTGCGTTACCTGTGCTGCTCCACAGCCTGTCTAGTGGATTTTTATTTTGTTTTAGCACTGTTGTCGTGCGTTGCCTGTGCTGCTCCACAGCCTGTCCAGTGGATTTTTATTTTATTTTATTTTTTAGCACTGTTGTTGTGCGTTACCTGTGCTGCTCCACAGCCTGTCTAGTGGATTTTTATTTTATTTTAGCACTGTTGTCGTGCGTTACCTGTGCTGCTCCACAGCCTGTCTAGTGTCGGATTCCCTGTTTGGGAATCCGCTAGCTTAGCGTAGCTACTAGCTCTTAGCCGTTTTAGCATGGCGGCTTCTCCTGTCTCTCCCGTACTTTTCTGCTCTGGGTGTGAAATGTTTAGTTATTCCTCGGCCTCTTTTAGCAGTAACGGTACTTGTAATAAGTGCAGCTTATTCGTAGCTTTGGAGGCCAGGCTGGGCGAATTGGAGGCTCGGCTCCGCACCGTGGAAAATTCTACAGCTAGCCAGGCCCCTGTAGTCGGTGCGGACCAAGGTAGCTTAGCCGCCGTTAGTTCCCCCCTGGCAGACCCCGTGCAGTCGGGAAGGCAGGCTGACTGGGTGACTGTGAGGAGGAAGCGTAGCCCTAAACAGAAGCCCCGTGTACACCGTCAACCCGTTCACATCTCTAACCGTTTTTCCCCACTCGACGATACACTCGCCGAGGATCAAACTCTGGTTATTGGCGACTCTGTTTTGAGAAATGTGAAGTTAGCGACACCAGCAACCATTGTCAATTGTCTTCCGGGGGCCAGAGCAGGCGACATTGAAGGAAATTTGAAATTGCTAAGGCTAAGCGTAAATTTGGTAAGATTGTAATTCACGTCGGCAGTAATGACACTCGGTTACGCCAATCGGAGGTCACTAAAATTAACATTGAATCGGTGTGTAACTTTGCAAAAACAATGTCGGACTCTGTTGTTTTCTCTGGGCCCCTCCCCAATCAGACCGGGAGTGACATGTTTAGCCGCATGTTCTCCTTGAATTGCTGGCTGTCTGAGCGGTGTCCAAAAAATGAGGTGGGCTTCATTGATAATTGGCAAAGCTTCTGGGGAAAACCTGGTCTTGTTAGGAGAGACGGCATCCATCCCACTTTAGAGGGAGCAGCTCTCATTTCTAGAAATCTGGCCAATTTTTTGGGATCCTCCAAACTGTGACTGTCTAGCGTTGGGACCAGGAGGCAGAGCTGTGGTCTTATACACCTCTCTGCAGCTTCTCTCCCCCTGCCATCCCCCTATTACCCCATCCCCGTAGAGACGGTGCCTGCTCCCAGACCACCAATAACTAGCAAAAATCTATTAAGCATAAAAATTCAAAAAGAAAAAATAATATAGCACCTTCAATTGCACCACAGACTAAAACAGTTAAATGTGGTCTATTAAACATTAGGTCTCTTTCTTCTAAGTCCCTGTTGGTAAATGATATAATAATTGATCAACGTATTGATTTATTCTGCCTAACAGAAACTTGGTTACAGCAGGATGAATGTTAGTTTAAATGAGTCAACACCCCCGAGTCACACTAACTGTCAGAATGCTCGTAGCACGGGCCGGGGCGGAGGATTAGCAGCAATCTTCCATTCCAGCTTATTAATTAATCAAAAACCTAGACAGAGCTTTAATTCATTTGAAAGCTTGTCTCTTAGTCTTGTCCATCCAAATTGGAAGTCCCAAAAACCAGTTTTATGTTATTATCTATCGTCCACCTGGTCGTTACTGTGAGTTTCTCTGTGAATTTTCAGACCTTTTGTCTGACTTAGTGCTTAGCTCAGATAAGATAATTATAGTGGGCGATTTTAACATCCACACAGATGCTGAGAATGACAGCCTCAACACTGCATTTAATCTATTATTAGACTCTATCGGCTTTGCTCAAAAAGTAAATGAGTCCACCCACCACTTTAATCATATTTTAGATCTTGTTCTGACTTATGGTATGGAAATAGAAGACTTAACAGTATTCCCTGAAAACTCCCTTTTGTCTGATCATTTTTTAATATTTACATTTACCCTGATGGACTACCCTGCAGTGGGGAATAAGTTTCATTACACTAGAAGTCTTTCAGAAAGCGCTGTAACTAGGTTTAAGGATATGATTCCTTCTTTATGTTCTCTAATGTCATATACCAACACAGAGCAGAGTAGCTACCTAACTCTGTAAGGGAGTTAGAGTATCTTGTCAATAGTTTTACATCCTCATTGAAGACAACTTTGGATACTGTAGCTCCTCTGAAAAAGAGAGCTTTAAATCAGAAGTGTCTGACTCCATGGTATAACTCACAAACTCGTAGCTTAAAGCAGATAACCCGTAAGTTGGAGAGGAAATGGCGTCTCACTAATTTAGAAGATCTTCACTTAGCCTGGAAAAAGAGTTTGTTGCTCTATAAGAAAGCCCTTCGTGAAGCTAGGACATCTTTCTACTCATCACTAATTGAAGAAAATAAGAACAACCCCAGGTTTCTTTTCAGCACTGTAGCCAGGCTGACAAAGAGTCAGAGCTCTATTGAGCTGAGTATTCCATTAACTTTAACTAGTAATGACTTCATGACTTTCTTTGCTAACAAATTTTGACTATTAGAGAAAAAATTACTCATAACCATCCAAAGATGTATCGTTATCTTTGGCTGCTTTCAGTGATGCCGGTATTTGGTTAGACTCTTTCTCTCCGATTGTTCTGCCTGAGTTATTTTCATTAGTTACTTCATCCAAACCATCAACATGCTTATTAGACCCCATTCCTGCCAGGCTGCTCAAGGAGTCCTACCATTATTTAATGCTTCAATCTTAAATATGATCAATCTATCTTTGTTAGTTGGTTATGTACCACAGGCCTTTAAGGTGGCAGTAATTAAACCATTACTTAAAAAGCCATCACTTGACCCAGCTATCTTAGCTAATTATAGGCCAATCTCCAACCTTCCTTTTCTCTCAAAGATTCTTGAGAGGGTAGTTGTAAAACAGCTAACTGATCACCTGCAGAGGAATGGTCTATTTGAAGAGTTTCAGTCAGGTTTTAGAATTCATCATAGTACAGAAACGGCATTAGTGAAGGTTACAAATGATCTTTTTATGGCTTCGGACAGTGGACTTATCTCTGTGCTTGTTCTGTTGGACCTCAGTGCTGCTTTTGATACTGTTGACCATAAAATTTTATTACAGAGATTAGAGCATGTCATAGGTATTAAAGGCATTGCGCTGCGGTTGTTTGAATCATATTTGTCTAATAGATTACAGTTTGTTCATGTAAATGGGGAATCTTCTTCACAGACTAAAGTTAATTATGGAGTTCCACAAGGTTCTGTGCTAGGACCAATTTTATTCACTTTATACATGCTTCCCTTGGGCAGTATTATTAGACGGTATTGCTTAAATTTTCATTGTTACGCAGATGATACCCAGCTTTATCTATCCATGAAGCCAGAGGATACGCACCAATTAGCTAAACTGCAGGATTGTCTTACAGACATAGACATGGATGACCTCTAATTTCCTGCTTTTAAACTCAGATAAAACTGAAGTTATTGTACTTGGCCCCACAAATCTTAGAAGCATGGTGTCTAACCAGATCGTTACTCTGGATGGCATTTCCCTGATCTCTAGTAATACTGTGAGAAATCTTGGAGTTATTTTTGATCAGGATATGTCATTCAAAGCGCATATTAAACAAATATGTAGGACTGCCTTTTTGCATTTACGCAATATCTCTAAAATCAGAAAGGTCTTGTCTGAGTGATGCTGAAAAACTAATTCATGCATTTATTTCCTCTAGGCTGGACTATTGTAATTCATTATTATCAGGTTGTCCTAAAAGCCTTCAGTTGGTTCAGAATGCTGCAGCTAGAGTACTGACGGGGACTAGCAGGAGAGAGTATATCTCACCCGTGTTGGCCTCCCTTCATTGGCTTCCTGTTAATGCTAGAATAGAATTTAAAATTCTTCTTCTTACTTATAAGGTTTTGAATAATCAGGTCCCATCTTATCTTAGGGACCTCGTAGTACCATATTACCCCATTAGAGCGCTTCGCTCTCAGACTGCGGGCTTACTTGTAGTTCCTAGGGTTTGTAAGAGTAGAATGGGAGGCAGAGCCTTCAGCTTTCAGGCTCCTCTCCTGTGGAACCAGCTCCCAATTCAGATCAGGGAGACAGATACCCTCTCTACTTTTAAGATTAGGCTTAAAACTTTCCTTTTCGCTAAGGCTTATAGTTAGGGCTGGATCGGGTGACCCTGGACCATCCCTTGGTTATGTTGCTTTAGACGTAGACTGTGTTTCATAATTATTGTATGGCCTTGCCTTGCAATGTGGAGCGCCTTGGGGCAACTGTTTGTTGTGATTTGGCGCTATACAAGAAAAAAGTTGATTGATTGATAATCTTTCAAAGCCTTTATAAAGTGAATTCTTGATCCAGATCACCTCAAAAATATAATGGGTTCTTCCATGGCCTAATATCTATCTGTGGTGCAAATTTGATTAGAATCCGTGAAGTAGTTTTGATGTAATCCTTCAAAGCCTTTATAAAGTGAATTCTTGATCCAGAATCCAGATCCATATCACCTCCTTTTTTTTTTTTTTTTCTAGCTTGCACTCGGCTGAGACGGACGTATTTTCTCTTCTCTCCCTCCCTCCTTATCTTTCCTGCTTCTGTGGCATGTTGTCTGTGAGGCTCCAGTTTTTGCTCTTCTGAAAAGTGACAAAAATGGATTTGTTAAACTGGTCTCTGAACGCAATTGACACTATTTTTTCTACAAGACATTCGGGGGCGGAGGACCCGACCTGTCCTGCCGGGATGAAATGTGATGGGCTACGTGATGGACTCGTGGAGGAGATGGCAGGTCATGTGCCTTTACACGCTGTCTGTGGAGGACGTCGAAGGTGTGTATCTATTTGGCTTGGGAGTGACCGGCTTTCTGCTGTGTGGCGCGGGCATAGTGCTGGTTTACTGGAAAATTAAAAAAGTGGAGGCTGTTTTGATTGGGCCGTCCAGATTGCCCCACTTGATTGATTCGATTGGAAAGACAGTGACTGCTCAGTCGGCGGGTGTTAACCGCACATTGGAAACCATCTCTGGGTGGATTGCAGCGCTGGAAAACTGCCTTGACCGTCAGTAAATGACCACATCTCCTTTCTACATTCAGATGCATTGAGAGCCACTTTGTTCTCAGAACTGTGGAATCTTTCAGGCGTCTGCTAATCAGACATCATTTGGCTTCCCCAAGACAGCTGCACTTCAAGGCAGCTGCGATAAAAAACCTCCAAGAAGATTAAACACTCAAGCCTCGCTTCCCTGGTTTCCCCCTCCCTCAGCTTCTCCAGCTCTGACGTTGACTGTGAACAGTGGACTGCTCAGAGAACCCCCCTCCCTTCCAGGATTCAGTCATGGCCGTTGTTTAGCACCAAAAAGGGCTGCTACCGGAGTGTTCTGATAAACTGGACTTTCAAATCTCGGCTGTCGTCCTGTGTTCTTGTTTGTCTGTGTGTTTACTGTTCTCTGTGCTGATAAGTTTTTTCCTCATTGTTGTGGCTTCTCGAAGGCAGCGACCTTGAAGGGTTTTTTTCTCTTCCTTACCTTGTGTGTGCTTTTTTATGTGTTTATGTACCAGGCCGGCTTATGTCTGTTACGTGTGTGTTGTTTGTCTTTGGGTCGGTCATGGTTTGCTCAGCCCTGCTGTGACCTAAAGCAGGGATGTACATCTAGAGCTGGTCCCCGGGCGCCTTATGGCGACTTCTGCTCCTAACTGGCAATTAGGATGGGTTAAATGCAGTAGACAAAATTCATTGTGCAGGGAACATGTTCCTTTGTGCATATGACAATAAAATTATTTTGAATCCTTGAATCCTTTTGAAAATATACTGGGTTCTTCCATGGCCTAATATGTATCTGTGGTGAACATTTTGTCAAAATGTGTGCAGTAGTTTTGACGTAATCCTGCTAACAGACAGTCAGATCAATAAATAAATAAATGCTGATGATTTTATTACGTCCTTGGGGAAATGTAAAAACTGAGAAAAATAAACATTGGCAGATGAGCATCGACCTTCAAAAACATTCCTTTGAATATTGAAACTCCTTCTTCTCTTGTAGCACACTTGCTTGCAGTGGGTGACAGTGATAATTATCCATATCCTTTATGTGGAGTGGCTTTTTGTTTTAAACGCAAATCATCTGTAGCACGCTCCACCTCCCACTTTCCTGTTGTCCACTGCGCACACATGGCGCCTTTGAAGGCTCATCATCAGTATTCAGCACTGCATCAGGCAGCAGTAAGAAGCTGGAGAGCTGGTGCCTTTAAAGACTCACAGTCCAGTACAGACAGTTGTCTTTCTCATTTGCACCCTTTCCTGTGTGTGCACATGGACTTCAGGAAACACTGGAGTGGAACCAACGCCTCCATCCCGTCACAGCTACTGCTGCACGTCTGTAGTTCTTCCCTCCATCATCCGATCACAGTGTTTGTCTCCTCTTCCTCTGCCATTTTCTGTCTCTTCAGCTCTTTGTCACCAGGAGGCATGATACATAACTGCTGCAAAAGCAAAAAAGCACTGGGCCTCTTTACACATAGTGTGAATGTAGTCAAATTACACATGAAGTGCGCATGAAGCGCGCATGAAGCAGGAATCGTATGCAATACATGTAAAATCGTAGCTGCCTCGAACGCCTTGTACACCTGTTGCTACAAATATTTGCGCAAATACAGAAAGACAGCGCATACTCTGAAAGACAGAGTGTGCACTGTGAGAGCACATCGAACCCTCTCACGGCAGGTGTCAGCCAGATTCCAGCGGACACGTACGAACATCTGACGCCGCTTGTTTGGCACTTAGAAAATGTGTGGCCATTCACACTATTAGCACAAAAACAGTCATCAGACAATCACTGTCAAGCTGGATGTGAAATTTGTCTAAGTGCCCCCACGACTGCGGAGTTGCAAAAAGCCACACACATGTGGTGCACGTGTCTCGCACGTGTGTTGCCCCCCACACTTGCATAAAACGCTTATATGTATGTATAGATCTGATCACATGGGGGCCGGACAGCGAGGTCTCAATTGTTTTGGCATTTTTTTATCAGTGTAACTAGTTGTAATGGATTCAGTGTGTAGTTCATGTTGAAACAATTCCGACCACAGACTCTAATTATAGAAAATAAATAAATAAAATTCAGCTTGGCATGATACCTAAACTTTTTATTACATATCAAACAATGTCTGTCTAAAATTTGGTGCCTTTACCATAAAACACAATCATTTCACATATTTGTCCCACTCTATTCCACCCTCAGGCAGCGGTGGCATCCTGCGTGCTTGTTTCCAGTGTGGAAGGTTCCTGGTTTAAACCCCACCCCTACCTGTAATGTGGAGTTGTATCAGGAAGGTCGTTTGGTATAAAACTTGTGTCAAATTGGCTTGCAGTTCCACCTACACTGACAAAAGAACCAACTTAAAGCATTACAGTGAAGTGAATGAAGTTGTTTGGACTTAAGATAGCATTTTTTATTTGCAGAGTCTTGTTTTGATGTGAGCGACATTCAGTGTGACGTTTTGGTGCTACGGGTTAGTCAGGGGCACAGGTTGATGTGAGTGATCATCAAGCTTGGGGTCACGAACCCATGCATTTGTGCGCACTGGCTGATGTGCCCCCCCTGCAGACAAGGGGGGCGTGTTCGTGTGATTTAATCCTGAGGTACTGATGGTGGAAACACAATAACATTATACATCTGTAGATTTGTGATGTCACTTCAATTTAATTTCAATGTCTTAAGGCGCTTCACACAAGTAAGGTCTAACCTTACCAACCCCCAGAGCAGCAGTGGTAAGGAAAAACTCCCTCTGAGGAAGAAACCTCAAGCAGACCAGACTCAAAGGGGTGACCCCCTGCTTGGGCCATGCTACAGACATAAATTACAGAACAATTCACAAAACGAATATACAGGAAATGCTGTTGGCTATGGTGTTGTGTGATTTGCTGTTGTGTTTTGCACTTCAGGGCCACCGTACTGAGGTTTTCCAGCACAAATACAACTCCCATCTCTGGATGGAGCTGCACCTTAAACAGAGAGGGGAAAAAAAAGAATCAGGCATCAGAAAGACAAGAAATACTGTATAATTTTCCAGCATTAAACAAGAAAAACAGAAGAAATACTAAGGTGATCGTCAGCCACTAGCCCTAAGCTTCAGTAAAAGACCCAGAATTTAGGTAAAGTTGAGGCCGCAGCGTGCTCCGTTTCCTAATAAAATGAATTAAGAGTAAAAAGGGTAAAACAAAACTATACCAGTATGCTAGCCATACGAAAGGGAAAATAAGTGCGTCTTGTCTGGACTTGAAAGTCTCCACAGAATCTGACTGTTTTATTGATAAAGGGAGATCATTCCACAGAACGGGCACGATAAGAGAAAGCTCTGACCTGCAGACTTCTTATTCACCCTAGGGACACAAAGTAGTCCTGCACCCTGAGAATGCAAAACCCGGGCCGGTACGTAAGGTATAATTAGGTCAACTAGGTAGGGAGCAGTGTTGCCACAGTTACTTTGAAAAAGTAATCCAATTACTGATTACTGATTACTCCTTGAAAAAGTAACTTAGTTACTTTACTGATTACTCAATTGTAAAAGTAACTAAGTTAGATTACTAGTTACTTTTTTAGTTACTTTTCCCAGCTGCCGACAACAACCCTCTGCCACCTCAACATGACAATGATACCTGTTTTGCCAAAACTTACTTTATAGTCACCCTTTCTTGACTTCAATGAAAATAAATACTTGTTTTATAAAAAGTAAAATAAAGACCTCTTTCTTGACCTCATATTTAACTGTTGACAGCACTGTAACAGTAAAACTTGCAATTTCGAACCTACATTGTTTATAAATGTAACTATTAAATTCATTCTAGCATTTTTCTAACATTTAAATTCTCTCTAAATATTTTACTTGTAGAAATTAATATTTTAAGTAGTATTAGTAGTTGTAGTAAAAAAAGGCTTCAAAACTGGACCTTTAATCTAGGGGTGTTGTGAGGGGGGCACTTCCCTCCCCCATGCCCCCATTCCATCTGGATTCACCCCTACTTTGGCGTTTGAGCACAAAGAATGGATAACATTTATTTATGCAGAAAACGTGACCAGATTTACAGGTAAGAAAGTTTTATTGTGTTTTCACATCATGTGGTCCTCAGAAAGAGAGTTTAAGTGGATTTGAGTGGAAAATAGTGTTAGTTGTTGACGCGTCGCGGAGGATCAGCTGTTTTAACGTGCAGATACGGAGCGGCTCAGCTCTAAATAAAGGAGGAAAAAAAGTATAAAAATGTCTTTGTAAAGCTCAGTGCAGGTGTGCTGATCACCGTGCTTTAAGAGGAGACGAGTCGAGCAGCTGCAAAAAACCGTGGATGAAAAGCTCACAGCTCATTAAAAGTGGGCAGTTCAGTCGAACCCCGACCTCCTACCCACAGACCAAGTTTAATGCTGCTATCGACCCACAATGAAAAATAATAGTAACGCACAGTGACATGGAGAAGTAACTTTAATCTGATTACTGATTTGGAAAGATTAACGCGTTAGATTACTCGTTACTAAAAAAAGTGGTCAGATTAGAGTAACGCGTTACCGGCATCACTGGTAGGGAGGTGCCAGTCCATGAACAATTTTATAGACTAGGAGCAGCACCTTAAAATCTGATCTCATTGTTACCATCCATCTCTTGTTGTTGTTGTTTGTCTTATTTGTTAAAGACTGTGGTGTTTAGTTCTTGGGATTTCATGTACTGTTCCTTTAGTTCTGAAGTAGTTTTAGTACATTCTTCTTGTCTTTGTCCATTCACAGATTTTCAACACTTCTGTTCCTTTAAGTTCATGTTCATTGTGTTTGAGTTTCTCTGTGTGGTCTTCTGCTTTGACCTTTTCTTGGTTTCAGTGCAGAAGGTTCCGGGTTCAAATCCCACCCCTGCCACATTTCTCCATGTAATGTGGAGTTGCGTCAGGAAGGGCATCCGGCGTAAAACCTATGTCAATTCAACATGCAGATCCATCTTGGATTTGCTGTGGCGACCCCGAGTGCAAAACAAGGGAGCAGCTGAAGGTACTTACTAATAAAACCCTTAAATAGCTAACAAAAAAAACAATCCAACATTAATAAATATACCTAAAAAGTTAAAATAGTTGAAAACAAATATTACACATGTTCCCCCTTGTTCTAATTAGAGTAATGCAGTTAAAATCAGGGGTGGGCAATAGTGTGTCAGGAAGGGCTGCGATGTAGCAGGTTATCCTAATTAGGTGATTTCACAGACGATCAAGACTTTAACCCTCTGCGGCCGACGGCGTTGTATACGACGGTTAAGACCAAGCTTTACTAAATTATAAATAACTTTTGAAAGATATGAGATACAAACTTACTTTTTGTTGCTGAAAAGTTAACTCCGCGGACTTTTGAGCCAGCCATTGGCCATCTTTGTACTCCTCATAGAAGCTGTGTGATGACGTGTGCAATGTGAGTGTCCAATCGGAATTGGTTCACCGTCACATGGTTTTCCAAAATCCAATCATAGGGCAGATTTACCTCACGTGAAAAGCCAAAGATCATTTTCAGGAGTGATGTGTTACTAGTTGGTCCATTTGAATACCCCCCTGGGTGCTCCAATGAGTAAATACTATTAGTACATACTCAGTGTGCCCTGCGCCATTACGCACAGCGATCAGTGAAAGCAGGAGTACATGGAGAGCCTCTGATGACAATCTCACGTGCTCAAACAGAGTAACTATCAGGATTGCTCCACTAGTTTGCATGTGAATGTTACTGGATAACTCTGTTGCTTTCTCTGCGTAAAGCACTGTTTACCATATCAATGGACAACAAAACGCAGAGACCATTTTGTATATATTGTTCAAAATGTGCATTTGTGTTTATTGTTTGAACCTTTTTGTTGCACAGCCTTTCACACAAGACCTCAAATTACCTTTATAAAGTGTCAAAACAGTTGTTTGTTATAGTTTGCTGTGTGTTTTGAATAAATGTGTGTGGAAAATTATTTTTCGCTTTATTTTTTCCTTGCCTATTTTTGATTGTAAACCTTTATTACACTTAAAAAACACAACAAAAACATATATATTCTGAAAGTACAGGTTGTCCTGAAAAGAAAGAGACATAAAACTTGATTGTGGGATGAAGGGAGAGCTGTTAACAGCAATAATAAAACATTTATGCCAGGCGAGTGAACTGTCCAAAAAATGCCCTCGGACCCCAGAGGGTTACGTAAAATCACCTGTTGAAACAATCTGTTGCATAGAAAACCTGCACCATTTTCATCCTTGTTGCTTGTCACTGGTCTAAAGCTCATTGCGTAACTGCATTTCAAACTGATTGCATTTAGTCACCTAATGATTAATGAACATTTTGACCATAACGTGAAATAAACCAATCGGACACGCCATTGCTTTCATGAGACAGGTGCACCAGGAACTAGTGCATTGCTATTTAAAGGGTGCACTTCCCCCCCCCCTTTTTTGCCAGCTTGCACTCGGCCGAGATGGACGCATTTTTCTCTTCTCCCTCCCTCCTTATCTTTCCTGCTTCTGTGGCGTGTTGTCTGTGAGGCTGCAGCTTTGTTCTTCTGGAAAACGACAAAAATGGATCTGTTAAAGTGGTCTCTGAACGCAATTGACACTTTTTTCCACAAGACATTCGGGGGCGGAGGACCCAACCTGTCCTGCCGGGACGCATGTGATGGACTCATGGAGGAGATGGCAGGTCATGTGCCTTTACACGCTTTCTGTGGAGGACGTCGAAGATGTGTATATATTTGGCTTGGTGGTGACTGGCTTTCTGCTGTGTGGAGCGGGCATGGCTCTGGTTTACCGGAAAATTATGAAGGTGGAAGCAGCGATAATTGGGCCGTCCAGGCTGCCCCACATGATTGATTCCATTGGGAAGGCAGTGGTTGCGCAGTCGGCAGGTGTTAACCGCATGCTGGAAAACATCTCGGGCAGGATTGCAGCTCTGGAAATCCGCTTTGACCGTCAGTAAAGACCACATCCTACATTCAGATGTATTGAGAGCCACTCTGTTCTCAGAACTGTGGAATCTTTCAGGCGTCTGCTAATGTGGATATTCATTTGGCTTCCCCAGACACAGCTGCACTTCAAGGCCGCTGCAATAAAAACCTCAAGAAGATCAACACTTAAGCCTCGCTCCCTGGTCAACCCTCTCCCCTCAGCTTCTCCAGCTCTGACGTTGACTGTGGACAGTGGACTGCTCAAGGCTGAGCCCCTCCCCCTTCCAGGATTGTCAGACAAGGCCGTTGATGGCACCTAATAGGCTGCCTCCGGAGTGTTCTGATAAACTGGACTTTCAAATCTCGGTTGTCGTCCTGCGTCTTTGTTTGTCTGTGTGATTATTGTTTTTCTGTGCTGATGGGGTTTTTTTTCCTCATTGCTGCTGTGTAACGCAGCGGCTATGAGGGTTTTTTGTCTTCCTTATGTGGCACCCTGGACATGTTATTAGTTCAAATTGTTTAAATTATGTCCAGAATGATTTCTTTATTAGTGCTTGCAATTAACTTGGTCCCCCCACCCTTATTTTTCTCATTAATATAGTTTAAAATGCTTTGTGTCACTTGTAGACTCACCTGTTTTACCTGAAGTAATCGCAGGGCAATACCCATTTGCGTCAGAGGGTGGCAGTATTGGCTTTGTAATGAAGCTGACTGGCGCTGTAATCCTGTTGTAGCAGGAAGCAAGCGCAGTCATTAAGTAGAAGACGGTCAAGATAGCAGCACAGAAAGCCGATACTCACTGAAGGCTGCTTCTGTTTTCTGTTTTACAGTTTTACATTGTGAACCATACAATAAAGTCACTGGCACCCCAGGTGGGACGTTGTCGTCATTGTACGAGTGTAACACTTACCTCGTGTGTGCTTTTTATGTGTTTATGTACTGGGCCGGCTTATTCACGCATGCGCACGAAGGTTCAAGGTTGGCTCATGCAAGCGCACCTGATTCAAATTCATCAGGTTTTTGCAAAAAATAAAAAGGTTGGATACTTTTCTAACAGACCTCGTATACTTCTGTTGGAGTAGCTTGTCTTCCGTGCCTTCCGCCTGCATTCAGTAACTTAAGTGGTTGCATTCATTTCATTTTACACTTACAGCCATTAACACGTACAAAATACTCATTTACATACTGCTGTCTACGCCACATTACCGCCCACTAGCAACTGGGCATTTACTCATAGGAAATCACCAGCAAAACTGGCTCCACCCCAACATGCAAAAATGTAGATTGTCTACACAATTTTCATAGACGTGCATAGGATTCTGGGAACACTAAATAATTATCATTATTCTATTATCTTATTAGCTTATCTTATCTTTTTATTTGGAAAGTTTCATGCTGGTTTTTGTGTTAAGATTTTTATAGCTTGTTAAAGCTTCTTAAAACTTATGTCCATAAGTGAGTGTGATATCAAAATTAATGAAATGATTGTCATGGGAGCATGTTTTTATTTTTGTTTGTTTTATTTATTTGTTGATTCTTATTTTTGGAGGGCCTATGGTTGATTATATTGGTATTGGGTATTTGTGAAGGTCTGAGTTGTAGCACATTTATGTATTTTAAATTTTTGATTACACTTTCTTTATGTTTGCACTTTGTAAGTGAAGTGCAAGTGTTTTGTTTTTTGATGGAAAAAATTAAATAAATGTTAAAGGGAAAAAAAAATAAGAAACATGCAGTACCACAAGTGAACTATCTTTACCACCTTGTGGCAAAGATAGGTGTGATATAACTGGATGCCATTTCCACTGCCATCCAGTAGATGGAAGTGTTCTATGCATTTTGACCCATCTACTGGATGGCAGTGGGAATGGAACCCGGTTATATCACACTGTTGCCGACCTGAATCACAACTTAACAGACTTTTCACTTTTGTAAATGCCATGTTTTTTTACAAATGAAAAAAATGACATATTTTACAAAAGCACATTTATGTGTAAACACCAACACACATGTTACAGTAACTTGTGTTAGTTTTTACATAGAATGAATGAATCAACCAATCAGTGTGAGTGGAGGGTCAGTTTACCCATAATCCCTTTGGGCATCTGTGTGTGTTAATGTTCAAAGCGTCAGAATTAGTGCATTATTTTAAAATTAAAAGATATGTTATATTTTCACTTTGTACAAATGACGGAGTTGACATTAATGTAGTTATTCTATCCGGATTAATTTGATTTATAAATCAAAACCATAAGTCAAATCTGCTTTCCTTTTCAAGACGTCTGCCTCACGGCTGGATCACGCTATACTTTGAAGAATAATGACTTTTGTTTTTTTTGTTTTGTTTTGTTTTTGTGGCAGCCTGATAGCCAGGATCCTTCCACTGGGGTAGAGTTGAGCTCAGCTTTTCTCAGTTGCTTGGCTGTAGCAAAATACATAGTAAACAGGAACCAACATGTATGATTTTAGGGTTTGCAAATGTATTTCACCCTTACTAACTATGCCAAAAACATTAGCAGACAAAATTTAGCGGAAGCTAATTGGTCCACTGATGGTTTTTGAAGTTAGCTGAAAAGCTAATCCGCTAACAAAAATGTTAGCTTCACTAATTAGCGGAACTGCCACCACTGACTTTTAATATGAATCCTATGCAGTGTTGTAGAAATGAGGCCCCTCGTCTTGGAGAAGTAGTTTTCCATACAAATGTTGTTGCCGATGTGTGACAGTTTTTAATAATTTTTTTTAATTACAGTGGTCATTTTATTAAGAAGTCATGGTGGTAATGTCATCTTTCTTGTGATTAGGATATGTATCTTTGATCTTACTTTGCTTTGCCAATTGATCTTTTTTTCCATCCATTTTAAACTGTTGTATTTGCCGGCACAGCTAGCAGTGGGCCGATGGAGGACGGAGGCAGTGATGGGGGTGTTTTTAAAGGTTGGGCGCGTCACTTCATATTCCACTCCAGCGATCAAGTGCAGAGAGCACAACACAAACTGTGCAGCTGAGAAAGGAAAGACTCTCCCTCACTGCCTTTGCTCAGCCTGTTTTTATCTCACTCTGGTTGTTGTATTTT
The DNA here is from genome assembly GCF_902500255.1 of Thalassophryne amazonica. Classification (NCBI taxonomy): domain Eukaryota; kingdom Metazoa; phylum Chordata; class Actinopteri; order Batrachoidiformes; family Batrachoididae; genus Thalassophryne; species Thalassophryne amazonica. The sequence continues at coordinate 96,804,239 of NC_047108.1, read as the reverse complement.
TCTTTCTTTCTTGAATGACTCTTGAGGCTCTCTCGCTCGCTTTTTGTTCTGTGCACTCTTGCCACCCACTGCAGTAGATCCGCACTTGACCGGATGAGTTTATTGTGTATACACTCAAGGACATCCTAAGAGTTAACAGTGGGATGGACAAACGCCACTGCGTCATCAAACCAGCTTCCTTGCTCTTGTCTATGCAACGGTCACATTGCCAGCTTAGAGTGTGTGTGTGTGTGTGTGTGTGTGTGTGTGTGAAGTCTGAACAAAGTAGCCTCGTCTCCTGGCAGCGTCTAGGAGGCCTGCTACACCGTGAGCTGAATCATATCTCTATCCTGATGTGTTCAGCTGCCATTCTGACCCCGTCTGTCTGTTCGACCAGCTCCAAATTATATCCTGACTGCATGTGGAACAGCTGAGAACTCAGTTCAGGATATGAGATGGGTTCATGTTTCAATGTATTTGGCCTTTTTAACAGTTTACACTAGGAAGGCACACCTTAGACTGCATACAGGCCGGCTGAGACCCAACACACTTCTGAATTATTTGTACCCAGCCCAAAAAACCTCCCAGCACACAAAATTACATTTATGGAAATTGTGAGTTATCGCTGAGGAATTTCCACATCAGATTAGATAATGAAAGCAAACTACCATCATACTAGAATGCACTTTCTGAATGACAGCATTTTTTAAAAATGTTCACACAAAATCATTTCCAGAGGTTTATGTGGACTTTCCAACATGTTTGCATTTTTAGAATGCAGTTGCTGTTAAACAGTCACAAAATAATTATTTATTTCTGCAGTTGAATAAATGGTTGTTGCATAAACACGCTCTCTCACTCACGGACCCCATTCACTCTGTACCTAACTCAACCATCTCCTTTGCTCTCTTTTGCTTTTGTTGTGTACCACTCTGTTTAGGTTTGTAAGCCTGAAGAAATGACAGTGCTGCACTGAAACTATTACACATTTATTTATAGTCAGTTGTATTTTGCTTGCTGATGATTCAATGGTGTTTTGTAGTGGGGATCATTTGGGTCAGACATTGGATGTGATGGAGAAGGAGCTACAGACGTTTAAACAATGGTTTGATTCAAACAAATTATTGCTCCACTTTAGTAAAACAAAGTGTATCATATTTGGAAATAAGTCCAGGAATTTCGGCAGAAATTTAACAGATACTATGGGTATGATAAACTGAGCTGGAAAACACATATTAATGTTGTTAGATCTAGAATGTCAAAAGCCATTGCAATTTTGCATAAAGCACAAGATTTCATTTCCCAAGGCTCATTAACTATTTTATATAATTCATGGCTTGTTTCATATATGACCTATTGTATTGAGGTATGGGGAAATACATATAAAACTAATACTAATCCAATATTTCTGTTGCAAAAGAAAGCTATACAATTTATCTGTAAAAAAAAAAAATCATATTGTGAGCCAACAAATCCATTATTTGCCTGTTTACATATTCTAAATTCCTGGGATTTGGTTGATTACATCACAATACAAATTATGTATCAAGTTAAAAATTAAACTGTTGCCACAACATGTCCAGGATCTGTTTAAACTGAGGGACTCCAGTTATAATTTGAGAGGAACATTATTTTTTGAGAAATTAAAGATCCGAACTACTGCAAAAAGTCAGTGTTTTCTGTTAAAGGTGTTAACATCCGGAATAACTGTCCTGACAATATTAAGTAGTAGGCTTTAAAAGGCATTACAAGAGTAATACTAGGACTGCAAGCAGTCATATACGGGTCCTCATTCCACACGACCGCCTACCGAGGCCAGCACATCCCCTTGTGACCAGATGTGGGCATGTGCATACAGGGGCAACCACTCATCACAGTTCAAATTTCAAGCAAATCACACAATGCATGAAAGAGCTATGACATGTTGATAGTTCATCCACTAGGGGGCACTCAGTGTACAAACAGAGGGGCAAGGTGTGGTAAGGGGCTGACCCTCATTACACATGTGAAGTTTCAAGTCAGTCAGGTAAAGCATGAAGGAGTTATGACCAGTTGATTGTTTATCCACTAGGGGGTGCTCAGAGCACAAACAGAGGGGCCATCTGTGTTCAGGGGCCAACTGTCATCACACGTGAAGTTTCATGTCAGTCAGGCAAAGCATGAAGAAGTTATCATGACTTGATGTTCCATGGCGAAGGGTCAAAATGACGGCACCATAGCGGCCACACCCTTCGACATAGAGAAAAGCTTTCGATAACTTTTGATCAGTGTCATCTCTGGATGCTGTGAAAGAAATTTGAAGTGCATTGGACAAAATCCCTAGGAGGAGTTCGTTCAAATACGTGTGGAAATCACGCCAATACGAAAAGTAAATTCAAAATGGCCGACTTCCTGTTTGGAGTAGACCCATGGTGCAAGAGACTTTTTTGTATGTCTGTGCAAGTCACATGTGTACCAATTTTCATCTCCCAACTCCAAAAAAAACCCTGTGGGGAGGGTAGACCTCTTCAAATTAGACCTTTTTCATCAAACTTATGCAAACTGATATTATTCCCATTCTCCAAGGTCTAAATTAACTAAATATACCAGTTACTTTGATCTTGGACCTTGGCTATGCCTGCCTCAAGAGCCATGTAGTTTTTTCAAAAACGCTGCAAAATTAGACTATAGAGTAACATTTTTGAGATAAAGTTATGTATCATATGATGTCATCCTTTCCAAGCATCAAAAATATGTATGTTTGTGCATTAAAATTAGTGAAAATTTACACAGGTGTTCATGTGTTTGACACCATATGCAAGACAATTTTATTAGCTTTCATTTGGTACCACTTTCAATGCTATAGCATTAACCTCTGGGAAGCTACAAAGAAAACAACGACATAATATCCTGAATTTTGCAGAGTTTTTGAAAAAACTGCATGGCTCTTGAGGCAGGCATAGCCAAGGTCCAAGATCAAAGTAACTGGTATATTTAGTTAAGTTAGACCTTGGAGAATGGGAATAATATCAGTTTGCATAAGTTTGATGAAAAAGGTCTAATTTGAAGAGGTCTAGGGGAGGGGTTTTTGAAAGTTCAAGGGGGCACTATTGAGACATTTTGCCCCGCCCATGAGCGACGCCCCTATGCATTGTAAGAGGTTGTCGTGCTTGACCTGTGTATCAATTTTCATGATGATATGACAAAATTAAAGCCATCAAAAGGAAGAACGTAATTTCATGGCGAATGGTCGATATTTGGCACGCTGCCACACGGACGCCTTTACTCGTAACTTCACAGTGATCATCGCCTACGTTCACCAACTTGTTCTGCATGTTTTAGAAGTGGAATGAAGATGATGGTGTTAAGTATGTGACATCAGTGCCTGTTTAAATATAATGATCCATGGCGAAGGGTCAAAATGGCGGCGCCATAGCGGCCACACCCTTCGACATAGAGAAAAGCTTTCGATAACTTTTGATCAGTATCATCTCTGGATGCTGTGAAAGAAATTTGAAGTGCATTGGACAAAATCCCTAGGAGGGTTAGGGTTAGGGTTACCCTATATCAGATATAGTGATATAGTGTCACCCCGTTATCCCAAAATGACTGCACCAGTTTCTCCTAGCCTTCATCCCACCTCTCTCACCTCCATCTAGTCACGTCTCTTCCGACCTAAATCTCACTCTTCTTCCTGTGAAGCTGCTGTGAAGAAAAAAAAAATTAAAATAAAAAAAATACATGCTGCGACGGTTTTGTGCACGCAGGAACAGAGCAGCTTTTCACAGCAGCTGCGCAATGTGGTTACACATCACTCAGCTGCTGAAAATAAAATAAATAAAAATGACATGCCACTCATGGGACTGGAACCCACACCTTCCAAAAGCTCTGCTTTCCAGTCAGAATCTTTACCACTGAGCTACAATTGCAGTCCTGTGAAAGTTGCAGGAACCTGCCTGATATAAGGAAGGATTTAAAATAAACCTACACACCACATAAAAACACCACATTTATCAAGCGGGCACTACAAATATGATCCGTCTGTTCCTCTGTAGATGACCCATGGTCACAGACTTACAGTCATGAAGGGGTCATTAAATAAAAAGAAAAAACACCATGAGATTTGAACCCACACACTCTGATTACCAGATGGAAACTTTACCAGTGCACTACAATCACTGTCTTGTAACAGGAGTGTGAAATGGTTAAAATCAACAAGCAGATTTTCCAAAAAAACGTATTTTCTAAAAAAAAAAAGGGCGCTGTGATAACTGACCAAACATTTAGTTTGGCGTATTTCTGCTGATACGTGACTGGAAGTGCTGTATTTCTCATATTGTTGGGTTGTCGTGGTCGTGTGGTGCGCCACTCATGGCCCGACACGCGTATCCTGTCAGGCGTGACATTCAGATCGCCTGCTGTGTCCAAACGGACTGAAGGCCCGTTTCTCCTCCCATCGCAAAAGCGATATGTTTTTAAGTATTTCCACACAAACATGTGCGTGTCTGTCAGAACACAGGACGTGTGCTGCAGCTGTGATGTCCAGAACCGAGATGTCCTAACAGCTGTGGGCAGCCAGCCACGCTTCCTGTCCTGTCAGTGCACAGACCAAGATGTCACTCTGTGATCAGATGAGAGGTGCTTTGCCTGCAGGGGGGCAAACCACATGCATACATGTGTTGTGGGGGGAGCCAACACTCTGGCACTCCAAATGCGTACACTCGGCAATTTCACAGTCATGGGGTAATTAGATAAATTTCACATCCAGCTCAACAGTGATTGTCTGCAGACTGTTTTCATGGCCACATATTTTCTAACTGCCAAACGAGCAGTGTTAGATGTTTGTGTGTGTCAGCTGGAATTTGGCCTACACCTGCCGCAAGAGGGTTCGATGGGCTCTCACAGTGCACACTCTGTCTTTCAGCCGCTGGTGTGCGCAGTTGTAGCACTGTTCACACCGTTGGAGGCAGCTACGAAATTACACATTTTGCACACCAATCCTGCTTCATGTGCACTTCCTACGCAAATTGACCACATTTGCACGGTGTGTGAAGGGGTCCTAACCAAACCCATGCATACACCTGCCAAATTTCATGCCATTTGGTAATCCCATTAATGAGAAAACCCATCATAAAGTCAATTGCATCACATACTCAAAGTCAAGAAACTTGCAAACAGTCAAACTTTTTTAGATTTCCAGTCCCATTATTAGTCATGAAGCAGAGAATGTTTTGACACCAATCTGGTCTTCTTGCATCAAAAATACAGAGGTGAGTTCATGCTGGCCTATTTTTCAATATTGCAAAAAACTATCAAGGCACACGTGGGTATGACCTACACCTCTGGAAAGAGCTCACTCCACTGATTGCAACAGTATCAAATTTTCTTCTATGTGATAAGTAATTAGTTTTTAATTCTCAGAGGTGTGCCACAAAACTCCATTTTATGAGCAAGATAATCAGGAATGTTTTCTCGACTCATCACATCAAAACCATGAGTTTACCATGATGCTTGCTTATTTCTTTAGTTGTCCACATTTTTACACTGCAGTCATGAAATTACTGCTCTGGGTGTTGCCACATTGGCAGCGATTACTCTGCCTATGTCACAACTAGTCCATATTTGGATACAGAGGCAGAGTGTAGGCGACACCGTGCACAACCTGGGTGGGATAAATGAAACTCAAGCAGCCTGAACACATAAAATACTGTATGAATAAAGTAAACTCACCAACCAAAAAGTTATATAAATCCAAAATTTATGAAATGTTTTTGACTAGAACACAAACACAACGGATTATCTTTGTTTTTCTCTCACGTTAATGTTTCCTGCTGTTCTGCGACACATGCAGGTAAGATTGATAGAACCATTTACTTATATTTGTAATCTGTCTCTGTCAACTGGGGTTTTTCCAGATGAAATGAAAATTGCTAAGGTAGTCCCATTATATAAAAATGGAGACAAACATAATTTTTCTAATTACAGGCCAGTATCATTGCTTCCACAGTTTTCTAAAATTATGGAAAAAGTTTTTGTAACAAGATTGGATAAATTTATTGAGAAACATCATATTTTAAATAATGCTCAGTATGGATTCAGAACAAAACATTCGACAGCTATGGTAATTATGGAACTAATAGAGAAAATATCAACAACAATAGATAAGGATTATTTTGTAAGTATTTTTATTGACCTGAAAAAGGCTTTTGATGTTATAGACCACTCAAGATTGCTCCACAAGTTACAACAATATGGAATAAGAGGTGTTGCACATCAGTGGGTAAAAAGCTACTTAGAAAATAGAAATTAGTTTGTTCAGATAAATAATACCAAATCAGAATTGTGTAACATTATTTATGGAGTACCACAAGGATCGGTACTTGGACCCAAACTGTTTATTTTGTATATCAATGATTTTGTGAATGTATCCAATGTGCTTGGCAGCATTTTATTTGCTGATGATACAACGCTGTTTTACTCTGGATCAGATATACAGGAAGTAGCACAAGTGATAAATACAGAGTTGGAAAAAGTTAAACATTGGTTTGATATAAACAGATTGTCACTAAATATTAATAAGACAAATTTCATATTGTTTAATGATAGAGCGAAAAAAAATAATGTCATTACAAATAGATGGAATGGATATACAAAGGGTAAAAGAAATGAAATTTTTAGGAGTCATGATTGATGAAGATCTTACATGGAAGTCACACATAAATTACATAAAAGGAAAAATAGCGAAAGCCATTGCTGTTTTGCATAAAGTAAAATATTCATTAAATAGTTATGGTTTATTAACATTGTACAATTCATTGATTGTCCCATATTTAACTTACTGTGTAGAAATCTGGGGATCAACATATACAACCTATATACAACCTTTATTTATTTTGCAGAAAAGAGCTTTAAAAGTGATTAGTAACAGTGGTTTTAGAGATCCATCTAATCCATTGTTTATTAAGTATAGGGTACTTAAATTTCATGATTTAGTCAATTTGAAAATATTACAAACGATGTACCAAGTTAATAAAAATACTTTACCAACAAACATTCAAAATATGTTTGAAAAAAGAGTAAGTAGTTATAAATTGAAAGGAATAGAAGTCTTTAAAAAACCAAGATTTAGAACCAAAGTAAAGGAAAGGAGTATTGCAGTAAATGGTGTCAAATTATGGAACAATCTTAATAAAGAAATTAAAGAATTAAGGTCGCTTAAATTATTTAAAAAACATATTAAATTAGATGTATTAAGTAAGTATGAAACTATGAAGTAAGTCAGTGGGCTGCAAGAAAGTAAAAAAAAAAAAAAAAAAAGTAAACTTAATGTTTGGAGTGTCTTAAGTTTAAATGTAACCTATCAGTGATGTAATCTATTAATTAATGGTCATAATTATGAAATGGGTCAGTGGTATGTGACAAGTTAAAGAAATGCAATCTGTTAAATAATGTTGACTATGATACTGTATATTGAAAGATTGTATTGTTAAAAGGGGCAGAAATCATAAGACTTGTTCTTCTTTCTGCTCCTTTTCATTCTGGTATTGTGGTGCTTTTGTTTTTTGCTTTTCTGTTTTTCTTTTAAATGAATGAAATAAATATTAAAAAAAAAAGATACGCATTAAATACTTTTCACAACTAAAGTTAACTTGCTTTAATAACTACATCTCAAATGTGGGAGTTTGTGCTTTTATGACATTCAGGCTCTGTTCGGCTAAACGATCGTTAATTAACAGCCTGGAGCTCTGACAGGTTTAAAACTGTTTAAAAATGTTTGATTCATGGTTTGTCATCCACATTTTAATCATCAGTGGTACAGATTTAAAAAATAAAAAGGTCTCGGATCACTCACTTATCTTCAACTGCTTACTCCAATTAAGGGTCATGGGGAGCTGGAGCCTATCCCAGCAGTCATAGCGCGTGAGGCGGGGAACACCCTGAACAGGGCTCTGTCGCAAGGCCACATATAGACAAATACATTCACACCTATGGATAATTTAAACTTTCCATTTCCCCTAACCTGCATGAAAATTCAGTAAGGTATATCTTCTATTATATATTCCAAATCTAAGGTGGAACTCTACTAATGTATACTAAGATACTTCTAAATATTTAAAAAAGGGGGGAAAGAGAAAAAAGAGGAAGAAAGAAGAAGGGACAGAGCCACCAAGGTGCCTGGTCTTGAGAGCCAGGGATGGTATGTTTAAAAACTTTTTTATCCCAAGGGAACTCTCCCTACTCACCCAAGCGTCTCAAGAATATGGACAGCATGTATATAAGTGACATTTACACAAACAAGGTAGTAAACAACATACGAGGTCTGTTAGAAAACTATCCGACCTTTTTATTTTTTTAAAAAACTATATGTATTTGAATCATGTGCGCTTGCATCAGCCAAGCTTGAACCTTCGTGTGCATGCGTGAGTTTTTTCACACCTGTTGGTTGCGTCATTTGCCTGTGGGCAGGCTTTGAGTGAGCACTGGTCCACCCCCTTGTCGGATTTTCATTGTCAGGAAAATGGCTGAGCGATTGGAGCGGCGCTGAATCAAATTTTTCCAGAAACTGTGAGAGACAGCCAGGTGGAAACCATTCGGAAGATTCAGACGGCTTTCGGTGAAGATACTCTGGGCGTCACACAGATTAAGGATCATTACAACTGGAATAAAGATGGCCCACAGCGGCGCAGGGCGCGCCACGCTCCGAGCGGCCATCGACAGGCTGAAACGACCAGATCATTTCCAAAGTGAAGGCTGTGTTGATCCGGGACGTCGTCTGACTACCAGAGAAATTGTGGAAGAGGTGTACATCAGCACTTTTGCGACACATTCCACTGTTACAGGAGATTTTGTAATGAAAGACGTGCGGAGGAATTTGCGCGTCGGCACGGAGCTGCTAATCAAATCAAATCAAATCAATTTTATTTATATAGCGCCAAATCACAAGAAACAGTTGCCCCAAGGCGCTTTTATATTGTAAGGCAAGGCCATACAATAATTACGGAAAATCCCCAACGGTCAAAACGACCCCCTGTGAGCAAGCACTTGGCAACAGTGGGAAGGAAAAACTCCCTTTTAACAGGAAGAAACCTCCAGCAGAACCAGGCTCAGGGAGGGTCTTCTGCTGGGACTGGTTGGGGCTGAGGGAGAGAACCAGGAAAAAGACATGCTGTGGAGGGGAGCAGAGATCAATCACTAATGATTAAATGCAGAGTGGTGCATACAGAGCAAAAAGAGAAACACTCAGTGCATCATGGGAACCCCCCAGCAGTCTAAGTCTAAAGCAGCATAACAAGATGGGACCTGATTATTCAAAACCTTATAAGTAAGAAGAAGAATTTTAAATTCTATTCTAGAATTAACAGGAAGCCAATGAAGAGAGGCCAATATGGGTGAGATATGCTCTCTCCTTCCAGTCCCTGCTAGTACTTTTGAATTCACTGAAGGCTTTTCAGGGAACTTTTAGGACAACCTGATAATAATGAATTACAATAGTCCAGCCTAGAGGAAATAAATGCATGAATTAGTTTTTCAGCATCACCAATCATCAGCAAGACCTTTCTAATTTTAGAGATATTGCGCAAATGCAAAAAAGCAGTCCTACATATTTGTTTAATATGCACATTGAATGACATATCCTGATCAAAAATGACTCCAAGATTTCTCACAGAGGTCAGGGTAATGCCATCCAGAGTAAGGATCTCGTTAGACACCATGTTTCTAAGATTTGTGGTGCCAAGTACAATAACTTCAGTTTTATCTGAGTTTAAAAGCAGGAAATTAGAGGTCATCCATGTCTTTATGTCTGTAAGACAATCCTGCAGTTTAGCTAATTGGTGTGTGTCCTCTGGCTTCATGGATAGATAAAGTTGGGTATCATCTGCGTAACAATGAAAATTTAAGCAATGCCGTCTAATAATACTGCATAAGGGAAGCATGTATAAAGTGAATAAAATTGGTCCTAGCACAGAACCTTGTGGAACTCCATAATTAACCTTAGTCTGTGAAGAAGATTCCCCATTTACATGAACAAATTGTAATCTATTAGATAAATATGATTCAAACCACCGCAGCGCAGTGCCTTTAATACCTATGGCATGCTCTAATCTCTGTAATAAAATTTTATGGTCAACAGTATCAAAAGCAGCACTGAGGTCTAACAGAACAAGCACAGAGATGAGTCCACTGTCTGAGGCCATAAGAAGATCATTTGTAACCTTCACTAATGCTGTTTCTGTACTATGATGAATTCTAAAACCTGACTGAAACTCTTCAAATAGACCATTCCTCTGCAGATGATCAGTTAGCTGTTTTACAACTACCCTTTCAAGAATTTTTGAGAGAAAAGGAAGGTTGGAGATTGGCCTATAATTAGCTAAGATAGCTGGGTCAAGTGATGGCTTTTTAAGTAATGGCCTGTGGTACATAGCCAACTAATAAAGATAGATTGATCATATTTAAGATCGAAGCATTAATTAATGGTAGGGCTTCCTTGAGCAGCCTGGTAGGAATGGGGTCTAATAGACATGTTGATGGTTTGGAGGAAGTAACTAATGAAAATAACTGACAGAACAATCGGAGAGAAAGAGTCTAACCAAATACCGGCATCACTGAAAGCAGCCAAAGATAACGATACGTCTTTGGGATGGTTATGAGTAATTTTTTCTCTAATAGTTAAAATTTTATTAGCAAAGAAAGTCATGAAGTCATTACTAGTTAAAGTTAAAGGAATACTCAGCTCAATAGAGCTCTGACTCTTTGTCAGCCTGGCTACAGTGCTGAAAAGAAACCTGGGGTTGTTCTTATTTTCTTCAATTAGTGATGAGTAGTAAGATGTCCTAGCTTTACGGGGGGCTTTTTTTATAGAGCAACAGACTCTTTTTCCAGGCTAAGTGAAGATCTTCTAAATTAGTGAGACGCCATTTCCTCTCCAACTTACGGGTTATCTGCTTTAAGCTGGGAGTTTGTGAGTTATACCACAGAGTCAGGCACTTCTGATTTAAAGCTCTCTTTTTCAGAGGAGCTACAGCATCCAAAGTTGTCTTCAATGAGGATGTAAAACTATTGACGAGATACTCTATCTCACTTACAGAATTTAGGTAGCTACTCTGCACTGTGTTGTTATATGGCATTAGAGAACATAAAGAAGGAATCATATCCTTAAACCTAGTTACAGTGCTTTCTGAAAGACTTCTAGTGTAATGAAACTTATTCCCCACTGCTGGGTAGTCCATCAGAGTAAATGTAAATGATATTAAGAAATGATCAGACAGAAGGGAGTTTTCAGGGAATACTGTTAAGTCTTCAATTTCCATACCATAAGTCAGAACAAGATCTAAGATATGATTAAAGTGGTGGGTGGACTCATTTACATTTTGAGCAAAGCCAATTGAGTCTAATAATAGGTTAAATGCAGTGTTAAGGCTGTCATTCTCAGCATCTGTGTGGATGTTAAAATCACCCACTATAATTATCTTATCTGAGCTAAGCACTAAGTCAGACAAAAGGTCTGAAAATTCACAGAGAAACTCACAGTAACGACCAGGTGGACGATAGATAATAACAAATAAAACTGTTTTTTGGGTTTTTGATTAATTAATAAGCTGGAATGGAAGATTGCTGCTTATGCTACGAGCATTCTGGCAGTTAGTGTGACTCGGGGGTGTTGACTCATTTAAACTAACATTCATCCTGCTGTAACCAGGTTTCTGTAAGGCAGAATAAATCGGTATGTTGATCAATTATTATATCATTTACTAACAGGGACTTAGAAGAGAGAGACCTAATGTTTAATAGACCACATTTAACTGTTTTAGTCTGTGGTGCAGTTGAAGGTGCTATATTATTTTTTCTTTTTGAATTTTTATGCTTAAATAGATTTTTACTGGTTATTGGTGGTCTGGGAGCAGGTACCGTCTCTACGGGGATGGGGTAATGAGGGGATGGCAGGGGGAGAGAAGCTGCAGAGAGGTGTGTAAGACTACAACTCTGCTTCCTGGTCCCAACCCTGGTGTTGGGAAAGTGTAGTGACACGGACCCACAACAGGGGGCGTAAATGAACGGACAATAGAAGGAGTTAAATTAGAACACTTTACTGTTGTGAATGCCACAACCAAACACAGCAGATTACAGAATGTATACAAGTCAATCAATAAAGGTGTCGTGTGGGCAGGCTCGACGATAGGAGACACCCGTCTGGAGACGAACCGGAACCACACGATTTCCACCGCCACCGAACCCGAGGGATACTGGAGCCGCCAAGTCCCAAAGTCCCCAGGTGGCCACCGTCTCGGCGTGTCGGATCTGGTACTGCTGGCGGAAAACAAAAACAGTCAAGTGTGGGTGTGTGTACACCCAGTAACAATTATGGTGGGAATTCCACCTCCACCTCTCACTCTATATCTTGCAGAGTACCGCAGTGATTCCTCAGGGGAAAAGAGTGCCGTCCAGCACTCTCTCAGCTTCCACCGACAGAGGTACCGGTACTCCTGCAAACACTCACAATATACAAATTATATTGTAACTTACAAACGGCTGAGGATATTACCTCTCAATGAAGATGATATCTCGGCGATGTGGTGGAGGTGTCTTCCTGCTTTTATTCCTGGTGTAATGTAGATGACCAGTGACAGCTGTCATGGTTGATGGGTGACCGCTGTCACCTCGGCAGTTCCTGGAGGCGGCAGCGCCCTCTCGTGCCTGAAGCCCGCACTTCAGGCAGGGCGCCCTCTGGTGGTGGGCCAGCAGTACCTCCTCTTCTGCCGGCCCACACAACACCTGGATAGTCACGGTTTGGAGTATTTAAGAAAATTGGCCAGATTTCTAGAAATGAGAGCTGCTCCATCCAAAGTGGGATGGATGCTGTCTCTCCTAACAAGACCAGGTTTTCCCCAGAAGCTTTGCCAATTATCTATGAAGCCCACCCCATTTTTTGGACACCACTCAGACAGCCAGCAATTCAAGGAGAACATGCGGCTAAACATGTCACTCCCGGTCCGATTGGGGAGGGGCCCAGAGAAAACTACAGAGTCCGACATTGTTTTTGCAAAGTTACACACCGATTCAATGTTAATTTTAGTGACCTCCAATTGACATAACCGGGTGTCATTACTGCCGACGTGAATTACAATCTTATCAAATTTACGCTTAGCCTTAGCCAGCAGTTTCAAATTTCCTTCAATGTTGCCTGCTCTGGCCCCCGGAAGACAATTGACTATGGTTGCTGGTGTCACTAACTTCACATTTCTCAAAACAGAGTCGCCAATAACCAGAGTTTGATCCTCAGTGGATGTGTCGCCGAGTGGGGAAAAACGGTTAGAAATGTGAACGGGTTGGCGGTGTACACGGGGCTTCTGTTTAGGGCTACGCTTCCTCCTCACAGTCACCCAGTCGGCCTGCTTTCCCGGCTGCTCGGGATCTGCTGGAAGGGAACTAACGGCGGCTAAGCTATTTTGGTCCTCACCGACTACACGGGCCTGGCTAGCTGTAGAATTTTCCACGGTGCGGAGCCGAGTTTCCAATTCGCCCAGCCTGGCCTCCAAAGCTACAAATAAGCTACACTTATTACAAGTACCATTACTGCTAAAGGAGGCCGAGGAATAACTAAACATTTCACACCCAGAGCAGAAAAGTGCAGGAGAGACAGGAGAAGCTGCCATGCTAAATCGGCTAAGAGCTAGTAGCTTCGCTAAGCTAGCGGATTCCTAAAAACACACAAAGTGAATAATGTGTAAATAATTTAGAGGTGATTCAGCAGAGGGAGTGCTTTAGTTAATGCACGTGAAGATTACACTGTGAAACAAATCGTTATCTAGTTAACTAGATCAATCTAACTGCGCAGATTAAACATCTAACAGATATAGCAAAACACCACTGTGCTCCGGAACAGGAAGTGATACAATACCGCAGTGAGAGCCAACCACCAGTAGAGGCAAGCATGGACCACAATAATGTGTTGTGTTGTGTGTTTTGTGTTGTGCGCTAATGGTGCACAACACAAAGGACGTCCGTGTTGGAAACCATTCGGAAGATTCAGACGGCTTTCGGTGGCTTTTCAGTCGAGTGAGTATCCGAGAAATTGTGTAATAGCTGGGCATGTCACAACTTGTCCTGTGAGACTTCCAACACAGACGTGTTTTTTGTTGTGCGCCATTGCGGCTCCATGCCGACGAGCAAATTCCTCCGCACGTCTTTCATTACAAAATCTCCTTTAACAGTGGAATGTGCCACAAAAGTGCTGATGTACACCTCTTCCACAATTTCTCTGGTAGTCAGACGATGTCCCGGATCAACACAGCCTTCACTTTGGAAATGATCTGGTCGTTTCAGCCTGTCGATGGCTGCTCGGAGCACGGGCCGTCTTTAATCCGGTTGTAATGATCCTTAATCTGTGTGACGCCCAGAGTATCTTCACCGAAAGCCGTCTGAATCTTCCGAATGGTTTCCACCTGGCTGTCTCTCACAGTTTCTGGAAAAATTTGATTCAGCGCTGCTCCGATCGCTCAGCCATTTTCCTGACAATGCAAATCCGACGAGGGGGCTGGACCAGTGCTCACTCAAAGCCTGCCCACAGACGAATGACGCAACCGACAGGCGTGAAAAAACTCACGCATGTGCACAAAGGTTCAAGCTTGGCTGATGCAAGCGCACATGATTTAAATCCGTATAGTTTTTAAAAAAATAAATAGGTCGGATAGTTTTCTAACAGACCTCATATACAAAAAATATCATAACTACATAATATTATAGGAGCTAGTACCTGAAACCTAAATGTTCCTACAGAAAAAGATTGAAATAAACATCTACCGAGTCTGAAGACATGTTGTAAAACAAAGTTATCACTAATAGGCTAAGACATAAATGTGGTTATGTTATTATAGAAACAAAAACTATGATGTAATATATATTATTCACCCTGCTAGCTAAGTTATGGGTAGTTACTATAGAAAGACAAATTCCGTACTCTACATGCTTTCTAATGGAAACCCCAAACTTAGATACTATCTATTGATATCTATTAAAGAATCATTTAAACTGAAGAACCATTAAAATTTACATCATGTAAAAGAGTATAACTCCCAAACGTTGGCTAACAATAGCCAGAAGAGCTACCGTAATTTAGCTTATAACTAGCCTAGCACACCTTGCTAACCAAAAAGTTAAATAAAGCTGATAACTACAGTATAAAGCACAATAGTGTCGCTACACCCTACAATAATGATCGTAACAACCAATACATATAACAACAAATGTAAACAAGTGTCTATTAACGTTTACTTAACAAACAGAATTGGCTATGTTGTTAGCTATGACAGACGGTGCTGCAGCCGGCTCGATAAGCTAACGTTAACAGCTAAGTTTAGCTAATTGTATCCCGCTTCTCCCTATTATTAAAAATGATTAGTGTATATATTCATAACCATAAAGCGTACAAGATATAAGTACCGCAGTGAAAGGATACAGAGGTAGAATAACTTCTGGCTAAGAAGGCGTCAGGTCTTTGGATGTGGGAGGAAGCCGGAGCACCCGGAGGGAACCCACGCAAACACGGGTAGAACATGCAAACTCCATACAGAAAAGCCACAGGTGGGAATCGATTCCATGACCTTCTTGTTGTGATGCAATAGTGCTAACCACTAAGCTATTGTGCTGCAATAAATAAACAAAGAAACATATTTCATATATAGTTTTGCATCTTTTTTTTTTTTTTGTCTTCATGGCAGAATAAAGTTCAGTCATAAAACTGTGAGATTACAGCAGCAATGCTGTAAATTGTAGCATTATCTTTACCATGGCATTGGGAAACTTGACATGCATGTGTTGTCTTCTTGAAGGCAGAGTAATGTAATGCATGACATCACAGTAACACTTTTGTGTCCACATCACGCTTCTTTGCTCCCTCCCTCCCCCTCTAAGCTATTCAAGTGGCTCACTGCAGGATTATCCTTTGGTCACTGAGAAATGCTGCTTTGGTCAGACTTAACATCCACTCTGGGTTCAGTTTAGCCACAGAGGTCAATGCTGCAAAAATTTAAAAATGGACTAAACCTATACCCAAGGCCAGCAAAGCTACGGTGCATTTCAGCTCATATTTGGAATCATTTTTATTTTTTTGCAACAATGGATCCAACAAAGGTGAGTACAGCAGCAAGACCACTAGTGATTTTTGTTATAAATGTATTAAAAAAAATCTGTACGGTTCCATTGTGTCAGTTACACTGTGTCTTAAAAGACTTCAAACAAAACAAAATAGCTTTGACAGGCACAAGTGGAAAGAACTGGTTCCCCATTCAAAAGCAGCGGGAAGAAAAATACTCATTGTTCTGATTTACAGGCTGTTGGAGCAGCACTTTATTTCATGCATTTTAAGTATTCTACACCGTTGTCATGAAATAGTAACATGTTATGATGTCTTTCTCTCTTGGTGCACGAGGTGCACTCAGTCTCTGAGGAGGATTGACCTCAATAACTGTAGTTTTAAGCCCTGCTTTTGAATGAGCCCATCCCCACCTTTACATCTTTCATGGGACATTTCATTCCAAATCACTGGAACAAAACTGTGACTTCTGGCTGAAATCAGCTGAAGACATTTATGTCCAGTCGAGTTAAAAAAAAAAAAAAAAAAGTCAGTATGGATGTTTTTGCAGTTGTTCTATGAGCTTTAGCATTCTTGCCATCTCTTTTGAAAGAATTGTTAAGTACCTGATTTTAGGATTTGTGCTAACCCCTTTGAGGAATGATAATCTACGTGCTTTCTAAGCATCACATGATGTGAGGACATAAGTGTATATACAACCCCTGGCAAAAATTATGGAATCACCGGCCTCGGAGGATGTTCATTCAGTTCTTTAATTTTGTAGAAAAAAAGCAGATGACAGACATGACACAAAACTAAAGTCATTTCAAATGGCAACTTTCTGGCTTTACGAAACACTATAAGAAATCAAGAAAAAAAGATTGTGGCAGTCAGTAACGGTTATTTTTTTAGACCAAGCAGAGGAAAAAAATATGGCCTCACTCAGTTCTGAGGAATAAATTATGGAATCACCCTGTAAATTTTCATCCCCAAAACTAACACCTGCATCAAATCACATCTGCTTGTTAGTCTGCATCTAAAAAGGAGTGATCACACCTTGGAGAGCTGTTGCACCAAGTGGACTGACATGAATCATGGCTCCAACACGAGAGATGTCAGTTGAAACAAAGAAGAGGATTATCAAACTCTTAAAAGAGAGTAAATCATCACACAATGTTGCAAAGATGTTGGTTGTTCACAGTCAGCTGTGTCTAAACTCTGGACCAAATACAAACAACATGGGAAGGTTGTTAAAGGCAAACATTGGGCTAAAGAAAAGCAATCGTGGACTGTGGATGACTGGATGAAAGTCATATTCAGTGATGAATCTCGAATCTGCATTGGGCAAGGTGATGATGCTGGAACTTTTGTTTGGTGCCGTTCCAATGAGATTTATAAAGATGACTGCCTGAAGACAACATGTAAATTTCCACAGTCATTGATGATATGGGGCTGCATGTCATGTAAAGGCACTGGGGAGATGGCTGTCATTACATCATCAATAAATGCACAAGTTTACGTTGATATTTTGGACACTTTTCTGATGTTTAAGGATGATGAAATCATTTTTCAAGAAGATAATGCATCTTGCCATAGAGCAAAAACTGTGAAAACATTCCTTGCAAAAAGACACATAGGGTCAATTTCATGACATAGGGTTAATGTCAACGAGCAGATGTGATTTGATGCAGGTGTTAGTTTTGGGGATGGAAATTTACAGGGTGATTCCATAATTTATTCCTCAGAATTGAGTGAGTCCATATTTTTTTCCTCTGCTTGGTCTAAAAAAGCAACCGTTACTGACTGCCACAGTCTTTTTTTCTTGATTTCTTATAGTGTTTCTTAAAGCCAGAAAGTTGCCATTTGAAATGACTTTAGTTTTGTGTCATGTCTGTGATCTGCTTTTTCTCTACAAAATTAAACAACAGAATGAACATCCTCCGAGGTCGGTGATTCTGTAATTTTTGCCAGGGGTTGTAGTTTGAATGTAACTGCAAGCAGCAGAGCTACGAGCGTGCCTGTTTGTTCTGGAGTGTTCCCGAACCTTAAATTAGCTTTGATGCATGACGACAGCATGGAGAGACTGAAGGTAATTGGATCATCGGAACTGGGACAGTGGGCTTTGGCTGTAGTTTAATTTTTAAGTAATCCAAGGCTACAGCATGTGTGCAGTACCAAAGGTTTTTGTGATGCTGTTTTTTATCTTGAGTACTTATAGTGCAGCAGATAACTGAAGCAATCCTTCACATGGCGATAGAATCACCAAATTCGGACCAAATACTCCTTAAACATTGCTCTTTTGAAAAAAAGGACTGGCCACTTGAATTTTCAATAGGCGACCAGGTAGGGGTCAGTTGAAGAATTACACAGGGGTCAAAATTTTAAAATGTTGCAATCATATTGAAAATTACACCACATTATGTGTCTGATCACAAAGATTCCAAAAAGGTATAGCTTGGGTTATCTGTGACTGAATGTTATGGAGGGTAAAAATGTTATGGGGTAAAAACATTAAGAATGGTGACAAAGGTCAATTTCAGTTTGAACAGGGATCAAAAGTGTTATGTGTCGGACGCAGCTCGGAGAACCGACCAGCGTTTGAAGGACCCAGTATGAAATAAGCAGAGCACGGTACAAAGGCTAACTGAATTTAATACATAACAGTGATACAAAAAATAACAAAAGAAAGTGCGGTCTGGCGTGGTGCGCTCCCAGCAGCGCTAACGGTCCGGAGCCAGAAGCTGTTCGGACCCAAGGACCCCGCCGACACCCCCCAGGTGGCCGCAACAAACCGAGTCTGTGAAAGAAGGAACCATTATGTGAGTCCACACTCTACACACAGAGAGAACACTTAAAGGTGTACAAACAGCAAACACTTCCTGGCTTGATTACTAATCAGCTTCCCAACCTGCAGGCATGGAACATCCAGTTCACAAAACTCCACTGCAGTGGAAGCCGATACATGACTAACATACAGCTCAATATAATAAAGGTGTGAGGGACACCACATTTACTGACTGTATAAATGTTAGTCACAAAATCTAACGTACCTCAGGAAGTGTGCTGACGAGCGTGAGACCTCACCCCCTCCTCTTTCACAGACCGTGCATCAAACCCTGGACGTTCTCTGCATCCACTGATGATGAGATGGCTCCCGTGACGACGATCTCACCCGTCTGGTCACAAGGTCGAGTCTCTGGCAAATACACACTGTATACTCCAGTCTTAAATGCCACCATGTTCCAATCCATATAGATGCACCACAGCTGTGAGTCCTGACGAGCCGCAGGTGATCAGGGTGAGGTCCTGATAACCTCAGCAACACAGCCACTCAGTCCCAAATGCAAGCCACCTGGAAGGAAAAACAAAAGACAGAAACAAAAAGGCAGCCAGGCCCCCCAGCCATACAACAGTACCCCACCCTCACGGGAAGCCTCCCGGCGACCACACAAACCTGGCCCAGGAGAAACACCCCCCTCCAGGGACCATGGCTGGAAACCGCATCTGCATTTGTCTTCCAACAGAATGGTTGATGTCCTCTCCTCTGGCTGCATCCTTGCCTTTGTTTCAGTCAGTCACTTAGCACAGGTGTGGCCAGGAGTTCTTAAACCTGTGCGGTCAGCCTTTATCCAACCATGTGGGTCATTAGTCATAAAACAAAAGACAAACACAAACAACCAAACCACCCCCCCCCCCCTCCCCAGGGGACCGCCCCACCAAACCCCAGGAAGAGGAGAAAAGAAAAACCCCAAACTTAAGCTTACAAATAAAAGTGCTAAAACACCCCCCCCCCCCCCCAAACGACATGTAGGGACCAACACCCCCCAGAGGACTTCCCGCCAGCTCCAGGAGTAATAACCACAGCCGAGGTCCCTCTGGGATCCAACGTCACCCACGGGGACTCCCAGCGCCTCCCAGAGGACCACTCGTCAACCCCAGGAGACGCCTCCCCTCATGACCAACGGACCCAGCCCCGGCCGTCTATGGCTAGATGGACCCACAGCCCTTTCCCCCCCAGAGGACACCACAGTCAAACCCTGAGGGCGGAAACTGGAGGGAAAAACAAGGAGAGAAAAAAAAATGTACAAACAAAACAACCCCAACCCCACCCCCTTGGCACAGTGGAAACTGGAAGCACGTCCAGTGTCACCAACCGTGACTATACCCCAGAAGCCAACCGGGAGGAGTGGAACAGCGGTTATGGCAAACGGCGCCACTCCTCCGACTTCTACACCAGCCACTAGCTGCGGGTATATCCCACTGCCCCAAACCTCAGCCACGCCGATGGCAGACGGCCAAAGGCGTGCTGAAGCCGGAGGTGGAACAGGGAATCAAAACCCCCCCCCCCCCCCCCCCCCCCCCCAGGTGCAGAGGTTACCCGGGAAACGCCCAGTATAACCAAACTGCACCACTCCAGCAACGCCGACACTACGGCTCACCCGGCTGGAGCCAGAGGAGAAGAGAGGGAAGAAAAAGAAAATACCCCAAACCCCCCCTCCCCCCCCCCCTCCCGGGTGCAGAGGCTACCTGGGAAATGCCCAGCACAACCAAACTGCACCCCTCCAGCAACGCCGACACTACGGCTCACCCGGCTGGAGTCAGAGGAGAAGAGAGGGCATAACAAAAACAAACAAAAAAAAAGAAAAAAAACCCAAGTACCACCCCATCACCCCCCAGGGGACCGTCCCATCAAACCCTGGGGAGGTGAAACAAAAAGAAATAAAAAAAGACTAACAGACCAACATACAGTTGTTTGGGTCCTTTTTTTCTTTTTTTTTTCTTCGTAGACAGGCTGCAGGGTCACAACCCCAGACACAAACAGTGGAAAAAAAAATAAATCCCACACAAAAACCAACTCAAAAAACACCCACACGAAATGAACTAACACAAAACAAATCAGTGACGTATACCGTTAAGCTCAAACAAATCGAACACACCTGTTCTAACTTAAGAGCTTAACGGTAATGTGACTAAGTCACCAAAAGAGGGAGCCAAAGTGCTAAAAATGAAAAAAACCCCTTTGGTGACAGAAAACAAACGAGCTGCATCTCCGTGCGCAGCTGTGTGCAACACACAACCAAAATGTGCTCAACTAAATAACGCCGCAGCTGATACAACAGACGCAGTAGTTATCTTTATCCGGGGAAACGGGGCTACAACTGTAACACAGGAAGCTCAGCGACCCGTGCCACAGAGCTCCGCCGTGCGCGTGCACCCATTACAGACACACTCCTGCAGCTCCCGTTTAAACCTCTTATCCGGTCGGAGCGTGACGCGAAGCCGTCGCCAGTCACACTCCACCACGACCCACGGATAAGGCACAAACACAGGAACACGGCTGCAAGAGAGCACAAATCAGTATTCAGTAATGGGTCTCAAACACGCACCATCCGGGCGGAGAGCACCCGCAACTGATCCGGATAACTACTGAACGTCTGCTGCCGCCTTCCCGGCGCGTTACCGTCTCTGCTACCGCTGGGTCCGTGATGTTTGGCCAGAGACTACTGTTATGTGTCGGACGCAGCTTGGAGAACCGACCAGCGTTTGAAGGACCCAGTATGAAATAAGCAGAGCACGGTACAAAGGCTAACTGAATTTAATACATAACAGTGATACAAAAAATACAAAAGAAAGTGCGGTCTGGCGTGGTGCGCTCCCAGCAGCGCTAACGGTCCGGAGCCAGAAGCTGTTCGGACCCAAGGACCCCGCCGACACCCCCCAGGTGGCCGCAACAAACCGAGTCTGTGAAAGAAGGAACCATTATGTGAGTCCACACTCTACACACAGAGAGAACACTTAAAGGTGTACAAACAGCAAACACTTCCTGGCTTGATTACTAATCAGCTTCCCAACCTGCAGGCATGGAACATCCAGTTCACAAAACTCCACTGCAGTGGAAGCCGATACATGACTAACATACAGCTCAATATAATAAAGGTGTGAGGGACACCACATTTACTGACTGTATAAATGTTAGTCACAAAATCTAACGTACCTCAGGAAGTGTGCTGACGAGCGTGAGACCTCACCCCCTCCTCTTTCACAGACCGTGCATCAAACCCTGGACGTTCTCTGCATCCACTGATGATGAGATAGCTCCCGAGAGGACGATCTCACCCGTCTGGTCACAAGGTCGAGTCTCTGGCAAATACACACTGTATACTCCAGTCTTAAATGCCACCATGTTCCAATCCATATAGATGCACCACAGCTGTGAGTCCTGACGAGCCGCAGGTGATCAGGGTGAGGTCCTGATAACCTCAGCAACACAGCCACTCAGTCCCAAATGCAAGCCACCTGGAAGGAAAAACAAAAGACAGAAACAAAAAGGCAGCCAGGCCCCCCAGCCATACAACAAAAAGTTAGGGTCCCTTCACACATAGTGCAAATTTGGTCAATTTGCGCAGAAAGTACGCATGAAGCAGGAATCGTGTGCAAAACGTGTAATTTCGTAGCTGCCTCCAACGTCTTGTACACCTGTTGCTACAACTTTTGCGCACACCAGCAGCTGAAAGACAGAGTGTGCGGTGTGCGAACCCATCGAACGCTCTCGCGACTGGTGTCGGCCAAATTCCAGCTGACATGCACGAACATTTAACACCGCTTGAATGACACTTAGAAAATGTGTGGCTATTCACACTATTAACACGAAATCTGATGCTTGTATCACCAAGTGAACAATTCTGGCCAAAAAACATACCTGATCCACTATTAGGAGAAGGACTTGTAGCATGACCATTTTGATGTGTTTTTGATTTTGTCTAGGCTTTTTTTTTTTTTTTTTTAACAAAGGAAGCATAGTTCGACAGATATCAGCAAGTTTTTGTTTTCAAAGTGTCTATTTTGACTTGTGAAGTTCTGGCCTTGGACTAGGTCCACATGTTGCCGCATCCACCACACCACAGAACTGCCCTGGGTCCATTCAGTCCACCAGTGCATCCTCACTTATTAAAAGCAGACATCTATCTGCTGCAGCCAGGTAAAATGCAGGCATCCACTTGGCCTTCTGCAGCTGCTGGAGTCCTCAACACTGAGGCACCTGCATGCTGGATCATGCACAGCGAAATAAACCACATCACCAAAAGGTTGTAGCTAGCATTCCATTACAATACAAATGATACTCTCCATGTGCATCTCTGAAGTAACCATTCATTTGACATACAGTGCATCCAGAAAGTATTCACAGCACTTCACTTTTTCCACATTTTATGTCACAGCCTTATTCCAAAATGGATAAAATTATTTTTTTCCCATCAAAATTCTACTCACAACATCCCATAATGACCACTAAAAATCTTTTTGAACTTTTTGAAAATGTATTAAAAATAAAAAACAAAGAAATCACATATAAATAAGTACTCACACCCTTTGATTTGTTGATGCACTTTTGGTAGCAATTACAGCCTCAAATCTTCTTGAATTTGATGCCACAAGCTTGGTGCACCTATCTTTGGACAGTTTTGTTCATTCCTATTTGCAGCACCTCTCAAGGTCCATCAAGCTGGATGAGGAGCGTTGGTGCACAGCCATTTACAGATCTCTCCAGAGATGTTCAGTCAGATTCAGGTCTGGGCTCTGGTTGGACCACACAAGGACATTCACAGAGTTGTCCTGAAGCCACTCTTTTGATATCTTGGCTGTGTGCTTAAGATCATTGTCCTGCTGAAAGATGAACCGTCACCCCAGTCTGAGGTCAAGAGTGCTCTGGAGCAGGTTTTCATCCAGGATGTCTCTGCACATTGCTGCATTCATCTTTCCCTCAATCCTGACTAGTCTCCCAGTTCCTGCTGCTGAAAAACATCCCCACTCTCTCCACAGAGGAATGCTGGAGCTCTGACAGAGTGACCATTAATTTATTTTCCTTTATATAGCATCAAATCACAACAAGGTTGCCTCAAGGTGCTTCAGACAAGTAAAGTCTAACCTTACCAACCCCCAGAGCAACAGTGGTATCTTCCTCCCTCTGAGGAAGAAACCTCAAGCAGACCAGACTCAAAGGGGTGACCCTCTGCTTGGGCCATGCTACAGACATAAATTACAAAACAATTCAAAAACGAACATCCAGGAAATGTTGCCAGTGTAGAGGACAGGAGGATTTCCTGAACAGATACCACACCCATCTCTGGATGGACCTGCACCTCAAACAGAGAGAAAAGAAAAAAAAAGCAGCATCAAGCATCAGAAAGACAAGAAATACAGTGTAATTTGTCAGCATTAAACAACAAGAAAAACAGAAGAAATACTAAGGTAATCGCCGGCTACTAGCCCTAAGCTTCACTAAAAGACATAGACTTTAGATAAAGCTGAGGCCACAGTCTGTTTCCTAATAAAATTAATTAAAAGAGTTAAAAGCATAGTAACATACTATGCCAGTATGCTAGCCACACGAAAGGGAAAATAAGTGCGTCTTAAGTCTAGACTTGAAAGTCTCCACAGAATCAGACTATTTTATTGATGCGGGGAGACCATTCCACAGAACAGGAGCACAATGAGAGAAAGCTCTATGACCTGCAGACTTCTTATTCACCCTAGAGACACTAAGTAGTCCTGCACCTTGAGAACGCAAAGCCCGGGCCGGTACGTAGGGTTTAATTAGGTCAGCTAGGTAGGGAAGTTCCAATCCGTGAACAATTTTACAGACTGGTAGCAGAACCTTCAAATCTGATCTCCAATTGGAGACTCCCAGTGCTGGACTGTGGTAAACCAGAAAATAGAACATTCCAGTAGTCCAGTCTGGAAGAGACAAATGCGTGAATCAGGGTCTCAGCATCAGCCATAGACAGGATGCGACGAATCTTCACAATATTTTGCAAGTGGAAGAAAGCGGTCCTCGTAATATTTCTAATGTGGAGGTCAAAGGACAACGTAGGATAAAAAATTACCCCAAGGTTCCTCACTTTGTCGGTGTGATGTATGACACATGAGCCTAGGATAAGCATTAACTGGTCAAATTGATGCCGATGTCTCACTGGACCAAGAACCATCATTTCAGTCTTATCAGAGTTTAAAAGTAGGAAGTTGCTAGACATCCAGCTTCTCACTGATGCAAGGCAATCTTCTAAGGATTTTATGTGGATGAGATTACCAGCATCATTGGCATGTATAACTGAGTATCATCAGCATAGCAGTGAAAGGTAACCCCAAAACACCGCAATATGTGCCCAAGGGGTGCAATATAAAGGGAGAAAAGCAAGGGGCTTAAGATGGACCCCTGTTTTTTTTCTTTTTCAGCAATATGAACATTTATTAACAAAAAATGTACACTAAAAAAACATGTAAGCAAAAAAGTAATTGCTTTAACGTAACCAATCTTTCACAAACCATACACTATTAATCAAACATTTTCTTCTTCCTTTAAAGGGAACATTTCACTCAAACCAGACAGAGAGAACAGCTGCAAGGAAGTTTAATTGCTTTGAAAGAACAGTTCAAACAGCAGTTTAACAGACTGCAATAGTAAATAAATTTGGGTGGTAGTGGTGGTTGAGGGTGTGTGATCTAGTCACTGTAAGGGGTTGGCTGTTCCATTTACTCCAGGCCTTCCTCTTCCTCTTGTTCATTAAACCCGCCCTCCTCCTCGGCAGTGGCGTCCTGACACCAGGTTGTTCATGTTGCTCTCCACTTCATTGAACTCCATCTCATCCATGCCCTCATTGCTGTACCAGTGGAGGAAAGCTTTGCGCCTTAACATAGCCGTGAACTGCTCAGAGATGCGCTTGAACAACTCCTGGATGTCGGTGTTATTTCCGATTAAGGTGGTGGCCATCTTGAGACCACAGGGAGGAATGTCGCACACAGCAGTCTTGACGTCGTTTGGAATCCACTCAACAAAATACCATCAGGTTCTTGGCCATCTCCGACTAAGGCTCTTCTTCCCCGATCGCTCAGTTTAGACAGGTGAACAGCTCTAGGAAGAGTCCTGGTGGATCCAGACTTCTTCCACTGATGGTCACTGTCACTGTGCTGTGGGATCTTATATAGAGTATGCCTTTCCAAATCATGTCCAATTAACTGAATTTACCCCAGGTGGACTCCAGTTAAGCTGCAGAAACATCTTAAGGATGATCAGTGGAAACAGGATGCACCTGAGCTCAATTTTGAGCTTCATGGCAAATGCATGAGATTTCTTAGTTGCTTTTTTTCTTTTCAATAAGTTTGCAAAAAAATGAATAAATAAATAAATAAAATTCACATTGTCATTGTGGGGTATTGTGTGTAGCATGTTGAGGGAAAAAATGAACATTTTGGAATGAGGCTATAATATAACAAAATGTGGAAAAAGTGAAGTGTAAATACTTTCTGGATGCAAGTTCAATATAACTTTACATGTTCGCACGTTTTTGTTTTTCTGGAGTACAAGTCCATCCATTTTCTATACACATTTACTCCAATTAAGGGTCAGGGGGGTGGGGGGCCATGTAAGTCAGTTTTATTTGTTTTGTTGTTTATTTTCTTATGAGTTTGGGAGGACTGCTGCTTACAACGTTTATGGTTTCCAAAAATAATTTGAAATGTGGACTCATCAGACCACAGCACACTTTTCCACTTTGCGTCTGTCCATTTCAAATGAGCTCAGGCCCAGAGAAGGCGGTGGCGTTTCTGGATGTTGCTGATGTATGGCTTTCACTTTGCATGGTAGAGTTTTAACTTGCACTTGTAGATGTAGCAACGAACTGTGTTAACTGACAATGGTTTTCTGAAGTGTTCCCAAGCCCACGCGGTAAGATCCTTAACACAATGATGTCAGTTTTTAATGCAGTGCTGCCTGAGGCATCGAAGGTCACGGGCATTCAGTGTTGGTTTTCGGCCTTGCCGCTTACGTGTAGAAAGTTCTCCAGATTCTCTGAATCTTCTGATTATATTATGGACTGTAGATGATGGAATCCCTAAATTCCTTGCAATTGAATGTTGAGAAACATTGTTCTTAAACTGTTACACTATTTTTTCATGCAGTTCACAATGTGGTGATCCTCACCCCATCTTTCCTTGTGAATGGCTGAGCCTTTTGGGGATGCTCCTTTTATACCCAATCATGACACTCACCTGTTTCCAGTTAGGTGTTGTTTGAGCATTCATCAACTTTCCCAGTCTTTTGTTGCCCCGTCCCGACATTTTTGAAATGTGTTGCAGGCATCCATTTAAAAATGAACAAATATTTGCACAAAAACAACAAAGTCTATCAGTTTGAACATTAAATATCTTGTCTTTGTGGTGTATTCAATTGAATATAGGTTGAAGAGGATTTGCAAATTGTATTCTGTTTTTATTTACATTTTACACAACATTTTTCCAACTTCATTGGAATTAGGGTTGTATTGTCTGGTGTGATTTATACTGTACACCCCAAAATCACGCTTTATATTGATAATGACAGTAACTGTTTATACAATGCTTCTTAAAGAATTAACACACAAAATAAACTGTTAATAAAAGTACACTACAACAATGCACAGAAATCCCAAATTAAAGAGCTGATTAAACAATAAAACTCAAATGAACTCACATTTTGTTCTCATATTCCTATCGTTGTGTGTCAGCAATCTGGCTTCATATGCCTCAGATAACATCCAAAATATTCCCCATTGCACATTTATTTGTCCATCTTCTTATTTTTGGAATAAAAACGTCCTTATGGCACATAACACAATCCCATTTTTAATTCTGCATCTGTACCCATGACATTTTCTGTTGCCCAAATAACATCCAGCATGCTGGCCATCACATTTATTTATCCAGCTTGCTTGGTTTTGGAATGAAAAGGTCTTTATGTTAAGTAACAGCACATGCTGTGTTGTGCACATGTGCTACATAGAGTTTCTGTCTGTTGTTAAACTTGACCATGGGGAAATGCTGTGTTAAAAAGTGAGTTCCACATACAGACAAAAGAAATATTTTTACTTCAGTATGATTTATACTCCAGAAAATACAGTAGTCCTTATGTAAGTCACATGCACTACATCAAATCAAGTCCTGCAAACATACCCACATGTTGTTTTGCTGTTTAGATTAAACAAAATAAATCTGCCACTTTCAACTGCAAAAAGAAAATCAGTCTAAACAACAGCTCAAATTAAGTAATTTAGCAGTGTGCGCTCCTTTTATTTATTAATATGCTGTCTGAATCTGAACAAATTTGAATGGTTTGGGATAATAAGACTCTACTTACGTCGCCATATCTCTAATGAAGGAGGTGGAAAATTATACAAAAAAACATTTTATGGGAATCTAGCTAACCCTTTGCATGAAAAGGTGTTTTCTTGACTATAGCATGCACTAATAATATACTGGTATGTACAATTGCATTGTGAGGCTTCCGATCTCCAAACCACCGATAATGGAATTTTCCATTGTCCTCTCATTGAAAACAATTTAACATTCCATCTGCCAAATGCTGCCAATGTAAATACAGTGTCAGAAATACTTTTTGGGGAAAATCTGTATCATATTTGCATAAAATAAAAGCATTTAGATCAGTTATTGAATTGTAACAATGATGTTGAGCAGTATGAAAATGGACCTGTAAGATAGGCTGTCCTAGCAGGCCCGTTGCCAGAAAAAAAATATTAAGGGGGCGATGAGTTTATCACAGGGGGCGGGGTTGCGCCCCCCCCCCCCCCCCCAAAAAAAGTGCGCACCAGAGGGAACGTGCCTCTGAGCGTGTGTAATGAATTGGGTGCGCTCCTAGAAAACTCGTGTTTTTAGGCTACACCGTTGTAAGAGACTGACAGAGTAAAGAGTGATGACAGTATTTTTTTTTAATTATTATTTGAACGTATAGACCCTCGGTCAAGTGATCTCCTGCATACCACAAAACCAAACCAACAACTGATCTGAGAAACGACATGAGACAGTAGATTAACCCCACATACAGCCCTCCATCACAAGCACAAACACAGCACAATTGAGCATGACAGTCACACAACGGGTCAAAGATAAACCTTTCATGTAGATATGCAGTGGTCCCTCGTTTATTGCGGGAGTTACGTTCTAAAAATAGCCCGCAATAGGCGAAATCCGCAAAGTAGACAGTGTTTTTTACATTTTTTACAATTATTATAGATGTTTTAAGGCTGTTAAACCCCTCACTATACACTTTATACACTTTTCTCAAACTTTTCTCTCCTGTGTAAACACTCTCAAAGTTCAAACATTAGTAGAAAAATAAGACCAACCTATTTTCAGGCCCAAACATTTGTTTGAGAAATACAAATAGAATGTTTTCCTATAAATAATTATGATGGCTTTTAGAACTAACTAATTTAATTTTAACGATCAACCTACGAGGTTGGACACATAAGAAATTATTAATAGTGACTCACCAGTATTTCACAGTTCCTCTGATCGCGCCTCTTCGTCATGGCGCCGCTTTTTCCACTGAGTCACACCTCACTGCAGGTGTCTTTTTCAGAGTGACGAACACAGTTATGGGTAGTTGTTGGCGCTCTTTTTTCTTCTGGGCGAGAAGATTCTTATAAACAGACACAGAACACAATGCGTGTACTCTCCCTTCGCGGTGCCGCAACAGGTGTCCCGTCATCTCGACAGAACACTGGCCTGCTTGATGAGGACGCAGAGCACAATGCGCTGTAAAAAATAAAAAAAAAGCATGTAAAATTGGACTAAAAAAATCTGCGAAACTGCGAGGCGCTATATTTTCCAGTATCTATTTTTCTTTCTTTTTTTATTTTTATTTTTGATAACTCTCACATCTGAGGGGGCGAGGTTGATAACGTGAGGGGGCGTCGCCCCCAAACGCCCCTTTGTGGCGCCGGGTCCGATCATGTGCCACCTATTGGTAGCATTTTATTTTATTTTTTGTTTGAAATGACTTGCAGGATCTCACATGAGCATTTCTTTGGACACCCTAATAGGATGTCCCCAATGGGACATGGTTGGCACTGCAGACACTGCATGGAGGATAACAAAGCAGAGAAAATACAACAGCTCTACTTTGTAGCTCTTGTCTCAATTTATTTACTTGAGTTTCCCCTTTAAAACCACTGAAAGGCTGAAGTTGTCAGTGATTCAGCTGGTGAGAGTAAAGCTGCCAAGTCATAAAATGACTCTTTGGTATTTTCCTACACTATTAGAGCAGGTAGCTCAGTTGGATAGGGAATTGGGCTACCAATATGTAGGCCTGGGTCAGTTCCCAGTCACGCTCCCTGTCTGTGTCCTTGTACATGACACTTCATCTGCATTGGCCCAGTTCACCCAGCAAAAAATGGGTACCAGCCTTGGTTGGGGGAGTAACCTGCATCAACTGGTGTCCCATCCAGGGGGAGTTGTAGACTCTCAATGACTTCATACTATGAAAGGACACTCACGGGTCCAGAATTGTGGGACTTTGATGATTTTTAACATACAACTACTAATTAACTATAACAACCCACTTTTCTAGACCTCTGGAAAGAAAAATCACAGTGTTTGGCTGGAGCTACTAAAGAATGTGTAATCGAAGAGTTCAGATGCAAAAACCGAGTATCTCCAAAACCATAAATTTTTAGTTGAGACCAACATGTACTTGGCTGTCAAGGGGACCATCAGTGTGCAAAATATGAAAGAATTTGAACAAATTGTTTTCATTTTTTGAGGAAAGTCTGTGCATTTCTGAATAGGGTTTCCTTTAAATCTCCATTTTCAACTGCATTTTTCTCCATTTAAAGAGAAGAACACTTACTGGGTCTGAACTCTTCAATCAATCAGTCAAAAATAAGTACATAAATAAAACACTTTCCCTTTTGTAAGACAAGCTTGTAGATTTCAGGAACAAATTTTTCCTTCTTAGACAATTATGTCATCCTACCATCTCTGAAGAAATCAAGGTCAGGTCAGTTCAAATTGAGCCAAATGCATGAAAATCTTTCCCTGACTCACTCCAGAGATGGAAGATGCTGGAGGAAATTGACTTGCACTGAACTGCAGCAAAAGGGTGAAAGATGATGTGATGAAGGCCGCCATTAATATTTGAGCAAAATATTCTTTGTGATTGTGCAGACTCATTTTTAATGTGAAATAGCCTGAGAGTCATGTTTCATCTACTTTAACAGCACTGATCCTCTGTCTAACATGCTCGCCCACAGCTGAGATTGCATTGCACAGAGTGAATTGAGGCTATTAATTCTATATTGTTATGTATAATTAATTTTAGTGTTTTAGGATTTCATTCATTTATACCTGTTATCCCAGTGGATAACCCAATGCCCCATCACAGTTGACTTGTAATCAATCAGTGTACAGACGCAACAGAGGAAGACATCTAGACTAAGGTAAGGCTTAGGCTGAATCTCAATTCTACCCCTTGGCCCTTCCCTTACCCCTTCCCTTCCGTTTTGCGTGGGCATATACACATGAACGCTACGATAAGACACTTTTATATCTCACAATGGAGAAAATCAGAATAAAGGATAAGCACGTTAATTTGTATGTTCATAAATCTTTGGATAATATCGATCCCTGCTGTTGGATTTCAAATGTTCAATTTCTGTAACGCGTGTGTATTTTGAAAACAAACAGGGAGCCCTGAGCACACTCGTCTCCTAATAAACTTTCAGGCAGAAAATGACAAGACGTTTCATCAATAGGAATAAGTTGGAAAATATATACACACACGTATATGTGTAACACATAACCTGATGTCCTAATAAATTGTTATTATTTGTCAAGGAAATTTCTAAAGGA
Source organism: Thalassophryne amazonica (assembly GCF_902500255.1). NCBI lineage: Eukaryota > Metazoa > Chordata > Actinopteri > Batrachoidiformes > Batrachoididae > Thalassophryne > Thalassophryne amazonica. The sequence continues at coordinate 96,772,531 of NC_047108.1, read as the reverse complement.
AATAGGGCTGGATGCAAAAAATGGGAGAATTTGAAAAAGAAATATAAGGTTAACAGAACTAGATGCAGCCCATAACATACATACAGGTGCTGATCATATAATTAGAATATCATGAAAAATTTGACTTATTTCAGTCATTCCATTCAAAAAATGAAACTTGTGTAATGTATACATTCATTGCACACAGACTGATATATTTCAAGTGTTTATTTTAATTACTAATGAATTAATTCATTAATTACTAATCAATCAATTAATGATTAATCCAACAATATTAATTATTACTATTGTTGAATAATTATTATTAACATTAATTACTAATTAATTATTAATACTATTAATTATTATTATTATAAATTACAAATTAATTACATTAATTAACATGACATGATTGCGATGCATCAAAGAAATCTGCGACTTCTTCCATTTCTTTGCATTTACACAGAAAGGCGAGAAAATAAAAAGAGCAAACAGGCTACTGCAACAAGTTGCATTTCGGTTGCCATGTTAACAAACAGTGAAGACGCCAGTTTGACACGGGTAGTTTTTTTTTTTTCTCCTAAGGCGGAGGGTGTCTCAATTCATAGGGCTAGAGGCATACCCCTTTGCCTTACCCCTTGTTTTAAAGAGGTAGGCGTAGGGGTAGGGCCAAGGGGAAGGGGAAGGGGTACAAAAGAGAATTGAGATTGGGGGTTACTGTATAATTGGTTGTTTTATGAAGTTTATTTACAATTAGTGAGGGCAACTTGCGCATGCTTAATTCCATATTGAAGTCATCCATGCAGCCAAATACTTGTAATGACATTTTACCTGTTAAGTAATGGAATAAGGGTACAGGAGGTCTTGAACCAGGAACCTTCTGTGTCAGCAGGAAATGCACTGCGGTATACTGCAGTACAATCTGCAATGTTGATTTTGTTGATGCCATTGTTTGTTACCGTTCTGTTTTAAGTTACATTACTGGGCCGCTATGACGCGTCTACATTCCGCTATCAGATGTACAGTGTCAAAACAATGACAGTTTGCAATGTGTAAGGATTTGGGGTGAGAGGTGCATGACAGCAGCAGTGCTACAGGCCCTCTGGTGTCTTTTCTAGGACGTACCAATGTAAGTTCCCCCTGCACATTGCTGGGGCCACAGTACTACATGTGTAGCATAAGATGCTATTTTTATCTCATCAGAAACGTCTCCAGTAGAAAACTGCACATTGAAGGCTTTATTGTAGTTTGCTGTAGAGGGAAATGAATTGCCATGGTTTGCCGTTTGTAACTGCAGCACAGAGAACCTATTAACCAAATGTATCTGATCTGGTTTTTCAAGTCATACAAAATTGCACGTACCCACTCATGCAAGACCTTTGGTCTGACCTGAACTATAACCCCAAATCAGAAAACACTGGGACGGTATGGAAAATGTAAAAAACAAACAAACAAACAAAAATGCAGTGATCCTGACATTTACTTTGACTTCTATTTCTTTGCAGATAGAATTAATCCGAGATATTTTCATGTTTTGTTTGGTCTGCTTCATTTCATTGGATAAAATACATCCGTTTCTGCATTTAAGGCTTGTAACACATTCCAAAAAACTTGGAACACTAAACCATTAACCACTTTGTAATGTTGCCATTCCTTCTCACAACATGTAAAAGACATTTTGGCATTGATGATACCAAGCAATGAAGCTTTTCATGTGTTGTTTTGTCCCATTCTTCCTGCAAAGTGTGCAACAGTCCTTGCATTTTTCATTTCAAAATTCTCCACACATTCTCAATTGGAGACAGGTCAGAATTGCAGGCAGGCTTGTAATGTGTTCAGAATTTAGTCTTACATGGTCTTGATGGTTTCTTGTTTTTTTTTTCCCTCATATATACTTTGTTTTTTATGTTTTAAATAAATCAAATCAAAATACATCCTGTGCATGTACACGGAAATTCATAGGGTTATGCATGAAATATTGTGCTTAACCTTTCATATGAAAAAAAAAAAAAACAGTTACATGAGAATACATTGTTACTGGTATACAGTCTTCATCAGACTTTTTGGGACCCTTGAATTAGTTTTTCAGCATCACTCTGAGACAAGACCTTTCTAATTTTAGAGATATTGCGCAAATGCAAAAAAGCAGTCCTACATATTTGTTTAATATGCGCATTGAATGACATATCCTGATCAAAAATGACTCCAAGATTTCTCACAGTATTACTAGAGGTCAGGGTAATGCCATCCAGAGTAAGGATCTGGTTAGACACCATGTTTCTAAGATTTGTGGGGCCAAGTACAATAACTTCAGTTTTATCTGAGTTTAAAAGCAGGAAATTAGAGGTCATCCATGTCTTTATGTCTGTAAGACAATCCTGCAGTTTAGCTAATTGGTGTGTGTCCTCTGGCTTCATGGTGGCACAGCGTTTGGCGCAACAGAACGGAAGACAATTCTTGTTTCTTTCTTGCCTCTACTGGTGGTTGGCTCTCACTGCGGTATTGTATCACTTCCTGTTCCGGAGCACAGCGGTGTTTTGCTGTATCTGTTAGCTGTTTAATCTGCACAGTTAGATTGATCTAGTCTAGATAACGATTTGTTTCCCAGTGTAATCTTCACGTGCCTTAACTAAAGCACTCCCTCTGCTGAATCACCTCTAAATTATTTACACATTATTCACTTTGCGTGTTTTTAGGAATCCGGTAGCTTAGCGCAGCTACTAGCTCTTAGCCGATTTAGCATGGCAGCTTCTCCTGTCTCTCCCGCACTTTTCTGCACTGGGTGTGAAATGTTTAGTTATTCCTCGGCCTCCTTTAGCAGTAATGGTACTTGTAATAAGTGTAGCTTATTCGTAGCTTTGGAGGCCAGGCTGGGCGAATTGGACACTTGGCTCCGCACCGTGGAAAATTCTACAGCTAGCCAGGCCCCTGTAGTCGGTGCGGACCAAGGTAGCTTAGCCGCCGTTAGTTCCCCTCTGGCAGATCCCGAGCAGCCGGGAAAGCAGGCCGACTGGGTGACTGTGAGGAGGAAGCATAGTTCTAAACAGAAGCCCCGTGTACACCGCCAACCCTTTCACATTTCTAACCGTTTTTCCCCACTCGGCGACACACCCGCCGAGGATCAAACTCTGGTTATTGGTGACTCTGTTTTGAGAAATGTAAAGTTAGCGACACCAGCAACCATAGTCAATTGTCTTCCGGGGGCCAGAGCAGGCGACATTGAAGGAAATTTGAAACGGCTGGCTAAGGCTAAGCGTAACTTTGGTAAAATTGTAATTCACATAACATTGAATCGGTGTGTAACTTTGCAAAAACAATGTCGGACTCTGTAGTTTTCTCTGGGCCCCTCCCCAATCGGACCGGGAGTGACATGTTTAGCCGCATGTTCTCCTTGAATTGCTGGCTGTCTGAGTGGTGTCCAAAAAATGAGATGGGCTTCATAGATAATTGGCAAAGCTTCTGGGGAAAACCTGGTCTTGTTAGGAGAGACGGCATCCATCCCACTTTGGATGGAGCAGCTCTCATTTCTAGAAATCTGGCCAATTTTCTTAAATCCTCCAAACCGTGACTATCCAGGGTTGGGACCAGGAAGCAGAGTTGTAGTCTTACACGCCTCTCTGCAGCTTCTCTCCCCCTGCCATCCCCTCATTACCCCATCCCCGTAGAGACGGTGCCTGCTCCCAGACCACCAATAACCAGCAAAAATCTATTTAAGCATAAAAATTCAAAAAGAAAAAATAATATAGCACCTTCAACTGCACCACAGACTAAAACAGTTAAATGTGGTCTATTAAACATTAGGTCTCTCTCTTCTAAGTCCCTGTTGGTAAATGATATAATGATTGATCAACATATTGATTTATTCTGCCTTACAGAAACCTGGTTACAGCAGGATGAATATGTTAGTTTAAATGAGTCAACACCCCCGAGTCACACTAACTGTCAGAATGCTCGTAGCACGGGCCGAGGCGGAGGATTAGCAGCAATCTTCCATTCCAGCTTATTAATTAATCAAAAACCCAGACAGAGCTTTAATTCATTTGAAAGCTTGACTCTTAGTCTTGTCCATCCAAATTGGAAGTCCCAAAAACCAGTTTTATTTGTTATTATCTATCGTCCACCTGGTCGTTACTGTGAGTTTCTCTGTGAATTTTCAGACCTTTTGTCTGACTTAGTGCTTAGCACAGATAAGATAATTATAGTGGGCGATTTTAACATCCACACAGATGCTGAGAATGACAGCCTCAACACTGCATTTAATCTATTATTAGACTCTATTGGCTTTGCTCAAAATGTAAATGAATCCACCCACCACTTTAATCATATCTTAGATCTTGTTCTGACTTATGGTATGGAAATAGAAGACTTAACAGTATTCCCTGAAAACTCCCTTCTGTCTGATCATTTCTTAATAACATTTACATTTACTCTGATGGACTACCCAGCAGTGGGGAATAAGTTTCATTACACTAGAAGTCTTTCAGAAAGCGCTGTAACTAGGTTTAAGGATATGATTTCTTCTTTATGTTCTCTAATGCCATATACCAACACAGTGCAGAGTAGCTACCTAAACTCTGTAAGTGAGATAGAGTATCTCGTCAGTAGTTTTACATCCTCATTGAAGACAACTTTGGATGCTGTAGCTCCTCTGAAAAAGAGAGCTTTAAATCAGAAGTGCCTGACTCCGTGGTATAACTCACAAACTCGTAGCTTAAAGCAGATAACCCGTAGGTTGGAGAGGAAATGGCGTCTCACTAACTTAGAAGATCTTCATTTAGCCTGGAAAAAGAGTCTGTTGCTCTATAAAAAAGCCCTCCGTAAAGCTAGGACATCTTTCTACTCATCACTAATTGAAGAAAATAAGAACAACCCCAGAGTTTGTCAGGTTTTAGAATTCATCATAGTACAGAAACAGCATTAGTGAAGGTTACAAATGATCTTCTTATGGCCTCAGACAGTGGACTCATCTCTGTGCTTGTTCTGTTAGACCTCAGTGTTGCTTTTGATACTGTTGACCATAAAATTTTATTACAGAGATTAAAGCATGCCATAGGTATTAAAGGCACTGCGGTGGTTTGAATCATATTTGTCTAATAGATTACAATTGTTGGGAAGGTGTCGTAGCACGGACCCACAACAGGGGGCGCAAATGAACGGACAATGAGTAAGCCAAAAGGTAACAATTTAATGTTGTGATATTACACAACGAAACGTGTCGTAATTTCACAGTCAATAAACACCAGGTGAAGTGTGGGCAGGCTCGAAGATAGAAGACACCCGACGAGAGAGAAGCCGCGTCCCACACGGCTTCCACCACCAACGGCCTGAAGAACACCGGAGCCGCCAAGTCCCGAGTCCCCAGGTGGCCTCTGTCTTCGACTGTCGACCCTGGTACTGCTGGCAGAAAGCAGAAATATGATGTGTGAGTGTGAGTCCGCACACTCAGTAATCTATAGTCCAGATACCGTTAGGAGGGAGCACCTCCACCTCCAAATCACACACACTCGTGCAGCTCCTGTTTGTCCCTCTTCTGGGTCTTCACAGGAATGCGACTGCACACAGAACAAAGTTAGACAGCGTATTAGTCAGCAGAGAAATTACCTTGGTTCTGGTAGTCGATTTCTCGGCGGGGAGGTGGAGTTGCAGTCCGGCTTTTATGGTAGTGATGATAACGAGTGACAGCTGGTGCAGAGGATGAGTGACAGCTGTCACTTCTTCTGGGTCTGGCGCCCTCTCGTGCTTGGAGCCCGCACTCCAAGCAGGGTGCCCTCTGGTGGTGGTGGGCCAGCAGTACCTCCTCTTCAGCGGCCCACACAACAGGACCCCCCCCCCCTCAACGGGCGCCTCCTGGCGTCCGACCCGGCTTGTCCGGATGTCTTGTGTAGAATTCGGCCAGGAGGGCCGGGTCCAGGATGAAGCTCCTCTTCACCCAGGAGCGTTCTTCAGGTCCATACCCCTCCCAGTCCACCAGATATTGGAAACCCCGGCCCTTACGACGGACGTCCAGGAGCCTGCGGACTGTCCAGGCAGGCTCCCCGTCAATGAGCCGGGCAGGAGGCGGCGTAGGTCCCGGAGTACAGAGGGGCGAGGTGTGGTGTGGTTTGAGACGGGAAACATGAAAGACAGGGTGAATCCGCAGTGAAGCCGGGAGTTGAAGCTTCACTGCGGCCGGGTTGATGATCTTGAGGATACGAAAGGGTCCGATGAATCTGTCCTTTAGTTTTGGGGAGTCGACACACAAAGGGATGTCCTTGGTCGAGAGCCACACCTCCTGCCCGGGCTGGTATGTTGGGGCCGGGGAACGTCGGCGGTCCGCATGGGTCTTGGCCCTCGTCCGGGCTTTTAACAGGGCAGAGCGGGCGGTCCGCCACACCCGGCGGCACCTCCTGAGGTGGGCCTGGACCGAGGGCACACCGACCTCTCCCTCCACCAGCGGGAACAATGGGGGCTGGAACCCCAAACATGCCTCAAAAGGGGAGAGGCCGGTAGCAGACGAGACTTGGCTGTTATGGGCATACTCGATCCAGGCCAGATGGTGACTCCAGGCCGCCGGGTGCGCGGAGGTGACGCAGCGAAGGGCCTGTTCCAACTCCTGGTTAGCCCGCTCTGCCTGGCCGTTGGTCTGGGGGTGGTACCCGGACGAGAGACTCACGGTGGCCCCCAGCTCCTTACAGAAACTCTTCCACACCTGCGAAGAGAACTGGGGACCACGATCTGATACAATGTCCGATGGTATCCCATGCAGCCGCATGACGTGGTGGACCAGAAGGTCTGCTGTCTCCTGGGCTGTCGGGAGCTTCGGGAGGGCCACGAAGTGGGCCGCCTTGGAGAACCGGTCCACTATCGTGAGAATAACGGTGTTGCCCTGGGACGGCCGGAGGCCCGTGATGAAGTCCAGGCCGATGTGAGACCAGGGGCGATGAGGCACCGGCAGGGGCTGGAGGAGTCCCGTCGTCCTCCGATGGTCTGCCTTGCCCCTGGCGCAGATGGTACAGGCCTGGACGTAGTCCCGGACGTCGGTTTCCAGGGACGCCCACCAGAAGCGCTGCTGGACTACTGCCACGGTCCTACGCACTCCGGGATGACAGGAGAGCTTGGACCCGTGACAGAAGTCCAATACGGCAGCTCTTGCCTCTGGTGGGACGTACAGTCTGTTCTTGGGGCCAGTCCCCGGGTCCGGGCTCCTTGTCAGGGCCTCCCGGACGGTCTTCTCCACGTCCCAGGTGAGGGTGGCCACGACAGTGGACTCTGGGATGATGGTCTCGGTGGGGTTCGACAGCCCCGCTTTGGCTTCTTCTTCGTGTACCCGGGACAATGCATCTGGTTTTTGGCTCTTGGTCCCGGGGCGATACGTGATCTGGAAGTCAAAGCGCCCGAAGAACAGAGACCAGCGGGCTTGCCTGGGGTTCAGCCGCTTGGCGGTCCGGATGTACTCCAGGTTCCGATGGTCAGTGAAAACTGTGAAGGGCAACGATGCCCCCTCCAGCAGGTGTCTCCACTCTTCAAGAGCCTCCTTCACCGCAAGAAGTTCCCGATTGCCGACGTCATAGTTCCGTTCAGCTGGGGTCAACCTGCGGGAATAAAAGGCACAAGGATGGAGGACTTTATCAGCCTCCACGCTCTGGGACAGCACGGCTCCTATCCCTGAGTCAGAGGCGTCCACCTCTACTATGTACTGGCGATCAGGATCAGGCTGCACCAGAACTGGTGCAGTCGAGAACCGGCGTTTCAACTCCTGGAACGCGGCTTCGCACCGATCCGACCAGGCGAAGGGGACCTTGGTGGAGGTCAGGGCAGTCAGGGGGCTAACTACCTGACTGTAACCTTTAATGAACCTCCTGTAGAAATTTGCAAAGCCTAGGAACTGCTGTAGTTTCCTGCGGCTTGTTGGTTGGGGCCAATCTCTCACCGCCGCAACCTTAGCCGGATCAGGGGCGACGGAGTTGGAGGAGATGATGAACCCCAGAAAGGACAAAGAAGTGCGGTGGAACTTGCACTTCTCGCCCTTCACAAACAGCCGGTTCTCCAACAACCGCTGTAGGACCTGACGTACATGCTGGACATGGGTCTCAGGGTCCGGGGAAAAGATGAGTATATCGTCCAGATATACGAAGACGAACCGATGCAGGAAGTCCCGCAAGACGTCATTTACCAAAGCTTGGAACGTCGCGGGGGCGTTAGTGAGGCCGAACGGCATGACCAGGTACTCAAAATGACCTAACGGGGTGTTGAATGCCGTCTTCCATTCGTCTCCCTTCCGGATCCGAACCAGGTGGTACGCGTTTCTAAGATCCAATTTTGTGAAAATTTGGGCTCCATGCAGGGGCGTGAACACTGAATCTAACAGAGGTAACGGGTATCGGTTGCGAACCGTGATCTCGTTCAGCCCTCTGTAATCAATGCATGGACGGAGTCCGCCGTCTTTCTTGCCCACAAAAAAGAAACCAGCACCCATCGGGGAGGTGGAGTTCCGGATCAGCCCGTCAAATTCCCGCGGTTCCTCCTTGGCCAGTAGGTGCTCCTTGAGGACTGGGGACAGTCCATTTACAAAGGCGGCGCGGAGCGCAACGTTATTCCAGCCGGACCTCGCTGCCGCGATGCGGAAGCCGACTGCATACTCGGCTGCGCTACGGCGCCCCTGTCTCATCGACAGCAGCACGTTCGAAGCGGTCTCGCCTCTGTTGGGATGATCAAACACTTGTTTGAATTCCGGTACAAACCCAGTATAAGACGTTAGGAGCCGTGAATTCTGCTCCCAAAGCGCCGTAGCCCATGCGCGTGCCTCTCCTCGAAGCAAATTAATAACATAAGCCACCCGGCTAGCGTCTGATGCGTACATGACGGGGCGCTGTGAAAAGACGAGCGAACACTGCATGAGGAAGTCCGCGCACGTCTCGACACAGCCCCCGTACGGTTCCGGAGGGCTTATGTATGCTTCAGGGGACGGTGGGGGGGTTCGTTGAACGACCAGTGGAACGTCTAATACGGGCCCAGGACCAGCCAGAGGAGGAGCTGCAGCAGCGCCCTGATCGCGCGCTTCCACCCTGGCGGTGAGAGCCTCCACCCTCCGATTAAGGAGGACACTCTGCTCGGTCACAAATTCTAACCGGGCCTTGAAGGCGGTTAAGATCTGCTGCAGCTCACTCAACCCGCCTCCCGCTGACGCCTGCACTCCTGGCTCTTCCATTGGCCATTCAAGCTGGAGTTGACGCCCCTCGGAGTCCATGACGATGGCCGAGAAATCCTGTTGGGAAGGTGTCGTAGCACGGACCCACAACAGGGGGCGCAAATGAACGGACAAAGAGTAAGCCAAAAGGTAACAATTTAATGTTGTGATATTACACAACGAAACGTGTCGGAATTTCACAGTCAGTAAACACCAGGTGAAGTGTGGGCAGGCTCGAAGATAGAAGACGCCGACGAGAGAGAAGCCGCGTCCCACACGGCTTCCACCACCAACGGCCTGAAGAACACCGGAGCCGCCAAGTCCTGAGTCCCCAGGTGGCCTCTGTCTTCGACTGTCGACCCTGGTACTGCTGGCAGAAAGCAGAAATATGATGTGTGAGTGTGAGTCCGCACACTCAGTAATCTATAGTCCAGATACCGTTAGGAGGGAGCACCTCCACCTCCAAATCACACACACTCGTGCAGCTCCTGTTTGTCCCTCTTCTGGGTCTTCACAGGAATGCGACTGCACACAGAACAAAGTTAGACAGCGTATTAGTCAGCAGAGAAATTACCTTGGTTCTGGTAGTCGATTTCTCGGCGGGGAGGTGGAGTTGCAGTCCGGCTTTTATGGTAGTGATGATAACGAGTGACAGCTGGTGCAGAGGATGAGTGACAGCTGTCACTTCTTCTGGGTCTGGCGCCCTCTCGTGCTTGAAGCCCGCACTCCAAGCAGGGCGCCGTCTGGTGGTGGTGGGCCAGCAGTACCTCCTCTTCAGCGGCCCACACAACAACAATGTGTTCATGTAAATGGGGAATGTTCTTCACAGACTAAGGTTAATTATGGAGTTCCACAAGGTTCTGTGCTAGGACCAATTTTATTCACTTTATACATGCTTCCCTTAGGCAGTATTATTAGACGGTATTGCTTAAATTTTCATTGTTACGCAGATGATACCCAGCTTTATCTATCCATGAAGCCAGAGGACACACACCAATTAGCTAAACTGCAGGATTGTCTTACAGACATAAAGACATGGATGACCTCTAATTTCCTGCTTTTAAACTCAGATAAAACTGAAGTTATTGTACTTGGCCCCACAAATCTTAGAAACATGGTGTCTAACCAGATCCTTACTCTGGATGGCATTACCCTGACCTCTAGTAATACTGTGAGAAATCTTGGAGTCATTTTTGATCAGGATATGTCATTCAAAGCGCATATTAAACAAATATGTAGGACTGCTTTTTTGCATTTACGCAATATCTCTAAAATTAGAAAGGGCTTGTCTCAGAGTGATGCTGAAAAACTAATTCATGCATTTATTTCCTCTAGGCTGGACTATTGTAATTCATTATTATCAGGTTGTCCTAAAAGTTCCCTGAAAAGCCTTCAGTTAATTCAAAATACTGCAGCTAGAGTACTAACGGGGACTAGAAGGAGAGAGCATATCTCACCCATATTGGCCTCTCTTCATTGGCTTCCTGTTAATTCTAGAATAGAATTTAAAATTCTTCTTCTTACTTATAAGGTTTTGAATAATCAGGTCCCATCTTATCTTAGGGACCTCGTAGTACCATATCACCCCAATAGAGCGCTTCGCTCTCAGACTGCAGGCTTACTTGTAGTTCCTAGGGTTTGTAAGAGTAGAATGGGATGCAGAGCCTTCAGCTTTCAGGCTCCTCTCCTGTGGAACCAGCTCCCAATTCAGATCAGGGAGACAGACACCCTCTCTACTTTTAAGATTAGGCTTAAAACTTTCCTTTTTGCTAAAGCTTATAGTTAGGGCTGGATCAGGTGACCCTGAACCATCCCTTAGTTATGCTGCTATAGACGTAAACTGCTGGGGGGTTCCCATGATGCACTGTTTCTTTCTCTTTTTGCTCTGTATGCACCACTCTGCATTTAATCATTAGTGATCGATCTCTGCTCCCCTCCACAGCATGTCTTTTTCCTGGTTCTCTCCCTCAGCCCCAACCAGTCCCAGCAGAAGACTGCCCCTCCCTGATCCTGGTTCTGCTGGAGATTTCTTCCTGTTAAAAGGGAGTTTTTCCTTCCCACTGTAGCCAAGTGCTTGCTCACAGGGGGTCGTTTTGACCGTTGGGGTTTTACATAATTATTGTATGGCCTTGCCTTACAATATAAAGCGCCTTGGGGCAACTGTTTGTTGTGATTTGGCGCTATATAAAAAAAATTGATTGATTGATTGATTGATGGATAGATAAAGCTGGGTATCATCTGCGTAACAATGAAAATTTAAGCAATGCCGTCTAATAATACTGCCTAACGGAAACATGTATAAAGTGAATAAAATTGGTCCTAGCACAGAACCTTGTGGAACTCCATAATTAACCTTAGTCTGTGAAGAAGATTCCCCATTTACACGAACAAATTGTAATCTATTAGATAAATATGATTCAAACCACCGCAGCGCAGTGCCTTTAATACCTATGGCATGCTCTAATCTCTGTAATAAAATTTTATGGTCAACAATATCAAAAGCAGCACTGAGGTCTAACAGAACAAGCACAGAGATGAGTCCACTGTCTGAGGCCATAAGAAGATCATTTGTAACCTTCACTAATGCTGTTTCTGTACTATGATGAATTCTAAAACCTGACTGAAACTCTTCAAATAGACCATTCCTCTGCAGATGATCAGTTAGCTGTTTTACAACTACCCTTTCAAGAATTTTTGAGAGAAAAGGAAGGTTGGAGATTGGCCTATAATTAGCTAAGATAGCTGGGTCAAGTGATGGCTTTTTAAGTAATGGTTTAATTACTGCCACCTTAAAAGCCTGTGGTACATAGCCAACTAATAAAGATAGATTGATCATATTTAAGATCGAAGCATTAATTAATCGTAGGGCTTCCTTGAGCAGCCTGGTAGGAATGGGGTCTAATAGACATGTTGATGGTTTGGAGGAAGTAACTAATGAAAATAACTCAGACAGAACAATCGGAGAGAAAAAGTCTAACCAAATACCGGCATCACTGAAAGCAGCCAAAGATAACGATACGTCTTTGGGATGGTTATGAGTAATTTTTTCTCTAATAGTTAAAATTTTATTAGCAAAGAAAGTCATGAAGTCATTACTAGTTAAAGTTAAAGGAATACTCAGCTCAACAACACCAAAACAAAATTCTTCCACATCACAAAATTTACAAATGCAGACATAAAATGTACACAACACAATTATTGGTAATTAGTGAACTGACCAGTTTTTCTTTAGCAAATAATCTGCATCAGACTGGAATCCCATCCAGGGGTAGTCATAGAGTCTCATCCACTTCATGCCACAGAATCCATGGATTCTTCTTCTTCTTCATCAACTTTATTATTATTGTTTTGTATTAAACCATTTTTTGTTGATGTTTAGCCGTTAATTAGTCATTTCGCTGTTGAGCTGTGTTGGGCTGTTCTAGGATTGTCTGTTTATAGTCTACACTGGCCTGTATGTTTCTGTATCTGCAGTATTACAACTCACACTGTTGTTGCTTTTGTCTCTTGCAGTGCATGAGGAACCCAGCTCTCCTGCAGAGGACAGGTTTAGTGCTTTGCCATATCCTGGAAAATGTCTGGCTCCTACGATGAAAGTGCAGGTGCTGACGACACCATGGACAGCTTCTGGGAGGTACAGAGACACTGTCAGATTTCTGATATCTTTGTTTTCAGTTAATTTGACCTGTGAGTTGCAATGAGTCACCACTGAAGCTGTGGAAAGTGATTATTGTTAATACCAAGTTGTCTTTACACAGAACTATGAATACAGTGATGCATTTTTGGGTTGCCAGCTCCTTGCTGCTCAGCAACCAGCAGTCTTGCTTCACACCCAAGACGTCCACCATCTACCTTATCCTAGCTCCACTTGTGCTCATTAAATGCAACTACGAATATCAGCAAGGCTTCTGTGCAGCATTGATTTTTGAACTGAATTCACTCTTGTGGGACACGTGAGGACTGTGCGGTGTGGTAGGCTATCTGTCTTCTTTCCAGTGAAATGTGGTGTTCATCAGGGATGTGTTCTGGTTTCTACTCTGTTGGGTATGGATGTGATGATGAAGAAAGGTTCAGTGAGTCCATGGATGTCTTGGTCATAGCACTCAAGAAGCCAGGTGAGGGTTTGGTGTTTCAGTCTTTATGACTGTCCTGGATCAAGGCTGTCAGTGACTTCTTGGACTCGGTCAGATTCGGCTTGTATGTGGTGGAAATGTTGACATTCCTGCCCCTTGTGTGCTTGACCGATGAAATCAAAGTCATCTGGAAAGAGCTGATGAAGTCATAAGACCCGAAGACCTGAAAGTTCAGCTACAATTTTCCAGAAGGTACATCTGAGATGCAAGCCTAGATTTGATGTTTTGGTGAACAAACATCCTCCTCTGTACCACTTCATCATGAAGCTGTACAACTGGGGATACAAAATGCAAAACATGCCACTATGCACAATTTTTCCAATCACAACGTCTGAGTTGTCTGGGTGCCTTGGTGGCTTTCCTCACTCTTCATCTTCTTGCAGTCACTCAGTTTTTGAGAACTGTCTACTCCACACAGATTTATCATAGAGTGCCATACTGTTTGTATTTCTTCATAACTGATGTAAATAAAGTTCAAGACATATTCGGTAACTTGGAAATGTTCATGTATCCATCCCCTGACTTGTCTGAAGAAAACTGGAAATAAAACTGATTATTTACAGGTATTATACCAAAGGGGATGATTACTTATGCAACCCATTATCTTGGCTTTTATCAAGTTGTAGGGATTTGCTTTGAGTTTCAGTTTAAGGAAGATCATTTTAGAAATGTTTGTATTGAGAGGCCTGATTTGCCTTTTGTATTTGAAATGGCATAAACAAATTAAAATATATGAAATACCAAAGAGCCGAATACTTTTTCCAGCCATTATGACATTACAGACTTGTGGTGCGTTTTCCTGAGTATGATCTCTCTCACTAAGTGCAGGTCACAGCAAATGAAAAGATCCAAGGGGGCACCCACATATCGATAGATGCCAAATTTGAAAAGTGGGGATGGTCTGGTTGTCTGCCGGGGTGGTTGACATTCATGACCCAGTGTGATGGCACACGACCAGCACTTGCTGCCAGACTTAACTAGTTAAGGTGCCCCAAATGGGTCCACTTCATTCTGCAGGTGTGAAGCTTATCACACAAACTCATTATTCTGTGGTGTTATATCAGTTGTGTCAAACTGAAAGTGGCCCCAGTTAGTATTTCAACATATTTTCATGACGTATTTAAATATGCAGTCAGAAAGGTACGTTTGTGATTTGGTAAGAATAACAGTAATATGAAGTGAAAGCTGAGTTTCTACATTTTTTTGTTTGTGTGTTTTTTTTGGGGGGGAGCGGCAGAAATTCCACCATCTTGTTTTTGGTGATGTCACAGTTGCCTGTTGGCTAACAAATACAAGACTATGTATGGATTTTTGTGAATAGGTTTTTGCATATTTTACCTCGTATTTTTTCATGAGGAGTAACCAGAGTATTTTTAAAACTATTTTAACCCTACTTCTGGGGTCAACGTGGACCCTAGGGAATATATTTTGACAGTGGTGGGCACAGTTCCTATAATCCGATAACCAACAATTATCGAAGATAATGTTTTCATTATCGGATTATCTTTTTAGATAACTTTAAAAACCATTGTCAGACTAATTATCTTGCAAAAAATTTTTGTCCGATAATTTTTAGACCGATAACGTGGTAAATAAAGCTGAACAGCTACAAACATTTATAAAATTTAAAATCATTTGAGCACCTACCTGTTAAATGTTTCGTAGCGGATGTGTAGTTCTACCCTCTGCAAGACAGAGAAGAGCTGCTTCTAAAAGAAACCACTCTATCCTCTGCAGGCAAAGGAGAACTTTTTACAATGACACTTCCAGGGCTCTGTAAAAATGCCTGTTTTTGCAAATAAAAAAACTGGAATATTTTACAAAAGCACATTTATCTGTAAACACCAACACATGACACACGTCACATTAACATGTTGGTTTACATAATGAATGACTCAACCAATCAGTGTTTAGCGGAGGCACATTTTACCCACAATCCTTTGTAATCTGTCTGTGTTTGTTACAAAACTTCAGAATTAGTGCATTATTCAACATTAAAAGATATATGTTATATTTTAACTGTACAAATGACAGAATTGACATTAATGGAGTTATTCTATCAGTATTCATTTTATTTATACACCAAACCATAACTCAGCATTGCTTTATTTTCCAAGACCTCTGCCTGACCAGAGCGTTGTGATTGGGTAGAGAGTTGAGCTTTGTGGCTCCTCTCAGGTTGCTTCTGTGCTGGAAGACATGTAGTAATCGAGAGCTTCCAGCAGGGGGCAAGATGTTCAAAGACAGAAGTGCTGGCTCATTGTTTGGGTCTGTTGTCGCTTTTGATGCTACCAGAAGGGATTGTGGTGTTAAAACTCAAATTCAGCTTGTTAGTAGTTGCAAATGTACTAGAGACAATACTGGAATTCATCAGTTATCTGTAACTTCTGATACATTTTTGGGTGGTTTATTGTTTTATCTTTATCAAACATAACTTTTCAGTTATCTGATTATCTGTTATCGAAGTTAATTTTTTGGTTATCTGTGCCCACCACTGTGTTTTGATATATTTTCTGAACCATTATACTCATTTTGCGGACATTTTATGTAATTGTCACCTACATGGGTTTCTTCAGATTCAATGTCTCGATGATATTTGATTAAATACTGTGGGCTTAATCATTGTTCATATGGAGTCCGTTTGGACCCCAGTTTAGTATAATGGTATCTGATCAGACGCCACAGCAAAATTTTTAAATTGTGCCAATTTTTCATAGCTAGTGCACTACAGAACGGTTTCATTCAGGATGTTTTCATCAGAGAAACTGCAGCGAGCAGGAGTCGGTACTGAAATTTTGTATTGAAATGCCGTGTTTGAAAAAGAGAAAAAATTCTTTCAAAATAAAATGCATTTTCATAACCGGATATCCAATAGTATTTTTTGTTTGTTTGTTTGTTTTTTGTATAGCTGCTTAAGTGGCCCTGTTAAGTTATATTACAGAAGAAAGGGTGAAAAAAAAACTACACAGTAAAATCACCAGTGTAAAACTAACACTGACATTGTTAAATTAACACTGGTGATATGACATGTACTTATGAGAATTAATCACTTTTAAAAAAAAAAACAAAGCAGATTATTTAACTGCTGTGTGTTTTAGCATGTTTCTCTGTGTGATTGCCAAAGTAAGTTTCTATTTCTGAGTTGTTTCCATTTATGTTTTTCAATTCAGCAGGAACATTTACCCAAAATTCCTTGCAAATTGTTACCCCCTCCCCCCCCCCAAAATCAGCAAAGTAACTTGCTTATTTCCAGTGATGCCGGTAACGCGTTACTCTAATCTGACCACTTTTTTTAGTAACGAGTAATCTAACGCGTTAATCTTTCCAAATCAGTAATCAGATTAAAGTTACTTCTCCATGTCACTGTGTGTTACTATTATTTTTCATTGTGGGTCGATAGCAGCATTAAACTTGGTCCGTGGGCAGGAGGTCGGGGTTCGACTGAACTGCCCACTTTAAGTGAGCTGTGAGCTTTTCATCCGCGGTTTTTTGCAGCTGCTCGACTCGTCGTCTCTTAAAGCGCGGTGATCAGCACACCTGCACTGAGCTTTACAAAGACATTTTTATACTTTTTCCCCTCCTTTATTTAGAGCTGAGCTGAGCCGCTCCATATCTGCACGTTAAAACAGCTGATCCTCCGCGACGCGTCAACAACTAACACTATTTTCCACTCAAATGCACCTAAACTCTCTTTCTGAGGACCACATGATGTGAAAACACAATAAAACTTTCTTACCTGTAAATCTGGTCACGTTTTCTGCATAAATAAATGTTATCCATTCTTTGTGCTCAAACGCCAAAGTAGGGGCGAATCCAGATGGAATGGGGGCATGGGGGAGGGATGTGCCTCCCTCACAATACCCCTAGATTAAAGGTCCAGTTTTGAAGCCTTTTTTTACTACAACTACTAATACTACTTAAAATAATATTAATTTCTACAAGTAAAATATTTAGAGAGAATTTAAATGTTAGAAAAATGCTAGAATGAATTTAATAGTTACATTTATAAACAATGTAGGTTAGAAATCGCAAGTTTTACTGTTACAGTGCTGTCAACAGTTAAATATGAGGTCAAGAAAGAAGTCTTTATTTTACTTTTTATAAAACAAATATTTATTTTCATTGAAGTCAAGAAAGGGTGACTATAAAGTAAGTTTTGGCAAAACAGGTATCATTGTCATGTTGAGGTGGCAGAGGGTTGTTGGAAAAGTAACTAAAAAAGTAACTAGTAATCTAACTTAGTTATTTTTACAATTGAGTAATCAGTAAAGTAACTAAGTTACTTTTTCAAGGAGTAATCAGTAATCAGTAATTGGATTACTTTTTCAAAGTAACTGTGGCAACACTGCTTATTTCCTGTTAATGTAACGTACATGGTTTTGCCATCATATCGGCGGACGCTGTGTCACCACACGCTCCTCTGACATGATCTGCTCTTCATCAGCTGTGCTGATATGCCGCGTGCATGTGTGCACGCATGCTCTTTTAACCCACCAAATTAACGTTAATGAATTCCCTCAGTACAGAATCATCTTTGTGTCAGTGCTCTTATCCACAGAGACACGGACAAAGAGCCTCAGTCATCAGACGCTCTGAGGCGGCCATTCACCACAACCACCTGCTTATAGCATCTGTGTTCTGTCAGCACAGACAAAATAACATTTTTACTATCAGATTTTGGCATTTCTATCATCTGTATTTGAGAAGATGACTCACACTGTGACCATTTTGGTGTTGAATTATTGTCTTCAGTGCTCAAGTGTGTTTTTGAGAAAGAGATCAGGTCCATCTGACAGATCCCAAAAATCTAATTATTAAAGAGACTTCAAACATTTCTGAAGATACTGACATGCATTCATACATAGACTGTGGTGCATTCAGGACAATGCTCGCAATGAAGCTCAAGACTGTAGTTGGGCCAGATTCTGGATCCATTTCCTGTTAGATCTTATTGACATATTTAAAGGGGATGTTTGACATTTTTCAGCCTAGTCTCTAGTTTTGGATATTTTACCATTAATCATTTCACTTGGGGAAAAAAACTAAATTGACGTGTGTAGTATTGACATAGAACACACACCAACATGGGTCAATAGGCTTGGTGATGTAATGGCGTGGGGCAAGCTGAAAACATGCATAGTTATCCTCCTCTTTTTGCCACTTATCATTTATTTGCTGATGACATCCAAATTTACTGCTCATTTAAAGCCTCTGAGATCCAGAAATTGGGCTCTCTACAGAACTGCTTTGAGAAAATAAAACAATGGCTCGGTGCAAATTCGCTGCAGTTAAAGTCGGATAAAACCGAGGTGCTGGTGGTTGCCCCCGATGATGTTATTCCGGGATTAAACAGTATTTAGGTCTTTTGAGCTCATCTGCAAAATCTAGCCTGAGAAACCTAGGTGTTATCTTTGATAAAGAAATGTCATTTGAGCATCATTCCAAATTCATTCCAAACTCCAGATTTCCAAACTCAGATCAATTGTTTCAAAAGATGATCTTGAGTTGATTATTCATGCATTTGTATCTTCTTGTTTGGACTACTGCAACAGTTTGTTTTCCTGTCTGAACAAAAAGGAGCTGTCCCGTCTGCAGCAGATCCAAAATTCTGCAGCAAGGCTGCTATCTCGCTCAAGAAGGAGGACTCATATTTCTCCTATTTTGAAGTCTCTTCATTGGCTCCCAGTGTCGTTGCGTTTCCAGTTTAAGATCCTAGTGTTGCCTTTTAGAGCTTTGCATGGCCAGGCTCCCCCTACATTAGAGACCTGTTATGTCCCTACGCTCCCACTCTGAGCCTGAGGTCAGTGGATCAGAACCTTCTGAGGGTCCCTCGTACCCACTTTAAGACCCGAGGAGATCGCTCTTTCAAGCCGTTGCACTGAGGCTCTGGAATGATCTCCCTTTGTCTCTTCATTTTGCTGGACACTGTCGATGTTTTTAAGAGCAAACTTAAAACCCATCTGTTTCTCCAGGCATTCAAACCTTAGTAGTGAGAGGTCTGTTTTATGACCACTGTGTGTGTCTAATGCCGCGTTCACACCGGGCGCGATCAGACACTACAAATTTGCGGGGGTCGCGTGGCGATGGACGCGCCTCCTTCACCCGGTATGTCGCTCTGCTTTTGCTGCGAAAATTCGCCCGGTGCATCATCAAATAGGAGCAGCTTCCATTCCGCTCGCCGGCTCCTGTTGTCAGTCAAGTTAACATGACGGACCTTGATCACAGGGAGCGAGTTGTTGTGGAAAGCTGACAAACGTCATGAGACGTTCCCAATTCAGGGAGTATCATTATTTGCTGCAGGAGCTGCGTCTGGACGACGGCTGCTTTCAGCGGTCCTTCTGCCTCTGCAGGACCCAGTTTGAGGAACTCCTGTCCCGGTCACGCGCGCACATGTAAAAAAAAAAAAAGAAAAGAAACTGCTGCCTGCTGCGGGGCTACAGCTTGCTCTTCCCCCAAAAACTCTGTCATAATTGTGTTTATTGTGTTTATAATTGTGTAACTACATCTGTGTAGTTAATAAGTAAAATATTTCTCCATGGACGATTCGCCCGCGCGTGCATGTAAAATAAAAAGAAGAAACTCCGCTCGCTCCAAAAACTCTGTCATAATTGTGAAATAAAGGACAAAAGAGGCATAAGTCCTGCTCACAGGCTGCTACCAGATACAGGACATGTTCACATCTTCAGTCAAACTCCAGACACCTCCACGTCACTACATATTCACGTTCATATAGCACTTTCAATTTCGTTGTGACTTTGTAAAAAGTAACAATGGCAATAAAGACTATAGAAAAAAAAAATTGAATATTCAGTCCCTGATTGGTCATCGCGGCGCGACGAGACGAAAAAGTTCAGATTTTTCACCTTGGGGAGTAGGGAAAGGTGATGTGATGCAACGCAATATTGCGCCACAAACGCGGCAATCACTCAAAATTGCTTCACTCGCGTCCATCGCGTCGCGCTGCGTGACTTGGCGCCAAAACGCGTCATTCCATAAGGATTACATGGCAACCTGTCGCTGCTGTCGCTCACGTCGCACCCGGTGTGAACGCAGCATTAGAGTATTTTATTGTGATGTACATTGTCTTTTATTCTCAGAATTTTTATCTGTGTGTGTCTTTTGTGAAGCACCTTGTGACTTTCCTTGTCTGTGAAAGGTGCTATATAAATAAATATTACTTACTAAAGTAAGTGCCTTCGGCTGCTCCCTTGTTTGCACTTGGGGTCGCCACAGCAAATCCAAGGTGGATCTGCATGTTGAATTGGCACAAGTTTTATGCCGGATGCCCTTCCTGACGCAACTCCACATTACATGGAGAAATGTGGCAGGGGTGGGATTTGAACCCGGAACCTTCTGAACTGAAATCAAGCGCATTAACCACTTGGCCACCACCCCTACTTACTTACTTACTGAACAGGCAAAATTGTCTTTAGAAGTGACTGGTAGCACAGAGAGGATCCCTACAGAGGTAAATGTGTGCGTGTTGCCTCAATAATTGTAAATAAACTTTTTAAGATGACTGATTACACAGTTAACCAGTTACCATATAGGCAGGGAGCACCAAAACAAGGGTAGCCACAGGATGGTCTAAACATTGGGACTTTCTGTGCCTGGTGAAATATGGAGGATATCGGGTAGATCAGCTGGAGGAGGAGGCAGTGCTGCATGAATTAAGCGCTCAACTGCTTGGATGCTGTTTCCACAAATGATCTGCTTGCTTTTTATGCTTTAGCAGAGATCCGGTTCCTTGCCAGAAAACCTCTCACTTCTGTCACCTGCTGAGTCTGCCATCTAAATGGCAACACACCACTTTCAAGTAAACATGGCTCATAAAGAGACTATCAGATGACAGTCTAATTATTAAGCCCAAAATGCACCCATGATTAGTTCACAGACTGTATACAACCACTTTTCACCCTGTAGTTTACGCTGGGCTCAGATGAGGCGCTGTGTAAATACCAAAGTGTAGTTGGACACGCCCCAAATAAACTTGCACTATGCACTTTAGACCATGTAGTATGAATGATCAAGATAGGGCCCATCGTGCCATAGTACATCTGTCTTACAGCCTTCCTGCAGCTACCAAATGCTAATCTCTCAGTCTGATTCAAACAATATTAAAACAATTGCATTTTTTTAGATTCTGGGGCGTTCTTCCCCCCCAGTGTCACCTCATTTCACCCTGTCTCTTCACGACTCCTCCTGGTGTTGTGGTGAGACAAACCTGCAGTTGCAGTGACTGTGCCGGCGTTTACACATAGTCCCATATTCGACACCCTTTAACGAAACGCCACATTCATACTCTGAGATTACACCGCAGACGAAGCTCCACATGCAGGCTCATGTCAGCACCAATCAGAGAGCAGCTCTGCAGCCTGGTAACATCTCGGACAGGCTGCACGTGACACACAACTGCGTGTATTTACACACAGGGTGCATTCTTTATACAGCGTGCTTTGACCTCGCTGTCATTATCGGAGAATGCATCCGCTCGCGTTGCGTTGCTCAAGAGGATTACAGCAGTCACCATTTGTGGACATACATACACTCACATGCACAAACCTATATTATTGCATAACTACACATGGACACTCACGAGCTCCCTCCCCCACATGTCCTCCCTGCATCATGCGCCATGAGCTCATGCCCCTTGCAGGCCCTGAAGATGCGGAGCCACACAGCCTGGTTCTGCTCCTATATATATATATATATATATATATATATATATATATATATATATATATATATATATTTTTTTTTTTTTTTTTTGTGAATCAGCTTTAGGTGGAAACATCATAGAAAGGAGGGAAAAGATTTTGACAGAGACGTCTGACAACACCAATAAAAGGAGGCATTCTTCTGTGCAAAAATGTTGGTGTGTGTTTGAAACATGCACATCTCCTACACTTACAGTGTGTTGCTGTTCGTAGTGTGCATTTTTTTCTTTTTGTGTATATTAAGATGTGGTGGTATAATATTTTGTATGCATCCAATTTAACTTGTTTGTGCTTGAGCCTATATGATGTGTGTGTGTGTGTGTGTGTGTGTGTGTGTGTGTGTGTGTGTGTGTGTGTGTGTGTGTGTGTGTGTGTGTGTGTGTGTGTGTGTGTGTGTGTGTGTGTGTGTGTGTGTGTGTGTGTGTGTTTTTGCTTTAACTTTGTGACTGAGAGAGCTAGTAGATTGGTTGCAAGTACGTATGAATCAGCAAACACTAAGCCACCTGCTGAACTGTATGCGGTGTCATGATGACATCATCAAATGACATCATGCCTTTAACTGCAAAAATAAAAAAAAACACATTTTCTGCAATAACTTTGAAACAAACAAAAAAAACTGTAGCAGGATGATCTCAAGCACATATGTATTGCCATATGCTGGTTTGTACATGGCAGCATGATGACATCATTACAGTAGATGCCATCAAAGGATGGTATAAGATCCAAAACCCACATATTTCTCAGTAACCCAGAAACTAGAAGTGCAAGAAGGATAATTTAGCGTGCATATAAACCAGAAACTAGAATGTCACTTTCTAATGAATATGTGAAGTGATGATGATGTCATTATAAATAGGCATGCACATACAGTAGTGTTCAGAATAATAATAGTGCTATGTGACTAAAAAGATTAATCCAGGTTTTGAGTATATTTCTTATTGTTACATGGGAAACAAGGTACCAGTAGATTCAGTAGATTCCCACAAATCCAACAAGACCAAACATTCATGATATGCACACTCTTAAGGCTATGAAATTGGGCTATTAGTAAAAAAAAAAAAGTAGAAAAGGGGGTGTTCACAATAATAGTAGTGTGGCATTCAGTCAGTGACAAACAGGTGTGAATCAGGTGTCCCCTATGTAAGGATAAAGCCAGCACCTGTTGAACATGCTTTTCTCTTTGAAAGCCTGAGGAAAATGGGACGTTCAAGACATTGTTCAGAAGAACAGCGTAGTTTGATTAAAAACTTGATTGGAGAGGGGAAAACGTATACGCAGGTGCAAAAAATTATAGGCTGTTCATCTATAATGATCTCCAATGCTTTAAAATGGACAAAAAATCAGAGACGCGTGGAAGAAAATGGAAGACAACCATCAAAATGGATAGAAGAATAACCAGAATGGCAAAGGTTCACCCATTGATCAGCTCCAGGATGATCAAAGACAGTCTGGAGTTACCTGTAAGTGCTGTGACAGTTAGAAGACGCCTGTGTGAAGCTAATTTATTTGCAAGAATCCCCGCAAAGTCCCTCTGTTAAATAAAAGACATGTGCAGAAGAGGTTACAATTTGCCAAAGAACACATCAACCGGCCTAAAGAGAAATGGAGGAATATTTTGTGGACTGATGAGAGTAAAATAGTTCTTTTTGGGTCCAAGGGCCGCAGACAGTTTGTGAGACGACCCCCAAACTCTGAATTCAAGCCACAGTTCACAGTGAAGACAGTGAAGCATGGTGGTGCAAGCATCATGATATGGGCATGTTTCTCCTACTATGGTGTTGGGCCTATATATCGCATACCAGGTATCATGGATCAGTTTGGATATGTCAGAATACTTGAAGAGGTCATGTTGCCTTATGCTGAAGAGGACATGCCCTTGAAATGGGTGTTTCAACAAGACAATGACCCCAAGCACACTAGTAAATGAGCAAAATCTTGGTTCCAAACCAACAAAATTAATGCCTCGCAGATGTGAAGAAATCATGAAAAACTGTGGTTATACAACTAAATACTAGTTTAGTGATTCACAGGATTGCTAAAAAAGCAGTTTGAACATAATAGTTTTGAGTTTGTAGCGTCAACAGCAGATGCTACTATTATTGTGAACACCCCCTTTTCTACTTTTTTACCTCCACCAAGGAGGTTATGTTTTCGGTCGCGTTTGTTTGTTTGTCTGTCTGTTTGTCAGCAGGATAACTCAAAAAGTTTTGAACGGATTTTGATGAAATTTTGTGGAGTGGTTGGAAATGACAAGAGGAACAAGTGATTAAATTTTAGTGGTGATCCGGATCACAATCCGGATCGCGATGCTAATGCCTTAGCATGTCTATGGCATTTTAAATGTTAAAAGTTAGCATTAAGCAGTTGCAGCTGTCATCACGTTCGGGTGCATTTGTTTTCAAATTGTAATATTTCTTAAATTTATTTTTGTTTATATATTAATAATCTAATGATTATTATATACAATTTTAGAGAAAGAGACAAAAAGAATTTTTTTGTCTGTCTTTGTCAGCAGGATAACTCAAAAAGTTTAGAACGGATTTTGATGAAATTTTGTGGAGTGGTTGGAAATGACAAGAGGAACAAGTGATTAAATTTTAGTGGTGATCCGGATCACGATCCGGATCCAGGAATTTTTTTAAAGGATTCTTCACCATTGCGGGATAGGGGGAATTTTGACATTCTAGTGTCTAACTCCACAAAAACAAGGCAGAAAAGCTTGAAAAAAATTAGGGTGTAACATAGTCAAATGTTCTATCAAACAACAAAGTTTGGTGATGATCGGATCTGGATTCCGGATCTGGTGATCCAGAATATGCAAAAATATAGGGAAAATAGAAAATGTGTCAGTGTGAGGTGACAAATGAAGCTAGAGATGCACAACTAACACCAAATTGTAGCTGAATCTGTACTGATTCAGTAATGTGTCATCAGATTTGATGTAGCTTCAAATATTATGGAGCTAGATCCAGAAGAAAACCGCCATTACCGAAAAATCGTTTTTATACAATAACTTTTCAACTAATAAAGACATAAAAGTGATTCCAAGTTCTAGTGGTATGTTTTCATGGTCAAGGATGTCAAATATTTAGGAAAGAAAAGTGTATGTATCATAGTTTTGGTTCTAACACTGAATTGTTGAATAGATCACTGTGCCAAAGAGGGAATCTCTTTAGGGTTAGTGACCCTATGGCCTTGGCGGAGGTTTGCACTCTCTGAGTGCTTCTAGTTTTACTAATAGCCCAATTTCATAGCCTTAAGAGTGTGCATATCATGAATGCTTGGTCTTGTTGGATTTGTGAGAATCTACTGAATTACTCATGGTGCTTTTGTGTGCTAAAAATAAATTATGTGCAGCAGTAAACACAAGGGAAGCACTTCATAAGAGCAAAGCAATGACAGATTGTAAGAAAAGTGTTTCCCTCTGCGTGCTGTCTGCTGTGCATCAGTGATTTTTAGCACATATGAGCATGATGAGCACCAGTTATGTGCACCCCTGATTATATAAAATTATTTTGGTTTGGAATGACCAATAAGCCATGTCTGTATGATCATGATACCTACATCAGTTTATAAATGAGTATTTAGTAACATTCCTCACTTGTTTTGACTGTGATTTCTTGTGATCAAACTAAGTAATCATTTTTCATTGCTGCTACTTTGTTTTCGTATTTGCCACCACGCGTATGGGGAGATGTCTCCGGGCGAGATTCTCTGAATGCTTGTCTGTGTCTGTTTCCAGGTGGGGAACTACAAACGTGCTGTGAAGCGATTTGATGATGGCCATCGGCTCTGCAATGACCTTATGAGCTGTCTACAAGAACGTTCAAAGATAGAGAAAGCCTACGGCGATCAGCTAACCGGTTGGTCCAAGAGATGGAGACAGCTCATTGAGAAAGGTCATTCTTTGGAAAGTGATCAATAAAATGAGTCTTTTACCAAATTACTTTGGCCACAGCAGCATTTGTTTGACTGAGGTTGTTAGTTGCACACTCGCGCATAAAAATGTCCTATTTGAAAGGAATCCCTGTGTGTTTGTGTTTCTGCAGGCCCACAGTATGGCTCTGTGGAGAGAGCCTGGCTGGCTGTGATGACTGAGGCAGAGAAGGTGAGCGAACTGCACCAAGACGTGAAGAACAACCTGGTTAACGAGGATGTTGAGAAAGTGAAGAATTGGCAGAAGGAAGCCTATCACAAGCAAATGATCGGTGGATTCAAAGAGGCGAAGGAGGCAGAGGAAGGCTTCAAGAAGGCTCAGAAACCGTGGGCCAAAAAGCTCAAAGAGGTGAGCAGGATGAAAACACTTTTCTTTGAATTCTTGTCCATGGTCCAGTAGAATTTCTTATATTCAATAAAAAAGAACCCCTTCTCAACATAACCCCCATGTGAGTCCACACACTTTCTCCAGGGTCACTGCAATGCCTTAATATCCTTCTCAGAGAAGGTCTTATAATGGAGCTCAAGGAACTCATCCACTGCAGATATGGCATCATTATCAGTATTATAATGAGTTCCAGTAAGATGCCTTTTCATGTCTGGAAACAGATGGAAGTCCAAAGGAGCCAAATCAGTGGAATAAGGTGAGTGTGGAACAAGTTCGAAGCCATATTCTTGTTTGGCAGCCACTGCAAGCAATAACCCATGTGTGGGCCGGTGCATTGTTCTTGTGAAAGAGAACACCCTGTCGGAGCATTTCACACCACTTCTGCTTTATTTTCTCCCACAGCTGTGGCAGAAGGGAAGCATAATAGGCCCCCACTGATGGTCTGTCCCTTCTGGAGATAGTCCACCATTATGATACCCTCAGCATCCCAGATGACAGAGGCCGTGGCCTTCCCAGCAGATGAGACAGTTTTGGCTTTCTTCAGCAGGGGAGAACCCACATATTTCCATTGCTCCGACTGTTGTTTGGACTGTGGCTGAACGTGATGGACCCAGGTCACGTCCATTGTCAAAAATCATTGCATTAAGTTATCCAGATCTGCCTCAAAAAGCCTAAGATTCTCCCTGGACATCTGGAACCTCGTGTATTTCTGAGTTCTTCTGTCAGAACTAAATGACCTCTCTCCAAGGAAATGTTGACAGTACTCACTATGTGACGCTTGCTTACTCTTCTATCAGTGAGGACCACATTATGGATCTTCTTGATCGTATTGGTTGAGGTGGCAGTTCTGGGTCTTTCTGAGCTTGCTTTATCTTCGACACAGACTTCAGGACCCCACCATCACACACCCCCCCCCATTCTCTATTGTCTACTGTGGACACTTTCCGCTTCCTGGGATCCACCATCTCCGGAGATCTGAAGTGGACCTCCCACATAGACTCCATCAGGAAAAAGGCACAGCAGACAATGTACTTCCTCAGACAGCTCAGGAAGTTCAACCTGCCGCAGGAACTGCTCATCATCTTCTACACATCCATCATCCAGTCTGTCCTGTGCATCTCCATCTCAGTTTGGTTTCCCTCTGCCTCCAAACATGATAGGCACAGACTTCAACAAACTGTCAGGTCTGCAGAAAAAAATCATTGGGGCCAGCCTGCCCTGTTGGACTTATACCGGTCCAGGACCAGGAAGCAAGCTGGTAACATCTCTGAAACCCCTCACACCTTGGACACATACTGTTTAAACTCCTCCCCTCTGGTCGACTTTACAGAACTCTGTAGGTCAAAACAACCAGACGCAGGAACAGTTTCTTTCCACAGGTCATCACACTGTCGAACAATTTAACCAATCTGTTAGTCTGTTTCTCCTTGCACACATTTTTATTGCACATTTGCACATTTTTTATTGTGAATTATTTACTATTTAGTGTATATTTATACATGCTTGTACAGAAAGAGTACAGCTCAAACTGGAGCCAAGTTCCTTGTATTCTTTGAAGATACTTGGCGAATAAAGGCTATTCTGATTCTGATGTTCTGAATTCAACTGACCAGCGTCTAACTGTAGCATAAGAGGTGGCATCCTCCCCTAATGTCATTACCACGTCCTCATGGATGTCCTTCAGAGACGATCCGTTTTTCGTAAGCTCGTGAATCACAGGACGCCCAACAGCTTTGTCCATTTTGCCCATCTGACACACTCTTACTCACTTCACTGAAATATTGCACCCAGTGAGTCAAAATTTCACACATTCTCAAGAGATATGTTGGCTTCTCAGAATGCAAACGATGGAGAACCACACCCTACTTTTTCTGGATCAGGCTCAGAACTTTTCAGTCACCCACCATATGTGTGGGTTTGAAGTTGCAGTAGCTTGAAATTAACTTGTGTATCAGTTCTGTAATTTCTAAAGCCTAGGTCTGTTGGTCACCCAGGCTTGTGAGCACTTGTAGGGAAGAACCCAAGCCTTAAAAAAC
The DNA here is from genome assembly GCF_902500255.1 of Thalassophryne amazonica. Taxonomy (NCBI): domain Eukaryota; kingdom Metazoa; phylum Chordata; class Actinopteri; order Batrachoidiformes; family Batrachoididae; genus Thalassophryne; species Thalassophryne amazonica. The sequence goes on along the minus strand of NC_047108.1, from coordinate 96,744,176 downwards.
TGCCATTGTTTCATTGTTGATGCAAGTTTAAACTATTGTATTTAGAAGTTTTGCTAACTCTGTGGCAGTGGGGGGATGGTATTAGGAGTATTTGCTCACAAAGTTAATAGTATCATTTACAAGTCAGCTACATGGGCACTCTTTGACAGTTCCCAGACAGCAAATAGATCCGGGCCGGATGTAGTCCAACATCTGGTACCAATCCTGAAAACAGATCTGGTCCAGACAGTTTTTGCACCCTGGCCCAGATCCGGCACGGCTCCGCTTTACAGTTCCGGAACAGAGCCGGACCAGATCTGAACTGGATCCGCAAAACACCAACCGTTTACAGACCATATCTGGCACGGATCTGGGACAGATGTGGTCCGCATCACAGCACAGTGGCAGGAACATGGGGCATAACGATAAGCAATTTTATCTGCACTCGGTAGAAACTATCCATTAGTGGTTGTAAACTCTGTACTCTGTAATCGTAATCGTCACTGAGGCTTTTTTAAATGCTTATTGCAAAGCGGTTTGTTTCTTTACGACAATCAAGTTTTATAAGTCCAGGGACACTGATCTGTGTGTTATAGATACAAATCAGTTTCCTCGGATCCACGGAACTTACCTCTGTAAAACTTGTTCCTGCCACGGTGCTGTGATGCAGTCCACATCTGCCTCAGATCCATGCCAGATATGGTCTGTAAACGGTTGGTCTTTTGCGGATTAAGTTCAGATCTGGTCCGGATCTGTTCCAGAACTGTAAAGCGGAGCCGTGCCCTCTGGGCCAGGGTGGAAAAACTGTCTAGACCGGATCTGTTTTCAGGATTGGTACCAGATGTTGCACTACATCTGGCCTGGATCTATTTGCTGTCTGGGTTAGTACATTAATGCGTTTGTGTGCCAACCAGATTGTGAAATGCTGATCAAGTCGCTAACTTTGTACATACAGGTGGAGACGGCTAAGAAAGCGTACCACATGGCCTGCAAGGAGGAGAAACTGGCTGCAACCCGAGAGGCCAACGGCAAGACTGAAGCGTCAGTCACACCAGACCAGCAGAAGAAACTCCACGAGAAACTGGACAAATGCAAACAAGACATGCAAAAGGTGACAAAAGACTGAAAAACAATTCAAGAGCAACAACACTTTTAGTTTGTTTAAACATACAAGAAGAAAATTACACAACAAAATACACAACAATTGCTGTACTGTTAAATCATTTAATACAAATTTCTACAATTTTTACACAAAGAGACCACAAAGAATTATCTTGTCTTACAGACACACAAGAATTTGAACTCTGATGTTCAGGCTTATAGCTGCAGTTTTCATATTTACATTTGAAAATTCCTCTCTCACCGTATGCAGAAAATGTTCAAATATTCTTGTTCAGTTTTATTGACATGATTCAAAAATCACAAGAAAATCTGAGTGGGCTTTTCGCTCTCCACCCCATGGGTTTTAGTGAAGCAAATGCGGGTTTTAGTGGAGCAAATGGCATCAATCTTACAGCAAAATCCTGCAAATGTTGATATAAGTGCCAAATTTGGCATGATGAATCCCAAGATAGTTAGTACTTACCAAATCTGATTGACTGGTCACTTGAAAATTCAAGATGGCGGCCATTTGCCAAGATGGTCACCTAAATGACCTGCCAATTATTTTATTTTTTATTTATTTATTTATTTATTTTTTTGCCTAAAAATGCTCCTACTTAATTGATTTGTGCAAAATTCATGGCAAATTGTATGTTGTTCATCACAATGGATCTGTTGTACAGCATCAGTGAAATCCAAAATGGTGCCTAATTTCAAGTTGGCCCCAAGTCGACCACAAAATCTTTTTTTTCTCTCTGTCGCTCTCTCTCACTAAAATATCATGCCAGATTTAATTTTTCATGTTCCAACAACATTATACTCTTAGTGGCATAAACTGGCATTTGGCCGTGCTGACTGCAGATACTAAAAATTACAACACAATATATTCAACACTAAACACCTTTTATAGGCCGACATGTATACAGTAGTTTGAAGAGATGAACACTTTTAAAACGTGCTGGATGGAAACCATGAATACTAAATGTAACTAAATTAATTCTAATTCAGCAAAACAAATTTCAAAAATACTAAAAATAAAATAAGGCATAATATAACAAAATGAATATGATATCAGTATCATTTTAATCAATCAAATAAGGGCTTTTCTATCATTTTGGCAACCATAGTGGAAAATGGCCAATCAACCAGACACACTAATAACATGAGAATCACCATTCCAAATTTGGTATTCGTATCAAATACACATTTTTGCCTTTATATGCTTCACTATTTTAGAGAAACAGAGATCCCCTGAGGATACATTAGTTTCTGACAGTATGTTTGACTAAATTACATTTGCTGTTTCTTTTCTATCACAATGACAGCTGACCAGCTGCATTACCCTGCAGAACGTCAGGTTAGGTTCACTCTAAGCTTGAAACAGTCACTAAATACACTGTTCAGTGTGAGTCTTCGCCATGTGATAAGAGCAGTGTTTCACAGCAAAATCTGGGGGAAAACAGGCTGACCTTTGTCTTTAGAAAATGCATTTTTGGCTAAAACGTTCAGAAACTCCTTAGTTAGTCAAAACTAATATGAAAATACATAATTCTCTGTATGTATAATTAGCTTGGTCTGTGCATTTTGATTCATTATTTTTTTAAATAATTATGCTATTTTGAGTGGGTGAAAATGTATGCGAAGCCTTTTCATATTTTTAATATGTCATTGCGAAATGTTTAAACCCACGATTAAACAATAATCCACATTTAGTTCATATAAATTTGGAATAATATGTTACTAATAAGAGAATGTTAAAGCTGTTGCATTGGTAGGGGTGCTCTGTTTTTCCACACAGCCATTAGTTGTGTTTTCTGTTTTTCTGTCACAGGCTAAAGAAAAGTATGAAAAGTCTCTGGAGGAGCTGAACAAGTGCACTCCGCAGTACACAGAGAGCATGGAGCAGGTGTTTGACCAGTGCCAGCAGCATGAAGTCAAGAGGCTGACCTTCCTGAAGGAGGCTTTGCTGGACATCAAACGTCATCTCAACCTCACAGAGAACCAAAGGTTAGTTAAGTACCCGTTTGTTGGACATGAAGTAATTTCCCCAGTAACCAAGGACACACTGAAGAGACTTCATTCCAAAGACTTCTTGTCATCATCATAGGTCACTGCAACACAGGAAGAAGCATCACAAGCCTAAAACACTGTACGAACATGTGACAGTAGAGAACATGCGCACTGTGGCTAAAAGGCCAGTTCAGTTTCAATTTTTTTTTATTTATATAGTGCCAAGAGTGGTGCCAAGCACTCAATGCGCCATAGCCCATAGGATAGGTTCCATTTGGGCATGCAGGGTCCCCCAGCCCTGATTTCCTTGTTGAAAAAATGGTGTCAATAGTGTTGAGAGACCAGCTGATTAGTTCCATGGTTATTCCAAATATAGCTTGAAGAATTCACAGTCTCGTGAAGTTGGAACTTTTGAAGGTTGGAGCAGAGATAGAAAAACACAGAGGAGAGGAGAGAGGAGGAGATGTGACTGCCCTCCTCGAAGTCCCAGCTTTTTGAAGGTGGAGCTCTGCATATACAGCAGACATCAAAAAGGCATCCATAAAATGAATGGGTAAACAGTAGTATGGCTACGAGCACATATGCTATGCGAAAATGAGGCATAAGGAGATTTATTATGGAAGTAAAGTTGAAGGGAGTTGGGCTTTGACTTTAAGTGTGTGTGGGGGTGTGAATGTGTTTGTCTATATGTGGCCCTGTGACAAACTGGCATCCTGTCAAGGGTGCACCCTCCCTCACGCCTTATGACTGCTGGGATAGGCTCCAACACCCCCATGACCCTTAACTGGAATAAGCGGGGAGAAAAAATGGATGGATAGCAATAATAAGGCGAGCCTCTTGATTTACTAGTCATTTTACGCTCCTGTCCTCACCTTTGATCACTTTGGGTAATGGCAGAAAGAATAATGTTGCGGATACAAGTGGTGGACATGAGATTCCTCTGTTGGGTATCTCGGCTTACATTCTAGGACAGGTTGAGAAGCTTAATTATTGGGGAGGAACTCAGAGTACAGTCGCTGATTCTTTGCATTGAATGGCGCCACCTCAGGTGGTTTGGGGGCATCTGGTGAGGATGCCCTCAGGTGGTCTCCCTCGTGAGATCTTCCAGACGCGTCCAACTAGGAGGAGGCCCCAGGGAAGACCCAGGATACCCTGAAGGGATTATATTTCCCAGCCTTCTTGGGAATGCCAAGGGATCCCCCAGGAAGAGTTAAAGGATTTGGCAATTTGGCCAAGGATAGGGAAGCACGGGATAACCTGCTTGGTCTACTGCCACCACAACCCAGACACAGGTAAGCGGTAGAAAATGAAATGGAATATAACATTTATTATTTTACAATTACCAGCAAGAATAATTCACTGTGGTTTCATGAGATTAGAATGAGCCCTTTATATCTACATGAGAGCGGGCCCGCTCGCCATGTGGCAGCGCCATGTTCATACAATAACCCAAAATGGACATACTTGCTCCACCTTTCATGTTTTGCAGTGCAGCCAGAAGATTGAAGATAAAAGAAAGCCTATCCCAGCAGTCATAGGGCATGAGGAGGGGTACACCCTGGACAGGACGCCAGTCTGTCGTAGGGCCACATACAGACAAACAAATATATTCAGACCTACGGACAATTTAAAGTTTCCAATCCACCTGATCTGCATGTTTTTGGATGTGGGAGGAAGCCGGAGAACCCACGCAAACACGGGGAGAACATGCAAACTCCACACAGAAAGGCCACAGGTGGGAATCAAGCGCATGACCTTCTCACTGTGAGGCAACAGTGCTAACCACTAATCCACCGTGCTGCCCTAAATCCTAACCACTGTAGCTTTAAATTTTTAAATGTTTCTGGTTTTGAATCTGTCATTTCAGCGATGCTCGATGGGTGCATATATATATTTGGGCCAAAAAAAAACAAAAAACTTATTTTGCTTTATTTTTACTCAAAAATATAATCCATCCAAATTCATCACACATGGGTTGTGTCACTTTCTGTTACATTCATTAGTTCAGATTGATTAAATTCAGCTGAATTTTCAGCCAGGCATGTATTTCTCATTAGTGTTCAGGCTTGCAGTGATGAAACAGCTCGTGAGGTTTCTGCCAAACAGTGAGCGATTGTCATAATTTTGGGTGTTTGCAAAATGCGCACATCATCAAAGCCACAATAATAGCACACTGATTTTTAACCCCTTTTGCCAAACCTGCTGTTTTTGATTAGATTGATTTTAAAATGTATTTTAAAACATTTTTTTTTAAATGTGTCCATGGATTAAAAGAGTGCGTCCAAAATACTGTAATTTTAATTTTAATTTAATTTAATTTTAATGTAATTTTAATTACATTATGTGGACCCATTCTGATAACATGCAACCAATGTACATACAGTTGTATGTAAAGGTTTGGGTAACCCTGATGATTGCCATGATTTTCCTTTATAAATCATTGGTTGTTTGGATCAGCAATTTCAGTTAAATATATCATAGCAGACAAACACAGTGATATTTGAGAAGTGAAATGAATGAATTTTATAGGATTTACAGAAAGTGTCCAAATTAGGCAGGTGCATAAATTTGGGCACCCCAACAGAAAAAAATACATCAATATTTAGTAGATCCTCTTTTTGCCAAAATAACAGCCTCAAAACACTTTCTATAGCTTCCAATGAGAGTCTGGATTCTGGTTGAAGGTATTTTGGACCATTCTTCTTTACAAAACATCTCCAGTTCAGTCAGGTTTGTTGGTTTCTGAGCATGGACAGCCCACTTAAAATCACACCACAGATTTTCAATAATATTCAGGTCTGGGGACTGAGATGGCCATTCCAGAATGTTGTACTTGTTCCTCTGCATGAATGAAAGGCTCATTAAAAGTCTGCTAATGAGCCTTTCATTGTATTCAGGTGTGTTGGAGCAGGGAGACAACTAAGAGTGTCAGGAAGGTGGCTCTCAAGGACAGAACTTGGCCACCCCTGCCTTAGTAGATGTGGAGCAGTGTTTAGGGTCATTGTCTTGTTGAAAGATCCAGCCCCGGCACAACTTCAACTTTGTCACTGATTCATGAATATTGTTCTCAATAATCTGCTGATATTGACTGGAATCCATGTGACCCTCAACTTTAACAACCCCAATTCCAATTAAGTTGGGACGTTGTGTAAAATGTAAATAAAAACAGAATACAATGATTTGAAAATCCTCTTCAACCTATATTCAATTGAATACACCACAAAGACAAGATATTTAATGTTCAAACTGATAGACTTTGTTGTGTTTGTGCAAATATTTGCTCATTTTGAAATGGATGCCTGCAACACATTTCAAAAAAGTTGGGACGGGGCAACAAAAGACTGGGAAAGTTGATAAATGCTCAAAGAACAACTAATTGGAAACAGGTGAGTGTCATGATTGGGTATAAAAGGAGCATCCCCAAAAGGCTCAGCCATTCACAAGCAAAGATGGGGTGAGGATCACCACTTTGTGAACAACTGCATGAAAAAATAGTCCAACAGTTTGAGAACAATGTTTCTCGGTGTTCAGTTGCAAGGAATTTGGGGATTCCATCATTTACAGTCCATAATATAATCAGAACACTCAGAGAATCTGGAGAACTTTCTAAACGTAAGCGACAAGGCTGAAAACCAACATTGAATGCCCGTGACCTTCAATCCCTCAGATGGCACTGCATTAAAAAACATCATCATTGTGTAAAGCAGGGGTGCCCAACCTTTTTTGAACCGAGATCTACTTTTAAAGGTGACAGTGTATCAAGATCTACCGAGCCATATGGAATGCCACAGCATAGCTGCAACATCTTGTGCACCAGTATAATAACACAATTTTCTGGCAGGTTTTAACAATAATAATGCATCATTGAAGTAAATGTGCATGGTGGAAAAGAATAAGCACAAGTAGGCCTAGGACTGGCCTCAAGTTGGAAAAGTTGTCCCTACCTTAGTGGGACTTCTGGCCCCGAGAGGAGGAAGCTCGTCTGTCATAGTCCGGACAGGAGGAGCTGAGTGCAGCCGTAAGCAGGCACTCTCTGTCTGCATTAGATTACAGATTTGGACATTCATGTCAGGTGTTGCTTTGGATTTGAGCTCAATGTCATTTTTCAGTCTGAGGATCCAGGTTGAAGAGTGATGCTACTTTGGATGTTATACAGTCCACATCTATATTTTCCCCAAATGGAAAACAGAGAAAACTGACAACAGGCTCTTTGGATGCATGTACGCAATTTGGTGGGGGATAGGGGGGCCATGTCCCCCCCCCACCTTTTCAACCGGAGGGGCAGAATACGAGGGCTGTCAATAAAGTATAGGTCCTTTTTATTTTTTTCAAAAATTATATGGATTTCATTCATATGTTTTTACGTCAGACATGCTTGAACCCTCGTGCACATGCGTGAGTTTTTCCACGCCTGTCGGTGACATCATTCGCCTGTGAGCACTCCTTGTGGGAGGAGTCGTCCAGCCCCTCATCGGAATTCCTTTGTCTGAGAAGCTGCTGAGAGACTGGCGCTTTATTTGATCAAAATTTTTTCTAAACCTGTGAGACACATCGAAGTGGACACGGTTCGAAAAATTAAGCTGGTTTTCGGTGAAAATTTTAACAGCTGATGAGAGATTTTCAGGTGATACTGTCGCTTTAAGGACTTCCCACAGTGCGAGACATCGCGCAGCGCTCTCAGGCGCCGTCGTCAGCCTGTTTCAAGCTGAAAACCTCCACATTTCAGGCTCTATTGATCCAGGACGTCGTGAGAGAACAGAGAAGTTTCAGAAGAAGTCGGTTTCAGCATTTTATCTGGATATTCCACTGTTAAAGGAGATTTTTTTAATGAAAGATGTGCGGACGGATTGCAGCGTCGGCTCGCAGCCGCCGCGACGCTCCGCCACAGGAAAAACACCTCTGTTGGAAGCCTTAAGGACAAGTTGGAACATGCCCAACTGTTAAACAATTTCTCATATACTCACTCCACTGAAAGCCATCAAACGCCGCCTGGATTTTACAAATGGTTATCAACACGGAGGTGTTTCTCCTGTGCCGCCGCACCGCGCTGGCTGCGTCCTGACGCGCGGACCCGTCTGCACGTCTTTCATTAAAAAAATCTCCTTTAACAGTGGAATATCCAGATAGAATGCCGAAACCAACTTCTTCTGAAACTTCTCTGTTCTCTCACGACGTCCTGGATCATTAGAGCCTGAAATGTGGAGGTTTTCAGCTTGAAACAGGCTGATGATGGCGCCTGGGAGCGCTGCGCGACGTCCCGCTCCGTGGGAAGTCCTTAAAGCGACAGTATCACCTCAAAATCTCTCATCAGCCGTTAAAATTTTCACCGAAAACCAGCTTAATTTTTCGAACCGTGTCCACTTCGATGTGCCTCACAGGTTTAGAAAAAATTTTGATCAAACAAAGCGCCAGTCTCTCAACAACTTCTCAGACAAAGGAATTCCGACGAGGGGCTGGACGACTCCTCCCACAAGGAGTGCTCACAGGCGAATGACGTCACCGACAGGCGTGGAAAAACTCACACATGCGCACGAGGGTTCAAGCATGTCTGACGTAAAAACATATGAATGAAATCCATATAGTTTTTGAAAAAAATAAAAAGGACCGTTACTTTATTGACAGACTTCGTATGGTATGTCTCCCCCACCTTCTGACATATATGTGTGTACTTGAAACATGCTATGCCAGTCTTACGTGCAAAACCATGTCAGAATAGTATCTTTGTTTTTGGAAGTTTGTATTTTTAGCAGCATTGACTTGTTTACACCTGTTTCTTGTTTGTCACATTCTGAATTTTCTGGGACTGCATTTGCCCAGATTTGAAACCAAAAATAGTTGCCACTAGGGTCTAGTGTCTACACATAAGTATCAATGGACCATATGCTAATTTACTAAATTCTGAAAGCTAGAAAAGGAAATCAGAAAAGCTGTCTGGGACCTCAGAAAGCCCATCTGCAATTATTGCTTGATCTCCAAAATCAGTCTATGCAAGCGAAATTATGTTCAGTATGAGTGTTGTCATTAGTGCCACTTTGAAAATTAAATTCATGATAAGTAATTTATCCTAAACATATGAGCTGTTGTATCAATTGTATTACATTACTAAGCCAGATATATAGATTTATAACACAAAAACGTCAAAGGGGGTAATAGAGATAAGTGTAAAGATGATTGAATATATCATTGGAGCAGTAAACTGATCACTCCATGTGAACGTCACGCAGAACGCTGCTGCGTTCGGTACCATCTGAAATTACAGGACTGTTGCCATGAGCAACAGCTGAGTTGTTTCAAACTCAGCTGTTGCTTGTGGCAGGAATGTGGTTTTTGTTTTACTTTTGGTAAAAAAAAAAAAAAAAAAATCATTGTATCCACAAAAAAGATTAATTCTGGCCTATATAAGGTGCCTGAGCCCAGTGAAGCAGACCTCCCACCCACATAAAAAAAATCTAAGCAAACAAGCTATAATTTCCCACGGTACATGAACGCAGCAGCGATCTGCTCGGTGATCATGCGGACTGATCGGTTTACTGCTCTGATGATATATTCCAGTGTCTTTTCACTTATCTCTATTACCCCCTTTGACAGCTTTGTGTTATAAATCAATGTATATGGCTTAGTAACGTAATCTGCTGAGCCACCTAACGTCTGTGTTCAGCAGATGTGTGTCTCCTCCAGCTGTGAACAGAATAAATGCGTCCTCAGACTCCTGGCCCGAACAGAACACTGCAGACTTGTTCACCACATTCATCACTCTTTGTATTTATGGACCATGAACCATTGAGCCGACTTTTCAATTCCTCAGCTTTTCGAGCGAGCAGAGAGGTTTTAGCCGGGTTATCATTAGAAGTTAGCATTGTATTTCTTGTGAATCGTCTGAAATGCCGCTCCAAATTCCCTTTCTTCAGTAAAACCATTTACATTGCAGATAAGACAGATGGATTTCCCATGCGAATAAATGAAAAAATAATACAAGATGAAAATTATAATTCTTCTTTTCTTATCCACCATAGAAGAAGAGCTCTTCTTCTTCTCTGGGGTTTAATGGCAGCCGGCGTCCATGTTGATGCATTGCTGCCACCTGTTGCATCAGTCTGTTATAGCAGCACTAAATCCTTTCAAGTCCAGGGACAGACTTTTTTTTTTTTTCATGCGATCGCCTGGAACTCAGCCTGCGATTGACTGGTCGATCGCGATGTAAGGTGTAAAGGATCAAGTGTAAAGGATCTTACAGTGTGGGCTCAGGAACACTTCAGAAAACCATTGTCAGTTAACACAGGTCATCATGCCTATCTCGGCTTTCAGTGCTTACCAGTCGAGTGAGTATAAGATAAATTGTGGAGAGCTGGGCTTGTCCCAACTTGTCCTTTAACACTCCGAAACGGAGGTGTTCCTTTGTCTCGCTTCATCAGCGAATCGGTCGTGAGTCGCGAAGCCTCCGCGCGGCTTTTTGTGACAAAATCTCTTGTTAAAAGTGAAATCTGCCGGAAAATGGCTGATGTCCAGCTCTTGTGATAACCAAACAAATTGCACACAACGGTCCCGGCTCCACACAGCAATCCGTTTAGAAATGATGTGGTGGTTTCTGCCTCTTGATGGTGGCTCGGAGCGTGGCGCGCCGTGCGCCATTGTGGGCCGTCCTTAAAGCTGTAGTAACACTCCATATTCTCTGTGAAGCCCGTAAAACTTTCACTGAAAGCCAGATAAATTTTTCGAATGGTTTCCAGCTGCTTGTCTCTAACAGTTTCTGAAAAAATTCTGATGGAAAAAAAGCCCAAATCATTCCGCCATTTCCTCACAATGAAACAACGACGAGAGGGGTGGACCAGTGCTCACTCAAAGCCTGCCCACAGGCGAATGACGCAACTGACAGGCGTGGAAAAACTCACGCATGCGCACGAGGTTCAAGGTTGGCTGATGTAAAAACATATGAATCAAATCCATATAGTTTTTGCATAAAATAAAAAGGTTGGATTCTTTTCTCACAGACCTCATATCTTGTCTTTGTGGTGTATTCAATTGAATATAGGTTGAAGAGGATTTGAAAATCATTGTATTCTGTTTTTATTTACATTTTACACAACGTCCCAACTTCATTGGAATTGTAGTAGTAATTATGGTGAATTACCATTATTTGTTGATTTTCAATTCAACACATTTATAGACAACAGTACAGCTAAAGGTGATTAATGGTGTATGTCAACAGAATCATATGTTTTATTTTTGTAAATTGAACAAAACTGGATGTTTTGTTACCTATTTGAAAGTATTACATTTATTCATGAACTTTAAAATCAGATTGGGATCCTAGGACTAGTGGACCCTCCCCCAGCCACTAACCCTTGTACTGACTGCACCAGGTTCTGCAGAAAATCTGACTCTCCATTTATGACTCAACTTGGGATCTAAACCTAAAATTTTAGCAACATGGCTGGTCCTTTTTGTTTTTGTCAGCGTCCACACTTTCCTACTGTTCTCCCTACTGAATGTCTTCAGTTTTCCTCTCCAGCTATGCCACACTATACAGAGAACTGGAGCGCACGATCCTGGCTGCTAACACACAAGAGGACCTGAAGTGGTTCAGCAACAATCACGGTCCTGGGATGCACATGAACTGGCCAGTCTTCGAGGTACAACATCACGCTACAACACTCACTGCTATTCTTTTATTTTACGCTCAAGTGCTTCTTTTCACTCTCTCTCCTGCAGGAATACAACCCAGATCAGGCCGCTGCACCTCCAAAGAAGAAGAAACCAGAAGGAGCTCCACCCACTCCAAGTACTGACCATGTGGCACCACCTGGTGACCGCAGCAGGTTAGTTCCACAAAAGAGTTGCTTTTTTCCTATTCTCCTCAAATTGCTCCCTTGTCACAGCAGCATGTTCTCTCACCTGCAGCGTGAGCAGCTATGATAAGAACCAGGCTTACTCGACTGAGTGGTCCGATGACGAGCAGCCTGCTGCGTACTCTGGTAATGAAAATGGAGGAAACGGAAACTCGTTTGAAGATGATTCCAGCACTGGGAAAGGGGTCCGTGTGCGTGCGCTCTATGACTATGAAGGCCAAGAACAGGATGAGCTGTCCTTCAAAGCAGGTAACCATCAGTGATTCGTTTCCAGATGGCTACGAGTGTATAATTTTATCTTTTCGTCTTGACTCGCACATTTGTTAAAAATAAATTGGGACGCCAGGGCGGGATGTAGAAAGCAAAAAGACCAAATCAAGCTTGGGACATCTGGTCAGAAATCACCAACTCTGACTTGATTTCTATTCTAAATCTTTCTTCTTGAACAGGAGACAACAGTGATTCGTCAGTAGGCACATGGAAACAAATTACAGGCATTTAACACCAATTAACGAGCTTCATGGGAAACGGTTTGAAAGAGTGCTTTCGACGCCCGTACAGTGACATCACTAACAAATTAAAGATGAGCTTCACACGCGCAAACGAATTAACCACAGCTGTGCGTCATCAAGCTGGTTACCCCAGTGTATCCATCCATTCTATTTTAACCTGGATTAAAATAACTTGAATTTGTTGCCTCAATGCGTGGCTACATGCTCAGAATCTACAATGTCTAAATTCGGTTGATGGACTATAAAAGAACCTTTTAATGCAGATTCAGATCCAGGAAATGTTTTGCATCTTTTATTAACATCACCAATAAAAACCCATTCTCACTTGAAAGGTCTGAAATGTTGTCCTTACCTTGGAACACCTTCAAGAGTCCAGTGGAACGTGCATCGTGTTTTAACCATGGCTACATTTTCAAGATGTTCACAAATGTATTTTTTCTCTCATAATCTTTGATGTAATTTTTTTTTTTTGCACTTCCATGGAGCCACTGTCATCGTACATCGTGTTTTTGCAAAAATGGCGACAATGGACTAATTGTGCGCTTGGATCATTGCAATCCAGGACCCAAGTTAGTTCTATGTTGCGGTGGATGCAGCGACCAGTGTTGCCACCTCGTGCTCCCAAATTTGGCTTGCATGGTAGGCAGTATGAGCCAAACGTTTGGACACACTTTCCCATTCACTTGAAGCTGGGCGTGATGCGTTATCACACCACGCAATAGACCGGCATGTTACAGCATCAAACTGCACACTAGATCACATTCATTGGAAACATCTGTTTGTAACAAGTTACCCATTGGTCAGCTAAAAATGGGGGTGAAAAGCATTTAACAATTTATTGCTTGATGGACTTTCCCGGGACGTGGCCAGGTCAGGGTTACTGTGCACAATAGTGCAAAGTATTCACAGTGCTTCACTTTTTCCACATTTTATGTTACAGCCTTATTCCAAAATGGGGTAAATCAATTTCATTCCTCAAAATTCTACTCACAACACCCCGTAATGACAACATGAAAAAAATGTATGTGAATTTTTTTGCAAATTTATTAAAAAAAAACTAAGAAAGTAGCACTGGTGCCTCACAGCAAGAAGGTTGTGGGATCGCTTCTTGCCCTTTCTGTGTGGGGTTTGCATGTTCTGCCTGTGTTTGTGTGGGTTTCCTCCAGGCACTCCAGTTTCCTCCTACAATCAAAAACATGCTTATTTAGGGTCTGCTCCTATCTCTGCCCCTGACCAAGGCAGCATCTCTACATCTGGAGTTGGTCTGAACTGTGGTCTGAACCGCTGGACTGTGGCTGCCCACTGCTCTTAGTGGTTGGATTGTGTCTAACTGTAAATTAGGATGGGTTAAATGTAGAGGACAAATTTCATTGTATATGTATGTACAATGACAATGACTATTATATTATACTTTGTTGATGCACCTTTGGCAGCAATTACAGCCTCAAGTGTTCGCGAATATGATGCCACAAGCTTGGTGCACCTATCTTTGGGCAGTTTTGTCCATTCCTCTTTGCAGTAGCTCTCAAGCACCATGAGGTTGGATGGGGCATGTTGGTGCACAGCCGTTTTCAGATCTCTCCAGAGATGTTCCATGAGACCTCGGGCTGGGACACATGAGGACATTCACAGAGTTGTCCTGAAGCCACCCCTTTGATATCTTGAATGTGTCCTTAGGGTCACTGTCCTGCTGAAAGATGTACCGTTGCCCCATTCTGAGGTCAAGAGCACTCTGAAGCAGATTTCTTTGTTTGTTTGTTTTATATATATATATATAAATTTGCAAAAATCTAAAAAAATAAAACTTTTTCACATTGTCATTATGGGGTATTGAGTGTTGAATTTTGAGGGAAAAAATGAATTTCATCCATTTTGGAATAAGGCTGAAACATAACAAAATGTGGAAAAAGTGAAACGCCGTGAATACTTTCTGGATGCACCGTAACAGACGGAGGTAAATGAGCTTTACCTTCGTGCTTGACTACTTGATAGAACCAAACTTAAATTGACTTGCTTAAGTAAAATGTGTCAGGTAATGTTCCTCTATTGCTCGCTATCTTGTTAATGTCTGGTTAGCAGTGGAAAGATGTCTTGTAAATCACTTCAGAGGCATTATCTGGTTGCAAAAACAGGGTTTTTAGATTTAAGTGTTTATTTCTTATTTACTTTTACAAGATATAAGAGAATAATGTGAACAATATTAGACATACAGCGATTCAGATGCCTCAGTGCGTATTCCACCATCTTTTATTATTTTGTCTGAGCAACCAATCATGTTGACTTCACTCATACTGGCAGTTTCACTCAACAAATGGATAAAATAGACATCTCATCTATCTTGGCTCCGCCTCACTGGCAGTAAAGCAACCACTTGTCTTTCGTCACTGTAAACCACCCACTCTGAATGAAAATGGAACGGCAGCTGGTTGCTTTGCCACTGTCTCTTGTAACTAACCCGATGACGTTGTTGGAGCGTGATCTTCTCAATGGATATTGGCAAAGCAGAACGGAGCTTATGCCACTCATCTGTCAAAATTTGCACCCCTTCGTGAGGTTAGACTGTCTTATAGTAAAGACGGTTGAACAGCCATCTGGTTTAAACTAAATTTCAAGTCAAATGTCGACTGCAGTATGTGACACTACGCTTCACAATGATTGGCGTCTCCTTCACAGGTGATGAACTGACCAAAACTGAGGACGAAGACGAGCAGGGCTGGTGTCGAGGTCGCTTGGACAACGGCCGAGAGGGACTGTACCCGGCCAATTACGTCGAGCCAATCTAGTCACATTAGCAGACAAGGACACGCCATTGGAGGCTGCTTGAACTGTCCCGTCCAACCGCACCGCACATAGCCAGAGACTTAACGAACAACACGTCCCTCGCCCCAACAGATGCGCAGAGCAGTCTCGCTTAAATACCAACTTAGTAACCTACAAGACAGTAAAGATATCAATATTTTATCCTGCATTTGGGCTGGGTGGACTTAACACATCTAAAAACAGGAGCGGCAATTATTCCGGTATATACACACTCAGTGATACCATCAAGACCGCAAGAACACACTTTGCTTCTCTGTGTAGCTGTATTTAATATGTAATGCAGCTTATTTAAAATTGCAGTCTACTGCAGTCTGTGAAAATGGGAAGATAATATAATCAGTTACACCCATTAGACAAAGACAAGCTTCTCTAAACTGCATTGTGTATATACTGTGTGTGATGCCATGTTTATGTAGCATTTCTAATGCTGTGCGTTGCTCAGTCATCATTCTGTCATCAGGAATGCTGTGTTGTGTTTAACAGTACCACAGACAGTAATCCTCTATTTGTTTTTTTTTGTTGTTGTTGTTGTTTTTTGGTTTGTTTTTTTTTTGTTTTTTGTTTTGTTTTGTTTTTTTTGTGATTTGGTCCGAGTTTTTTTCCGGTGTATGCAGTGCTATGTGTTTTAACTGTTTCTGAACTTGCATAGCAGCATGTGCTATACGGGAACACACGTTTTTTCCTCGGGATTCCTACAGCCGAGTTTTGGCTCCGCGACTCGAAGCAAGACTTCGACTACAACTTCAGGGTTCACTTTGAGCATCACGTGCTTCTGAACACACGTCAGTATTCATAATATGAAAGCTAGCTGATGATCTGATTTTGTTTTCTTTTTTTTGTTTTGTTTTCCAACATGTGTTTTTCGTAGCATCACAGTCATTTGACGATGTCGTCGCGCAATCCGCAGAAAACGATACGCGACACCTGCAGACGCTTTCATTCCGGCTTCAGTACTTCAGGTGTCATTTTAAATCCACTACGTTAAGCGACGCGTCCCCTCAGACTGTTGTTTTGTCATGGCATGTAAGTAGAGGGGTTTGAACGCTGCGCTTTGATGGGCGCTTTTCTTCCGGAGCAAACGGAGGTGTGTTGATGCGTTACTGTGCTTCAAACTGAAGAGTGAAGCCTCTCAAACAGGACATGAATGTACTAGTGTGTGGGCTTGAATGAGGGCGTGTCGCCCAAACATGGTTGTCCCCTGTCATTGAAAGCCCTGCCTAGCAAAAACAAACAAACACTAGTTGCGTGGCCCATTTCCCTGCAGAGCCAAAGAACGACCCAATACCCAATTTTTTTTTAACGTGCAATAACCTCGCATGTCAAAGAGCTTCACTGCCGCCCAATCCACCCAACCTTCATTCATTGGCAAAAACATGGAAAGTAATGCGCTGTGCATAACGCATCTTACGCACACTGCATTCCATGCCTAAGCAAGATCCTCAACTGGCTTAAAAGAACACTCAACAAAAATATAAACGCAACACTTTTGGTTTTGCTCCCATTTTGTATGAGATGAACTCAAAGATCTAAAACTTTTTCCATATACACAATATCACCATTTCCCTCAAATATTGTTCACAAACCAGTCTAAATCTGTGATAGTGAGCACTTCTCCTTTGCTGAGATAATCCATCCCACCTCACAGGTGTGCCATATCAAGATGCTGATTAGACACCATGATTAGTGCACAGGTGTGCCTTAGACTGCCCACAATAAAAGGCCACTCTGAAAGGTGCAGTTTTGTTTTATTGGGGGGGGGGATACCAGTCAGTATCTGGTGTGACCACCATTTGCCTCATGCAGTGCAACACATCTCCTTCGCATAGAGTTGATCAGGTTGTCAATTGTGGCCTGTGGAATGTTGGTCCACTCCTCTTCAATGGCTGTGCGAAGTTGCTGGATATTGGCAGGAACTGGTACACGCTGTCATATACGCCGGTCCAGAGCATCCCAAACATGCACAATGGGTGACATGTCTGGTGAGTATGCCGGCCATGCAAGAACTGGGACATTTTCAGCTTCCAAGAATTGTGTACAGATCCTTGCAACATGGGGCCGTACATTAACCTGCTGCAACATGAGGTGATGTTCTTGGATGTATGGCACAACAATGGGCCTCAGGATCTCGTCACGGTATCTCTGTGCATTCAAAATGCCATCAATAAAATGCACCTGTGTTCTTCGTCCATAACAGACGCCTGCCCATACCATAACCCCACCGCCACCAACGGCCACTCGATCCACAACATTGACATCAGAAAACCGCTCACCCACACAACGCCACACACGCTGTCTGCCATCTGCCCTGAACAGTGTGAACCGGGATTCATCCGTGAAGAGAACACCTCTCCAACGTGCCAAATGCCAGCGAATGTGAGCATTTGCCCACTCAAGTCGGTTACGACGACAAACTGGAGTCAGGTCAAGACCCCAATGAGGACGACGAGCATGCAGATGAGCTTCCCTGAGATGGTTTCTGACAATTTGTGCAGAAATTCTTTGGTTATGCAAACCGATTGTTTCAGCAGCTGTCCGAGTGGCTGGTCTCAGACGATCTTGGAGGTGAACATGCTGGATGTGGAGGTCCTGGGCTGGTGTGGTTACACGTGGTCTACGGTTTGTGAGGCTGGTTGGATGTACTGCCAAATTCTCTGAAACGCCTTTGGAGACGGCTTATGGTAGAGGAATGAACATTCAATACACGAGCAACAGCTCTGGTTGACATTCCTGCTGTCAGCATGCCAATTGTACGCTCCCTCAAATCTTGCAACATCTGTGGCATTGCGCTGTGTGATAAAACTGCACCTGTCAGAGTGGCCTTTATTGTGGGCAGTCTAAGGCACACCTGTGCACTAATCATGGTGTCTAATCAGCATCTTGATATGGCACACCTGTGAGGTGGGATGGATTATCTCAGCAAAGGAGAAGTGCTCACTATCACAGATTTAGACTGGTTTGTGAACAATATTTGAGGGAAATGGTGATATTGTGTATGTGGAAAAAGTTTTAGATCTTTGAGTTCATCTCATACAAAATGGGAGCAAAACCAAAGGTGTTGCATTTATATTTTTGTTGAGTGTATAACCAGAACAGTGTGCATCAAAGGATAATTAGGGAACTGCATCGCCTACTTAAAAGGCAGCGATGCGCTTTTTTTATCGCAGTTGTCCAGACATTTTTAAATTTTACTGGACCAGCAGCAGTCATATGTGTTAAGCTCTGCATCCACAACAGGATTTCACTGGTTTGGGTCTCACATACACACATGCACACCCACACACAGAGGAGCAGAAACACATCACCAGCTCGACAAGTTGTCTTAGCGGTAAAGCTGTCCAGCATAGCAAAAACGACTCCAATCATCAGACCGTCCTGCATCCTCTACACGCATATGCACACACAAACAATATCAAACGCACACATCAAAAACATGCAAGTTCAAACACATATTCAGCATTATCAGGTGAATACTTTGGGGAAAATGTCTTTGTCATCCAGTGTGTATGAGTTGTGGAAATGTAAAAAGAGAAAAAAAAAAGCAACAAAAAAAAATTGCAAGTGATTGACTATTAAGACAAAATGTAGTGTTATACATGTAAATGTGATTTATTAAAATAACAGAAATGGAAAACATATTAAGTAATAGATAACGAGTTTCATTGCGATGGAGTTGTGTGTACCATAAAAGCGTGACGTTATCCCACGCTGTCAGATTTGTATATGATGATGTAATTTAAAGATTATATTCTATTGTAACTGTACAACTGTGTTGAGTCGAAAATGAGACCTAAACATGTGGAGGCAGTAAAAAGGTGTAAATGTAAACGCTTTTTTATGTTGATGATCTCTTCCTTATGCACATAACGGGACCGCGGCTTGTGTTGCGTGAACCCTATCTTAGTGGTCTAGACAATGTTTGTTCATAGTTAGTGACGTACTTTTATCTCCTAACTGGTGTAGTGCCTGTTCATCTTGATGTAACAAGACGTTCAGTTCAATATGCAAAAAGATGATTACGATCACAGATTATAACGATGACAGCAATGAAAAACCTTAATGACATATGTTGTGGTGGTGTCAATATTTGGTTTGAAAGGGAAACACGTTTGCTGAAAAATGTGTCTGTGTGGTTTTTGTGTGTGTGTGTTGGGGGTTCCATGTGTGAGTTTTGAAGGTGCTCTAAGTATTATTACTATCAGTATTATTACTAGTAGTCGTAGTATGGATGAAGGCTTTGAATGGCTTCAAAGAATAAAAATGAAAAGTAGAATCATTACATATATTACTAGGAACAAATCTATACCAGAAACTTTACTTTTTTCCACAACCGAAACATTTATTTGGTCTATTATTATTATTATTATGTCCAAGGCTTTGAACTGCTTCAAGGAATAAACATGAAAAGAAGAATCAATACATATGTCGTTAGAAATAAAAACTATACCAGAAATGTTACATTTTTTTAATTTTCCAGAACAGAAACATTTATTTTACCAATTATTACACTGGTCAGCGGCAAAAAAAATAATAATTCCTTGCATGGACTTTGGGAACTGATTTAGGGTCATTTTGGAGTGCTGAATCCGAATCTAAGTTAAGATTTCCTCTATCACATCATGTTTTTGTTTTTTTTTTTTTGTTTTTTTGCAATCTGTATGTTCCGTATTGATTTATTACGCAAACATTGCTCATTCACTCACAAGTTTGACAGCACTAATCATGCACAAAAGCATAGTTTCTAAATCAGGTTCGCAAAACGTGAACAAGAGCCGTAACGTTGTTTTGCTTTTGCTTCAATGCTTGATACAGGAAATATGTTTTCATATCTCAAAAACATGATGTGATTGGCAAAAACTAACACCAGATTCAGATTGAGCTCCCCCAAATTACCCAAAATCCATTGGAAAAACTCCATGCAAGAAAAATCGTGTTGACCAGTGTTATTATTATCCATTATAGTACACATCTTTGAATGGCAGACAAATTCATTCAAGTAAAATGTGGTGCGTTCTCCCTGTTACCAACAGAGGTGGTAAATATTGTACTATGGACAGACTAATGTAAAGAAAAATAATGTTGGAAATAATTAGCCAGCTCCAGTTCAGCTAAACAGTGCACCTAGCATAGCCTAGCTTGTTAAGAGTAGCATAGAGTACAGGACTCTGTGTAGGTTCTCAGTCCTCCAAGTGTAGATCAGATGCTCCCTGCGGCGAAACGTTTCCCGGCTAAACAAGAGGTCCAGTTGCTTCAACAAAATTTCAGGAAGCTTCTAAGAACGTACAGAGTAAAACAAAGCCTACATCAATAAACATTTTTCTGACATCCAAAAGATATTAAAGGATTATAAACCGAGCAAGCAAGGTTAAT
This sequence comes from Thalassophryne amazonica, assembly GCF_902500255.1. NCBI lineage: Eukaryota > Metazoa > Chordata > Actinopteri > Batrachoidiformes > Batrachoididae > Thalassophryne > Thalassophryne amazonica. The sequence goes on along the minus strand of NC_047108.1, from coordinate 96,723,541 downwards.
AATTGTTTATTATATGGCTATTATATATATAAACACACAAACTTACTGCTGACGGTGCTGGGCTCGTTCGCTTTCTTCACTTCCACTAGCTTAACAGATGGTCCGCACATTAGCTGGTAAGCTTTTTTCCAATGTTGTTTAGATATTTATGGAGTACGTTCATGTCCAACTTGGTTTTTCTAATCGTGTTTTTATCTTCCTGGTTTGTAACAAAAATACATGTTGTGGACTGATTGTCATGGTAACCGGTCCAATATGGGAAAATATCTGCCCCTAAATCAGCCAATCAGAGCATGCATAGCATGGCAGCCATATAATAATATACAAATAGTGACTGGTTTATTGGGCAGCATAATGGAATGTCACCCCGAGGGATCATTGTTGCCCAAGGCCAAAGGCCGCAGGCAACAATGATCCCTCGGGGTGACATTCCATTATGCTACCCGATAAACCAATCAATCAATCAACATTTATTTATAATAATAAGTAAGTAAATAAATTTATCTTTACAATTGTGTGAAAAATTTGCTAAGTCATCCCGTACCATAGTGAGTTCATGGTACTGTGTTTTAGCCTCTGGCCAGACTTGGAGCACACTGATGCGTAGAACTGTCCCAGTTCATGGTCGAGTGTGGCAGTGGGAAGGTTCTCGAACTCGTCGGATGAAACACCATGCAAATCTTTCCCGTCGCCCTTCGCTAAAAACCCCTTGAACAGTGCGGAACATTTCTTGATACTTTTCGCGGTACTCTCACTGTCTTTCTTGGATAGAAGAGCATTTATCCCATCAGTATCCACGGACGCAAACCTTCTGCTCTCCACCATGATGCTATCTGCGACGCATCACCCCTGCGCATGCGCAAAACATTGTTGCCCCGTTATGACAAAATCGGTCCGCAATCACTCATAATGTTGTCCGAAATGGTGTAGAATCAGTCAGTAATGTGGCTATTGTTAAGTTTGGATGATTTATTGTGAAAAGTATTGCAATATTACACACGAATCAGCCAATCAGAACAAAGGATTTCAGTCAGATGTATAATAAATACTCATATCACTGAGTTACATGGAATGTTCCCGGTATTTAATTTGGTTAGAGACAGTTAAAGTGGAGCCCAAAATGCAAATGTTAAAAACAAATTCTGCTAGGAACAATTATTGGTGCGGGGAATCAATTTTGAAGCCCTGCTTAGTAATAACTTATCATTTTACTGTAGAACCTGAACATAAACCCAAAAAAGACCATGTAAGACACTGTATACTGTGTATTGTGTACCGTACTGGATATACACCAAAAAATGTAATGTGATGTTTGATTTTTCAATTGAAAATCTAAATATGTCAAAAATACTTTCAATCCAACAAAAGTTAAATGCTACTTTTTTCAATTGCTTGAAAGAATCTAATCTTTTAACAGGTAACAAACCTCATTTACAAATAAATACAGAAATAAAACTTTTTTGTTTGTTTTTTGTAGATGTACTGCCTGGTACATGACAACACAAACATAGTTGCAAGCAATTGGTCAACAATAAAATGATTACACAACCTTGATTAAGTAAAGCCCCATTTTATTACCAATTGCAGGAGATCACCAAAAAGAAATCTATTACATTGTTAAAGGTGAAAGATGTGCTTCAAATGGATTAACAGTACTTTATATCAAGACAGGGTTCACAAAATATTCACTTTAGTATATTGCTCTGCAACATCCGTGAACACCTGGAACCAAATAAGAGGATTTACAAGTCACAAATACAATAAAAACAAATATAATTACACACCTTATACAACACCATGAAGAAATATAAAACGAGTACTAAAGGACCATTGTTTGAGTACTGACAAGAGCACGATAGGCAGGAGTGCGTACGCTAACATTCAAAAGTTTGGAGACACCTCATAACTTAGTTTCTCAGCATTTGTTAATTTATTAACCAAGCAACCATCCAATGTATTTTTAAAAGACTTCAGTACTGTGTTTCGATAGCATTCAAATACATGTGGTTATTTGGTTCATACAGTAATGTTCAGAATAATAGTAGTACTATGTGACTAAAAAGATTAATCCAGGTTTTGAGTATATTTCTTATTGTTACATAGGAAACAAGGTACCAGTAGATTCAGTAGATTCTCACAAATCAAACAAGACCAAGCATTCATGATATGCACACTCTTAAGGCAATGAAATTGGGCTATTAGTAAAAAAAAAAAAGAAAAGGGGGTGTTCACAATAATAGTAGCATCTGCTGTTGACGCTACAAACAAAACTATTATGTTCAAACTGCTTTTTTAGCAATCCTGTGAATCACTAAACTAGTATTTAGTTGTATAACCACAGTTTTTCATGATTTCTTCACATCTGCGAGGCATTAATTTTGTTGGTTTGGAACCAAGATTTTGCTCATTTACTAGTGTGCTTGGGGTCATTGTCTTGTTGAAACACCCATTTCAAGGGCATGTCCTCTTCAGCATAAGGCAACATGACCTCTTCAAGTATTTTGACATATCCAAACTGATCAATGATACCTGGTATGTGATATATAGGCCCAACACCATAGTAGGAGAAACATGCCCATATCATGATGCTTGCACCATCATGCTTCACTGTCTTCGCTGTGAACTGTGGCTTGAATTCAGAGTTTGGGGGTCGTCTCACAAACTGTCTGCGGCCCTTGGACCCAAAAAGAACAATTTTACTCTCATCAGTCCACAAAATATTCCTCCATTTCTCTTTAGGCCGGTTGATGTGTTCTTTGGCAAATTGTAACCTCTTCTGCACATGTCTTTTATTTAACAGAGGGACTTTGTGGGGGATTCTTGCAAATACGTTAGCTTCACACAGGTGTCTTCTAACTGTCACAGCATTTACAGGTAACTCCAGACTGTCTTTGATCATCCTGGAGCTGATCAATGGGTGAACCTTTGCCATTCTGGTTATTCTTCTATCCATTTTGATGGTTGTTTTTCATTTTCTTCCACACGTCTCTGGTTTTTTGTCCATTTTAAAGCATTGGAGATTATTGTAGATGAACAGCCTATAATTTTTTGCACCTGCGTATAAGTTTCCCCCTCTCCAATCAAGTTTTTAATCAAACTACGCTGTTCTTCTGAACAATGTCTTGAATGTCCCATTTTCCTCGGGCTTTCAAAGAGAAAAGCATGTTCAACAGGTGCTGGCTTTATCCTTAAATAGGGGATACCTCATTCACACCTGTTTGTTCCACAAAACTGACGAACTCACTGACTGAATGCCACACTACTATTATTGTGAACACCCCCTTTTCTACTTTTTTTTACTAATAGCCCAATTTCATAGCCTTAAGAGTGTGCATATCATGAATGCTTGGTCTTGTTGGATTTGTGAGAATCTATTGAATCTACTGGTACCTTGTGTCCCATGTAACAATAAGAACTGTACTCAAAACCTGGATTACTCTTTTTAGTCACATAGCACTACTATTATTCTGAACGATAACTGTAAATGTTGAAAAACTGCTACATGTTTAGACATTTCCAAACTTTTGAATGGTAGTGTATTGAAGTAGGCAGTCTTCACAATTAATATGACGTAATTTGTATATCATGAGCTTCAGAGTTCATAACGAATGAAAGTTCATTCTTTTACTGTATGTCCAGCATAAGTTCAGTGTAATCACTCCCTCAGCTCATCCTGTCCTGATCACCTCGATGTTATACCGGGTTCACAAACTGGTAGACGAGTCTGCGCGAAACATCAGGTTTACGAATGATGCCCTTCTTGTAGTACTGACGAATAGATCGGCTCAGTTTATCATAGTTCATAGCCGGGCGGTTCTTCCTGATGCCCCACAGCCTGGCCACATGTGCGGAGTCTTCTATTTTGAAAATTCCTTTAAGAGGTAGAAGAAAGAAAATGGTTGGATTTGATGACACTAATGCCCAGATCTTACAAAAAATATATGATTAACATTTGACAATGATGTATTTTTTGTTAAAATTCTTTTACTATGGCTAGGTTACTAGGTTGTACTCCACTATAGAATGGATGGAAGTTAAAATATGCATCATTTGACACTTGAACAATTATGAGTGTCCCTTGAAGGGGTCCATATTGTAGGAAATGAGGTTTTATCTACAGTTTAATATGGTTGAGGGTTTTCATGGCAAACATCCACAAAATCTCACATCTCTGGGCCTTTTCTTTATAATCTATGGAGCACAGTCTATAGTGAATAATATGAGTGCATTTGGAGTGTGTCCAACTCAACTTTGCTGTTTACACTGCTCAAAATGTATGGCACAAAGGATTTGCCACTTAATTAGTCATTGGGGTGTTTTGGTGTGCAGCATGAAGTGAACCATTCAGAGTGTCTTCAGCAGTCACAGCCTTTAACAGACAGCAGCACCAGCAACTGCTATGTTGATGATAACACCCCTATTCCTGTGGAATAGGGTTAGGACTAGGGTAACAGCTCTATTCCTGTGGAATAGGGGTGTTACGATCCCCTACAATCCAGAAAAAGTGCAAAAAATGGGATAAAAAACTTACTCCATCATGCCTCCTATCAGGCTGGTTTATGAAGTGCAGACCTGGCAACCCGCTCAAAAATGAAAGTAAAATTGCGCCCTGCTGCGCTCTCAGCCAGAACCCCAACAAATGCTGCTTTTGCTTCAAATTTTTACTCTGATGGAGCAAAAACAAAGAAATATCAATCTGTACTCACTAGGACTATCCCGTTTAAAGATGTTTGAATGTGAATGAAGCTGCTAAGACTACAAACACAGAGAAGTGGCCGCGCAATGATGGCAATATGGTGAATCAGAAATTTCACCCTGATTTCAAAACTGGTGCAGATGATGGCCATAACTACTGCATATGCCAAGTTTGTTCAAGATTGACAAAAGACGGATCAAGGAGTTACTGTGATGCTTCAAAACGCACTTCAGTTTGCTAGTCCAGATGAAACAGGAAGGAATGGCAGTCAGTGGAATAGGGGTAGGTGAGGTTAGAGTGCCTTTAATTGAGAGAGTGGCGACATGAGTCGGGGGGAAAAAAACGGTCATGTGATTTATGGTGCAATCTTGGGTTGAAAATAGTGTTTGCTGTTAATCTGTTTGCATGTAAATCCAGCTATTTTTTTTATTTATTCGCTGATAATGCCGGGTTGCTGTGCATTTGGAGGCACAAACAGACACAATAAGGGCTTCAAGATGTAGAGATTCCCTTCAGATCTGAACAAAAGAAGCAAGTGGGAAAATAAAGTCAACTGTGTGGGATGGAGGCTGACTTCATCCTCAAAGCTTTTTGAGAGGTAAATTTATTGTTCAGTCCCATCAGTGTTGGGCACAGATAACCAAAAAATTAACTTCAATAACAGATAATCACATAACTGAAAAGTTATCTTCGATAAAGATAAATCAATAAACCACCCAAAAATGTATCGGAAGTTACAGATAACCGATAAATTCCAGTATTGTCTCTGGTACACTTGCAACTACTAACAAGCTGATTTTGAGTTTTAACACCACAATCGTTTCTGAAAGCATCAAAAGCGACAACAAACCCAAACAATGAGCCAGCACTTCTGTCTTTAAACATCTTGCCCCCTGTTAGAATCTCCAGTTTATTACATGGCTTCCAGCACAGAAGCAACTGAAAGGAGCCGCAAAGCTCAACTCTCTATCCAATTACAGCGCTGCCGTCAGGCCGAGGTCTTGGAAAATAAAGCAGTGCTGAGTTATGGTTTGGTGTATAAATAAAATGAATCCTGATAGAATAACTCCATTAATGTCAATTCTGTCATTTGTACAAAGTTAAAATATAACATACATCTTTTAATGTTGAATAATGCACTAATTCTGAAGTTTTGTAACAAACACAGACAGATCGCAAAGGATTCTGGGTAAAATGTGCCTCTGCTAAACACTGATTGGTTGAGTCATTCATTATGTAAACCAACACATTAATGTGACGTGTGTTGTGTGTTGGTGTTTACAGATAAATGTGCTTTTGTAAAATATTCCATTTTTTTATTTGTAAAAACAGGCATTTTCAAAAAAAAACAAACAAAAAAAAAAACCAAGTTGTAATTAGATAAACATCTGATATAACCGGTGTCAAAATAAATAGAACACTGCCATGATCTACTGGTGCCAGTGTGAGTTTTGGCCCTTTTTCAGTTGATTTTTCATTGGTGCGAGAATTTTTTGGATCACACCGACTTTCAGATTAATCGCGCGTCCTGCATCGTTTAGTATACATGGAGTTGACACATACAGATTTTAAATGCATACAAGCTGCGTTTAACATCTTAGGACCACCTCTCGCACTGTGCCTGTGCAAACACCGCAGACCTGTCTTGTAATGTTTTTTTGTTTGTTTGTTTGTTTTGGTTTTTTTAAACTTTGATGTCTCCCATCGAGAGTTTTTGTAAATTAAGTTTGAAAAAAGCTTCTGTTTACGTTTTGCTTCTGGAAACACTAGTCCGACGTGTGATTTTTGAACTTACAATGTGTGTGAGAATATAAATCGTGCGCTCTGAACTTTTACACTGTGCGGTTGTGTGGTACACGTTGAGCTGGAACCGAGTACAGTGATTGAAAATATCAGCCCAGCTTCAGTTTGAATACTGCCATGAACACTACTGGCCAGTAGATGGCAGTAGAGACTTGCCAAAACAAAATTCCAGATAATCTGTGTTTGCTGCTACTCTGCTACGTTTAAGATGTGTGGAATTCAATAAACGTAAACACAATAACGTCTATAAACCCAGAGAATATATTCACAAGAGTTTTAGGCAATAGAGTTTAATGCTGTTATCCGTGGAGCCTGATCAGAGTGTCTCAAATGCATTTTTCATGTCGGGAACGTACTGAGATTATCCTATCCACGTTATCCACGTTATCCACGTTAACGGTCTAAAAATTATCGGACAAAAATTTATCGGAAGATAATTAGTCCAATAATGGTTTTCAAAGTTATCTGAAAAGATAATCTGATAATGAAAACATTATCTTTGATAATTATCGGATTATCTGAACTGTGCCCACCACTGAGTCCCATGTACAGTAAAACCCATCTAAACCATCATCATATAAACCAGATATTCACAGTCACTGGTCACAAAAGTCCCAATGTTTTTGTATTGTTTTCCATGTAATAAACACCATATATAACAAATTTTTTATAACAGATTTTTCGTTCACATCGGATAAAATGTGCCATCCGATCATAATGTATTTCCATTAAAAACCCCAGCAGTCTGGAGGTGCAAAGTAACAGAGGTTCAGTGCTGACACAAGCCAGACAAGGAAAGTGGTACCAGAGTCATTTCTGTGATTAAAAGCACGACTGTTTATTTTTTTCACACCGGGTGTGCACAGACTCAGACACACAGCCTGGACGTGCAAAGTAATAGAGGTACAAATTAAAGTTCAGCACTCTGACACTTGCTGATTTGAGGAAAGTGGGACCGGAGTAATTTCCATGATTAAAATTCCGACTGTTTATTTTTGCTCAGTTTTTACCTTTTTCTTTGTTGAGCCACCGTATGCATCGGCTGTAGTTACTGGGTTTGAGGAGAAGCTCCCGGAGGAACTGCCACAGGTGGATGGGCTGACTCGGGTAGCTGCACATCACATCTGACCAGGAAATTCAGAATTGCACCACAGCTGTGAAGGTTTATTCATAGTAATTTGCAGTATACACAAATAAATGAGAACCTACTGGACTTTCCATCTCCAGCTGGGCTGCATTCCTTCATTGCTGCCGCTAACATACACAAAAAAACATCATTGTATTAAAAGGATTTGGAATTCTACCAGACAGATGTTCATGCATGAGCCCATGTTTGCTACCTGATCTCCAGATGTCCAGGTGAGCATACAGCATGTCTCCAAACTGCGAGGAGCGCTGCGTGAACTCGGCCTCCGTCATGGAGCACAGAGCCATTCCGGTAAGCTCCTGAAACACGGTGCCGACCTGCGGCAGCCGGTAGAAGTGCTCGATCCACAGCAGCCATTTCTGAACGTGTGCGCAGCTCCAGTCTGCTGGATCTGCAGAAGACAAGGCAGCTGCATCAGGTTTTTCAGCTTTGAATGTTCTACTCTGCTCGACTTTACATCTGCAGCTGCACCAGTTGAAAGAAATTAATACAAAATACACCAAAATGTCCCAGAGAGTCGCCACAGAACTGAACCTAATCAAAGTCTCTGCAGTGGTCCAAATGAAGACATGCGGGATGATAATCAGCTGATCATTCCATTTATTGTTTCCAGTCTTTTGTGTGTGTAGATGTGTCAACAAAATATCTCGATTCAGTTTGATTGTCTTATTTCCAAACTTCAACACTCTTCAACACCGACGCTCTTGTGTGCTGAATCCTGCCCAGAGAAATGCTGCAGGTGTCCAAAATCTTGTAGCTGGCATTTGCGTATAAAACAAGTGACACACCTCATCTGAGTCTCCCTAAGGCCCCGTGTCTGTACAGGGTTTTTTTTTTTTTTCTTTTTCTGAGTGTCAATTGCTCTAAATGAGAAGAGAGTGCATGTGGCCGCCTGCAGCCTCCACCATAAAAAAACACAGCACTCAATATTTTTTATTTTTATATTTTTTTCTCAGAACAACTACTTTATTGTGCATGACAGCAGGTTGGACAGACGGTTGATTCTGGCTGTGGGTGAACATGTTTTATTGTTTTATTATAAGATATTCATTATTGGTTTACTGTTGTCATGGCTTGATGAATACACTTGTTGGTGCCTTCCAATATGGGAACAAATGTCACAAGAAGCGCAATTAGATTGATCTAGTTACCTAGATAACGATTTGTTTCACAGTGTAATCTTCACGTGCCTTAACTAAAGCACTCCCTCTGCTGAATCACCTCTAAATTATTTACACATTATTCACTTTGTGTGTTTTTAGGAATCCGCTAGCTTAGCGCAGCTACTAGCTCTTAGCCGGTTTAGCATGGTGGCTTCTCCTGTCTCTCCCGCACTTTTCTGCTCTGGGTGTGAAATGTTTAGTTATTCCTCGGCCTCCTTTAGCAGTAATGGTACTTGTAATAAGTGTAGCTTATTCGTAGCTTTGGAGGCCAGGCTGGGCGAATTGGAGACTCGGCTCCGCACCGTGGAAAATTCTACAGCTAGCCAGGCCCCAGTAGTCGGTGCGGACCAAGGTAGCTTAGCCGCCGTTAGTTTCCCTCTGGCAGATCCCGAGCAGCCGGGAAAGCAGGCCGACTGGGTGACTGTGAGGAGGAAGCGTAGCCCTAAACAGAAGCCCCGTGTACACCGCCAACCCATTCACATTTCTAACCGTTTTTCCCCACACGGCGACACACCCACCGAGGAACAAACTCTGGTTATTGGCGACTCTGTTTTGAGAAATGTGAAGTTAGCGACACCAGCAACCATAGTCAATTGTCTTCCGGGGGCCAGAGCAGGCAACATTGAAGGAAATTTGAAACTGCTGGCTAAGGCTAAGCGTAAATTTGGTAAGATTGTAATTCACGTCGGCAGTAATGACACCCGGTTACGCCAATCGGAGGTCACTAAAATTAACATTGAATCGGTGTGTAACTTTGCAAAAACAATGTCGGACTCTGTAGTTTTCTCTGGGCCCTTTCCCAATCGGACCGGGAGTGACATGTTTAGCCGCATGTTCTCCTTGTATTGCTGGCTGTCTGAGTGGTGTCCAAAAAAATTAGGTGGGCTTCATAGATAATTGGCAAAGCTTCTGGGGAAAACCTGGTCTTGTTAGGAGAGACGGCATCCATCCCACTTTGGATGGAGCAGCTCTCATTTCTAGAAATCTGGCCAATTTTCTTAAATCCTCCAAACCGTGACTATCCAGGGTTGGGACCAGGAAGCAGAGTTGTAGTCTTACACACCTCTCTGCAGCTTCTCTCCCCCTGCCATCCCCTCATTACCCCATCCCCGTAGAGACGGTGCCTGCTCCCAGACCACCAATAACCAGCAAAAATCTATTTAAGCATAAAAATTCAAAAAGAAAAAATAATATAGCACCTTCAACTGCACCACAGACTAAAACAGTTAAATGTGGTCTATTAAACATTAGGTCTCTCTCTTCTAAGTCCCTGTTAGTAAATGATATAATAATTGATCAACATATTTATTTATTCTGCCTTACAGAAACCTGGTTACAGCAGGATGAATATGTTAGTTTAAATGAGTCAACACCCCCTGAGTTACACTAACTGCCAGAATGCTCGTAGCACGGGCCGAGGCGGAGGATTAGCAGCAATCTTCCATTCCAGCTTATTAATTAATCAAAAACCCAGACAGAGCTTTAATTCATTTGAAAGCTTGACTCTTAGTCTTGTCCATCCAAATTGGAAGTCCCAAAAACCAGTTTTATTTGTTATTATCTATCGTCCTCCTGGTCGTTACTGTGAGTTTCTCTGTGAATTTTCAGAACTTTTGTCTGACTTAGTGCTTAGCTCAGATAAGATAATTATAGTGGGCGATTTTAACATCCACACAGATGCTGAGAATGACAGCCTCAACACTGCATTTAATCTATTATTAGACTCAATTGGCTTTGCTCAAAATGTAAATGAGTCCACCCACCACTTTAATCATATCTTAGATCTTGTTCTGACTTATGGTATGGAAATTGAAGACTTAACAGTATTCCCTGAAAACTCCCTTCTGTCTGATCATTTCTTAATAACATTTACATTTACTCTGATGGACTACCCAGCAGTGGGGAATAAGTTTCATTACACTAGAAGTCTTTCAGAAAGCGCTGTAACTACGTTTAAGGATATGATTTCTTCTTTATGTTCTCTAATGCCATATACCAACACAGTGCAGAGTAGCTACCTAAACTCTGTAAGTGAGATAGAGTATCTCGTCAGTAGTTTTACATCCTCATTGAAGACAACTTTGGATGCTGTAGCTCCTCTGAAAAAGAGAGCTTTAAATCAGAAGTGCCTGACTCCGTGGTATAACTCACAAACTCGCAGCTTAAAGCAGATAACCCGTAAGTTGGAGAGGAAATGGCATCTCCAACCTTCCTTTTCTCTCAAAAATTCTTGAAAGGGTAGTTGTAAAACAGCTAACTGAACATCTGCAGAGGAATGGTCTATTTGAAGAGTTTCAGTCAGGTTTTAGAATTCATCATAGTACAGAAACAGCATTAGTGAAGGTTACAAATGATCTTCTTATGGCCTCAGACAGTGGACTCATCTCTGTGCTTGTTCTGTTAGACCTCAGTGCTGCTTTTGATACTGTTGACCATAAAATTTTATTACCGAGATTAGAGCATGCCATAGGTATTAAATGCACTGCGCTGCAGTGGTTTGAATCATATTTATCTAATAGATTACAATTTGTTCATGTAAATGGGGAATCTTCTTCACAGACTAAGGTTAATTATGGAGTTCCACAAGGTTCTGTGCTAGGACCAATTTTATTCACTTTATACATGCTTCCCTTAGGCAGTATTATTAGACGGCATTGCTTAAATTTTCATTGTTACGCAGATGATACCCAGCTTTATCTATCCATGAAGCCAGAGGACACACACCAATTAGCTAAACTGCAGGATTGTCTTACAGACATAAGGACATGGATGACCTCTAATTTCCTGCTTTTAAACTCAGATAAAACTGAAGTTATTGTACTTGGCCCCACAAATCTTAGAAACATGGTGTGTAACCAGATCCTTACTCTGGATGGCATTACCCTGACCTCTAGTAATACTGTGAGAAATCTTGGAGTCATTTTTGATCAGGATATGTCATTCAAAGTGCATATTAAACAAATATGTAAGACTGCTTTTTTGCATTTACGCAATATCTCTAAAATTAGAAAGTTCTTGTCTCAGAGTGATGCTGAAAAACTAATTCATGCATTTATTTCCTCTAGGCTGGACTATTGTAATTCATTATTATCAGGTTGTCCTAAAAGTTCCCTGAAAAGCCTTCAGTTAATTCAAAATGCTGCAGCTAGAGTACTGACAGGGACTAGAAGGAGAGAGCATATCTCACCTATATTGGCCTCTCTTCATTGGCTTCCTGTTAATTCTAGAATAGAATTTAAAATTCTTCTTCTTACTTATAAGGTTTTGAATAATCAGGTCATATCTTATCTTAGGGACCTCATAGTACCATATCACCCCAATAGAGCGCTTCGCTCTCAGACTGCAGGCTTACTTGTAGTTCCTAGGGTTTGTAAGAGTAGAATGGGAGGCAGAGCCTTCAGCTTTCAGGCTCCTCTCCTGTGGAACCAGCTCCCATTTCGGATCAGGGAGACAGACACCCTCTCTGCTTTTAAGATTAGGCTTAAAACTTTCCTTTTTGCTAAAGCTTATAGTTAGGGCTGGATCAGGTGACCCTGAACCATCCCTTAGTTATGCTGCTATAGACTTAGACTGCTGGGGGGTTCCCATGATGCACTGAGTGTTTCTTTCTCTTTTTGCTCTGTATGCACCACTCTGCATTTAATCATTAGTGATTGATCTCTGCTCCCCTCCACAGCATGTCTTTCTCTCCCTCAGCCCCAACCAGTCCCAGCAGAAGACTGCCCCTCCCTGAGCCTGGTTCTGCTGGAGGTTTCTTCCTGTTAAAAGGGAGTTTTTCCTTCCCACTGTCGCCAAGTGCTTGCTCACAGGGGGTCGTTTTGACCATTGGGGTTTTTACGTAATTATTGTATGGCCTTGCCTTACAATATAAAGCGCCTTGGGGCAACTGTTTGTTGTGATTTGTCGCTATATAAATAAAATTGATTGATTGATTGACAAGAAGCATGTTTTTTTTTTCCCCAATGAAAAAGCTGAAACTGCTGGAAAGAAAGCATTTGTGCTTGCTCAGTCAATGTTTTTCTTCCAGAAAAAACCATGCATGCATGGTGATTGGATTTTGAACATTTCAAAGTTGGTGAGGCGACAAGGGTCCTCGCCACGAAGTCCCACACACTCCCACACACTCCCACAGCAATTGCAGGTGCATTTAAAGGGATGAACTCACGTGTCCACGGCAGCTGGGATTATCTTTAATTTTTATACAGAGGACCACAGCAGGAGCCCGCACACAGAAATGAGCTTCAGCACAGCAGTGGATGAACAATGGTTATTCCCGACAACGGAGGAGGACATCTGTCCACAGGAGGACGTCGCTCACAATCCGTGCATGACAGCGGCAGCCTGGAGATCTTCAATGGGACTGGCCATTGGCTATTACATATTTCATCTTGCAGGAACACATTCTGCAAGTGGGTGAGTGCCCTGTTCACAGTTTTCTTCCTGTTGTATTGTTTTCTCCACTGTGGAGCCAAGCTAGGCTTTGTTATTATTTATTATTAATTTTATTATTAATTTATTTGATTTGATTATTTACAGGGCTGTTCCTTACTGGGTATATTTGGGGGAATTTCCACAGCCTCTATTAACATAATAGCAGAATAACAGCAGGATAATACCAGCTGAGCACTTTGTGCACAAATGTGTCATCATTTCAGCCATAAGTGGCTTTAGACATCTGTGAGAGTGCTGCACGGCAGGCAGCAAAGGCTGCACTTGACATCCAGGAGAGCGTCATGCGGTATTCAAGTGGCACTCAGGCAACGTGCATATGGAAATACAACCCCAATTTGAATAAAGCTGGGACGTTGTGTAAAATGTAAATAAAAACAGAATACAATGTTTATCAAATCCTGTTCAACCTATATTCAATTGAATACACCACAAAGACAAGATATTTAATGTTCAAAGTGATAAACTTTGTTTTTGTGCTAATATTTGCTCATTTTGAAATGGATGGCTGCAACACATTTCAAAAAAGTTGGGACAGTGGTATGTTTACCACTGTGTTACATCACCTTTCCTTCTAACAACACTCAATGAGTGTTTGTTTGGGAACTAAGGACACTACTTGTTGAAGCTTTGTAGGTGGAATTCTTTCCCATTCTTGCTTGATGTACGACTTCAGTTGTTCAACGGTCCGGGGTCTCCGTTGTTGTATTTTGTGCTTCATAATGCGCCACACATTTTCAAGGGGCAACAGGTCTGGACTGCAGGCAGGCCAGTCTAGTACCCGCAGTCTTTTACTACAATCCCACGCTGTTGTAACACGTGCAGAATGTGGTTTGCCATTGTCTTGCTGAAATAAGCAGGGACGTCCCTGAAAAAGACGTTACTTAGATGGCAGCATGTGTTGCTCCAAAACCTGGATGTACCTTTCAGCATTGATAGTGCCATCACAGATGTGTAAGTTGCCCATGCCATGGGCACTAACACACCCCCATACCATCACCGATGCTGACAAAAACAATTTGAAATGTGGACTCATCAGACCACAGCACACTTTTCCACTTTATGTCCGTCCATTTCAAATGAGCTCAGGCCCAGAGAAGGCAGCGGCGTTTCTGGATGTTGTTGATGTGTGGCTTTCGCTTTGAATGGTAGAGTTTTAACTTGCACTTGTAGCTGTAGTGACAAACTGTGTTAACTGACAATGGTTTTCTGAAGTGTTCCTGAGCCCACGCAGTAAGATCCTTTACACAATGATGTCAGTTTTTAATGCAGTGCCGCCTGAGGGATCAAAGGTCACGGGCATTCAATGTTGGTTTTCCACATTGCCGCCTGCATGTAGAAAGTTCTCCAGATTCTCTGAATCTTCTGATTATATTATGGACTGTAGATGATGGAATCCCTAAATTCCTTGTAATTGATCATTGAGAAACACTGTTCTTAAACTGTTGGACTTTTTTTCATGCAGTTCACAAAGTGGTGATCCTTGCCCCATTGTTTTCTGTTTTTATTTACATTTTACACAACGTCCCAACTTCATTGGAATTGGGGTTGTATTTATGCGACGAGACACACAATTCAACAGAACACCAGCTGCACACGCTACTAGCTGTTAGTGCTGTTAGCTAAGAGCAAGAGAAAATTGCGTAAAAATGCTGCCATACGAAAGTATTGATGTGGATTCTGATACAGAATTATCGTTTCACATTTGATGGATTTTCACATTTGATGGATTACTCCACGCCATGACCGCTGTTGGAGCGACGCTGCCTCGACTCAACAGTGAGCCTCGCCGACCAAATTACCTACAGAAATATAAACCGTGCAAACAATGGAATTGAATTAGAATGGGAATAACCCTGTTGTGTCTGATGATTTGTGGACGTTCATGCTGTTATACAGTCGCAAATAGCCGTTTTACCGCTCCGCTAATGCATCACTGTAAAACTCCTTTTTAAAGCTCAATTTGCAACTGTATAACCAGCATGAACGTTCGAAAATCATCAGACACAAAACAGGGTTATTCCCTAAATATAAAAGCCACAGAGAACATATATTACCATGTCACTGAATTAGAAAGGAAGAATTTGCATGAATATGCATCAAACATGGAAGACACAGATACTGCGCTCACTGAGGGACCTTTCCTGTGTTGGTAACCTGAAATGAATTCAGGTTATATTATTCAAATTCAGAAACGTAATCAACAATCCAGGACAGAAAAACTTCACAACTCCAAAGCCAAAGGAGTTGAAGGTGTCCAGACCCACCAAGAACATCACAGGTGCTGATTTGGAATAGTTAAAAAAAGGCATGAGGCCAACCACCAACCAGAAAAAAAATGTAAATTTTTATTTATTTATTTTTATTATAAATCAAGTAGGAGACTGATTTTTCACGGGTACATAAAGAGCAATGTCAGCACAGTGAGGCAGAGAGAGCTGTCTCATGCGACTGTGAGGGTTGAAGTGCCCATGGGCACAATGCTGATCCACCCCAAAAAATGCCCAACCCTGAGGCACATGACTTACAAGCATCAATCTACATGAACGTGGGGGGTAAGATGCCGAAAAATAAGAAATTGCTTTGGTCAGAGGAAAAAAAAATACAAAACAAAACTAAAAGTATTAGAAGAAATACACACACACATATACAGTGAGGAAAATAAGTATTTGAACACCCTGCCATTTTGCAAGTTCTTCCACTTAGAAATCATGGAGGGGTCTGAAATTTTCGTCTTAGGTGCATGTCCACTGTGAAAGACATAATCAAAAAAAAAAGAACCGGAAATCACAATGTATGATTTTTTTTAATAATTTATTTGTATGTTACTGCTGCAAATAAGTATTTGAACACCTACCAACCAGCAAGAATTCTGGCTCACACAGACCTATTAATTTTTCTTTAAGGTGCATTTACACATGAGCTAGACATGTTACGAATGTCATTTTTCTGTCATTCGTGACACATTCCTGACATTCTTAATGTGACTTAATGCATCTGAATATGTTTCTTAATAGTGCGTGTTGGTGCATGATATTCTTGATATTCGTGGAGCATGTTTTTGGCTGTCAAAAAATCTTCCACAAATGTCACACACCACCCTCATTTGGAGTTTTTTTCATGGAAAGAGAAGCGGAGGGATGCGCCACCGTGCCGCTCATGGCGTGGGACAAAAGCACCTTGTAACTGCACGCGGCACATGACTACAAACGCTCAGTACATAAGATGCACAGAGGATGTTCTGTCAACAGAACAGTTTGCACAAGAAGGGCAGAGCTGCTGATGCACGCCAAGTGTCATTTGCATCAGTGTAGATTTTGATGAGAGCAAACAAACATAATGATGCCTTCAGTGGGTTTATTTAATTTTCTGCCTGCTACAGCATCTGGCATTCTGGTACTAGCAGAATGCCAGGAGTTTTGTGTACATTGTTACCCTCCTTCTTACATAAAGATGTCTACACCTCTGTTGACTGTCATTCATGACAATTCATGGTAGACAAAGTCTAACAGTCATTCAGAGAGTGATGTCACCACATGGACAACAATGAAAAATGAAAAATCTTTTTACAGGAGACAAACTGTTTGCTATTGTGACTCATGGTCACTGTCACTAATGATAGCATTCACTAAATTAAATTATTAAGACTAAATTAAATAAACAACGCAATGGCGTGTCATTCATTTGTCTCTTTTGGTCGACACAACTAAGACTTTAAAGCACAACTCAGCACCACCCATTAACAACACAGAGGTTGCAACAGGAAAACATCAAGGAGACTGAGACGCTTTGATATGCACCTCACACATGTCAGTTTGTTGTCACATGCACAACAGAAAAAACCCCAACTCGGCCCCACCCATCAACAACACAGCAGTCCCGACGGGGAAACATCAAAGCGGCAGAGACACTTTGGTATGCGCCGCAAACCTCAGTGTGTTATTACATGCGTAATAGAAAACACACACTAACCACAGGTTAATGGTATGGTGAATTATGTCCACAATGTCCATTACATGTTGAATGTTAACCACAACCCTACCCCATGATAAGCAAGCACATCGGTGACCATGGCAAGGAAAAATTCCCTTGGCTGTCTTTTCTTTATTGGAAGAAACCTCAAGCAGACCAGTCTCAGTGAGGTAACCATCTGCTTTTAAGCTGATGAGCCCGATTCAGATGTGATGTTTTATTTCAGGAGTCATTAATACATAAATATAATAGCATATAAAATTCTAACACTGCAAATAATTCTAACAAATTTAAATGTGATTTATTCAGTAAGTTTATAAATAAGCTGTACTGAATGAAAATCAGATGAGATTTTTTTCAAATACAACAGATTTTTTCTGTATTGTGTGCCTTTGTTGACAACACATTGACTCCTACTCAATGTGGTCACCAGCTTTATGTATATTATCCAATGCAGTGAATGGGGAGTGTCAGGGTCCTGCGAAAATTATCACCACAATGCAAAGAAATGTCAAAACAACAAGCAATTTAAAGTTTCCAATCCACCTAACCTGCATGTCTTTGGGTGTGGGAGGACACCAGAGTGCCCAGAGGTAATCCACACAAACATGGGGAGAACATGTAAACTCCACACAGAAAGACCACAGGTGAGACTCGATCCCATGACCTTTTTGCTGTGAGGCAACAGTGCTAACCACTAAGCCACCGTGCTGCCCAATTAACATTCAGTTTAAACCAAAACAACTCAAATGCTTACAGCGTTTGCCTAAACTTTCATGTGCAACACCTACGTGACAATTTCTAGGTGATCATAGCGCCCTCTGATGGTCACAAATGAAAAGCATATATGTCACCAGTATCATATTCCTGGGATGAGTTGTAACATTGTAAGATGGGGACACCAAAGAACTTTTTTTAAGTAATTTGGTAATGGCATCGAC
Source organism: Thalassophryne amazonica (assembly GCF_902500255.1). Lineage (NCBI taxonomy): Eukaryota > Metazoa > Chordata > Actinopteri > Batrachoidiformes > Batrachoididae > Thalassophryne > Thalassophryne amazonica. Next base: position 96,705,370 of record NC_047108.1, on the reverse strand, counting down.
ATACACATTTGTACTTGTGGAAAGTAATTAACATTACCTTCAGTGAAAATAAAATCTCTTTGTAGTTAAAACTGCTAAGTAGTTAACAGGCTGTGGTTTCATAGCTAATGTTAGCTATCTAGCATCCCCTGCTTACTTGCTAACGTTACCCTTTCAGAATAAAGCTCATTACTGCTTTCTCAATGCAATAGTACTTTTGCAACAAAATTAGTTTTATTGTGAAACATGTTTAGGAGAACATGATTGAGATTATCTGCATAACTAGCAAAGCTGTTGGTGCTCCAAAACGTTTTTGGGGAGTTTGACAAAACAAATGTCTGTCATGTTTTTAACATTCCAACAGGCCCAAATGGTGCAGCATTAAAATCAGTCACCTCACTGTTTGTTTGTTTTTTTGTTTGTTTGTGTTGTTGGTTGGTTGGTTTTTAAGAGCAAAAAACTAAGAATATTTTTGTTGAGCTGGCCTGTCAATGTGTAGACCTGGGTCTGCACTCTACATTATTTGCAGTGTAAACAGTCATGCTGTATGTTTGGCTAAAACAAACCATACAAACTGTGCAGTTAGCAGGGTTTTCTTTGTTAGATAGTTAGACAGCATCCCCCATTAGTCTGCTAAGATTACCCTTTCATAATATAACTCTTTACAGTGTTCTGTGTGCGGTTGACGCTGGTTAGAATCCCTTTATACAGAGAGTAGTGACATGACGAGCCCAAAAAAAAAATGGTCATGTGACTTGTAGTGCCATCTTGGGGCTAAAATAGAATTTGCTGTTAATCTGTCTGCATGTAAATCCAACTATTACATTTATTTATTTGCTGAAAATGCCGGGTTGTTGTGCATTTGGATGAACAAACAGACACAAAAAGGGCTTCAAGATGTACAGATTCACTTCAGATCTGAACAGAAGGAAAATTTGGGAAAATAAAATCAGCCGTGTGGGATGGAAGCGACTTCATCGTCAAAGTTTTGCAAGGTAGGTAAATTTAGTGTTCAGTCCCATGTACAGTAAAACTCGCCTAAACCGTCACTATATAAACCAGTTGGTTTTGTATGGTTTTCTATGTAATAAATACCGTATATAACGGATTTTGTATAATGGATTTTCACTCACATCAGAGTCCTGTATGATCACATTGCATTTCCATTAAAACCCCAGAGCAGAGGTACAAAATTAAAGTGCAGCGCCGACACTCACAGATTCGCGGAAAGTGGTACCGGTGTCGCCGACCGAACGGTCCTCCTAACAATCGGTCCCCCCGATGATGCAGTTCACGGATTAACACCTCGTTTCTGCTTCAAACTGCACACATCCATCTCAGCGAGAGATATCTGAAGCTTTTGTACAACAATCATTTCCACATAAATTCAGCATTATTTCATCATAAAAATCGGCTAGCTAATGCGTTCACTGCGCGCCGGACATTTCAAAGCGTCACTTTGAAATGTCATCGCATTTCTGCTTCAAGGAGCCTTGTTTCTGCTTTAAACTGACTTTAGAATGATTTAAGAGGTTTTACTTTTATCATCTGATGATTAATAATCCCATTAATCCATTTGATCGGGTTGGGTGAAGAGACTCCGTCTCAGATGTGGTGCTGTGGTCTGAACTGACGCATGCGCAGATGCAAAAGGTGGACCCATTTTTAGGGGCGGACCTTTCAGTCTGCGACAAGGGAATCATTTCCATGATTAAAAGCCTGACCGTTTATGTTTTTCAAACCGTGCTCAGACATGGGAAGCAGCCTGACGTGCACCTGCAAAAGGCTGTGATTTGACACTTTTCTGGTTTCACTCTTTCCTCTCATATTTAAATAGTTTTTGCAGTTCACACGCTGATTACAAATGGATCAAATACATTTGGCAGAAAAGTCTGCAAAATTACAACATAGTCTAAAAAAGAAGAAATTGTACACCTTAGCTTTGAATTGGAAGTTGATTAGAAAGAAAAGCTTGTTGAGGGTCAAATTAATCAAGACTAAAGCATAATCCAGCGACTGAGTACTTTAAAACTGTCACGCACATCGCTGTCATGACACAGAGTTACAGAAGCATAAATCAGGCTTTAAATTAATTAAATAAATCATCATAAATTGTAAATTTGATAGCTTAACTATTTTTATATTTATTTTGATTGTACTTGTACCTGGATGTGTTTCTGTGCGTTGTTAACTGATTAAAAAAAATATGGAAAACATAAAAGGTTTGTTCAGTAGTTCAGCACAACTGGACCCAAAATGGTGCCATGTTCTCAGTTGTCACTACTCTCTGTCTAAAGGGACTCTAACGCTGGTGTGACCAGAAGATACTTTGTGAAACACAGTCAGAAAAAAATGAGTTATCAGCAACAACTAGCAAGAACTACCGGCCAAGCCTATGGCAGGGCAGCCGGCAGCCGTATAGGCCACAAATGTGTGCACAAATGTCTTCAAGCTAATTTTTGATGAGCATTTAAGAAACCTGTCACACTTAATTTAAGTTATAGCTTGTACCTCATTTGCCACTCTGTGGTGGAGGATATATTTATCATCAGTTATATAGTGAGCGTGGAGAAACTAAAGCTTAGTTGGTAGAGATGGTTGTTTAAAAAAACCTGAAGAGTCCAGAAGCATAAAAAAACCCCTTTGGTTTAACCCAGAGGGTTTAAAAAAAACTGTTCTTGGATTTGATTCTACAGTAAATTACTGTTTGGTGTTGAAGTTGTTGAACCCTACTTTCGGTTGCATCAACTCCACACTAATGTTGGGGAAACAAGTACAGAAGGACAAAGTCAGTAAAACACTGTTCCTTTTGCTCAAAATTTGAGATTTAGAGTTTTGGGGTATCAAGTAAAAAGTAAAGCTTCAAAAAGCTCTCTTGCTGATTCCATTTTGTACCTGGTGAAATGTTGAGCAGCTTGCACGCTGTGTCAATATCCTTCAGAACTTCTTGCACCACCATTGACTGGACCTGCTCCAGGCAGCGTTCCTCTCCCGGGGCTTCCAGCTCCAAAGGAGAACCCTGGGCTTGGCTGGGCACAGTGGAGCACAGCTCTGGTGTCCTGGTGGAGGGAGGAGCAACGGGAGCGGGAGTCTCTGTCATTCTCAGCAACCACGTGTTCTCTTCAACAGCTAATCTGTCATAACAGGGGCGGTAAAGACTGGAGCAGCTGCACTGAGGGATCCCCAGCAAACCACGAGATGGTTTGACATCATCGGTCTGGTCCAGCCAGGTCATCCTGTTGTCAGCAAGGGGGTGACTGATGTAGAGAGGAAAATGTTCCAAACCAGGATTCCACATCTTCAATGTTCTTCAATGCTGGAAGAGACACATAATGTTTTCACAAACGTAGAGTGACATTGATGCTGAAGCCTAACCCAAATATCAAATATTTGAACAGTAGCATTTGTAAAGTAAACTTGGCATTTTGTTCTACTGTACTGACTCTTCATTTGCTTACTTTGAAATGAAGAATTACCCACTGAAGCGTGGCTCGCTTGACTCTAAGTGGTGCATGTTTCTGTCATGTTTGTCTTTATGTGGGGTTTTAATGGATTTACTGTAATACATTTATGCAGGGGTGGTGGCCAAGTGGTTAGTGCACTTGGTTCCAGTGCAGAAGGTTTCTGGTTCAAATCTCACCCCTGCCACATTTCTCCGTGTAATGTGGAGTTGCGTCAGGAAGGGCATCTGGCGTAAAACCTGTGCCACATCAACATGCAGATCCACCATGGATTTGCTGTGGGGACCCCAAGTGCAAACAAGGGAGCAGCCGAAGGGACTTACTTTTACTGTAATACATTTATAGTTTGTTTATTTTTGTGTTTCTTCAAACTGGCACATAATGAATGAAATTCTAATCCCACCTTTACACTATGTCTACATCATTTTGTCTGCAGCTGACTCCACCTTTTCATAGATGGAGCATAAGTACAGATAAGAAACATTCTAATCACATCTTTGCATGTTCCTGAATTAGCAACAACAACAACAACAACAAAAATGGCTTGTTTTCAGTTTAATTGCGAGGAGCATCTTAAAGTGGAAAAGTGTTGCTCATAATGGGCGTCATGTATCATCAACGTTGCGTACGGCGATATTTGAGCGTATATGGGGTATACGCCAAAACGGCTGCGCTACTTGGCATTTATCAATGTGGTCGTTGGCGTACGCTGCGCTGAAAATATACACCAGGTCGAGAGGTGGCGTAAATTATACACCAAAATGAACCAGCGCTGGAATCCACATAAAAATGAAGATGATCAACATGATAAACAGTGCCATTATACAAATCAATGCATATGTTACATAAATAACACTTTCCCGATTATACTACATAATAATCAATACAAATCCCGCCTTTGCGGGATTGTTATGGAGCACGATCCGTGGTCACAGCGCTGACTGCAAAGACAGCGCTGCTCGCCTTTTTCTCCAGACTTCGAGCCTGGAGCCAGAGCAGCGCTGAGCTTAACTTCATGTGGTGTGATCGTTTTAGACTATGAAATTGATAATTACAACTGTAGTTTCGTCATTCCCTTAATTCGCCCGTGCTGCGACCAGGGTTTGTCGTCTCCATTCGGTTGTCACAAAAATAAAAAATAAATACAGAAATACATTTAAAAAATAAAGACATCTGACAGATTAGGCGTGTCTTATTAACTGAGCGAGCAAATATCCACATGTCAAGAATTACTGACATGTGAAAAGAGAATACAGTGGTCCCTCGCTATAACGCCGTTCACCTGTCGTGGCCTCGGAGCCTCGTGGAGTATTTAGTCCAATTTTGCATGCCTTTTTTTTTTTTGTTTTTACAGTGTTCTGTGTTCTGCGTATCTCTTGTCGCCCAGAAGAGAAAAGAGCGCCAACAACTACTCATAACTGTGTTTGTCACACGGAAACAGACACCTGCAGCAGCCAGGTGTGAGGGAAAAGGCGCAGCGTCAGGACGCAGAGGCCCGAACTGTGACATACTGGTGAGTCACTATTAATAATTTCTTATGTGTCCGACCTCGTTCGTTGGTCGTTAAAATTAATTCGTTAGTTCTAAATGCCATCATAATTATTTATAGGAAAACGTTCTATTTTTATTTCTCAAACAAATGTTTGGGCCTGAAAACAGTTTGGTATTATTTTCCTACTAAGGTTTGAACTTTGAGAGTGTTTACACACGAGAGAAAAGTGAGAAAATGTTCATGCCTGATTGAGAAAGTGTATAAACTGTGTAGTGAGGAGTTTTACAGCTTTGAAACGTCTAATAATTGTTAAAAATAACGCTGATTACGTCGCGGTTTCGCGTATTTCCGGCTATTTTTTAGAACGTAACTCCAGCGATTAATGAGGGACCACTGAAACACTTTATTGATTATATACTACAAAACAATTGATACGACGGCCGCTTTTGACGCTCTATTGGCGCGCGTCGTGATTGGTGGAGTCTTTCCGGCTTCAGTGTCGTAAAATGAGGGTGTGTCTGAAGCGGAGTCTGAATATTTATGGGCGTGTTTATTATAATTACGATCGTTTCCACCCGCCGCATTTATCAAGATCACGTCAGGCGTACGCCAGAAATGGGCAGGTGCGCACTGCTTCATACATGTCACGGCAACTTTGGTGTATTTCAAGTTTACGCTGTAAATTTACGCCAAAAGTGCGCAACATTGATACATGAGGCCCAATGAGTGTAACAATGACAGTGGAAAACCTGCAACCTTTTAAAAATCTCAGGCTAATTTGTTGAAAAAAAAATGTTTGATAAAAGAAAGGGTGGGACGTCTATGGATAAAAGATAAATAACTGGGGCGTATTTATCATCGTATGAGTAAGAGAACAGCTCACTTTGCCTGGGAGTGGTATGGCTAGTGCAACACACACACACTCACACTCTCTCTCTCTCTCTCTCTCTCTCTCTCTCTCTCTCTCTCTCTCTCTCTCTCTCACACACACATATATTCTCAAATTACTTTGTGTTGGAACAGGTAGCTTGGTGGGATGAGGAGTTGGCCTACCAATGTGTAGACCTGAGTTCAAGTCTAGGTAGTGATTGTGTTCTTGTACAAGACCTCTACATTGTCCCAATCCACCCAGCTGCAAATGAGTACTGGCCTTAACTAAGGAACTAATCAACAAAACTGGTGTCCCATCCACCAAGAGTCGCAGAGACTCATACTGGACCTACTTATTTTAGCATTCTTCTGCTTCTTCTTGCACATGAGACAGCTATGCAGTATGACACGCCCTTCAACCAGCTCACTGTGGTATGGTTGGGGTTTGTTTGGTCTATAGTTGCATTTTTAGGTGGGTGCACACAGTCCTTTCAGGGATCTGTATTTGCAGGGTGCAGATGGTTGCAGACCACAAAGGTGCATGCTGGCAATGATCCAGCCAACCCCTGTTTATAGCTGGTTCACTTTAACACATTGTTTTAGAGGTAGAACTGCACCTGGGTGGTAACATTTTGCAGGGGCGATGGTGAGTTGAGTAGGTTGTGTATTCTTTTAAGATATTAAGAACAGGGTTTGCTGTGTGGTGGGACAAAGGACGGCACAAGAGTTGGCATTGGAGACCCTACTATTCAAGGGTGCTTAGTGTCCAGCTGAGCTTTGGTCATCAGCCCGTATATGTGGTGTTCTCTATGAAGTGCTGCAGGTGCACTACCTGATGGCACTGGCAGGAGCTCACTTGGAGTGGGTGAACAGCCGCCTTTGACAATTCACAAGGTATCACTAAGTGCTACTCCTACTTTGTTTGTGTGTAAACTCTGGCACAATGCTGGGGTGCCATATTTGGCTGCACTCAGGGTGAAACTAGCGTGGCAGTTGACCTACAAAAAAGTATCGAAGCTCTAAGCACAAAAGTGACCTTCCAGAATAATCTCCTTACCCAATCTGCAGATTCATCATGGGGAGTCAATACTGTATGTCCACCCTTTGAAGTGGTGCTCTTGCTCTCTAGTCCACAGTGCAAGAGTTTAGCATTCTCAAGCTTCTGTTCAATATTCTCAGGTTTTGGTCAATATTTTCAATGTTCCATTCAAGAATCACTATTCTCTAGTTTCTGTCATGGGTCATCCCTTACCAAAAAATAGTACTTATAAGTATATAAAAAGTAAACTAGAAGTATACTTGAAACATACTTGCATATACTACTTTTTGGTAAGGGATGTTTTGGTGTATCCTCCACATTATTCTGTCTCAAGCTTGTTAATTTTTTTCTGTTATTGTTCACTGTGTTATCTGTTTGGTTGTACCCCATTATAAATAGTCTCTGCCATATTCCAAGATTTATGTTCCATTATTCTCTTGCCCAGATTCCACATCTTCAAGGTTCTCCAATGCCTCTTGCCTCTGTGTTTTCTCTCTCTCTGTCTCCATTGTTGCAGATTTTTACCTGCTGTCTTGTATTGATTGCCTGGTATGAAAACCTTGTTAGTGACCTCCGTCTGTTTTTGGATAACCCTCTGCTGCCTACCTGTGAAAGATGTCACCTGTTTGGGCCTATCTCCTTTTTTGGACCTTGGAATGGTTGCTGTTTCTGAATAAAGAACTTTGGACTTAATCATTTGGTCTGTTCTCTGCAGTGGGGTCACAGATTTTCCCCACTGTCATACAAGTTAGTTGTACTCAGGCCTCTTTGCTCCTTAATCAAGTTTATTTTATATTATTATAGGCTTTTATCTGCGACAGGGGTAGTAGCCAAGTGGTTAATGCACCCCACCCCTGCCACATTTCTCCATGTAATGTGGAGTTGCATCGGGAAGGGCATCCGGCATTAAACTTGTGCCAATTCAACATGCAGATCCACCTTTAGTTTGCTGTGGCGACCCCGAGTGCAAACAAGGGAGCAGCTGAGGGGTTTTTTACTATAGCCTGTTACAAACACTTACTGCCACATAAACGCAACACTTTTGGTTTTGCTCCCATTTTGTATGAGATTAACTCAACGATCTAAAACTTTTTCCACATACACAATATCACTATTTCCCTCAAATACTGTTCACAAACCAGTCTAAATCTGTGATAGTGAGCACTTCTCCTTTGCTGAGATAATCCATCCCACCTCACAGGTGTGCCATATCAAGATGCTGATTAGACACCATGATTAGTGCACAGGTGTGCCTTAGACTGTCCACAATAAAAGGCCACTCTGAAAGGTGCAGTTTTGTTTTATTGGGGGGGGATACCAGTCAGTATCTGGTGTGACCACCATTTGCCTCATGCAGTGCAACACATCTCCTTCGCATCATCCGTGAAGAGAACACCTCTCCAATGTGCCAAACGGCAGCGAATGTGAGCATTTGCCCACTCAAATCGGTTACGACGACGAACTGGAGTCAGGTGGAGACCCTGATGAGGACGACGAGCATGCAGATGAGCTTCCCTGAGACAGTTTCTGACAGTTTGTGCAGAAATTCTTTGGTTATGCAAACCGATTGTTCCAGCAGCTGTCCGAGTGGCTGGTCTCAGATGATCTTGGAGGTGAACATGCTGGATGTGGAGGTCCTGGGCTGGTGTGGTTACACGTGGTCTGCGGTTGTGAGGCTGGTTGGATGTACTGCCAAATTCTCTGAAACACCTTTGGAGACGGCTTATGGTAGAGAAATGAACATTCAATACATGAGCAACAGTTCTGGTTGACATTCCTGCTGTCAACATGCCAATTTCACGCTCCCTCAAATCTTGCGATATCTGTGGCATTGTGCTGTGTGATAAAACTGCACCTTTCAGAGTGGCCTTTTATTGTGGGCAGTCTAAGGCACACCTGTGCACTAATCATGGTGTCTAATCAGCATATTGGTATGGCACACCTGTGAGGTGGGATGGATTATCTCAACAAAGGAGAAGTGCTCACTATCACAGATTTAGACTGGTTTGTGAACAATATTTGAGAGAAATGGTAATATTGTGTATGTGGAAAAAGTTTTAGATCTTTGAGTTCATCTCATACAAAATGGGAGCAAAACCAAAAGTGTTGCGTTTATATTTTTGTTGAGTATATTTCTGATGTAATGTGGTAGGTTTACCAATAATTAGGGTCAGAACTCACCTCAGCCTCCCAATATGTAGACATGGGTTCAAATCCTGCTTATGCTACCTGTTTGCATCCTTGGAGAAGATACTTAATCTATATTGTCTCAGTTCACCCATCTGTAAATGGGTAGAAGCCTTGGCTGTGGAAGTAGCCTGTGCTGGACTGGCATCCTGTCCAAGGAGAGTCATAGACTCTACATTCGTTTGATGCTGCAGATAACCACCGGCACCTGTTAGCCTTGGAACCTGTACTGGACTTAGTACTTTTACATATAAACACACATAAAAGCCAATCAGCCATTGTATAATTATGAACATATGGCTGTAGCTGCATGTAGACATGGCCCATGATGTGTCTGTTCCCTTTCCTCACCTCCAGGTATTCACAATTTCAATAGCAGCAGTAAAAAGCTGCTCTTCTTGAGAAAATGCTCAAAGCAGTGTGTTAATGAAAACACACATTCGTGGTCTATTATTTATAGCCTAACACTTGGTGCTGGGTTTATCATCTCATTAGGCAGGGATCACTGAGAGCTTTGATCACTTATTGAGTCCTACACCCTGAATTTTATTTATTCATTGGAAAACATGGCACACATATGTTAACACACATTTTATGAATGAAACTGGCCGTGTTTCCTCGGACATTTGTCTGGACACACTCACACAAACACACCAAGAGTCTCACCACAATGACATCATGAGATTCAAACTGGACAAGTGTGACTACTGGTGGAACAGCCTGGGCAGGGAGTTGGGATAAGACCAAAGGAGTGCAGTTATCCGAAGGCAGGATTGTGGACATACAAGACAGTTACGAGTGACTTGGTATTACACAGACCAGTGGGAACCAGGAGGAGGAAGCCAGCAGGACAGCCACAGGTACCTCAATAGAGTAAGACAAGTACTGTATTAAGAATCCAGCTCAATGGTGCAAATGAAATCCAAGCCATCATGCACACTGTATTCGGAAATTATTCACAGCACTTCACTTTTTCCACATTTTATTATATTGTGTTATGTTACAGCATTATTTCAAAATGAATAAAATTCATTTTTTCCTCAAAATTCAATTTATTTTCATTTATATAGCGCCAAATCACAACAGAGTTGCCTCAAAGCACTTCACACAGGTAAGGTCTATCCTTACCAACCCCCAGAGCAACAGTGGTAAGGAAAAACTCCCTCTGAGGAAGAAACCTCAAGCAGACCAGACTCAAAAGGGGTGACCCTTTGCTTGGGCCATGCTACAAACATAAATTACAGAACAATTCACAGAACAATTCACGGACGAATATACAAGAAATGCTATTGGCGCACAGGACAGGAGGATCGCCAACACGAATACAACTCCCATCTCTGGATGGAGCTGCACCTTAAACAGGGAGAAAAAACAGAATCAGGCATTAGAAAGACAAGAAAGTATACAGTATAATTTGCCAGCATTAAACAAGAAAAACAGAAGTACTAAGGTGATCGCCGGCCACTAGTCCTAAACTTCACTAAAAGACCCAGAATTTAGGTAAAGTTGAGGCCGCAGCCCGCTCCAATTACTAATAAATGAATTAAAAGAGTAAAAAACGTAAAACAAAACTGTACCAGTATGCTAGCCATATGAAAGGGAAAATAAGTGCGTCCCATAATAACAATGTGAAAAAAGTTTTTTTTTTTTTTAAATTTTTCGAAATTTATTAAAGATTAAAAAAAAACAAAATTAAGAAAACACATGAACATTGTTGTGTGGGCCGCTGAAGAGGAGGTACTGCTGGCCCACCACCACTAGAGGGCGCCCTGCCTGGAGTGCGGGCTCCAGGCACCGGAGGGCGCTGCCGCCTTACGGGAGCAGCCAGGATGACAGCTGTCACCCATCACTGGAGACAGCTGATCCCAATCAATAAGGAGGTATATCAGCAGGACGGCATCTCCACCTCATTTGCCGAGATATCGCCTTACCAAAGAGGTAACCGACTCAGCCTACACATATGTGTGACTTTAATTGTGTTCTTGTGATTATCTGTAGGACAGCTGACTATCAGACAGCGTGTGGATAAGTACTCACCTGCCTACATTTCTTGATTGTTGTTGACGAGAGGTGGAGGTGGACTCTCCACCCTCCGTGTTGCTGGGTGCAGCCGCATCCACACCTGACTGTTTCTGTTTCCTGCCAGCAGTACCGGATCCGACGAGCGGAGGCAGTGGCCACCTGGGAATTCGGGACTTGGCGGCTCCAGTATTCCCGGGGTTCGGTGGCAGAGGAAATCGGGTTGGTTCCGGTTCAACTTGGACAGACGTCTCCTATCGTCGAGCCTGCCCACACGACACCGTTGTAATTAGACTCAATCTCCATATTGTAATCGGTTGTATTTGTTGTGCCTTTTTTCACAACAGTAAAAAGAGTGTTATTTGATTCCTCCATTGTCCGTTCATTTGCGCCCCCTGTTGTGGGTCCGTGTTCCTACACTTTCACAACAGGATATCTCGGCCAACGTCATGGATCCTGAGGGGCGTCAACCGGCTGTTGAACGGCCAATGGAAGAACAGGACGCGCAGGCGTCCGCAGGAGGGGTAATCGGTGAGTTGCAGCGGATCCTCACCACTTTCACGACTCGGTTAGATTTGATGACCGAGCAGAACGTCCTCCTGAACCGCAGGGTGGAGGCTCTCGCCGCGCAGGTGGAAGCGCGCCCTCCGGGCGCCGCTGCGGCTCTCCCTCCCGTAGACCCTGTGCGTAACATAGACGTTCCACTGGTTGTTCAACGACCTCTCCCACCTTCCCCGGAAGCATACATAAGCCCCCCAGAGCCGTACGGAGGCTGTGTGGAGACGTGCGCTGGTTTTCTTATGCAGTGCTCGCTCGTCTTCGCACAGCGTCCCGTCATGTACGCGACTGATGCTAGTAAAGTAGCTTATGTAATAAACCTGCTTCACAGTGAGGCACGCGCTTGGGCTACAGCGCTCTGGGAGCAGAATTCACGGCTCCTTCTGACATACGATGGGTTTGTAAGGGAGCTCAGAACCGTGTTCGATCACCCTAATAGAGGCAAAACCGCTTCAACCGTGCTACTGTCAATGAGACAGGGGCGTCGGAGCGCAGCTGCCTATGCAGTCGACTTCCGCATTGCGGCTGCGAGGTCCGGCTGGAATAGCACTGCCCTCCGCGCCGCCTTTGTAAACGGACTGTCTTTGGTTCTTAAGGAGCACCTGGTGGCTAAGGACGAACCGCGGGATTTAGATGGGCTCATCGATCTTGTCATACGGTTAGACAACCGGTTAGAAGAACGTCGGCGGGAACGAGACGAAGGGCGTGGCCAGGCACGCGCCGTCCCTCTCCCTTCCGGTTCCGACCGCGCTCCGCCTTCCCCACGCTCCACGGCCCCTGCGCTCCGTGGGGCCACAGCTCCCCCTGCTGACGAAGCTATGGACATGAGTAGGGCAACATTTAGGGCACCAGATGCACAGAGGAGACGGGCCCACGGAGCTTGTTTTGTTTGTGGTGCAATAGAGCACCATATGAGAGACTGCCCCGAGCGGTTAAACTCCAACGCCCGCCCCTAGAAACTGGGCTAGGGGTGGGTCGAGACATTCACGTGGGACACACCCACATTGCCACACGACTCCCAGTTACGATCCTTTATGAGGACTCAACCCTGAAGGCCCCAGCACTGGTGGACACGGGCTCTGAGGGGAATCTGCTGGACAGCAGATGGGCCAGGGAGATAGGGCTCCCTCTGGTGGCGCTTACCTCGCCTGTACAGGTTCGGGCACTAGATGGCTCCCTACTCCCTCCGATCACGCACAAGACACCACCTGTAACTCTGGTGGTGTCAGGAAATCACCGGGAGGTGATCGAGTTTTTTGTGACTCAGGCCACCTCCCGTGTGGTTTTAGGATTTCCCTGGATGTTGAAGCACAATCCCCGGATTGATTGGCCGTCCGGGGTAGTGGTTCAGTGGAGCGAGACCTGCCATCGGGTGTGTCTAGGTTCCTCGGTTCCTCCCGGCTCCCAAGCTAAGGAGGAGGTCAGAGTCCCGCCCAATCTGGGGACGGTGCCGGTGGAGTACCACGACCTTGTCGACGTGTTCAGCAAGGATCTCGCTCTCACACTTCCCCCCCACCGTCCGTATGATTGTGCCATTGATTTGGTTCCGGGCAGTGAGTTCCCGTCCAATAGGTTGTACAACCTCTCACGGCCTGAGCGCGAATCAATGGAGACCTACATCCGGGACTCATTAGCTGCCGGGTTGATCCGGAATTCCACCTCCCCAATGGGCGCAGGTTTCTTTTTTGTGGGTAAAAAAGACGGCGGACTTCGTCCATGCATTGATTATAGGGGGCTGAACGAGATCACGGTTCGCAACCGATACCCGTTGCCCCTGTTGGATTCGGTGTTCACACCCCTGCATGGAGCCCAAATCTTCACCAAGCTCGATCTTAGAAATGTGTATCATCTGGTTCGGATCCGGAAGGGAGACGAGTGGAAAACGGCATTTAACACCCCCTTAGGTCACTTTGAGTACCTGGTCATGCCGTTCGGCCTCACAAACGCCCCCGCGACGTTCCAAGCATTGGTTAATGATGTCTTGCGGGATTTCCTGCACCGGTTCGTCTTCGTATATCTAGACGATATACTCATCTTTTCTCCGGATCCTGAGACTCATGTCCGGCATGTACGTCAGGTCCTGCAGCGGTTGTTGGAGAACCGGCTGTTTGTGAAGGGCGAGAAGTGTGAGTTCCACCGCACGTCTTTGTCCTTCCTGGGGTTCATCATCTCCTCCAACTCCGTCGCTCCTGATCCGGCCAAGGTTGCGGCGGTGAGAGACTGGCCCCAACCCACAAGCCGTAGGAAGTTGCAACAGTTCCTAGGCTTTGCTAATTTCTACAGGAGGTTCATTAAGGGCTACAGTCAGGTAGTTAGCCCCCTGACAGCCCTGACCTCACCAAAAGTCCCCTTCACCTGGTCGGATCGGTGCGATGCCGCATTCAAGGAGTTGAAACGGCGCTTCTCGTCTGCACCTGTTCTGGTGCAGCCCGATCCTAGTCGCCAGTTAGTGGTTGAAGTGGACGCCTCGGACTCAGGGATAGGAGCCGTGCTGTCCCAGAGCGGGAAGACCGATAAGGTCCTTCACCCGTGTGCCTATTTTTCCCGCAGGTTGACCCCAGAAGAACGGAACTATGACGTCGGCAATCGAGAGCTCCTTGTGGTGAAAGAGGCTCTTGAGGAGTGGAGACATCTGTTGGAGGGAACGTCCGTGCCATTCACGGTTTTCACTGACCACCGGAACCTGGAGTATATCAGGACCGCCAAGCGGCTGAATCCCAGGCAAGCCTGCTGGTCACTGTTCTTCGGCCGTTTTGACTTCCGGATCACCTACCGTCCCGGGACCAAAAATCAAAGATCGGATGCTTTGTCCCGGGTACATGAAGATGAGGTCAAAACGGAGTTGTCGGATCCCCCGGATCCCATCATCCCGGAGTCTGCTATCGTGGCCGCCCTCACCTGGGACGTGGAGAAGACCGTCCGGGAGGCCCTGACACGAGACCCGGACCCCGGAACCGGACCGAAGAACAAACTCTACGTCCCACCAGAAGCCAGGGCTGCAGTTCTGGACTTCTGTCACGGTTCTAAGCTCTCCTGTCATCCTGGGGTGCGAAGAACCGTGGCAGTCGTCCGGCAGCGCTTTTGGTGGGCGTCCCTGGAGGCCGACGTCCGGGGTTACATCCAGGCCTGTACCACCTGCGCCAGGGGCAAGGCCGACCACCGCAAGACATCGGGGTTGCTACAGCCGCTGCCCGTGCCTCATCGCCCCTGGTCTCACATCGGCCTGGATTTTGTCACGGGTCTCCCGCCGTCCCAGGGAAACACCGTCATCCTCACGATAGTGGACCGATTCTCCAAGGCGGCCCACTTCGTGGCCCTCCCGAAGCTACCAACGGCCCAGGAGACAGCGGACCTCCTAGTCCACCACGTCGTCCGTCTGCATGGGATACCATCAGACATCGTCTCCGATCGCGGTCCCCAGTTCTCCTCGCATGTTTGGAGGAGCTTTTGCCGGGAACTGGGGGTCACGGTCAGTCTCTCGTCCGGGTATCACCCCCAGACCAACGGACAAGCAGAACGGGCCAACCAGGAGATGGAGCAGACCCTACGCTGTGTGACAGCCGCGCACCCGACGGCCTGGAGTACCCACCTGGCCTGGATCGAGTACGCCCACAACAGTCAAGTGTCATCAGCCACCGGCCTCTCCCCTTTCGAGGTGTGCTTGGGGTATCAACCCCCGTTGTTTCCGGTGGTTGAGGGGGAGGTCGGTGTGCCCTCGGTCCAGGCCCACCTACGGAAGTGCCGTCGGGTGTGGCGTACCGCCCGTTCTGCTTTGTTAAGGGCCCGGACAAGGGCGAAGAACCATGCAGACCGGCGGCAGGCCCCGGCTCCCACGTATCGTCCTGGGCAGGAAGTGTGGTTGTCCACCAAGGACATTCCCCTTCAAGTGGACTCCCCAAAACTGCAAGAACGATACATCGGCCCGTACAAGATACTCAAGGTCATCAATCCCGCCGCAGTGAGGCTCCAGCTTCCGGCCTCACTGCGGATTCATCCAGTATTCCACGTCTCCAGGATTAAACCCCATCACACCTCACCCCTCTGCACTCCGGGTCCGGCGCCACCTCCTGCCCAGATCGTCGACGGAGGGCCGGCTTGGACCGTGCGCCGGCTCCTCGACGTCCGACGGATGGGCCGGGGTTTTCAGTATCTGGTGGACTGGGAGGGGTACGGCCCCGAAGAACGCTCCTGGGTGAAGAAGGGCTTCATCCTGGACCCGGCCCTCCTGGCCGACTTCTACCGTCGCCACCCTGACAAACCCGGTCGTGCGCCAGGAGGCGCCCGTTGAGGGGGGGGTCCTGTTGTGTGGGCCGCTGAAGAGGAGGTACTGCTAGAGGGCGCCCTGCCTGGAGTGCGGGCTCCAGGCACCAGAGGGCGCTGCCGCCTTACGGGAGCAGCCAGGATGACAGCTGTCACCCATCACTGGAGACAGCTGATCCCAATCAATAAGGAGGTATATCAGCAGGACGGCATCTCCACCTCATTTGCCGAGATATCGCCTTACCAAAGAGGTAACCGACTCAGCCTACACATACGTGTGACTTTAATTGTGTTCTTCTGATTATCTGTAGGACAGCTGACTATCAGACAGCGTGTGGATAAGTACTCACCTGCCTACATTTCTTGATTGTTGTTGACGAGAGGTGGAGGTGGACTCTCCACCCTCCGTGTTGCTGGGTGCAGCCGCATCCACACCTGACTGTTTCTGTTTCCTGCCAGCAGTACCGGATCCGACGAGCGGAGGCAGTGGCCACCTGGGAATTCGGGACTTGGCGGCTCCAGTATTCCCGGGGTTCGGTGGCAGAGGAAATCGGGTTGGTTCCGGTTCAACTTGGACAGACGTCTCCTATCGTCGAGCCTGCCCACACGACACCGTTGTAATTAGACTCAATCTCCATATTGTAATCGGTTGTATTTGTTGTGCCTTTTTTCACAACAGTAAAAACAGTGTTATTTGATTCCTCCATTGTCCGTTCATTTGCGCCCCCTGTTGTGGGTCCGTGTTCCTACACTTTCACAACAAACATGAGTATTCACAGCCTTCGCCATGAAGCTCAAATTTGACCACAGGTGCGTCCTGTTCCTTGAGATGTTTCTACAGCTTAACTGGAGTCCACCTGGGGTAAATTCAGTTGATTGGACATGATTCGGAAAGACACACCTGTCTACATATAAGGTCCCACAGCTGACAGTGCATGTCAGAGCACTAGCCAATCATGAAGTCAAAGGAATTGTCTGTAGACCTCTGAGACAGGATTGTCTTGAGGCACAAATCTGGGAGGGGTACAGAAACATTTCTGCTTGTTTGAAGGTCCCAATGAGCACAGTGGCCTTCACCACATTTGGATCCACCAGGACTCTTCCTAGGGCTGGTCACCCATCTAAACTGAGTGATTGGGGGAGAAGGGCCTTAGTCAGGGAGGTGACCAATGTGGGGAAAAAATTAATTTATTCCAATTTGGAATAAGACTGTAACATAACAAAATGTGGAAAAAGTGAAGCACCTTGAATGCTTTCCACATATACTGTATGCTCTACCAATCATCAGATACCCTGCTGGAATAATAAGTTGTCCAAAAAAGCGACAGATGCCACTGAGGTCAAGACACATTCAGCTCCCCACAATGCATGGATGGTTCCGCCTGAAGTCCAGCATCCTGAGAATGTTTGATCAGTGAAATGAGGGCTGTGGGGGGCTAATTATTGTCAAAGGCACTATCCAGGATGAAACAAGAAACATTCAAGAGTATGTTAAGAAGCTGGTCCCCAGAGACAAATCACTGAGGACTGGTGACCGCTGATGACGGAGGGTGTTGAGGAAAAAGAGTAGTAACCACGGAAGACCAGGCCCCTCCATGGGATGCAGCACTGGCAGATAGAGGGGTGGACATCTAGAAATGGTACAAATGACTAGCAAAGTCAGGGCTGAAGGACAGCACAGAGGATCTGATCATGGCAGCACAAGAACAGGCCCTGAGCACCAAGTCAATAGAGGCAGAGGTCTACCACACAAGACAGGACCTGAACTGCAGGTTGTGCAAAGATGACAGAGTGCAAGATGCAACCTGGGACAGCACACTGAGAGGCACAACCAAATAGTTGTGATTGTGTACAAGAACCTCTACCAAATATGGATTGGAAGTCGCAAAGTCCAAGTGGGGAACAATGCCAAATGTGACTAACAACAGCAGAGCATGGTGCTGTGGGACTTCAGGTTCCAGGCAGAAACACTGGTGCTGTTCAACCAACCAGACATTTTGGTGGTTGCCAAAGAGTAGGGAAGGACAGTTGTGGCAATTCCAAATGCTACCAACATCAGAAAGAGAGAGCATGAGAAGATTGAGAAGTACCAGGGGCTGAAGGAAGAATGAGAAGAGATGTGGAAGGTAAAGGTCACGATCGTCCCAGTGGCAGTAGATAGGGTCTGTGACACCACCCCCAAAAACTGAACGAACACCTCCAGCAGACTCCAGGTGCAACATCTGAGGTCTCTGTCCAGAAGAGTACAGTCCTAGGAACAGCTAAGATACTGTGCGGGACCCTCAAACTCCCAGAGCTCTGGTAGAGGACCTGAGCTTGGGGAGAGACACATGTAAACAAACCTAAATGCTCTGAGGATCATACACAAAATGCTGCATATCATAAATTCTGCATGTATTATGTCTCTAGACAGTCACTCATTCTGAAAATGAATCCAGGTGAAAAAGAGATTTTTTTTTTAAACGAGTTTGAGTTTGTAATACACCAAATAACATCTACATTTGTCTTGGAATTTGAATTTGAGCTACAGTAAATACCAAAGGCATGAGAAAGTTGATGCTGTAACCTGTAAACTCGGAACATAGCTGCTAGTTATTAGTTGCTATCATTATTATCTGTAGAATCTCTAGTAGTACCACAGGTATTAGGAGCTGGGTTGCTTTTAAAGCTGTAATATGTATTTAATGTAAATGACAAAAAACAAACTAGACTAGAGCACCGCCCTCATACAGTGCAAACCTCTGCCAACACAAGTCTCCAATTCCACAAATTTTTACCTTGGAAAAAAATTTCAAGGTCAAAGTCTTGTTAGAAGTGGCTTTCATAAGCTAAAATATAATACAAAATATAGATCAATGTTAACATCAAATAAATCCACAATATGGATCAGTTGTGGATCAAATTTAGTCTATTCATTGAGACTGCCAGGTTGCACCTCATTGTCACAAATGAGAGTGACTGAGGCACTTTTAATGTACACTCAAAAATATAAACGCAACACTTTTGGTTTTGCTCCCATTTTGTATGAGATGAACTCAAAGATCTAAAACTTTTTCCACATACACAATATCGCCATTTCCCTCAAATATTGTTCACAAACCAGTCTAAATCTGTGATAGTGAGCACTTCTCCTTTGCTGAGATAATCCATCCCACCTCACAGGTGTGCCATATCAAGATGCTGATTAGACACCATGATTAGTGCACAGGTGTGCCTTAGACTGCCCACAATAAAAGGCCACTCTGAAAGGTGCAGTTTTATCACACAGCACAAAGCCACAGATGTCGCAAGATTTGAGGGAGCGTGCAATTGGCATGCTGACAGCAGGAATGTCAACCAGAGCTGTTGCTCGTGTATTGAATGTTCATTTCTCTACCATAAGCCGTCTCCAAAGGTGTTTCAGAGAATTTGGCAGTACATCCAACCAGCCTCACAACCGCAGACCACATGTAACCACACCAGCCCAGGACCTCCACATCCAGCATGTTCACCTCCAAGATCGTCTGAGACCAGCCACTCGGACAGCTGCTGAAACAATCGGTTTGCATAACCAAAGAATTTCTGCACAAACTGTCAGAAACCGTCTCAGGGAAGCTCATCTGCATGCTCGTCGTCCTCATCGGGGTCTTGACCTGACTCCAGTTCGTCGTCGTAAACAAGTTGAGTGGGCAAATGCTCACATTTGCTGGCGTTTGGCACGTTGGAGAGGTGTTCTCTCCACGGATGAATCCCGTTTCACACTGTTCAGGGCAGATGGCAGACAGCGTGTGTGGCGTCGTGTGGGTGAGCGGTTTTCTGGTGTCAATGTTGTGGATTGAGTGGCCCATGGTGGCGGTGGGGTTATGGTATGGGCAGGCGTCTGTTATGGACCTGTGCACTAATCGTGTCTGATCAGCATCTTGATATGGCACACCTGTGAGGTGGGATGGATTATCTCAGCAAAGGAGAAGTGCTCACTATCACAGATTTAGACTGGTTTGTGAACAATATTTGAGGGAAATGGTGATATTGTGTATGTGGAAAAAGTTTTAGATCTTTGAGTTCATCTCATACAAAATGGGAGCAAAACCAAAAGTGTTGCGTTTATATTTTTGTTGAGTGTAGTTATAATGCACAATGTACACCAAATGGGCTTTTCAATATTAAATTCAAATGTCCACAAAATCCACAATCCAGATTAGATCCTGATCAAACTTTGTCAGATGATAGTTAGTGCCAGTCTGCATCTCACTTTCAAATATGAGTGTGATTGGGGCATGTTTGATTAAGATATGATGTAAAATATACGCTAAATCGGCTTTACAATATTAAATTAAAATATCTACAAAATCCACAATCTGGATCAGATCCGGATCAAACTTTGTCAGGTGATAGTGAGTGCCAGTCTGCACATCACTTTCAAATCTGAGTGATTGGGGCATGTTTGATTAAGATATGATGTAAAATATACGCTAAATCGTCTTTACAATATTAAAATATCTACAAAATCCACAATCTGGATTAGATCCAGATTAAACTTTGTCAGGTGATGGTTAGTGCCAGTCTGCACCTCACTTTCAAATATGAGAGTGATTGGGGCATGTTTGATTAAGATATGATGTAAAATATACGCTAAATTGGCCTTACAATATTAAAATGTCTACAAAATCCACAATCTGGATCAGATCCGGATCAAACTTTGTCAGGTGATAGTGAGTGCCAGTCTGCACTTCACTTTCAAATATGAGAGTGATTGGGGCATGTTTGATTAAGATATGATGTAAAATATACACTAAAAGGGGTTTTCAATGTTAAATTTAAATGGCCACAAAATCTGTAAGCTGGATCAGATCTGGATCAAACTTTGTCAGTTGATAGTGAGTGCCAGTCTGCACATCACTTTCAAATCTGAGTGATTGGGGCATGTTTGATTAAGATATGATGTAAAATATACGCTAAATCGTCTTTACAATATTAAAATATCTACAAAATCCACAATCTGGATTAGATCCAGATTAAACTTTGTCAGGTGATAGTTAGTGCCAGTCTGCACCTCACTTTCAAATATGAGAGTGATTGGGGCATGTTTGATTAAGATATGATGTAAAATATACGCTAAATTGGCCTTACAATATTAAAATGTCTACAAAATCCACAATCTGGATCAGATCCGGATCAAACTTTGTCAGGTGATAGTGAGTGCCAGTCTGCACTTCACTTTCAAATATGAGAGTGATTGGGGCATGTTTGATTAAGATATGATGTAAAATATACACTAAAAGGGGTTTTCAATGTTAAATTTAAATGGCCACAAAATCTGTAAGCTGGATCAGATCTGGATCAAACTTTGTCAGTTGATAAAGGATACCGTCCTACATAATGGTGTCAAATATGAAAGAAAATTGATCTTTTTTGACAGAGTTATGAATTTTTGAAAATTCTTTCAATGTTAAGGATAGGGATTTTTCCTTTGACCTTGAAAATTTATGACCCTTATATGAATCTTCAGTAAAAATTTCATATGATCTATATGAAAAATTGTGGGCTCCAGACTGTTTACGAACAAACAGACAAACAGGGGTGAAAACATAACCTCCGTCAGTTGGTGGAGATAATAAGTCAAATAAAAAGCGCACTTGATAGTATATTAATATCACAGTCCTGGTAATAGCATAGCAGCAGTTGTATCATTTATTGCAGTCTTACCTGGTCAGCAATGAGCTTCAGAAGGTGTTGCTGTTTCTTCTTCTGAGCAGTTTGTTTCAGTTAAAAACAAACAAACAAACAAACAAACAAACAAACAAAAAACAATCCCCAAAACAAACAAACAAAACCTAAAATCCTTTGGGCTTCAGGTGAAGATATGCGAAACATAAAATTGACTGGAGGATGTTTTAGTCATCCTCACAGCTGAAGCACTTCTGTCTGCTCCTGCCACTGAAATGACTCCTGACGTAGGAAGCGGTGGTTTGACTTCTTTGGGACATTGGACCTACCTGACATATCAGAAGGATAGGGTGTGTCCCAACGAGGGAGGTAGCCTTCTTGTGCTTGCTTAGTAATGACTTGGGGCTGTTTTCACTTGGAGAGTTCTATAAGTAAACAAATGAGATGAGACGTAAGAGCTGGGGGGGAGATAATGGAGTATATTTCAATCAAATTAAGAGTGGTTCACAATTCTTTATTTTATTTGTTAAACAAAACAGCTTCAAAATAGCTTCAGCTTGAAGGGCGCTGTGTCAAGCACATACGGTGCATCCCAAAAGTATTCACAGCGCTTCACTTTTTCCACTTTTTGTTATATTATAGCCTTATTCCTAAATTTGTCCTTCAAAAATCTAATCACAACACCCTGTAATGACAACATGAAAAAAGTTTTTATTTGTTTTTATTTTTGCAAAGTTATTAAAAATAATTAAAAATAATAACCAGGGCCGCGCCTTGTCACCAATCCTGTTTGTGATATTCATGGATGGACAGGATATCAAGGCGTAGTCGGGGGGGTCCAGTTTGGTGGGCTCAGGGTCTCATCACTGCTTTTTGCAGATGATGTGGTCCTGTTGGCTTCATCGGCCAGTGACCTCCAACACTCACTAGATTGGTTCACAGCCGAGTGTGAAGCGGCTGGGATGACGATCAGCACCTCTAAATCTGAGACCATGGTTCTCAGCAGGAAACCGATGGATTGCCTACTACATGTAGTGAATACAGTCTTGCCCCAAGTGAAGGAGTTCAAGTACCTTGGGGTCACGAGTGAGGGACAATGGAGCATGAGATTGGCCAGAGAATCAGCACAGCAGGGGCAGTATTACATTTGCTCTATTGTACTGGTGTGACAAAAAAGGAGTTAAGCCAAAAGGCGAAGTTCTCGATGTACTGGTCAATCCTCATTCCTACTCTCACCTATGGTCATGACCGAAAGAACAAGATCATGCGGCCGAAATGGGTTTCCTTGGGAGGGTGGGTGGTGTTTCCCTTTGAGATACGGTGAGAAGTTCGGTCATCCATGCGGTGCTCGGAGTAGAGCCGCTGCTCCTTCGCATTGAAAGGAGCCAGCTGAGGTGGTTCGGCCATCTGGTAAGGATGCCTCCTGGGCGTCTCCCTAGGGAGATGTTCCAGGCACGTCCATCTGGGAGGAGACCCCGGGGAAGACCCAGGACTAGGTGGACAGATTATATCTCCACACTGGCCTGGGAACACCTCGAGATCCCACAGTCAGAGGTGGTTAATGTGGCCAGAGAAAGGGAAGTCTGGGGTCTCCTGCTAGAGCTGTTGCCCCCTTGACATGATCCTGGATAAGCAGTTGAAGATGAGTGAGTGAAGAGTATTAAAATAAAAAAATGAAGAATTCACATGTACATAAGTATTCACATCCTTTGCTCAGCACTTTGTTGATGCACCTTTGGCAGCAATTGCAGCCTCAGGTCTTCTTGAATATGATGCCACAAGCTTGGTGCACCTTTCTTTGGGCAGTTTTGCCCATTCCTCTTTGCAGCACCTCTAAGCTCCATCAGGTTGGATGGGGAGCATTGGTGCACAGACATTTTCAGATCTCTCCAGAGATGTTCAATCAGATTCAGGTCTGGGCTCTGGCTGGACCACTCAAGGACATTCACAGAGCTGTCCTGAAGTCACTCCTTTGATATCTTGGCTGTGTGCTTAGGGTCATCGTCCTGCT
Organism: Thalassophryne amazonica; assembly: GCF_902500255.1. Taxonomy (NCBI): domain Eukaryota; kingdom Metazoa; phylum Chordata; class Actinopteri; order Batrachoidiformes; family Batrachoididae; genus Thalassophryne; species Thalassophryne amazonica. The sequence continues at coordinate 96,681,848 of NC_047108.1, read as the reverse complement.
GAAAGATGAACCATATGTTTCTGTACACTGCTGCATTCATCTTTCCCTCAGTCCTGACTAGTCTCCCAGTTCCTGCCAGTGGAAAAACATCCCCACAGTATGATGCTGCCACCACCATGCTTCACTGTAACATGACACCTGGCATTCACACCAAAGAGTTCAAGCTTTGTCTCATCAGACCAAAGAATTTAATTTCTCATGGTCTGAGAGTCCTTCAGGTGCCTTTTTGGTGGTTCCTCATACAATCTTCTCCATCAAGTTTCATCAAAAACCATCAGGTTTTTTTTTTCGTAGTGCTGCTGAACACAAGGAAGACGCGGGTGATAACATAACATCATCGGCAGACATAATTACACTTACAGACATGAACTGTTGGCTTTGTGTTGAGAGGATTACCCGCGTGTTTACACACAGTAGTTTTCCATTCTCGTTCAAACTCAGAAAAGTAAAAGTGGTCTCGGATTTCAGTTTTAAAACCACTAAAATGTTGACAAACATCTTTAAGAATCAGTGAGCGTTAGACCTTCTGGCACCCACAACCACAGGACACAGGTCAGCAAAAATGACTAATAAAACACAAAGTTAGGTAGACTTAACTGTTTAGCAGTATGGGAATTTGCAGTTGTTCACATTTTGGCAGGTTGTTTTTTTTTCTTGATTATTTGTACTTTTGACAGAATAAATCAACTGCAGGAAAAGTGTCTTCGAGGGGTTAGCTGAATGGTTGGAAAAGCTGAATAACTGGTATTAAGTGAGAATGACAGGTGAAGTGTGTGTGTGTGTGTGTGTGTGTGTGTGTGTGTGTGTGTGTGTGTGTGTGTGTGTGTGTGTGTGTGTGTGTGTGTGTGTGTGTGTGTGTGTGTGTGTGTGTGTGTGTGTGTGTGTGTGTGAGAGAGAGAGCTCAAGTGTCAATGTTTGCTTAAACCAAATAGTAATGTTTGTGCGGTTGTGTTGAAATGTTCTGAAGCACTGCAGCCTGTGTTTCCACCCACATTATTCACAGTTGCCCTACAGCTTGCACACTTGGGAGTCCTGGACTATTAAGAGCCCTAGTGCGTGATGAAGCCCTGGTCCCACTGAATAATGAATGATGAATAATGAGTCATGTCGCATGTTTTTTTGATCCAGTTATTCAACAAACGTGGGAGAATAGTAGCTTTTAGAGACTCTTAGAAGCAGAATATTCAGGTAATATCTATTGATAAAACAAGGTGTGTGTGTGGGGGGGAGCTCGCATATCTCTCTGACTGTTTATAAGGTCGGCCTCAGCGTTCAGATATGGCTTGCACATGGCACGATGATGTGCATCCTTTACTATAAAAATTTTGGGGATTCATTTTCAAAACCTTTATTTTAAAACTTTTATTTTGGTTAACGTTAACATTAGTACTTCCAAGATGGCGCCCTCCGTGGCGTCTCTGTCCTACTCTTCCGCCACCTACGCTTCTGATCACTGGCAAAGCGCATCACAAGCTTTTATTTAGCCTCTTGAATCTTCCATCTTAAACCCAGAAGTCTTCTGCCACTCTGCAGCCACTTCCCCTCTCACATACTGAATGGACAACAAACCAGATGATACGGTAATGCCATTCTATTTGGACACTAGCAGGACAATGCCCGAAACACTTAATTTAATTTAATTTTAATTTAATTAGCTTATAATGCGCCAAATCACAGCAAAAGCTGTCTCAAGGCTCCTTACATAATACAAGTCAACATAAAATTGAATAAATAATTAAAAATGAATAAAAAAAGTCAAATACATAAATAAAAACAGAAGTAAAAGAATAAAACAAATAAAAATAAAAACTATCCATAAGGAGTCTTGACTTAAAAATGTCCACAGACTCAGACTGCCTCACGGTCGCAGGAAGACTGTTCCACAGGGTGGGTGCACGATACGAAAAGGCTCTTTGACCTGCTGACTTCTTCTTCACCCTGGGAACACAGAGAAGTCCCGCATCCTGCGACCGCAAAGCCCGGGCCGGCACGTAGAGTTCCACCAGATCAGCCAGATAAGATGGCGCCAGTCCATGAACAACCTTATAAGTCAATAACAAAACCTTAAAATCTGCTCTCACAGAGACAGGGAGCCAGTGCAAAGATGCCAAAATGGGTGTGATATGTTCAGACCTTCTGCTACGTGTCAGAAGTCTGGCGGCAGCGTTCTGAACCAGCTGAAGACCCCTAATGCTGAACTGTGGTAACCCTGAAAATAGAACATTACAATAATCTAGTCTAGAAGAAACAAAAGCATGAATCAGGGTCTCAGCATCAGCCATGGACAGGATGGGGCGGATCCTCGCTATATTTCTCAGATGGAAAAAAGCAGTCCTAGTAACATACCTGATGTGGAGGTCAAAAGACAACGTGGGATCAAAAATTACCCCAAGGTTCCTCATTTTGTCTGTATGATGTATGACACAGGGACCCAGGCTGAGCGCCAGCTGGTCAAACTGATGCCGATGTCTCACTGGACCAAGAACCATCATTTCAGTCTTATCAAAGTTTAAAAGTAGGAAGTTACTAGACATCCAACTTCTCACTGATAGAAGACAGTCCTCCAGGGATTTTATGGGAGTGAGATTTCCCGCAGTTATCGGCATGTACAAAAGATAGTAGATAGATAGGCAGATAGTAGCATGTAAAGCTACTATCTGTCACCATTTTGGGTTCATTAACGGCAACGACAAAGATGAGCTTGACAAAAGCAAAGCGATTTGCCAGACATGCCAAATGGAAACGTAGCCTACATTTCAAAACAAATGCTGTTGCCAGACTGTCTGCAGATCACCTAAACAAATTCATACCTATTACAATATTCCACCATACATACCCATTACTTTACCTCAAAAAAGAAATCTAACCACACAGAGCCTTCAAAACACTTTGAAAAATCATGCTGTTAAATTACTGTTTTTACTTTTCCCCAATGGCCAAAAAAGCAAAACAAATTGGTAGTGGTACTTTCACATTAGTGGAATGGCGTTCAACTACCTACACTGTCCTTGCTAAAAGCCAAAATATATGAAAACATGACAGTCATCAATCAATCCACACATTTCACAACAAACCTAAATGTCCCAGACTCACATTATCAATAACTACTCTTTTCACATCCATATGGTTGTGCTTCATGTACACTGTGTTTAATCCTTCCTGTATCTCAGTATGTCTGACCATGTTGGATGAATGTCAATCTTTTTCTTAAAATAACTGTATTTTGTGTCTCTTTGTATATCAATGCCAACCATGTCTTAACAAACATACACTTTGTCTGTTAAAACTATGTAAGAGTAAGTAGACCTCTTTGTACATCCCACCTTCAAACACAGCCTCATACAACCATCCATGAAAATCTACTTAAGCTCACAATTTTCTATAGGAATATAAACATCCTACGGGCACTGCAGGAATGTGTGTATATACAGTACACTGAACAAAAATATTAACACAATGCTTTTTTTGCTTCCATTTTTCATGAGCTGAACTCAAAGATTTAAAACATTTTCTGCACACACTAAAGACCAGTTTCTCTCAACTATTGTTCACAAATCTGTATAAATCTGTTAGTGAGCCTTTTATTGTGGCCAACCTAAGGCACACCTGTGCAATAATCATGCTGTCTAATCAGCATCTTGATATGCCACACCTGTGAGGTGGGATGGATTATCTTGACAAAGGAGAAGTGCTAACACAGATTTAGACAGATTTGTGAACAATATTTAAGAAACAGATCTTAGGTGTATATAGAAAATGTTTTAGATCTTTGAGTTCAGCTCATGAAAAATTGGAGCGTTGCATTTCTTTTGTTATTATATCAGTGTATATGTATTTTTATTCAGGCTTGTGTGGTTTTTTATGTATTACTAAATGTACTTTTATCAGAAGTGTGGTTTATTTTTACCAGGTTAATACATGAGAATATGGGTTTTGGCCAGGTCTTGGATTTTACCATTGGGTGTTGTTTCCTTTAAAATATCCAGGGCAATTTTTGTATTTCTGATTATTAGATTTTTATTAATTTTATATTTGGACAGTTGTATTTGCTTTTTATGTACTGGTGTGCACTTTTCCATCACACAAATGAATTATGAATCACTATGAAATAGTAATGTTTACCATGTAAACAGGATCTTAAAAAAGAATCAAAAGGAAAAGAGCAGATTTATGTTTATTAATACTTTTTCTGGTGATCTTTCACCTGAACAGTAGGACGACCTTGAGCTTTTGTAGCATTGCCAACGATTTGATAAGTACAGCTTGGTGATTTCTGAAAAGATTAAGTTTTAATACTGATAAACCATAAACAAATAAATGGTTGTACTACCGACACACTCTCAGTGCAGGGTGCAAAAATCCTGTTGCTAAGATGTTAATAAATAAATTGCAGACACCACCTTATCTCAAACCATCCTCATAGTGTTCCATGAGTCAGTAGTGGAAATATGAGTCTTTGAACAATTCCTGACTGAAATGTGAATTATAACCACAAAATGTAAAATTGATAAATGTTAAATGAGATGACACAGACACAAAACCAGTTTTTTTCCCTGATATTTCAGGTTCTGTTCCAAAATCTTTTTGAAAATGTCTAAATTTTCTTGAATGTCGTATTTTGAGGAGTTTTTCCTCAGCAACAGACAAAGCACTTTTGACAATTCACCATAACATTAGCTTATCACAATTTAGCTGGACGAATTATTAAAAAAAAGATTTAAAATAATAAAAGTTCATGTTGATCACAATAACTAATAATAAAAATTAACACCTATTCAGAAGCAACAATACACATATAAAATCTGCTTTATCTATTTATTTATTTATTTATATATTATATGACCAATTTTACATCATTCTGGAGACATTTCATGGAACTTCCCACAAATAATTTGATACAAAGCCCAGGCTTTTGCTTTCAGTGCTAATTTAATCATATAAACATTCATCAAACATACAGGAAAAATACTTTCATCTGTTTGCACTTCATCACTCTCATAAATGTGTTGTTGTGCGACTTTAATGCCAACTGATTCATTCTGCAGTCTGGCCAGTGGAGAAACACTACAGCGTTGATACATCGCCAACAGCAAGGACCTCTGACAGCGTGTCAATTTATTGAACATTTTGCATAACTGTGTTAAACTACAAAGACATCCTCACTCCTGTTTGCCCACAGCAGTTGGCTGCATATATAAATTTTCATATAAATGTATAAAGTCTAGATTTGTGGTCATATCGCCATGTTGTCAGAGCTCAGCATGATGGTGGTTTATTGTTTATGACTTAATGAGAAAGCTGGTCTCTTGACACTCTGTGAGCACTGAAACAAGAAAACAAACCCTTCAGGAATGAAGTATACTTTCATAAATTAAATTAGCACACAGAACAGCCATTTAGTGCAAGTACGTAAATATCTGTAAAAATAATAGTAGTAGTAGTAAATATCTGTAAAAATAATAGTAGTAGTAGTAAATCTTATGAATAGAATCACAAATGACCATGAGGGATGAAAATTGTGGCAACACGAGCACAAGACAGGGAACTCCAGAATAATTCAAACAATCAAGCTGCCAGTTCAAGACAAATATGCTACACAATGTCAAATCTTTGGGTGCATGAGTCTACATTCACCAGATACATTCTCCTTAAAGTGATAAAAACAAGTGACCTCTCAATTCTGATTTGGCATGGAAATTCAGACAAAATGCACTTATATTTGAGAAATATTTTCAACTCGTGAGTGCTTTACCTTCAGGCTACAGTTTATTAGTTTTCATGTCATACTGTATCATCCGTCATGTGACGGAGCAGTTCAACTTTATGCAAACACTGCAAAATTATAATTTTATGCTAATATTCTAAAACGGCACTGGAGGGCAGATGTGGGAAATAAGAGCAAAGATATGCAAGTTACCTGGCAACATAGGTTCAGGCGTTAATGTGGTTTCTGCATGTTATATGGACCGGTGATGTGTCCATGGTGCACGTTGCAACCATTGATAAGCAACCCAGAGAGTGGATGGTCTGAACAGCGCACACGTCAACACACTGACAAAGGTTTCTTCACACATAAACTGTAGCTCTAATGTGAATTTATTACAGGGCCTCTTTATATCCATGTGTTCATAATGCAGCAAACGGAATTCTAACATTTGCTATTCATAGTACAGAAATCAAGCGCCACCAATGATTAATTAGTACTGCTAGACTCAGGTTCATAAAATCCATCTTTTTGCAAAGGAGGAGCTCCAAAAACATCAACACACCATAACCATACCGACTGCACCAGTTTCTGTAATCTCTTCTAGATAAAATGGCTCCCTCTAGTGGAGGAAAACTATTGCTTTTCAACTTGCACATACAATGCCCGCACACTTAGGATGCATTCCATTTTCTTAAAAAGTATTTCAAATAAAATAAATAAAACTGATAAATGGCTTGTTTCAGAGACAAACTTATGAGCTTTAGGGATGGTTCCAGTTCAGAAATCCAATCAGCATGAAGAATAGTCAAAGGACAACATGGTGAATCAGTTGGCAAAAATTAATGGCTTTATCTCCAAAGTCTCTCGTTCAGGCTACACAACACACACGGAATTTGAGAGATACACAGTTCTCTCATTATAGTTCCATTTGCACTCAAATAACTAGGGAAGTGGAGAAAAAAAAAATCTGAAAAATATTTCACTCAAGAGACTCATAGCAGTCTTTTTCTTAACTTAGCATTCACACATGCATTCAGAATATGATGGGATGTTGATTGAGCCTCACGTCACGCGCATCCGCCTCTGGTTCTTCAAAGGGCTGCTGGGAAATGGAGATTTTGCATAATGTTAGAGGATTTCAATGTCCAGTCTGTCCAGCAGATGCTGGTAAATTGTCTTCTGTCTCTTTATTGATATGACAGAATCCAGAGGTGCTGCTACTGCTGCTGCCTGTGACGAGTCCCATAAATTAAGTGTGCCCAAAAGGATAGGGCTTGTGTATATCCTGTGGAGAATGGATATTATTTATAATAAAAAAAAGAGCAAGCAGTGCAGTTAGATGGACAGACAAAGCAAGGATTTAAGTGCTCCACTTCACTGTACTGTGTTCATATGGAAGTATATACGGTGCACCCAGAAAGTATTCACAGTGCTTCACATACACTTATGCTACAGCCTTATTCCAAAATGGATGAAATTCATTTTTTTTCCCCTCATAATTCTACACACAATACCCCATAATGACAATGTGAAAGAAATCACATGTACATAAGTATTCATAACCTCTGCCATGAAACTGTATATGTGTGCTTCAACCAGCTGTCTACAGTCCTTCATCCCACTGTACCACTGTGCTCTGAGATTCATCACTGGTTGTAGCCATCTCACCCATCACTACTGAATTGTAAGCTAATGCTGGCATGCCTTCTTTGAACGTAAGGCCATATACACATTGGATGACTCATTTATGTAGTGCAGCAGCAGATAAGAGTATTTCCAGAGGAATCCTTCAAATGGTGATACAAGCACCAAAGTTGGCACAAATACTCCTTGAACACTACTCTATAGCATGTGACATATGCTACAGTGTAACGTGATAACTAAGCATGACACATGGTGCAAACAGTTCCTTATTAAAACCCTATTAACTCAACCAATAACTTGTACCACTTTTTACCAAAACTGGAGCAACTTTAACTTCTGACCCCTGTACAAACTGAAATTGATATTTATGTTTCAACACATAATATGGTATAGCTTTCAATATGATTGGAACATTTTTAAATTCTGACCTCTGTGTAATTCTTCAATTGACCCCTACCTGGTCACCTATCGAAAATTAAAGTGGATACTCAGGTTTTTCAGAAGAGTAATGTTTAAGGAGTATTGTGCCAATTTTGGTGCTTGTTTCCAGAAATTAACAATTGTTACAGTTATCTGCTCCACTAACAAGGATCTTATTAGGCTGGTTCCAATCTCGTTATCCAGTTTACTTCAGAGATCTGAAAGCTGTTATGCTTTGTGCTCAAATGACGTGCTTTCGAGTACCTCGTGTTCGCACTGAAACAGGAAAGAACACTTAGTTTTTCTGTTTCCTCTGATTGGAATGTCCTCCAATCTGAATTTCCTCTGATTGCAATGTCCTCCAATCTGAATTGAAACTGTCTGGGTTGATTTCTTTGAACGCTTTCCGCTCTACTTTAACAGAATGTGAATGGAATTCTTCTGCACAGTGCCCATGTTTCTAAATTTTAAACTGTTTTAACTTCTATACTGTTATAATAACCAAGCGATTGATTTGTTTTAACGTTCTCTTCATGCTGTTAACTCGTTTATTATGATGTGTGCTGCTGCTTTTCTTGGAGAGGTCACTCTTGTAAAAGAGGTGTCGATCTCAATGGGCTTTTTATCTGGTTAAAAAAGATTATATATAAAGGTAAAAACTGAGCTCAGGTGCATCCTGTTTCCACTGATCATGATCAAATTATTTTCAACTTAAATGCTGAAAAACACCATTTTACATATCCAGCAAGCATTCTTTAATATCTATATCTGACAATCAAAATGTACATATTAAAATAAAATTCTTGAGAATTACTAAAAAGGTGCAGAAAACTTCAATTAAAAGACATGTTGCACCAAAATCATAACAACTTAGATTTAGGCTGCGCGCTGACATTCAGCAGGATGATTCGCTGTTTGGTAAAGACATTTATTCATAATTATTTGCTTGAAATGCTGCTAATGGAATTGTGATTTTTCTGTATACAACCCCTGGCAAAAATTATGGAATCACCGGCCTCAGAGGATGTTCATTCAGTTGTTTAATTTTGTAGAAAAAAAGCAGATCACAGACATGACACAAAACTAAAGTCATTTCAAATGGCAACTTTCTGGCTTTAAGAAACACTATAAGAAATCAAGAAAAAAAGATTGTTGCAGTCAGTAACGGTTACTTTTTTAGACCAAGCAGAGGAAAAAAATATGGAATCACTCAATTCTGAGGAAAAAATTATGGAATCACCCTGTAAATTTTCATCCCCCAAATTAACACCTGCATCAAATCAGATCTGCTCATTGACATTGACCCTATGTGTCTTTTTGCAAGGAATGTTTTTGCAGTTTTTGCTCTATGGCAAGATGCATTATCATCTTGAAAAATGATATCATCCCCAAACATCCTTTCAATTGTCCAAAATATCAACATAAACTTGTGCATTTATTGATGATGTAATGACAGCCATCTCCCCAGTGCCTTTACCTGACATGCAGCCCCATATCATCAATGACTGTGGAAATTTACATGTTCTCTTCAGGCAGTCATCTTTATAAATCTCATTGGAACGGCACCAAACAAAAGTTCCAGCATCATCACCTTGCCCAATGCAGATTCAAGATTCATCACTGAATATGACTTTCATCCAGTCATCCACAGTCCACAATTGCTTATCCTTAGCCCATTGTAACCTTGTTTTTTTTCTGTTTAGGTGTTAATGACGCCTTTCGTTTAGCTTTTCTGTATGTAAATCCCATTTCCTTTAGGCGGTTTCTTACAGTTCGGTCACAGACGTTGACTCCAGTTTCCTCCCATTCGTTCCTCATTTGTTTTGTTGTACATTTTTCGATTTTTGAGACATATTGCTTTAAGTTTTCTGTCTTGACGCTTTGATGTCTTCCTTGGTCTACCAGTATGTTTGCCTTTAACAACCTTCCCATGTTGTTTGTATTTGGTCCAGAGTTTAGACACAGCTGACTGTGAGCCATGATTCATGTCAGTCCACTTGGTGCAACAGCTCTCCAAGCTGTGATCACTCCTTTTTAGATGCAGACTAACGAGCAGATCTGATATGATGCAGGTGTTAGTTTTGGGGATGAAAATTTACAGGGTGATTCCATAATTTTTTCCTCAGAATTGAGTGATTCCATATTTTTTTCCTCTGCTTGGTCTAAAAAAGTAACCGTTACTGACTGCCACAATATTTTTTTCTTGATTTCTTATAGTGTTTCTTAAAGCCAGAAAGTTGCCATTTGAAATGACTTTAGTTTTGTGTCATGTCTGTGATCTGCTTTTTTTCTACAAAATTAAACAACTGAATGAACATCCTCCGAGGCCGGTGATTCCATAATTTTTGTCAGGGGTTGTATAAGCTGCACCAGACTATAAGTTTCAGGACCCTTCGCACTAGTAAAATAAAACAATGTATACTCTGGAAAATACGGTAAATTATACAGATAAAAAAAAAAAAAAACCTCAATTGATCATGTCTGTCAAATGCAAATTGAAAATAACCCCAAACCTTATTTACTTATGTGGACAGTCTTGTTGCCTCTTGGGGAACTTTACCTGGTTAAAAGTGACTGCTGATGGTAGACTATTTGTTGCTATATTCACAGAGTTGTGTGATAGTTCATTCTGGTCTTGCTGCAGTTGGTGAGGCCGTCCCTGCCAAAGTTCCTCGGAGGCTGTATGGTTGCTGCTGTCGTGGAGGCTGTTGTTGGGGCACTTGCTTTTCTGTGGAGAGGCAAACGGGTTGTAGTCCCCTTCAAGGTTACAGTGAGGCTGGGTGTTGAACTCGCCTCGGAAAGAGGAAAGCTGCTGTGTGACACCGAGGAGTCCGCCGACCTCCACACTCAAGATCACCCAAATGACATCTGTTGACAAAGAAGCAACACACAGTCATGAAAACAGATCTTATTTGTCACTTGCATAACTACACAAATTAACTAACCAATTGCATATTAAAATACAAAATTTAGCAGTTACTCGGATACATTTAACAATAAATAATATACCAAAGTGTGGCAAGTATGTTGCCCCCACCCCAGCTTTTTTTTTTTTTTTTTTTTTTTAATTGTTCTCAAAGCTGCCGGAAACTGACAGGGTCAGTCGAGAAATCATTACTATGCACACTAAGTATTATACCAGTAAGTTTTCATTACCACCAGCACTTAAATTAAATATTAAAACTTTGTCAAATTCTTAATCTTTGATAACCCGCAGGAATATATTATGATATTAATTTTTTAGGGAGATATGAATCCAGAAAATAAATTGCTCAATTTTATTTCAGTGTGCAGAAAAAAATATAAACTGAAAAGCCATTCATTCAGTCTTTTAATGATCTCCACTGCAGTAAATTACATTACAATATTCTCACACTTTATCTTCTATAATGACATGTGTATTTCTGTGAGGTATTTGTAATTTTTCATGACAGCAGCTCAGTCCAAAACCGGATTTAAAAGGACGATGTCAGCAGCTCTGTTTTGCCCATTTGTACTTAATGGGCAAAAGCTGCTCTTACACCTGGCCGCGTTTGCAGTCATTTCAAGCCATAAACAAGCTAAGTCTCAACTCTACATACCCTTGCGTATTTCCCCAAGCGGTTAATGCCTCCCAAGCAGGCACAACACTGGGTAAAAGTCACAAAAGTAATCATTTTCCTGAAACACAGTGGACTTCCAGCCACTTCAGCACCGACCCACGCTCGGCTCTAGACAACCCAGTCAGACTGTGCAACTTCAGACGAACTTGGTGTACACTCTTTCCTCAACACTTAATAGCCTTAGATCATTTTTTTTTTTTCCATGTTTCATGTGAAAAGTTGATGGAGCGTTTTGCCAAATATGAACAGGGCCACTTTGAGCCAAGCATGAGACAGCCAGGAGTCTGTCCAAGCTCCCCAAAATTTTGAACATGTCCAAATCCAGTGTAGGTTGAAATGAGCTTTTTTTTACTTGTGCCGGGAAGCATGATAACACCCCTCCCCCCCAAAGAAGTGCACAAGCCACACCGAGGCCCTGTTTGGGAAAACACAGCACTGAACTTGCACTGGGTGTAAGAACTGTTTTAAAGAACATGGGCTCAACTCGTGTTCTCTTGAAAAGTCACCAACAATTCAATTCGGTTCACTTTGTTGTCCTTACCCCCATAGTAAAGCCCAGTAGCCGTACACATTCTCCACTGGCCCTGGTACATGCCAGGAGACATGGGGCTCTGCATCTGCACACTAACATCAGTCATTTCTTGTGGGTCTAGTGATTGTACCATCACCATATTCACATGACCAAACTGATCCCCTCCAACGTACTTCAGACTAACTCCTGGAGGCCACGACTCTGCACCTGCAAGACACCGACAGATGCATTGAGCTCTTCACTACACAGTATGTTTCAAGGCACTAATTTCAGAAATGGGTTTCAGCAGGCCCACCTGTGTTTTGTATCCTCCATGTCTTTGTGAAAGGTGTGTCAGGCGGAACAGATTCTCCTTCACCAATCGTCACATCCTTTACAAACGACATACATGGTGCACTGATGTTGGGACTCTCAAAGTCATAATAGGCGCCAATGGCTGCCTGTAAGTTCCTAGAATAATAGGAAGAAGAAATTCATGTGAAAAGACATCAAATTCAGCACCCGTGAAATAGCAAGTAAGTAGTACCAACACAATCTATACCGTAATTCTCTAAGAACAAAATATGCACGATTGTTTTTTCCATCCAACAAGATGGAATCCAACAAGACCAAGCATTCATGATATGCACACTCTTAAGGCTATGAAATTGGGCTATTAGTAAAAAAAAAAAAAAAAAAAGTAGAAAAGGGGGTGTTCACAATAATAGTAGCATCTACTGTTGACGCTACAAACTCAAAACTATTATGTTCAAACTGCTTTTTAGCAATCCTGTCAGTCTTGAGTTACCCGTTAAGTGATGTGACAGTTAGAAACGCCTGTGTGAAGCTAATTTATTTACAAGAATCCCCCGCAAAGTCCCTCTGTTAAATAAAGGACATGTGCAGAAGAGGTTACAATTTGCCAAAGAACACATCAACTGGCCTAAAGAGAAATGGAGGAATATTTTGTGGACTGATGAGAGTAAAATTGTTCTTTTTGGGTCCAAGGGCTGCAGACAGTTTGTTAGACAACCCCCAAACTCTGAATTCAAGCCACAGTTCACAGTGAAGACAGTGAAGCATGGTGGTGCAAGCATCATGATATGGGCATGTTTCTCCTACTATGGTGTTGGGCCTATATATCGCATACCAGGTATCATGGATCAGTTTGGATATGTCAAAATACTTGAAGAGGTCATATTCCCTTATGCTGAAGAGGACATGCCCTTGAAATGGGTGTTTCAACAAGACAATGACCTCAAGCACACTAGTAAACGAGCAAAATCTTGGTTCCAAACCAACAAAATTAATGCCTCGCAGATGTGAAGAAATCATGAAAAACTGTGGTTATACAACTAAATACTAGTTTAGTGATTCACAGGATTGCTAAAAAGCAGTTTGAACATAATAGTTTTGAGTTTGTAGCGTCAACAGTAGATGCTACTATTATTGTGAACACCCCCTTTTCTACTTTTTTTTACTAATAGCCCAATTTCATAGCCTTAAGAGTGTGCATATCATGAATGCTTGGTCTTGTTTCATTTGTGAGAATCTACTGAATCTACTGGTACCTTGTTTCCCATGTAACAACAAGAAATATACTCAAAACCTGGGTCACATAGCACTACTATTATTCTGAACACTACTGTATGTTATATTATTATATCTTCTTAACAGGCTTCCTGTGTTCAGTATTCGTCAACAAACGCGTGCGTAAATTGTGAATGTCACACTATCGGCTGAGGCGTGCCTCACCTTTTTAACATTGTGCGAGTGCGCTGTTCTGCGTATCGGCCTCACGCACGCTCCGTAGCTCCCACAAACATTTTTCCAGTTTGATGATTAATCTGTTTAACAGTGTACCAAATAAACTGTCCCTGCATGTCTCCACGTAATTACCAGTCATCTATAGTATAATTTCCTTCCTGTGTTCATGTTGTCTGATGTGACATCATAGGGAATCCCTGCTCCAAGGGTTTATTAACATGAAACTGCATAATTAATAGGGCGTGGCCAGGGAGTTTAGTTCCATGCTTAATTCAATGTTCAGTGTGATGTACAAACAGAACGTGTGTAAAGTCATGCCTACACACACTTTCATACATCTGAATATATTTGTGTTTACACCAAATTCAGGGTTTTGCTGTACGCCAACTTTTAGTAGAAAGTCCACACAAGTGTTTGTACATGAGGCCCCTGGTGCATCAACATTCACTTGATGTGAAAGAGGTCTAATATGGCCAATTACAAAATGATAGCATTTACTGTTTGTGAATTATCATGATAAAACTGAGGGGACAGACAAATCAATCTAGCTAGTCAGTTAGCCGTCTATTTATTCACTCAGGCACACAGTGAAGCTTACACCAGAAGTTTGACCATGTAGGAACTCCCATCATAAACATAATGTAGACCAAAAAAAGATCAGTTTTAGACTTTGTAACATGTCACAATAGTCAGTTTTGTGTTTTGACATTTCTCACAATGCTATGTAGCAAGGTACAGTGACGCATGCATTCAAAATCACTGGAAGAGTACAAATGTATGGTTTCTCTCTACTGATGTGTGTGGATTCACAAACTGAAACACTAATATTACAAGACCTTTCACAAATATGACTATCCTGCAACTGCCAAAGCTAAGGTTGATGTCAGCAAGACACACTGCAGTTGTCAATAAGTTATTTTCGTTACCTTTATGCTCAAATAATCATGGAATGGACAAACACTTGAAGCAAATCAATCAATCAATCAATTTTTTTTTTATATAGCGCCAAATCACAACAAACAGTTGCCCCAAGGCGCTTTATATTGTAAGGCAAGGCCATACAATAATGATGTAAAACCCCAACGGTCAAAACGACCCCCTGTGAGCAAGCACTTGGCTACAGTGGGAAGGAAAAACTCCCTTTTAACAGGAAGAAACCTCCAGCAGAACCAGGCTCAGGGAGGGGCAGTCTTCTGCTGGGACTGGTTGGGGCTGAGGGAGAGAACCAGGAAAAAGACATGCTGTGGAGGGGAGCAGAGATCGATCACTAATGATTAAATGCAGAGTGGTGCATACAGAGCAAAAAGAGAAAGAAACAGTGCATCATGGGAACCCCCCAGCAGTCTACGTCTATAGCAGCATAACTAAGGGATGGTTCAGGGTCACCTGATCCAGCCCTAACTATAAGCTTTAGCAAAAAGGAAAGTTTTAAGCCTAATCTTAAAAGTAGAGAGGGTGTCTGTCTCCCTGATCTGAATTGGGAGCTGGTTCCACAGGAGAGGAGCCTGAAAGCTGAAGGCTCTGCCTCCCATTCTACTCTTACAAACCCTAGCAAAGAGATCAGCGACAACTCTTGTCAGGCGTCTGTGTGCATGTGCTGTAATGAATGCCACATTGTGTTACAGGTAATGGCAAAACACCAAATATGTGAACTAATGTTTGCTATGAGACACACACACTGGGCAGACTTGCTTTTAGGAGGTTAGACCTAATGTCTACCACCACCTCTACTGGTGGTTGGCTCTCACTGCAGTATTGTATCACTTCCTGTTCCGGAGCACAGCGGCGTTTTGCTCTGTTAGCTGTTTAATCTGCGCAGTTACATTGATCTAGATAACTAGATAATGATTTGTTTCATAGTGTAATCTTCACGTGCCTTAACTAAAGCACTCCCTCTGCTGAATCACCTCTAAATTATTTACACATTATTCACTTTGTGTGCTTTTAGGAATCCGCTAGCTTAGTGCAGCTACTAGCTCTTAGCCGGTTTAGCATGGCGGCTTCTCCTGTCTCTCCTGCACTTTTCTGCTCTGGGTGTGAAATGTTTAGTTATTCCTCGGCCTCCTTTAGCAGTAATGGTACTTGTAATAAGTGTAGCTTATTCGTAGCTTTGGAGGCCAGGCTGGATGAATTGGAGACTCGGCTCCGCACCGTGGAAAATTCTACAGCTAGCCAGGCCCCTGTAGTCGGTGCGGACCAAGGTAGCTTAGCCGCCGTTAGTTCCCTTCCAGCACATCCCGAGCAGCCGGGAAAGCAGGCCGACTGGGTGACTGTGAGGAGGAAGCGTAGCCCTAAACAGAAGCCCCGTGTACACCGCCAACCCGTTCACATTTCTAACCGTTTTTCCCCACTCTGCGACACACCCGCCGAGGATCAAACTCTGGTTATTGGCGACTCTGTTTCGAGAAATGTGAAGTTAGCGACACCAGCAACCATAGTCAATTGTCTTCCGGGGGCCAGAGCAGGTGACATTGAAGGAAATTTGAAACTGCTGGCTAAGGCTAAGCGTAAATTTGGTAAGATTGTAATTCACGTCGGCAGTAATGACACCCGGTTACGCCAATCAGAGGTCACTAAAATTAACATTGAATCGGTGTGTAACTTTGCAAAAACAATGTTGGACTCTGTAGTTTTCTCTGGGCCCCTCCCCAATCGGGGAATTGAATTGAATTGCTGGCTGTCTGAGTGGTGTCCAAAAAAATGAGGTGGGCTTAATTAGATAATTGGCAAAGCTTCTGGGGAAAACCTGGTCTTGTTAGGAGAGACGGCATCCATCCCACTTTGGATGGAGCAGCTCTCATTTCTAGAAATCTGGCCAATTTTCTTAAATCCTCCAAACCGTGACTATCCAAGGTTGGGACCAGGAAGCAGAGTTGTAGTCTTACACACCTCTCTGCAGCTTCTCTCCCCCTGCCATCCCCTCATTACCCCATCCCCGTAGAGACAGTGCCTGCTCCCAGACCACCAACAACCAGTAAAAATCTATTTAAGCATAAAAATTCAAAAAGAAAAAAATAATATAGCACCTTGAACTGCACCACAGACTAAAACAGTTAAATGTGGTCTATTATACATTAGGTCTCTCTCTTCTAAGTCCCTGTTAGTAAATTATATAATAATTGATCAACATATTGATTTATTCGGCCTTACAGAAACCTGGTTACAGCAGGATGAATATGTTAGTTTAAATGAGTCAACACCCCCGAGTCACACTAACTGCCAGAACGCTCGTAGCACGGGCCAAGGCGGAGGATTAGCAGCAATCTTCCATTCCAGCTTATTAATGAATCAAAAACCCAGACAGAGCTTTAATTCATTTGAAAGCTTGACTCTTAGTCTTGTCCATCCAAATTGGAAGTCCCAAAAACCAGTTTTATTTGTTATTATCTATCGTCCACCTGGTCGTTACTGTGAGTTTCTCTGTGAATTTTCAGACCTTTTGTCTGACTTAGTGCTTAGCTCAGATAAGATAATTATAGTGGGCGATTTTAACATCCACACAGATGCTGAGAATGACAGTCTCAACACTGCATTTAACCTATTATTAGACTCAACTGGCTTTGCTCAAAATGTAAATGAGTCCACCCACCACTTTAATCATATCTTAGATCTTGTTCTGACTTATGGTATGGAAATTGAAGACTTAACAGTATTCCCTGAAAACTCCCTTCTGTCTGATCATTTCTTAATAACATTTACATTTACTCTGATGGACTACCCAGCAGTGGGGAATAGGTTTCATTACACTAGAAGTCTTTCAGAAAGCGCTGTAACTAGGTTTAAGGATATGATTCCTTCTTTATGTTCTCTAATGCCATATACCAACACCGTGCAGAGTAGCTACCTAAACTCTGTAAGTGAGATAGAGTATCTCGTCAATAGTTTTACATCCTCATTGAAGACAACTTTGGATGCTGTAGCTCCTCTGAAAAAGAGAGCTTTAAATCAGAAGTGCCTGACTCCATGGTATAACTCACAAACTCGCAGCTTAAAGCAGATAACCCGTAAGTTGGAGAGGAAATGGCGTCTCACTAATTTAGAAGATCTTCTCTCAGCCTGGAAAAAAGGTCTGTTGCTCTATAAAAAAGCCCTCCGTAAAGCTAGGACATCTTACTACTCATCACTAATTGAAGAAAATAAGAACCCCAGGTTTCTTTTCATCACTGTAGCCAGGCTGACAAAGAGTCAGAGCTCTACTGAGCCGAGTATTCCTTTAACTTTAACTAGTAATGACTTCATGACTTTCTTTGCTAATAAAATTTTAATTATTAGAGAAAAAATTAATCATAACCATCCCAAAGACATATCGTTGTCTTTGGCTGCTTTCAGGGATACCGGTATTTGGTTAGACTCTTTCTCTCCGATTGTTCTGTCTGAGTTATTTTCATTAGTTACTTCCTCCAAACCATCAACATGTCTATTAGACCCCATTCCTACCAGGCTGCTCAAGGAAGCCCTACCATTATTTAATGCTTCGATCTTAAATATGATCAATCTATCTTTATTAGTTGGCTATGTACCACAGGCTTTTAAGGTGGCAGTAATTAAACCATTACTTAAAAAGCCATCACTTGACCCAGCTATCTTAGCTAATTATAGGCCAATCTCCAACCTTCCTTTTCTCTCAAAAATTCTTGAAAGGGTAGTTGTAAAACAGCTAACTGATCATCTGCAGAGGAATGGTCTATTTGAAGAGTTTCAGTCAGGTTTTAGAATTCATCATAGTACAGAAACAGCATTAGTGAAGGTTACAAGTGATCTTCTTATGGCCTCAGACAGTGGACTCATCTCTGTGCTTGTTCTGTTAGACCTCAGTGCTGCTTTTGATACTGTTGACCATAAAATTTTATTGCAGAGATTAGAGCATGCCATAGGTATTAAAGGCATTGCGCTGCGGTGGTTTGAATCATATTTATCTAATAGATTACAATTTGTTCATGTAAATGGGGAATCTTCTTCACAGACTAAGGTTAATTATGGAGTTCCACAAGGTTCTGTGCTAGGACCAATTTTATTCACTTTATACATGCTTCCCTTAGGCAGTATTATTAGACGGCATTGCTTAAATTTTCATTGTTACGCAGATGATACCCAGCTTTATCTATCCATAAAGCCAGAGGACACACACCAATTAGCTAAACTGCAGGATTGTCTTACAGACATAAAGACATGGATGACCTCTAATTTCCTGCATTTAAACTCATAAAACTGAAGTTATTGTACTTGGCCCCACAAATCTTAGAAACATGGTGTCTAACCAGATCCTTACTCTGGATGGCATTACCCTGACCTCGAGTAATACTGTGAGAAATCTTGGAGTCATTTTTGATCAGGATATGTCATTCAATGCGCATATTAAACAAATATGTAGGACTGCTTTTTTGCATTTGCGCAATATCTCTAAAATTAGAAAGGTCTTGTCTCAGAGTGATGCTGAAAAACTAATTCATGCATTTATTTCCTCTAGGCTGGACTATTGTAATTCATTATTATCAGGTTGTCCTAAAAGTTCCCTGAAAAGCCTTCAGTTAATTCAAAATGCTGCAGCTAGAGTACTAACAGGGACTAGAAGGAGAGAGCATATCTCACCCATATTGGCCTCTCTTCATTGCCTTCCTGTTAATTCTAGAATAGAATTTAAAATTATTCTTCTTACTTATAAGGTTTTGAATAATCAGGTCCCATCTTATCTTAGGGACCTCATAGTACCATATCACCCCAATGGAGCGCTTCGCTCTCAGACTGCAGGCTTACTTGTAGTTCCTAGGGTTTGTAAGAGTAGAATGGGAGGCAGAGCCTTCAGCTTTCAGGCTCCTCTCCTGTGGAACCAGCTCCCAATTCAGATCAGGGAGACAGACACCCTCTGTACTTTTAAGATTAGGCTTAAAACTTTCCTTTTTGCTAAAGCTTATAGTTAGGGCTGGATCAGGTGACCCTGAACCATCCCTTAGTTATGCTGCTGTAGACTAAGACTGCTGGGGGGTTCCCATGATGCACTGAGTGTTTCTTTCTCTTTTTGCTCTGTATGCACCACTCTGCATTTAATCATTAGTGACTGATCTCTGCTCCCCTCCACAGCATGTCTTTTTCCTGGTTCTCTCCCTCAGCCCCAACCAGTCCCAGCAGAAGACTGCCCCTCCCTGAGCCTGGTTCTGCTGGAGGTTTCTTCCTGTTAAAAGGGAGTTTTTCCTTCCCACTGTCGCCAAGTGCTTGCTCACAGGGGGTCGTTTTGACCGTTGGGGTTTTTTCCATAATTATTGTATGGCCTTGCCTTACAATATAAAACGCCTTGGGGCAACTGTTTGTTGTGATTTGGCGCTATATAAATAAAATTGATTTGATCTGATGTGTGAAATGCCTCAAATCAACTTTGTTGTGATTTGGCACTATAGAAATTAAATAAACTAATAAACTGAAAGTGAAATTGAAAAGTACAGCCATTACAATGATCCTGTGGCCCATCCCATGGGATCAGGTTGAAAGGGCAAGTCAAGGTCATTTCTTATAGATTTTAAAAGCCTGCATCACCAAAGTAGCTATTTATGGGGTATTTTCACCCACTACAAACTTTAATATGCATTTCCAAGAAACCCGATGGCCTGTATTAGTTTGCAGCACTGCAAATCAAATATTTTAAAATTTATCAATGTGTTGTAATTCCAAGAACCCAACTGCAGTCGTACACTTTTCCACGCAAACGTGACATTAAAAGTCAGCACTGTCTGACCTTTGTGTGAAAAATGGCAAACGCGGTTACATAACAGTGACTGTGGTCACTGATTTAGATGTGTATATACAAAACACGAAAACATATATTAAAAAAGTAGGACAGATTAAAAGTAACTGATGCCATTTAAAACGGGGGGATGACCTCAAAACACCATATAGTGTATTAATTTATTATTTTATTTTATGGCCGCTGATCATGCCAAACAGGCAAATCAAAAGTCAACTACACTGACTCAGCGAGTTACATTACAAACGCTATCTGCTCGGTTAGCACTGATGTCAAAGCTACTGTACCTAATAATTAGAATAATAAATTTTCTTGTGCTTTTCTGCGCAACAGTCCCGCAATTTGTATCGGTAAACATAGCTTGTATTATATATTTAGCTAGTAGCATGAAGCACCGCAGGCCTACAGCAGAGTCCTCGGGCTCACCAGTTGGTCATGTCCAGAAAGAAGGCGCATCCTGCGGGGTTGAGCTGAAAGCCAAGCAGCCTTTGAAATTCGGATATCAAGATATCTTTGTCTGTGGTACCCATGCAGCTGAATTTCTGCATCAGCTCCGCGTCCACATCCAGCTCCATGCTGTCCATCACGCATTTGTGAGGACAGAGACTGGGGTCGAGGTCCTAATTTAGTCCGAGGCCTCGGCTTGAGTCATAACAAACACAACAGGGCCCAATGCGCATGTCACATGACAGACCTCCAGGTTTACGTCACAAAACAAAGTACTTGCCGATTAATGTAAAAACCCACAATGTCCTCACATTAAAGTGCAGTGCGTAAAAAATAAATAAATGTAACGGCATTAAATGTTATTAAAAAGGCAAGTACTTTGTAATGACGTAGTGACAAAGTGGTTAATGAGCTTGGTTTTAATGGGAAAGGCTCCCGGCTCAAACCCCGGAGTTGTGTAAGGAATAAAAGAAACATATTCCATATTGTTCTGTATCAGTAGTGTTTTTCTCATTAAAAAAATAAATAAATAAAAAAATCAAATAAAAAATCGAGCTCGCCATCTATCAGGCTGGCCAAAAGAGGGCGCTAGGGTGCCGCCCCTCAAAATACCTCAAAATATTGAGAAAAGAAATATACTAAAATAATAATAATAAAAATAATAATAATAATAATAAATGCATAAGTATGATTTGCTCAGAATCAGAGAATGAAAGTGTTTGTCGATGTACATTTAAATGTTTCAATGTTCATTTTGTTTAATTTAATTGCTGTTTGTGATAATAGAAGCCCACTTCTTTCCTTGTTGGGTCACTGGTTAAGTCTATGAAAGTCTATGGAAGGTAGTAAACTTTTCACAAACGTGACATGAATCTGAAGTAGGATATCACATAATTTGAAGCAAAGACTGCCAATGAAGCACTCTGGAGTATTTGAAGCTTAACTTGAAGCTTTGAATCAAACCTTTAAATTGAAGCTCGTTTCGCAGGCTGAATTTAAAACAAGAAGGTTTTCTTTCACCAAAACATTAAATCTAGGCTTGCATCTCAGATGTACCTTGTGGCAAATTGTAGCTGAACTTTCAGGTCTTTTTAATAAAACCCTCCTCTGTACCAATTCATCATGAAGCTGTATACATGGGGATACAAAATGCAAAACATGCACTATGCATAATTTCTCCAATCACAGCTACAAAATCCTGTAACTTCTTCTGGATTGTCTTGGTGGCTTTCCTCACTCTTCTTCTTGCACAGTCACTCAATTTTTGAGAACTGTCTACTCCACACAGATTTACCATAGAGTACCATACTGTTTGTATTTCTTCATAACTGATGTAAATAAAGTTCAAGACATATTCAGTGACTTGGAAATGTTCATGTATCCATCCGCTGACTTGTCTGAAGAAAACTGGCAATTAAACTGATTATTTACAGGTATTATACCAGAGGGGCTGATTACTAACCCATCATCTTGGTTTTTATATTTTTAAATAATTTATATCAAGTTGTAGAGATTTACATTCAGTTTGAGTCTAAGGAAGATAATTTATACATTTTATACTGAAAAGCCTAATTTACTTTTTCTATTTGAAATGCCAAAAACAAATTAAAATGCATGAAATACCAAGGGGTATGAATACTTTTGCAAGCCACAGTATAGATGATTCACCGCCCCCTGCTGATATGGCGTGTAAATCCAGAATGTAATTATTAATGTCCATTGTTCACTGTTGTTAGGTAATTTCCATAAATTGGCAAAAAATATTTGGCCTA
Organism: Thalassophryne amazonica; assembly: GCF_902500255.1. Lineage (NCBI taxonomy): Eukaryota > Metazoa > Chordata > Actinopteri > Batrachoidiformes > Batrachoididae > Thalassophryne > Thalassophryne amazonica. The sequence goes on along the minus strand of NC_047108.1, from coordinate 96,659,242 downwards.
TCAACGTTCCATTTTGGCGGCGTTCATCCTTGACCCAAAATAGATAAGCATACCAAACGGCAAATGTCAGCTCTCCCCTGTTTGTCCATGTTCAAAAGTACACACACATGCACGCTGGCACACATACAAACACATGCACAGAGGTCACTTCGCTTTTAATATATAAATGATTTACCGCTCCCTGCTGGAATGGCGTGTGAGTCAGGAATGTAATTGTCAGCAACCATTGTTTATTGTTGTTAGCTAATATTCCTAATTTCACCAAAAATATTTGTCCCATCAACTTTACGTTTTGGTAGTGTTCAGCATTGAGCCAAACTACATAAGCATACCAAATGACAAATGTCAGCTCTCCACAGTTTGTCCGTGATCAAAGCCATATGCACGCATACATGTACACAGAGGCCACTTGGCTTTATATATATATATATATATATATATATATATAATACGTATGTATATATATACATATATATATAATATGTATATATATATATATATATATATATATATATATATATATATATATATATATATATATATATATATATATACATATATATATATATACATATATATATGTATATATATATATATATATATATATGTATATATATATGAGAGAGGGGGGTTAGCGGTTAGCAAGGTTATTGCATTTTTCTACAAATATATAATCATTTGCCAGTTTATTAGGTACACCTAGTGAAAAATAATGTAGCAAATTTCTCTTCAGGAAGAAGTGAACGTGTGCTATCTTAAAAATCAATTCTTCAATTCTACAAGATGCCACTGCTATCTATTTATCGATCTGTCTGTCTTGATAGCCAGCTTGATTATCTGGAAACAATTTACAAGTTTCAACCCCTGAGGGGTCAGAAAATCAAGGGACCTGATGCTATGAGTATGAGCAACATGTAGATTTGGAAGTGTTACAAGAAATCTTATGGATGTTAATGCAAGATGGGTCGCAGGTAATCTCAAAACATCACACATGCACACATGCAATTCCTCCTGTACTTAGCATGGGGCTATGAAAGAAAAGACAATATTCACTACGGTATTTCCCTTCAGATACATATGTCATCTTTATTAAAATGTGCTGTAATTTTGCGACATGTCACAAAATAAACCTGCATTGTAATGCTTGAATTTCGGTATAAACTGAATGTTCTCAGTTGTCGTCTTTTGTAGTTCCCATTGAATTCCAGCAGGTGTCAGTATTGTGCGTTTATTTTTCATTGTTGGGGACGAGGGCAGCTGACTGCTGTAATTTTTTTTTTCCCCAGGATGAGCCAGACAAATTAAGATAAAGAGGCGTGTCTCTACGCCTCCGCTCGTGACTGACGGCTCTCAGGATCAATTAACATAAAGAGGCGTGACTGTACGCCTCCCGCGCGCCACTTTTCAGCCCGTTTCATTTCTTTATATGACTTGCAGCCGTTATTTTTCGTTTGTCGTAACTTTATTCAAAGGACATTGTTCATGTTGTTTTTAAATTGTTAAATAAGTGTAAAAGTGAACGGGGTTTTTTTTCCACCGTCTATTTGTAGATGTTGATCAGACAGTTTTTCATAGGGATTTTAAATAACACATAGGCTGGTTAAACGTCGTTTGTGTGCTGCCAGTGATCGTGGGGGGGCGTATGGACACGCCCCTCTATAGACACGCCTCTTTATGTTAATTAGCGTGGGTCTCCCTGGGGAAAAAAAAAATAACGCTCCCGCTGTTAGCGGCATGTAGCTAAAACGGTTCACTGTAGCTAACAAGATGCACCCAGCAACTGCTGGCTATAATATTGAGGTACCCGAAAGCTAATACATAGCGTCATGTGCACCTAAGTCGAAAAGCTGCGGGCAATTTTTCGACACGAATGATGGCCGGAATAATTAAAAAGCAAATTCTGAAGCATTTGTCCAGGTAAGGGTCGTCTTTGACTTTTGGTATGTGTTAGCCAGCTAGCTTCGCTGGTAAAATAGATTAAGAGAGACGGCAAACGTTAATTCGTGCTTTGGTTTCTGCAATGTTTAGTTTTAAGATACACGAACAGTCACAAGAACTGACAGGGATGGTGACCGCTGCATGCTGATAAACAACAAAGACTGGCATCACTTTTTTTTCCAAGCTCATTTTACTGTGATGTCAGGGATGGAAACAAAGTGTATTATTTTAAATGAGAGATAAATTAGAATCACTAGGCGTAATATCTACATTTTTGGCTCTACCTATCAGTCTATCTGCCTGTCTATCGTGTTTTTTAATCATACGGTCCTCTGAGGCAATCTTCAATCAAATAGCTGTAATTGGAGCCTATGCCTGCTGAAAACAGTTAGATACACTAAATATGACTCCTGATTGGTTTGATAAGTGACACATGTGGCTCCCCATGTCCCTGTCCAGTTATACAACACATAACTCCTAGGGTTCATTCATTAATTTTCCATACCTTATTCCAATTAAGGATCAAGGGGGAGCGGTAGCCTATCCCAGTGGTCATTGGGCGAGAAGTGAGGTACACCCTGGACAGGACAACAGCAAGCCCACATATAGACAGACAAACTCATTCACTCACACCAATGGTCAATTTAGAGTCACCAGTTCACCTAACCTGCATGTCTTTGGAAGTGGGAGGAAGCCATGCAAACATGAGGAGAACATGCAAACTCCACAAAGAAAGGACCAGGAGGGAAGTGATCCCAGGACCTTCTTGCTGTAGTGCTGACAACTAAGCCACCGTGCTGCCTGCATTACAGCAGTGCACAAAAATCCTAAATTAAAGTGTTGATAAAAAAAAAAAAAAAATCAGTTGGACATTTCAAATAACATCTGACATGTTGTGCTTTTTTCTACATCTGGCTTATTTTTGGAATTTAAATGTCCTTTCGTTAAGTAATGGCACATGCTGTGGTGTGCACAAGTGCTACACAGAATTCCTGTCCATTGTTAAACTTGTCCCAAGGGAAACACAGTGTTAAAGTGATACCGCAATGTTGCTCCCAGTGTTTTCAGTATGGCTGCCAAATACCAAACTCCACAGTTAATTTAGCTCCTGCTTAAAAAAATAAGTAAAATGTTTGATACACATATGAAAACAAAACAAACGTGTGTGTGTGTGTATTTATTTGTATTTGTAGGAATTGATGAGTTCTATATTGAGTTATTAAGTGGTGCTTTTGTCTGTTGCTGAAGGATAGCAGAATCATCATCATACAGTTGCTTTTTGTGTAGAGAGCACTTAAACATCTAGTGGTTTATGAGGTAAAGCATTAGGCCAAGCAACACACATGAAAACTTTGGGGGAAAAAATTATGATTTTCACACTCTTTTGTGTAATTAATCATAATCAATCGTGAGTCACACGCTGTCAGTCTTTTGTGTAAAGTTTAGAACGGTGCATTAGTGGTTAGCACTGTTGTCTCACAGCAAGAAGGTCATGGGATCGATTCCCACCTGTGGCGGTTCTGTGTGGAGTTGGCCTGTTCCCCCATTGCTTGCGAGGGTTCCCCCCAGGTGCTCCGGTTTCCTCCCACATCCAAAGACATGCAAGTTAGAGATCTCGATCTCAATGGGACTAACCTGGTTAAATCAAGGTTAAATTGTGCTGCCTTTTCAGCTGTCTGAAATGTCAAAAGGTTTTAGGTAGTGTATATTTTGCCAGATCTCCTTGCTGATTGGCTAGTTCAACTGACATCATCGTAGAGGGTATTTCAACATGGCGGCACCCTCAGCATTGAGTGTTGGTGCTAATTTTTCATCTTTAAATGCCGTTTTGGGTGCCATAAATTCGTTTGAATTGGAAGAGAAAATCACCTACTGGCGGAGGGATTCTATGCCGTTTTGGGTGCCATAAATTCGTTTGAATTGGAACATAAAATCACCTACTGGCAGGGGGATTCTCGGATGCTAAAAGCAGCTCAAAAACATGGCATAGCCATGCCCAAAATTATTTCCACCATGTGACGAAAATTATTTCCACTGCCACGCCCGAAATTATTTCCACCGGCGCTTTTCGCCACACGATGGAAATAATTTCGGGCACGGTGGAAATAATTTTTGCAGTCTTGGTAATTTTCTGTGTAGGGCGGGGATGATAAACAAAACCTGCAAATTCAAGACAGAATAAAAGAAAATACAGAAGTATACGTCGGCACTTGTGTTTATCCTTTTTTTTCTCTGTCAGTGTCATGTCTGCAAAACCTTCGATCAGTCCACCCCTGAAAATAGTGAATGGTAAAATATGCCCATTTTCAATAATGAAAATCACCAATATCGAGCTACTTTCATGAATGTGAAATAAGGATACCTTAAACTCCAATCACCTTTAAGTTCCCACCCAACTGCGGCTGTTCTGTCGTGAATAAATTTAGATGGCCGGCAAAACAGCAGAAGCCGCGTACGGCGAAAAATCGTCCAGTTCAACTTTACTGGAGCTGATTTCATCACAGGTTCTGGTACTGATGACATCATTTGAATTAGCCAATCAGTTGGAGATCTGGCAAAACATCGCTAGCTGTAAGTTTGTCGGGTCCTGCAAAATATACACTTCCAAGGTATTATCAAAACATCCCAGTTTTGAATTAGGTATGCACTTAAAATCTTGACTTACTCCAGTTGCTTTTGTATTGTGTGTTTGTTCAGGGATGAAAAATGTCTGCTTTTTGGCAAATTTCCACTTTTTTGCCACTTGCCTGGGTCATTTTTTAGATCATTGTTGTTCAGTTAGAAGCGTTCAATGCTACATTTAGTGCTTTTTCCTTCAGGCACATTATTGGGCAGCAAGGGGCCCTTGAAGCAAACCTGTTGCTTTTTACTCCTTTTTCTCTTAATTTTTTCCCTGCTAAACCTTAAAGAGTGTCTGTGAGTAATACTTACTTTTTTATGTTAAACTGACCTGTTATGGTCTTCTGAAACAGTTGAAAGATGTATTTTATAGCTTAAAAATGGGAGCGATGCTAACGCATTAGTATATCTATGGTGTTTTTAATGTTAAAGTTAGCATTAAGCTGTTCGCATGATTTTGTATTAGGAAAATTATTATTATTTTTTTTTTCCCTCAACAAAATGGGTGCTGCACTCACTGCAATTTATTGTCTGGAATAGCTCCAGATTGCATTTCAGATCTTCTAGAATTCAAAAATTTTCAGGGGGTGAGGGAAGGGTGTAATTATGGGTTTCAGCTTTTTTTTGTGTGTTTTGCCACTTTCATCCCTAGTTTGTATCTTGTTCTTGGCTGCTGGAGGTCTCTCTCTGCAGTGTTTAAACTACATAGGGTCTGCAGCTATGTGACTACAGCAGTGAAGCTTCTACAGAGCCATTGGATAACTCATTCACTGGCACCACATCAGACCAAGCTCTTGGCCACGCTTTGTAATTCAATCTGATCCCCAGTGATGAATGTTTTGCAAAATGTCAAGTGTCTCTCTGCTGCAGCTCCTTTGAAACAAATTCTTACAAACATATGACATATTATGCTTTTCACCCTGAGTAATTTCTTTTCTTTGAATTTCATTTCCTTAGGTTCACCAAGAACCTGTCCCCAGATAAGATCAATTTAAGTACTTTAAAGGGGGAGGGGCAGTTATCCAACCTTGAGCTGGATGAAGAGGTTCTGCAGAATATGCTTGACCTGCCGACCTGGCTGGCTGTCACTCGGGTTTACTGCAACAAAGCAGCTATTAGGGTATGTCATTGACGAGTCAAACAAGATCGTGTGGCTTTTCTGGTTCAGCTGGTAGAGGAAAAAAAATGCATAATTGATGTCATGTTACTATCTGTCTCGTTCTATTTTCAGATGACATAAAAGGCCGTATTTGCACCTTGCATTAAAATGTTTTCTATCCAGAGATTATATGTAGTTATGGTTTCACCTGATTTGTATTTATTGTGGGCAGTGGTGGGCACAGATAACCAAAAAATTAACTTTGATAACAGATAACCAGATAACTGAAAAGTTATCTTCGATAAAGATAAAACAATAAACCACCCAAAAATGTATCGGAAGTTACAGATAACCGATAACAGATAATTTCCAATATTGTCTCTGGTACATTTACAACTACTAATAAAACCAATTTAAGTTTTAATTCCACAGTAGCTTCTACTAATATTAAAAGTAACACAACAGACCCAAACAATGAGACCACACTTTTTTCTTTGAACATTCTGCCCTTGCTGGAAGCTCTTGTTTACTACAGAGCTCCCAGCACAGAGGCACTCTGAGAGCAGCCATAAAGCCAGCCCTCTATCAATCTCAATGCTCCGGTCAGGCGGAGGTCTTGAAAAATAGTCATACTGACTTATGGTTTTGATTTTTAAATAACATTAATACCGATATAATAACTCCATTAATGTCAGTTCTGTCATTTGTACAAAGTTAAAATATAGCATGTATCTTTTAATGTTGAATAATGCACTAATTCTGAGGTTTTGTAACAAATACAGGCAAAGGATTCTGGGTAAAAGTGCCTTTGCTAAACACTGATTGGTTCAGTCATTCATTATGTAAACCAACACGTTAATGTGACATCTGTCATGTGTTGGTGTTTACAGATAAATGTCCTTTTGTAAAATATTCAATTTTTTATTTGTAAAAACAGGCATTTTTACGGAGCCCTGGAAGTGTCATCGCAAAATGTTTTGCATGTGGAGAGAATGTGCGCATGTTTTATGATGTTGTAAAACGTGCTTTACACTGTGCGAGATGATTTTTCATGCAGGAATTTTTTGGACCGAGTTTCAGGTTAATCGTGTGTCCTGCATCGTGTAGTGTACATGGAGTAACAAGCTGAGTTTAACATCTCAGGACCACCTCCTGATCACCGATCGTATGGTCCAATGAAAATCAAACCTGTTTGATATTATTCTGGTCGGCCGTCGTGAGGGTATCCTGCTGCTAAAAAGCTACAAGCATCAAACCGCTCGCTCTGTGCATATGCAAACACTGCAGAGCTGTCTTGTAATGTTATTTTATTTAGTTATTTTTTTGCTTTTGTTTTGTTTATAAATTTCATTTGTAAAAAAAAAAAAAAGAAGCCATTTCAAAAGCAAAAAACTTGATTTGACAATCATCTGATATAACCGGACGCTTAGTACTTAGGGCGAATACTGCCATGAACACTAATGGCCAGTAGATGGCAGTAGAGGCCTTGAAACAAAATTCCAGATAATCCCTGTCTGCTACATTTAAAATGCGTGGAATTAAACAAACACAAATACAATAACAACGTCTGTAAACCCAGAGAATATATTCACGAGAGTTTTAGGCACTAGAGTTTAATGCTGTTGTCCGTGGAGCCTGAACAGAGTGTCTGAAATGCGTTTGTCCTGTCGTGAATGTACTGAGATTACATCATCCTACCCATAATGCACTGGGCACAGCATGTGCTCACAAAACCTTAAAAATTAGCACATTACTTTAAAACTAAAACATATATCTGATATTTTCACTTTATAAAACTTCAGACATGACAGCAATTTTAAATAACTTGTCCAAAATTAGTTTGGTTAAAATTTGAACCATAAGTTTAAAAATATATGCCTCTGGATGACTTAGGTGATATTGCCAGCATATCGGTATGGTGTTAAAGGAAATGATTTATTTATTTATTTTTATTTTTTTTTTGGGCCATTTCTCCTTTGTCTACAGAGGATAGAGATGCTTTTCATAGAAGCATCTCTCTTCTGTTAGCAGAGGGTATAACTGTCCATCTGTTATAAAACTTTTAACAGGTAGGTGCTGAACTTTTTTTAAATTTTAAAAATGCTTATCGCTGTTCAGATTTGTTTACTTTATCGGTCTAAAAGTTATCGGACAGAAATTAATCGGAAGATAATTGGTCCGATAATGGTTTTTAAAGTTATCTAAAAAGATAATCCGATAATGAAAACATTATCTTCGATAATTATCTGTTATCTATCGGATTATCGGAAGTGGGCCCACCACTGATAGTGTGGTGTTATGTGTCCCCACTGAACATGTTGAAATGACATCTCCTCTGTTTAAAGTGGTTTATAAGTGCTAGCTGCTGTTTGTTTTATTTTTGTTTGTTTGTTTTTTAAGATAGGCAGAGGAGAATGCTGATATATGCAGCTGTTTCAGATGAGTGAGAGGACATAGGGACATTCATAGGTGACCATGTGCGCTGTCAAATGTTTTTGATTTTATTTTAAGAAAAAAACACCCATGCAGTTGTATGTGGATTGAAAATGTGTTTACATTTAAACTGCTGTTCATTGTCATCCCAATGCCTTCCCGACTATGGACATTGTAAAGAGTAGACACTGCTGCCTATTGGCGCTGACGAGCCGTGGGGCCGCCATCTTGGACCGGTTATCCGACCCGCTTCACTCAGTACTGGTCAACAGGCACAGCGCATTTAATCCATCCCAACTCTCTGAATACTAAACTGAGTTTCACGTTTTGTTTTGTTTTTTCTCCCCTGTCATACATGTAGCTATGATACAGGACAAATGGTTTGTCGTATTTTAATATTCATAGTGGGATTAACAGTAATAGAATATTCTGATATAGACTATAGACAGGTATTTTGCAAACACTGTAAACACATTACACACACACACACACACACATATATATATATATATATATATATATATATATATATATATATATATATATATACAAGGTCTGTTAAAAAAAATATCGTACCTTTTTATTTTTTTCAAAAACTATATGGATTTGATTCATATGTTTTTACGTCAGCCAAGCTTGAACCTTCGTGCGCATGTGTGAGTTTTTCCACGCCTGTCGGTTGCCTCATTCGCCTGTGGGCAGGCTTTGAGTGAGCACTGGTCCACCCCTCTCGTCGTTGTTTCATTGCGAGGAAATGGAATGATTTGGGCTTTTTTTTCCATCAGACTTTTTTCAGAAACTGTTAGAGACAGGCAGCTGGAAACCATTCGAAAAATTTATCTGGCTTTCGGTGAAATTTTTACGGGCTTCACAGAGAATGAGTGTTACTACAGCTTTAAGGACGGCCCGCAATGGCGCAGGGTGCGCCGCGCTCCGAGCCGCCATCGAGAGGCAGAAACCACCACATCATTTCTAAACGGATGGCTGTGTGGAGCCAGGACCGTTGTGTGCAATTTGTTTGGTTATCACAAGAGCTGGACATCAGCCATTTTCCGGCAGATTTCACTTTTAACAGGAGATTTTGTCATGGAAAGCCGCGCAGAGGCTTTGCGTGTCACGACCGATTCACTGATGAAGCGAGACAAAGGAACACCTCCATTTCGGAGTGCCAGAGGACAAGCTGGGACATGCCTATCTCGGCTTTCAGTGCTTACCAGTCGAGTGAGTATAAGAGAAATTGTGGAGAGCTGGGTTTGTCCCAACTTGTCCTCTGACACTCGAGATATATATATACGAGGTCTGTTAGAAAAGTAGCCGACCTTTTTATTTTTTTTTTTTCAAAACCCATATGGATTTGAATCACGTGTGATTGCATCAGCCAAGCTTGAACCTTCGTGCGCATGCATGAGTTTTTTCATGCCTGTCGGTTGCGTCATTCGCCTGTGAGCAGGCTTAGTGTGAGCACTGATCCACCCCTCTCGTCTGATTTTTATTGCGAATAAATGTCTGAACGATTTGGAGCTTTGCTGCATCAATTTTTTCCAGAAACTGAGAGACCTCCAGGTGGACACCATTTGGAAAATTCAGATGGCTTTCAGTTACAGTCACTGTATTTTTTGTATAATTTCAGACCCTTTATAATCTTGTAGAAGGTTCCTGGTACAAAACCCACCCCTGCCACATTTCTCCATGTAATGTGGAGTTGCATCAGAAAGGGCATCCAACATAAAAACCTGTGCCAATTCAACATGCAGATCCACCTCAAATCTGGTGTAATGACTCCAAATGCAAACAAGGGTGCAGCCAAAGGGACTTACTTTTAGATATTTAACATTTTTGAAATTGTATTCAATAATGTTGTGTTTAATCATGATTGTATTGTCCTCTTTTATTCTGTACTTTGCAAAGATAACTTATTATTAATTAGCAGGAGTAGCAGCAGGATCCCTCCAAATGTCAGCACTGTAGTCATTATTGTAACTAGTGTTTCATTTTATGTAGCTTCAGAGGTGTGCTTTCTACACTGTGAACGACAGTGTTAAATACTGTTATAATCAGTTCCTGTTGACGTCACTCTCTGGTCTTTTCAGATACAATGGACAAAGTTGAAAACAAGCCCCATCTGCTTGGTATGACTCTTGTTTTTCCTGTAAACCTTTGTAACCTTTCTTATTTTTCCACCTTAAAGGTGCATGTTTTCATTTTTTTTTTCCTTCATCAGCTTAACGTAATTCAAGAATTTAACTTAATCGTTTGTGTGTTTTTAATATAGTAAAATCTAAAGATAGACATTTTTTTTTCTGTTTTACATTATTGATGTTACTTGCTACACCTTCTACAGCTTTTATGACATATAGTAGTTTTAATGTTTATCCTGTGTTTGTCTGTTTTTTGTCAGTTCTTTCAGTCAGTTTCAGACAGTTGATAGGTTCCACTTGTACTCATTTGCACTTCCACTCATTGTGCCCTCTGTTTTTGTTCTGGTATTGTCTAAGAAAAGATGTAATGGAATTTAAGCCCCAGTCAAAATATGAATGATCAAGAAAACATTTGAAGAACCAATTCTATACATTCGTATTAAATTTTGTCTGACAAAAGTAATTTTCCCATCCGTAAAATGTGTAACATGTCAGCCAAGTCCATCTGAAAGGTTTATGTTCAAAACTTTGAGCAAATATCAGGGGATTTTTTTTTTTTTTTTTGCCCTTTTGTCCTCTGCATGTCATTTACTTTTCCCACTGTTGTCCGACTGTTCATTCTGGCATTTTGATTTGTCAAAACTCCAGCAAACGGAGAACGGACTGACAGTAAATGCAGCTCAATGCCTTGAAGAAATAGACAGCTCTTTCTCTCTCTCTCTCTCTCTCTCTCTCTCTCTCTCTCTCTCTCTCTCGTGCTCTTTCTCTCAGTGAGGAGATGCAGTGGAGTTGTTTGAGTGAGGAAACATAAGTTCATGCTTCCACATCGCCAAACTGCTCAAATGCAGCATATTTGACTGTAAACCGGGAAAATTTTTCTGCTCAATGCAGAACCACGTGATAGTGACGTCATCTGTCCATTAGCACCTCAACTCCACGGGAGACCGACATATTTGGCAATGGACAAAATATTTAAATACGTAACTAATCCGTTTGCTCTGTCCGTCATAGTGTGACTGGGCCTTTATTAGTATCTAATCTGTTGGTAAATGTTATGTGTTTTTATTTGCACCTGCCAAATTCCAAAGTATTGCTTGTTTATTTATTTTTTGCAGTTGTTGGATAAGGTTGAGGTGGAGATGAGGACATGTGAGGAGCCACGTCCACCTAACGGCCCCTCTCCTATAGCTATAACAGCCGGCCAGAGGTAAGCGTGAGTGTACTTGCAATTTGACAGAGTGTAATAGATTAGATAAACTTTATCTGAGCCCAAAAGAGGAATTAAAGACTCACAGCAGTATGAAAAGCACAGTGGAGACTGGAGACCAGTAGGACATATCTTTTAAATAAGACCACATGTATTATGGTTGTGTTTGCAGTGAGTATGGCTTTGCTGAGAAAGTGGTGGAGGGCATGTCTGTTAGGATCAACTCCATTACCATCAAAGTACAGGCTCGGGCCTTCCACGCATCTTTTGAGCTCTGGCAGCTCCAAGGCAACAGCCTCAACCCAAAATGGCAACACAGTGACCTCCGCTACACCCGAATCACAGATCCAAAGAGAGGAGAGGTACTGTTTGCAAGACTTTTAACCCCCCACCTCACTCAGCCATAACACTGTTCCAGATGTTGTACAGTATATAAAACCTGGCAGCAGCTGCACATTGAGATGAATGGATTCAGAATGACATTTTGCTATCTACTAAAATGGAAATGTATCATTAGTCTTATCCTTTGTTGTAAAGTAAATGAATGAGTAAGACTATTGACCTCACCAAAAAAGTTTAAATAATTTCCTGTGACAGCATGATTGTGCATCTCCTTTTCATTTTAGTCATAGATGGCTGGTTTGATGTGCAGTGAGGAAAATAAGTATTTGAACACCCTGCGATTTTGCACATTCTCCCACTTAGAAATCATGGATGGGTCTGAAATTTTCATCTTAGGTGCATGTCCACTGTGAGAGACATAATCTAAAAAAAAAAAAAAAAAAAAAAAAACGGAAATCACAATGTATGATTTTTTTTTTTATTATTTGTATGTTACTGCTGCAAATAAGTATTTGAACACCTACCAACCAACAAGAATTCTGGCTCACACAGACCTGTTAATTTTTCTTTAAAAAGCCCTCTTATTCTGCACTCTTTATCTGTATTAATTGCACCTGTTTGAACTTGTTACCTGTATAAAAGACACCTGTTCACACACTCAATCAAATACACTCCAACCTGTCCACCATAGCCAAGACCAAAGAGCTGTCTAAGGACACCAGGGACAAAACTGTAGACCTGCACAAGGCTGGGATGGACTACAGGACAACAGGCAAGCAGCTTGGTAGAAGACGACAACTGTTATGATTATTTATTAGAAAGTGAAAGAAACACAAGATGACTGTCAGTCTCCCTCGGTCTGGGATTCCATGCAAGATCTCACTTTGTGGGGTAAGGATGATTCTGAGAAAGCTCAGAACTACACAGGAGGACCTGGTCAATGACCTGAAGAGAGCTGGGACCACAGTCACAAAGATTACATTAGTAACACATGATGCTGTCATGGTTTAAAATCCTGCAGGGCAGCAAGGTCCCCCTGCTCAAGCCAGCACATGTCCAGGCCTGTTTGAAGTTCACCAGTGGCCATCTGGATGATCCAGAGGAGGCATGGGAGAAGGTCATGTGGTCAAATGAGACCAGAATAGAGCTTTTTGGAATCAACTCCACTTACCATGTTTAGAGGATGAGAACAACCCCAAGAAAACCATCCCAACCGTGAAGCATGGGGGTGAAAACATCATACTCTGGGGGTGCTCTTCTGCAAAGGAGACAGGACGACTGCACCGTATTGAAGGGAGGATGGATGGGGTCATGTATTGCGAGATTATGGCAAACAACCTCCTTCCCTCAGTAAGAGCATTGAAAATGGGTCATGGCTGGGTCTTCCAGCATGACAATGACCCCAAACACACAGCCAGGGCAACTAAGGAGAGGCTCCGTAAGAAGCACTTCAAGGTCCTGGAGTGGCCTGGCCAGTCTCCAGACCTGAACTCAATAAAAAAAATCTTTGGAGGGACCTGAAACTCCAAACCTGAAAGATCTAGAGAAGATTTGTATGGAGGAGTGGACCAAAATCCCTGCTGCAGTCTGTGCAAACCTTGTGGAAAAACTACAGGAAACGTTTGACCTCTGTAATTGCAAACAAAGGCTACTGTACCAAATATTAACATTGATTTTCACAGGTGCTCAAATACTTATTTGCAGCAGTAACATACAAATAAATTATTAAAAAAATACATTGTGATTTCCGGATTTTTTTTTTTTTTTAGATTATGTCTCTCACAGTGGACATGCACCTAAGATGAAAATTTCAGACCCCTCCATGATTTCTAAGTGGGAGAACTTGCAAAATCGCAGGGTGTTCAAATACTTATTTTCCTCACTGTACTTAATCTCTCACTCAGGTGTTGACATTTAAAGAAATTAACTGGCAGAGTCTACGGATCGAGGCTGACGCTATGGAGAGTGAAGACCAGGATCTCGGCAGCACCCCGTTACGTCTCATCACCAATCAGGGACGCATTCGCATTGCACTTAAACGCAGAGTAAGACTGTGTTTTTACCATTTATTATGTTGCCTTTAACATAAAATGTGGATCCACACCTGTTAATCCCTAAGAACCAGCTAAAAACAAAAGAAAAACATTAACTCATGTCACTCAGACATGATTTGTTCTAAACCATTGATTGTGCAAAAATCCTTCCAGATCAAAGACTGTAATGTGCTAGCTTCCAAGCTGTTTTTCATTCTGGATGACCTTTTATGGGTGCTGACGGATTCTCAGCTTAAAGCCATCATCCATTATGCCAAGTCTCTAAGCGAAGCCATGGAGAAGTCTGGCCAGCAGAGGAAGAGCATGACTGCTGAATCGCTACAGGTCAATCCTCATTGCTCGTTATGCATGTTTTATAGTGAACTCTCATTGGAAATGAGAATATTATTTATTTCATTCAGTTCAAGTTATTTATGGCACCAAATCATAAGTCATTTCAAGGTGCTGTACATGAGCAAAGTTTAAACTTTACACTCCCCAGGAGCAAGCACATTGGTGACAGTGGTAAGGAAAGACTCCCTCAGGTACTTTTTGATTATAGGAAGAAACTTCAAGCAGACCGGACCCAGAGGGTTGAGCATCTGGTTAGGTCATACTCACAAATAAAACAAAAGCACAATAAAGAAACCTCTAAACATACAGTGATGGAAATAGTGCAGGAAGCCAAACAGTCATATATGGTCTTTGAGTTTTATCTTTCAAGGTCACCCAAGGTCAAAGGACATATTAATAAATTCATTGATTAATTAATTGTAACCATTGGTATATCTTTAACCAATTCCTTGGACTAAGCATTCCAAATATCCCCCATAAATAAACATGGGCTCATTTGACCTTGGCCTTTAACCGGTTTTTCATCTGAATCATATCTCTTTGTCCTTGTCCAACGCTCTCTTAGTTCACCAAGTTTGGTCCAAATCGGATCAAAGTTCTTTCTTCCACACCAAAACCCGTAAACAATACATCTGCATATGTTACAGCACACAGTTACGTAAACCCTTATTTGTATGCAGCACTATACAAATATTCACTACATTTATATGACAACACTTAAGAAAATTTCAGCCCCTTTAGTTAATCTAAGAGCCTATTTTGAATTAAAATCTTACATAAGGGTAAGCTTGTTTCTGGACTTTTGTCCTGTATGTGCAAACCCTCTTTTCTGCATATGATTTAGATTTTATTTCATTCTATTTCTTATTTCTTTGTATCTTTAGACAGCTCCCACATCGCCTGGCCTTCACAGCCTTTGGACAGAGCCCCCACCTGCTCCAACTGGATCCCCCAGCAACCTGAGTCAGTACTTTGACATCTTGGATGTGAAGGAGTCTTCATATCACACTTTTATATCCCGCTTGGACTTGCACATATGCACAGACTCCTCTTCAGTGGATGAAGGTTTTTTTTTTTTGTTTTTTTTTAAGAAGTTTAGATTTTGGGCACATTGTATGAAAAATGGTGACTTGTTAGGTATTTCCAGGGTAATAAACAAAGCTGATTTTTTTTATTTTATTTTTTTTAAATGCCTGTCGTAATGTTTCCTAGATGAAACTCAACCTCCAGGTTTGCAGGGGGCCATGCAACTTACCTTCAAGAAGCTGGGTTTTGATTTTTATCCCATACACAGACCTGGTGAGTATGATGACTGCTGTTTAAACCCCGGTCACACGACACTAATGAAGGACACCGAAGCCAAAATGAAACAAGAACTCTGGACTTATGTTGACTTACAGAGGCATCGTTTAACCGTCGTCCAGCTTCGTTCCTACAGCTGGCGCTTCGTCAGAATTTTCATACTGTTAAAAAATGTGAATGAATCCCAACGACAACCTCAATTCATCCAGATTTCATTTTGCTTTCTGTTTTGACGGTTGCTCAACGGTTGCGTATTTTCCGTAACGCCAAAGTTGGACGACAGTCAAACGTTCCGTTGACACCTCCAAAGTCCAACGTCTTGTATGTAACATCCTTGTATCACTGATTACTCATCCATACTTGGGACGAAAAGCAACATTGTCATACAGAAACAATAGCGGCAAGAAAATTTTATCAACTACTGTAACTATTTATGCACGCTCCAGCCGTTTGTGGCTGGCCTGCGTGTCCACACACGTTGTTGTCAAGACAACCAGATCCCACACCTAGAGGTGCTATGGACATGAGGACAAGGCTGGCTGCACTCTGTCTCATACCCACTGTCAGTCACGTCATCAGGAATGTTTCATTTTGATTTAGTTAAAAGCGTCAAGGTCGACATTTGCTTTGTTTTTCTTTAGTTAGTTTAGGTTTTGTTTCGTTCCTTTTTGTGGTCTTGATTCATAGGCTTTTCGGTGTAGTGTGGCTCATTCGTCCACCTTTTCTCGACGATTTGTGACTTTTTTTTTTTATCCTTTGTTCAGCTATCACTGTGTGACCAGGCCCTTACCCTGAGGCTATGTGCTGTTTGTACTGAATACAGTGCATTCATTCCTAACTCAGTCTTAGGAGGATTATTGTTCAAGCAAGTTGGTGGCTTTGGAGAGTGGCTGAGTATTATAGATGCCAGGAGTTTCTGCTTTGCAAAATACGAGGAATACAGTATTTTACTGTTTTTCAAAATTAATATAAGCAGGGTACAAACTTTTATAAAACCGTACAATTGTATTTATTTATTTATTTATTTTTTTGCAAAAAATAAAAAAAATATTGTCTGTTCAAAGTATTCAGATGTGTTTAGATGTGTGTAAGAATTAAGTCAAAATAAATCTAGGTTTGCATCTGCCGTGTAATTTGCAAGCAAAGTCAGGAAACTGTAGCATTAAAAGCACTGTATGTAGCATTAAAAGCACTGTATGTATTAAGAGCTTTTACCTGCATTGCTGAAAGCAGAGTATGTCTTGGAATTACTTGACTCTGAGTGTGCATCAATCTGTGTGTGTGTCTGTGGCTGATGTGTGCACAGTATCTTGAGAAATACTTCAAATATCAGAGTGAAACTTCTACGCTAGCTTACCTCACTAAGACCTTGAACAAATTCAAACTTTAGCGCATTGCAATTCTAATTGTGGTTCTCACACTTTGTTTGATTGGGTCATAGGTTGGTTTCGATTTTCTTCTGAAGAAAAGAGTTTTAGTTTTTGAGTGATTGCTAAAGCTTTCCTGCATTTTGGTGCTACTCTGATGCAGCTGATGGGTGTCGACATTGGGAGCACTACAGTGGAGCCATGGAGGCTCAGGCCCAGTGGGCAGGGAAACTGCTACAGGAATACCTGAGAAGAGCAGAAGCTTCAGATTTCCCAGGGCTACATACTGAAGACTCCCCTCCAATGACAGATCAAGGTATTCATGCAAAACTGTCATTCACCTTTGGTTTTGCCAGTAACACACTGATGCTATGCACAGAAAGTTTGTTTCATGTGGAATGCTAATCCGAGAGTGTGTTGAATGTTAACTCTTCTCTCAGCCACTCACATTGCTTGTGTCATAGCTTTTTGATAGCTGTGCCAGTAACTGTGGGATATGATGAAATTATGTAATCTTCACAAACAGAGCGGTCTCACTGGTTTAGTGACAGGAAACGAACAGTGCAAGAAATAATATGCAACCAAAGACAGATTTTAATTTTTGCCTTTTGAGTTTGTGTTTGTACTGAAATCTGAATCATCTCCATGATTGACATCATTCATGTCAATTTTGCCAGGTTTATTTGGAAGCAACATATTGCTGTATGACTGTTATAGAGTACAGTGAAAACAATCAACATTGAAATGCATTTAATAGGAAAATCATGGAAAGACATTGACACATCATTAAAATTCTTAAGCTGATATTAAGATGTGATCTACGTGATTTGTGCAGATGTGTATTTGATTGCATGGTCTATTTTGAACATGTAAAAACAAACTATATACATGAGAAAATGATAGCGAAATGACACAATAGAAATAAAATGCTAAATTAACAAATATTTCAGATTCCATGTTCGAAGAGTAGTAGGAAGGCTTCTCCCGTTTTTGCTCAAGAATGGATCTGTATGTTGATTAGGGCTGCTGCTAACAATTATTTTCACAATTGATAAATCAACCAGTTATTTTTTTTTGATTAGTTGTTAGGTCCATAAAGTATATATAAAAAAAATTAGTTTAAAATGTTACCCAAAGCCTTCAGATGTCACCTTCAAATGTCTGGTTTTGTCCACAGCAAAATACTTTTTTTTTTAACTAATTCATCAACTTTAAATACTTTTTTTAACTAATTCATCAACTTTAAAATATATTGCAGCCATAATACAAATATTGTATGCTTTATCCCCAGACCTACAACCTAACTGCACACTTCTCTCTTCTCTGTGTGGATGTTTCAGAGCTCAGTTAAATCCTGTCATGTATACATACAAATAACAATGCTCTACATGTCCTCTGAGATATGTTTTCTTATGATCGGCCTGAATATTCAACAGTGACTATTTTACACATCTGTCCCAACTTGCAGGCATGGTGAAGGAAGAGAGAAAAAGAAGACTGCTACCACAAAATTCAAAATTTTTAGTCATTTTCATACACTGTAAGATTATTCGGTCTACATTTGACAACGTGAATTAACCGATGAAAAGGACAGACATCAAGATGCGATACTCTGTACATAATTGAAATTTATATGAAGCATTGCAAGTGCTGTTCAAGACTCCCAGTATCATCCAAATTCTTTATTATATAGATACAGATTATTTATTTATGTAACCAGTACAATGAAAGGTAAGTTGCAATCCTTTCAGTGCAAATACAACCCCTGGCAAAAATTATGGAATCACCGCCCTCGGAGGATGTTCATTCAGTTGTTTAATTTTGTAGAAAAAAGCAGATCACAGACATGACACAAAACTAAAGTCATTTCAAATGGCAACTTTCTGGCTTTAAGAAACACTATAAGAAATCAGGAAAAATAATTGTGGCAGTCAGTAACGGTTACTTTTTTAGACCAAGCAGAGGGGAAAAAAAATATGGACTCACTCAATTCTGAGGAAAAAATTATGGAATCACCCTGTAAATTTTCATCTGCATCAGATCAGATCTGCTCGTTAGTCTGCATCTAAAAAGGAGTGATCACACCTTGGAGAGCTGTTGGACTGACATGAATCATGGCTCCAACACGAGAGATGTCAATTGAAACAAAGGAGAGGATTATCAAACTCTTAAGAGGGTAAATCATCACGCAATGTTGCAAAAGATGTTGGTTGTTCACAGTCAGCTGTGTCTAAACTCTGGACCAAATACAAACATGGGAAGGTTGTTAAAGGCAAACATACTGGTAGACCAAGGAAGACATCAAAGCGTCAAGATAGAAAACTTAAAGCAATATGTCTCAAAAATAAAAAATGCACAACAAAACAAATGAGGAACGAATGGGAGGAAACTGGAGTCAACGTCTGTGACCGAACTGTAAGAAACCGCCTAAAGGAAATGGGATTTACATACAGAAAAGCTAAACGAAAGCCATCATTAACACCTAAACAGAAAAAAACAAGGTTACAATGGGCTAAGGAAAAGCAATTGTGGACTGTGGATGACTGGATGAAAGTCATATTCAGTGATGAATCTTGAATCTGCATTGGGCAAGGTAATGATGCTAGAACTTTTTGTTTGGTGCTGTTCCAATGACATTTATAAAGATGAATGCCTGAAGAGAACATGTAAATTTCCACAGTCATTGATATGGGGCTGCATGTCAGGTAAAGGCACTGGGGAGATGGCTGTCATTACATCATCAATAAATGCACAAGTTTATGTTGATATTTTGGACATTTTTCTTATCCCATCAATTGAAAGGATGTTTGGGGATGATAAAATCATTTTTCAAGATGATAATGCATCTTGCCATAGAGCAAAAACTGTGAAAACATTCTTTGCAAAAAGACACATAGGGTCAATGTCATGGCCTGCAAATAGTCCGGATCTTAATCCAACTGAAAATCTTTGGAAGTTGAAGAAAATGGTCCATGACAAGGCTCCAACCTGCAAAGCTGATCTGGCAACAGCAATCAGAGAAAGTTGGAGCCAGATTAATGAAGAGTACTGTTTGTCACTCATTAAGTCCATGCCTCAGAGACTGCAAGCTGTTATAAAAGCCAGAGGTGGTGCAACAAAATACTAGTGATGTGTTGGAGCGTTCTTTTGTTTTTCATGATTCCAGAATTTTTTCCTCAGAATTGAGTGATTCCATATTTTTTTCCCTCTGCTTGGTCTAAAAACGTAACCGTTACTGATTGCCACAATTTTTTTTTTCCTGATTTCTTATAGTGTTTCTTAAAGCCAGAAAGTTGCCATTTGAAATGACTTTAGTTTTGTGTCATGTCTGTGATCTGCTTTTTTTTTCTACAAAATTAAACAACTGAATGAACATCCTCGGAGGCCGGTGATTCCATAATTTTTGCCAGGGGTTGTATAAACCTGTGTAAACCACACGCAGACTTGAAAGGTCTGGAAAAGAAAAGAAATCAAATTTAACCGAATGAAAGAGGTATGTCCAGAGCGCAAATTAAAAAAGAAAAAAATTATAAGAACATGTAGTAAAAAAAGATTGCATATATACAAAAAAGAAAGGTATGCACCAAACTGGATATTTCAGTAGCAGTCGATACTGCACATAAACAAATATTCCGCTCATTTCAAGTGTGGCATGTGACATGGCTATTTGGTTCCAGTGGCATTCATAGTTCTAAGAGTAGTTGGGTAGAAACTGTTTTTCAGTCTATTTGTACTTGCTTTAATGGCCCTGTACAGCCTGCCTGATGGCATTGGCTCAGACAGAGAGTGGACAGGGTGGGATGAGTCCTATAGGATGGTGTTGGCTCTCCTGAGACAGTAAGAGCCATAAAGGTCCCCCAGTGTGGGTAGAGGGCACCCAACTGCTGTTATTAGCACTTTCTCACTATAATATTTTCCTTTTAGATTTTTAGTTCATTAAAGGACTGTGCACTCTCTCTCCCGTGACACACACACACATCATTAATGCTGGTAAGTGTTTTGACTCAGTTAAAGAGGTGACACGTCTGAGACCTGTGGTACCAGAATGAGATTCAACCCAGTCCTGACAAGTTTGCTATTTATGCACGATCTGGCACAAGTCAGAATGTGGAGATACTGTAACATGGTCATTACACAGCTTCCAGTTTAGTGTTTACCTCAAAGCTTTTTTTAGGTGCTCATAAGTTAAACTTAAAATGAAATGTTAGATGTTAGGAAACATCATGCAAAACGTGATGCTTTCATCCATCGTGTAACAGTACTTTCAAATAGCCATCTGAATGACATGGTGTAGGGTTCAGTGAGCAGTCTGTTCCAATCATATATATATATATATATATATATATATATATATATTCCTAAACAGTGTAATCATAATCATCTACCCAGAGAACAGAGTTGCTCAAAGGGAGGATTTATTTTTCGCTTTTTGTAAAATGGTTTCTCTCATATGCACTTGTTTAGCTGTACAGTGGAGCCCCTCTCACAGAGATCAGGCATCTGGCAGAAGCTCTACCACAGCTCCCTCAGGGTCATCACTGACGAGGCTGCGGTCAAGCTGCGTGGTCGTCAGGATCCATGACGTAGATATTTACCAGGCAAGTTTTTATCATCAAATAATTAGATTTACCTTCACAAACAGAAACCATGCCCTTTAATATGTGGACCAAGGATGTATTTTCTGCAGGGAAGCAGTCAGACAGTACTTCAGATAAGGCTTAGAAATGTCAATCAGTTTAAGCAGTTGTGACAAATATCATATTGTTGTAGTTGGTTAAATATTATAGCAAGATGTATAGAGGTTTAAAAAAACTGGTTGTATTAACAGAGAAATGCGAAACTCAGCTACCTCTACTCTTTTTTTACTGTAATACCTGCATTTTGCATAGGTCAAACTGCTTGCATGTTTAAGTAATGCAATACTGCAAAAGCCTATCTATGCTTTGGTTAAAAAAAAAAACACTTAACACTCCATATAGGTGTAGGTGAGTCACTGTGCAACAGTCTCTTTTTGGTTCAGTCTTTGTTAAAAATTGAGTGCCAACAGGCAGATGGACTGGTGTTTCTTAAATGCACTGTATAACTTAACTCTTTATTATTATTATGACATATAAAGAAGTTAAGGCTTAGCTTAATTGGCAGACAACCAGTGTGCTGCATTGTGCTGCTTACTGGCATTTAGGTCAGGACTAAAAGAAGTGTGTCGGAGACTGTCAGACCTCCAGGTATCTGCCTCACAAACCTGACAGAGGGAGTGACTGTCTCTGTGAGCTTGGCCATCAGCTACATATGACAGTGATGTGTGCGTGTTTGGGACCAATCAGGCCTACAGAAGGAAGTGTGGCAATGATGCATCTTGACCTTATGTAATCACTCCTTTAATACACTAATAACTAGTGGGTAGTTCTTTAGAAATGTTAATGATCCCTGACAGTTTGTGTATCTGAAATATCTCTCTCTGTGTGTGTGTGTGTGTGTGTGTGTGTGTGTGTGTGTGTGTGTGTGTGTGTGTGTGTGTGTGTGTGTGTGTGTGTGTGTGTAAACACTACTTCAGTGCCTGTGGGTGTTTCCGCATTTTCACAAATTACCAAGGTTATTTTAAGTTGAAAGTACTTGTAGTTCTCTATTTAGTAGAACCGCAGAATCCCAGGGGAACATTTCACCTTTCTGTGTGTGTGTGAGAGAGAGAGGGAGACTGATATTCACAGGCAGGTGTTTTCAGTTCTGTTTTTAGAGCAGCATACTTTTGTTGAGTAACAACTTTTTGGTGACATACTGTAGTTGCTTGAGTTGAACGGGTAAATCAATATTAAATATTCAAACATTATCATTACTGATCAACTGTCATCTTCTCAATACTCAGGTATCGACAAGAGGGCGTCAGCACAAGAAGACCCAGACTTTAATATCCTGCAACCGTAAAACTCTGCATTTTCCAGACAGTGTACCAGCTGTTCATCTGCAGTTTACTGAGTATTACTTCCCCAACAACCCCAGTGTGTCAGGTATTAGGCAACTGTATGTAACTACACTGTATTAGAAGAATAAATGTTTTCTTACTATACGTACCTAAAACATCTGGTTTCCTTCAAAACTGAGACTTGGTTGTTAATTAATATGCAGAGCAGGTAGCTCAGTGGATAAGGAATTGGCCTGCCAGTATGTACACATGGGTTTGAATCTTTTGCTCATTCTACCTGTATGTGTCCTTGGGCAAGGTGCATTCAGTCTGCATTGTCTCAGTCCACCCAGCTGTAAAATGGGGACTGGTTGTGGCTGGGGAATTCCCTGGACTGGAGTCCGGTCCAGAGGAAGTTGTGGAATCTTTTTTTTTTTTTTTGCTTAACACCACAGAAACCAGAGATGAGCACCACTTCGATGGGCCTCAGGACTTATAAAAACTTACTTTATTAATTAATATAGCCTGTTTTCTTTTATTATTAGAAATTTCCACAAGTATTTTATTACATTTTCTTTCTTGAAAATTCTTGTTTCCATCACTTCTCTTTCCAGTGCCGACTTCAAACCTGTATGCACAACTAAATGGTTTGCAGTTGTGTATAGATCCAACCAGCATTTTGTGGATCAGTCTGTTTTATAGAGGTCTGCTGCACACCCTAGACCAGGTCAAAGCTTTCTATCACTTACAAGACAGTAGCAAAGCTGAAGAGCATGTAGACATTCGCATGGATGCTACACAGCTCAAGGTAAATACTTGATTAGCATATCACACACACACACACAAAAATGCTGTCATTATTTAGTAGAATGTATGTGCTCTGTGTTCTTTCCCAAGCCGTGTTATTTGCTTGTTTACATAAGTATCTTGTTCTGTTGTCTAGGTAATAATTCCCCTGGATTCATCCATTTTGGACCACCCAGAGCGTCCCCAGTCCCTCTGTGTTAATGTACCCCACATGGTCATCAGCAACACCCGCCATTGTCCTCACGGAACCAGAACTGACCTCAACAATACCTGCAATGATTTTGCCCATTGCTCTTTCTTCCACCCCAAAGTTATGGCAGACTCCACAGACCAGAGTGCCTTTCACCCTCTTCCATCAGTCTTCCTTCAGCACTCTAATGATTTAGAGTCCCACTCTCTGGAGAGTAAACTGTTACGTTCCCGGGATATCTGGTCACTGAGTCTGTCTCGTGTGACTCTCGGCTTTGATGGAGCTCGACGAGTTCCCAAAGGCAGAACTCAGCCCTTTGTTGAGCCCTTTGCCATGTCTGTGTGGATGTGCCAGCCTTCTGCCTTTAGATGTAGCTCGTTGTCTCCGCCCTTCAGTCCCAGAAGAGCTCAGCAGTTCTCTTCAGATGAGGAGCCTCATCAGGATGAGGCTTCACTTGTCTCGATTCACTTCTTGGCTCAGACCATCACTCCAGTGAGGATGTGGCTCAATCACTATCAGTACGTTGCTCTCTTGAGGATGAAAGATGCCATGGCCCGCTTAGGGGCAGAACTGGGTCAGCATGTGCAACATGCTAAGCAGTTCCATGGCCAGAAAACAAAATCTGCTTCAGTGTCTGTTTCCCTTCTTGTGGATTCGGTGGAAGTGGGACTCCTGTTACCACCAACGTCCAGTGAGCCAGAGGAAGCAGTTCCCCACACCCCAGAGACGGACAGTCCCAGTGTAACTGACTCTGACATCTCCCCAACTCATCACTCTGCAGATGCAGTGCTGGAGGACAGCGGGCTAGAAAATGGCATCTCTTCCATCAGTACAGCGGTCACCGCTTATGACCACGATGAGCAAGACGAGGTGGTGGAGGAAGCGTGTGAGGCCATGGAGGAGGGGTTGGAGGTGGGTGGGTCAATGACACAGGAGAATACTGCTGCCCTCTCACATCCCCTTTCACCTGCATTTTCCCCAGTCCTGTCCCGTGACCAGTCTACCTTTAGCCTGGAGGGAGAGTTGTCAAGCGCCATTAATGCCACCAAGGATGTGACCAAAGACGCCATTAGTGCCTCTCTGGATCTAACCAAAGGGGCGTTTTCAATAACAAAAGATGCCTTCAACATGTTGAGTCGTGGCTCAGGCATGAACAAATTGTTCAGTCCACAGGCAAAGTAAGTCAGAATGGTTTCCTGCTGAGCTGTTGATGGCAAATGTGGTTAGTTTGTTTGTAACCCATACTGTGCACCACATGGTTCTACTGGATGTCCCTTAATCACTCTCTGTGTGGACACGCACAGGGAACATATCCAGCATTCAGAGGAGTCACCCCCCTCTCTGGTTACAAATCTCCACCAGCAAGCCGTGAAGCAGTCGCCCTCCCAGCATTCGTTTGACAGTGCCATCTTGGATGGAAGTCTGCCTGATGAGAATCTCTCTGTGGATAGCAATGCCAGCGAGAATTTTGTTGTTCTCATGGAGTCAGGTTCTTAAAACGCAACCCACTTTCTGAAATAATTTCTCAGAAGTAAACAAGAAACATATAACTTCATGTTGCATCTCCAGAGTCAGGTATGGAGCCTATATATCCCAGAAACCCTTCAGTTCCTGTTGGAAGCCAAGCCAGCCCGGCCCCAGGAACAGAAGGCAGTTCATCGGTGGACCTCAGCAGTTCCCTATCCCAAAGTACTGAGGATGTGACTCAGGATATGGTGGGTAGCAGTGTTTAATTGAATCTGATGACACCAAATGAAAATGGTAATAATTATATTGTCAAATGATAAATTTTAAACCTGCGTGTGTGCTGTTGTTACAGTCATCAGTGTTGTTACTGATCCTGAGCGGAATTGCATGTATTATGAAAGTAAAGGGAGACAACCAGCTGGTGACTGTCGAAGCCCAGAACCTGCGGCCTGTGCAGATGGGAAACATCAGGGTATCTGACCTACTGGCTGGTGTCATACAAGGTAACCTGGAATAATGTTGTCATGCTGAAACCTTCTCTGCAAATTCTTTACAGCTATTTTGGCCTTGTGATCATGACTATTAAAGAGATAAAAGGACCAAAATTGATTCACCTGTTCCCTGACCCAGCAGCATCTCCTGACAAGCATTTGTCCAAAGCTGTCCTTTACTTTGAGGTATCCTTCTAAATGGCAGTATTCATGTAACCTCCTTCCTCCTCTGTTTATGGAGGTAATCAACAAACCAACTGGTCACAAAACAAAAACACTTGCTCAGCGTTTCACACCATGACGAGTGAGTATACACAAACCTCAAGCTGGAATGCTGATATGCCCATCTGTTATCACCAAAAATGACCCAAAGTAATGCCCACAGACTAAGAAGCACATTTTGATGATCATCATGAGTACTGAATCATACAACTCCTTAGAACTAAGGACAGTGTGTCTCAATCCTGCTTGATAAATGTTCATCTTGGCCATCCCAACTGGGGAACTTGAACCTCCAGATACTGAATGTTCTATCTGGCCTGATATTAAGTTTTGACAAATATGGTGAGTAACATATTTACCTTTTACAGCTCCAACTGAACCTATCCAAAAGCACAGCAGACTGGGTAACAATCCGTCAGTGTGCATGCGAGCAGAAATGGGTCCATCTGTCCTGGGTGACTGTACGAGCTTTATGGAAATTAGAATGCAAGACTGTGAGGCAGAGTTGTTGGCGTCAACAGTGGCAAACATGGGACCTTTTCTTGAAGATGAGTTTGGTGCTGATAGTCAGCCAATGAAGTTGCACTTCAGTAACATCACAGTCTCTGTAAAGGTGAGTTGAGATCTTGTCAGGGTGACTGAGCTTTGATCCCACATGAATTAAAAAAAAGATGCAATGAAAGCTAAATGCACTGTCCCATTTTGAGTGTGTTCAATTCTGTTATGACTTCAATTCCGTTATGACTTATTGAAGAAAATCATCTTTGAGTTCTTGGGACACATGAGGTTGGGAAATGGATTGTCTTTTCAACTCAGAGGACTGTGTTAAAAAGTGTGTGGGTAATAGTCAGGATGTCTTTTTTTTTTTTCTTCTTCTTCTTTCTTTCTTTTTCTTTCAGGATGATGGCCCAAGAATTTACCCAACAGCCCCTCAGCCAGTCCCATCCACCTTCATCGTGGAGCAGCTGTTGCTTGAACGCAGTGATGATGGCATCTTGAGACTCAAAGGTAAGCAAAAAAAGTACCTTTTTTTTGTTTGACAAATGATCTGTGAAACCACAAATACATTTACAGCGGACTGAGATATTCCCAAAAACAAGAACAGAAAGTCACTTTCATCATTTCCTTTTTTGTTATAAATGTGACTGAAGGTACAGAACCTAAAGACTCAACAAGAATTTCTGCACTGACTCAGGACAACCTGAACAGTTCCTGCTGTGTGCAACAGCACAAGGTAGGAGAGAAATGCCACAAAGTACTTGGAGAGTGGAGTGATGCAGTTATATATATATATATATATATACGAGGGCTGTCAATAAAGTTACGGTCCTTTTTATTTTTTTCAAAAACTATATGGATTTCATTCATATGTTTTTACGTCAGACATGCTTGAACCCTCGTGCGCGTGCGTGAGTTTTTCCACGCCTGTCGGTGACGTCATTCGCCTGTGAGCACTCCTTGTGGGAGGAGTCGTCCAGCCCCTCGTCGGAATTCCTTTGTCTGAGAAGTTGCTGAGAGACTGGCGCGTTGTTTGATCAAAATTTTTTCTAAACCTGTGAGACACATCGAAGTGGACACGGTTCGAAAAATTAAGCTGGTTTTCAGTGAAAATTTTAACGGCTGATGAGAGATTTTGAGGTGATTCTGTCGCTTTAAGGACTTTTCACGGTGCGAGACGTCGCGCAGCGCTCTCAGGCGGCGTCATCAGCCTGTTCAAGCTGAAAACATCCACATTTCAGGCTCTATTGATCCAGGACATCGTGAGAGAACAGAGAAGTTTCAGAAGAAGTCGGTTTCAGCATTTTATCCGGATATTCCACTGTTAAAGGAGATTTTTTTAATGAAAGACGTGCGGACGGGTCCGCGCGTCGGGACGCAGCCGCCGCGACGCTCCGCCACAGGAAAAACACCTCTGTTGGAAGCCTTAAGGACAAGTTGGAACATGTCCTGCCTGTTAAACAATTTCTCATATACTCACTCCACTGAAAGCCATCAAAAGCCGCCTGGATTTTACAAATGGTTATCAACACGGAGGTGTTTTTCCTGTGCCGCCGCACCGCGTCGGCTGCGTCCCGACGCGCGGACCCGTCCGCACGTCTTTCATTAAAAAAATCTCCTTTAACAGTGGAATATCCGGATAAAATGCTGAAACCGACTTCTTCTGAAACTTCTCTGTTCTCTCACGACGTCCTGGATCAATAGAGCCTGAAATGTGGAGGTTTTAAGCTTGAAACAGGCTGATGACGCCGCCTGAGAGCGCTGAGCGACGTCTCGCTCCGTGAAAAGTCCTTAAAGCGACAGAATCACCTCAAAATCTCTCATCAGCTGTTAAAAGTTTCACTGAAAACCAGCTTAATTTTTCGAACCGTGTCCACTTCGATGTGTCTCACAGGTTTAGAAAAAATTCTGATCAAACAACGCGCCAGTCTCTCAGCAACTTCTCAGACAAAGGAATTCCGACGAGGGGCTGGACGACTCCTCCCACAAGGAGTGCTCACAGGCGAATGACGTCACCGACAGGCGTGGAAAAACTCACGCATGCGCACGAGGGTTCAAGCATGTCTGACGTAAAAACATATGAATGAAATCCATATAGTTTTTGAAAAAAATAAAAAGGACCGTAACTTTATTGACAGCCCTCGTATTTCTTATTGTTACATGGGAAACAAGGTACCAGTAGATTCAGTAGATTCTCACAAATCCAACAAGACCAAGCATTCTTAGCCTATTAGTAAAAAAAAAAAAAAAAAAAGTAGAAAAGGGGGTGTTCACAATAATAGTAGCATCTGCTGTTGACGCTACAAACTCAAAACTATTATGTTCAAACTGCTTTTTTTTTTAGCAATCCTGTGAATCACTAAACTAGTATTTAGTTGTATAACCACAGTTTTTCATGATTTCTTCACATCTGCAAGGTATTAATTTTTTTGGTTTGGAACCAAGATTTTGCTTGTTTACTAGTGTGCTTGGGGTCATTGTCTTGTTGAAACACCAATTTCAAGGGCATGTCCTCTTCAGCATAAGGCAACATGACCTCTTCAAGTATTTTGACATATCCAAAATGATCCATGATAGCTGGTATGCGATATATAGGCCCAACACCATAGTAGGAGAAACATGCCCATATCATGATGCTTGCACCACCATGCTTCACTGTCTTCACTGTGAACTGTGGCTTGAATTCAGAGTTTGGGGGTCATCTCACAAACTGTCTGTGGCCCTTGGACCCAAAAATAACAATTTTACTCTCATCAGTCCACAAAATATTCCTCCATTTGATGTGTTCTTTGGCAAATTGTAACCTCTTCTGCACGTCTTTTATTTAACAGAGGGACTTTGCAGGGGATTCTTGCAAATAAATTAGCTTTGCACAAGCATCTTCTAACTGTCACAGCACTTACAGGTAACTCCAGACTGTCTTTGATCATCCTGGAGCTCATCAGTGGGTGAGCCTTTCCCATTCTGGTTATTCTTCTATCCATTTTGATGGTTGTTTTCCATTTTCTTCCACGCGTCTCTGGTTTTTTGTTCATTTTAAAGCATTGGAGATCATTGTAGATGAACAGCCTATAATTTTTTGTACCTGCGTATAAGTTTTCCCCTCTCCAATCAACTTTTTAATCAAACTACAGTGTCTTGAACATCCCATTTTCCCCAGGCTTTCAAAGAGAAAAGCATGTTCAACATGTGCTGGCTTCATCCTTAAATAGGGGACACCTGATTCACACCTGTTTGTTCCACAAAATTGACAAACTCACTGACTGAATGCCACACTACTATTATTGTGAACACCTCCTTTTCTACTTTCTTTTACTAATAGCCCAATTTCATCGCCTTAAGAGCGTGCATATCATGAATGCTTGGTCTTGTTGGATTTGTGAGAATCTACTGAATCTACTGGTACCTTGTTTCCCATGTAACAGTAAGAAATATACTCAAAACCTGGATTAATCTTTTTAGTCACATAGCACTACTATTATTCTGAACACTACTGTATATATATATTGAACGCATGTCAGAGTATGTCTCATACACTCCGCATACACAGGCCATAAATTATAAGTAAATTATGCAATTGTTGACACACAATACCAGTAAGTTAATGATGAGTCCAAATATGTCCACTAATGCTGTCCATTGATTGGCTCAACGACTGAAAGCTGCAGTCATGCAAACAGTTCAGATTGTTTCAAATAAGTAACAAATATAAAGTCTTAATTTGACCTGTTACGTAATTTCAGTCGGATTCATCGTCACAACCTAATGAAAACTTATCCACATAAAGCCTCCTGATTTTGGAAAACGACATCTGAAAATACTTTAATTCCTTGTCATGGCCGAAGAAATGTAGCGTTTTAAAAGAAGCGCCTCTATTTGTTTGCTCCTGATGCATTTCTCAGCCTGAACCAGAAAATGCCTTGTGAACGCTTTGTGCCACAAATTTATTTTAAAAGTTGAAAGAGTCACAACGCGTCATTTATTCATGTCAGCATTTACCACAGGCATCGGTGGATTGTTCAGCATTCAGAATGCACTGAAAATAAATCCCATGATCCACCAAAACAATTTTTTTTTTTAATTAAAAAAAAAAGTTAAATTACTCTGTTGGGAGGGGGAAGGCCATACGAAAGCATTTGTGCTGTCGACGTACACGCGCTCTTCACATACACGTCAATATCTACATGCTCCATCTATCAGACAAAAGGATTCTGCTGGCGGTGGAAATGCAAGCCAAGCCAGTACCAGACAAGTCCAGTACCATACCGTGCTGTATCAGGCCGGACCACTTGGTGGAAACTGGGCTGTCGGCACACGCTGGCTAAATTGTCAAGGTATAACAGGCCCATACAGGCTGCAACCTATGATTTAGAATGTATGAGCCGCAGATTGATTGCAGAGTTTACTTAAGTGCAATTTTACGTCAGGGTGATTTTTTTTTTTTTTAAATGTTATAACTACGTTAATTTTGATGTAGTTATGGTAAAATCAGTCTGAGTGGAAGAAATGCAGCTGCTCCACGCTCACACAGGGTGTTTAAAAAAAAAAAAAAGCAGCCTTGCACAAATACCGGTGCTGTCACTATGTGTTCATGGGGCCTGTATAGCCTTGTGCTGTGATACAAACATGGTCATTGCAGAAACAATCTGTTTACATTAAGGGCCCCATCACACTTAGCACGAATGAAAGCCGAATCTGCCCGAATGGAGGAAAAAAGCCAAAATTCGAGTTGCATTTGGGAGGGACAGACATTCGGACACCTACCGAACACAGTACGACTAGCCCATAGTGCAGGTCGAATGCGGCCAGAACACAGCACAAAACATGAAAACTTAAATACAAAATGGAAAAAAAGGAACACACCACGAAACCCCACGATGGAAGGAAGCAGTGGGAATATGCAGAATGCACCTGTACGTGTGCGGTCCGATCGCCTCCCAACGTCTGGGTGGAAGGCAAGCAAGGGGAGGGGCATGGCAGAGCAAATGCTGTGGCCCACTTTTGAAGACCTGCTGTGTCACACTGCTGGGTTTCGAATGACATCCAGCCCATGGACTGATTGCATGTAAACCAGGGTTCCCTAATTATTGCACCACTGGAGTGCATGCGATGCGTGCGATCGGAATATTACGGACATCTGATCACTGATGTGGACACCCACAGCTGTTATTACCGGTAGTAGCCACCAGTGGATCCTGTATGAGACACAGCAGTCCATATATTGGAAAACTACAGAAACCACATGAGATGGAAGACAGTTCCTGACATTAACACATCAGTGCCAGCACACACCCACCCCCCTTTGCACACGTACCCTCTCGTTCTCTTACCCATGACAGAATCAGCTGTTTGGTGGACAACGGGGAAGCGCTGTCCAGGCAGGCTCACACGTGCAGAAAACTGATCAGCTGTTTATGAGCACACACACATGTAGTTGAGTGAACATGTGTGCTTCCAAAGCTAAAACTGGAAATAACCAAGTAAACAATTCTTTTTCAGAAACAAGCACTGGAAACACAGCTCAGTGACGCAAAGGCTGCTCTCACACAAGCACTCAATGACAGAGCTCGCCTCCTTCAGGAAGTCAGGAAGTACAACCCCACATTTACTCTCTGAGCCACACCGTTGCTAACCTCTCACTGCTTTTACTGAGGAAAAGTGATGCGACGCATCAGGATCTATGTCAGAAACCAGCATTACGCAGTCTAGATGTTTGGTCTGAAAAGAAATGTGTGGGTTTGAATTATTTCATACTGTTTGAGAGATTAAAAATGAGACCCTATAATATGGTGAGCAACTGTACTTATTGTTTAGTCTTTAAAAATGTTTGCCAAGACTAAGAAGTCCAGTTGCTTTAGAGTAAGCTGCTAGGTCTGTCCTACTTGTATGACAGAGCCATCACTGACAGAGCTCCTGTAATAATTAATAACTGACATAGGTGCATCACTGGTACTGCGGTCATCCAGTAGTAGAATGTTTTATCACTGCTTTACTCAAATAATTATTGCATTGTTTTAGTGTGGTCAGTCAGTTAGTTATGTAGTTTGTGTTTGTCACACAGCATGCAAGTGTAAATATTTCTGGGTATTTATGCTAGTACCTCACTTACCACGTGCACCAACACTGCCAGTGAGCTGCTGGTCAGTCAGTTCTGTAAATCAAATAATCAGGTATGCTTTGTGAAGAATCCCAATTTACACCTTCATACGAGTATAGTCAGATATTTAAATATTAATGATGTACATTACATCTGTTAACTGCAAAAAAAAAAAAAAAAAACAGATGTTCCTTTTCATTTGAAAAATATTTTTAAATACCAACTGGTACTGTTTGATATGTAAAAATGTCGAGGAATAGGGGGAAAATGCACTATTTCAAAGCAGAAATGTTCCACTTACAGACAGATGCAACTTGGTGTGTTTGTTGGGTGATTTTTCACCACCTTGGACTGATTACACCTTCTTATCAAGTAATTGGGAAATGGCTTGAATTGTTCCCCAGGATTATTTTACTTTCCGTTGTGAAATGTTCAGACTGGTTTTATTGTACTGTGAAACATTGTCCTCTGGCTGAGTGTCCATCTAAGACACTCTGTTCTCTCACCTCGCTGCAGACTGGCTTCAGTATTATGGGTTAAACTTTTTTTTTTTTTTTTGCTTAAACTCTGGTCTAAAGATGTTCTAACCCTGCTCCTGGAGATCACCTGCTTGTTTTCTTCATGTACCTGCTGCAGCCATAGTTAATTAGTTATGTCTTGTGTTTCCTCGTGTTTGATTGGTTGAGCACATCTGACTTCTTTAGCAGTGTACGGAGCAGGGAGTTTGAAAATGTGCAGATCAGCTGATCTCCAGGAGCAGCGTTGGTGACTCTAAGATACAGAAGATACCAGAGTTACAATACTTGATCTGTTTTGAAAAGTGTTATGTAGCTTGCCAGGAAATTAACTAGACTGCTGGTTTTATTTAACGTGGAGTACATCCTGGATGGTGTTTAACGTGTTTATTTTCATTTCTCAGTACATTCAGTGTTTACTGCTGTTACAAGATTTCTCATGCACTGTATTTAAGCCATAGCAGCAGCAAAATAATTGCATAGAAATTGTGGTACGTTCGACACACAAAGTGTCATAATTTGCAAAGTTCAGTGTGTGTGTATGTATATACGAGGTCTGATGAAAAAAGCGGTCCTTTTTATTTTTTTCAAAAAAATAAATGGATTTGATTCATATGTTTTTACGTCAGACAAGCTTGAACCCTCCTGCGCATGCATGAGTTTTTTTTCACGCGTCGGTGACGTCATTGGCCTGTGGGCAGGCCTTGAGTGAGGAGTGCTCCACCCCGCCCGTCGGAATCTCTTTGTCTGAATAGCCGCTGCGGACGGCGCGTTGCTTTATCAACATTTTTTCTGGACCTGTGAGGAATATCCAAGTGGACACTATTCGAGAAATTAAGCTGGTTTTCAGTGATAAGTTTAACGGCTGATGAGAGATTATGGGGTGTTTCTGTCGCTGTAAGGACTTCCCACGGAGCGGGACGTCGCGCAGCGCTTCCAGGCACCGTTGTCGGCCTGTTTCGACCTGAAAACATTCTAATTTAAGGCTTAATTCACCCAGGACATCGTGAGAGAACAGAGAAGATTCAGAAGAGGCCGGCATGAGGACTTTATGCGGACATTCCACTGTTTAAGGACATTTTGTAATGAAAGACATGCGCGCAAATTCGCCGAGTCGTTTCCGTGACGACTCGGCGAATCTGTGTGCGCGGCGACAGGAAAAACACCTCCGTGTTGAAAACCATTTGTAAAATTCAGGCGACTTTTGATGGCTTTCAACAAGTAACTGAGAAATTGTTTAACAGCTTGGGCATGTTCCAACTTGCCCGTTAAGGTTTCCAACAGAGGTTTTTCCTGTCACAACCCCCCGTGGTCGGGTCTGGCCCGACATGCAACTCTGCCCGCACGTTCTTTCATTACAAAATGTCCATTAAGGATGGAATGTCCGAATAAACTCCTCATGCCGACTTCTTCTGAAAGTTCTCTGTTCTCTGACGACTTACTGGTTCAACAGAGCCTGAAATGTGGAAGTTTTCAACTGCGAGACGCTGCCGCCTCGAAGCGCAGATCGCCATCAGTTCCGTGGGCCGTCCTTAAAGCGACACTACCAGACCAAAATCTCTCATCAGCCGTTAAAATTTTTACCGAAAACCAGCTGAATTTATCGAATGGTGTCCACTCAGTTGTGCCTTAGAGGTTTTGAAAAAAATGTTATCAAACAAAGCAGCAGTCTCTGAGCCATTCCTAAACAATGAAAAAACGACGAGAGGGTGGGCCACTCCTCACTCAAAGACTGCCCACAGGCGAATGACGTAACCGACAGGCGTGAAAAAACTCTTGCATGCCTGCGAGGGTTCAAGCATGTCTGATGTAATCACACGTGATTCAAATCCATATGGTTTTTAAAAAAAATAATAAGGTCCGTTACTTTTATCACAGACCTCGTAATTTCAGTCTTTGTGCCACATTTATACTACATCTGTCAATGTAGTTCCCAGTTTGAATTTTGTGAAGCTTAAATCAGTTTTGTGCAGGTTGAAAACATTGCTGGATTTGATACGGTAGCAGAGAATATTGTTCTGAAAATATTTCTCTGAAGGTGCAGATTTTTTGCAGTTACATGTCAAACACTGATTAGTCAAATCAGATGTGTAGCATTTTATCTTTGGAAGCACAATTATGTTGAAACTGCGGCAAAGTATTCATGATTTTCCCAGTGGACATGGGGAGACCTCTACTGGATACAACCTGCCAGTGATTTAAAAAAAAAAAAAAAAAAAAAAAAGCCAACAGACACAATAATTGTTACACTACACATACTAATTGCGGCAATAAAAAAAATGTTCAATGTTCTCAGTTATATGTGAACGCTGTCAGTGTGTCACTGGAATAAAGCAGAAACAGTCGTTCACCTCGGTGTCAGTTTTGTTTTTAATGTCTGCATGGCCTTAGACTAACACACACAAAGTTACAAAAGTGAATATTCTGTACTGGATGCAACATGTAGCTGTATTGTCTAATACTCTCCACCTCTAAATGTTTATTCTGCTGACAAACTGGTGCTCTCAGTTCTATCTGCTCATAACCTGTGATGAGGTTTTCACAGCTGGTGGACTTAGTACCGTGAACAAATGTGGATAGACTGCAGGGATGATGAAGCAAAACTCCCTTGAAGGTGTACTTTAATGATGTTTGTTTATGCTTTGTGAATTATTTGCACTTGTGTGATGAATTCACTGGAAACTGCACTTGTTTCAAAGTAAATCAGTGTGGGATCCGCATGTGGTACTTGTTGGTTGTGTCCCTGCATTCAATTTTGTATTGTTTTCATCATGTCAGTGAGACTAACATGAAACTGGTTCTGTGAACCAAAGCTTGTATGTGCTATAAAAAAATTCTTAAAAATGACATTATGATTAACTACACACAAGTTGTGGCTATGTTTTAATAGGAAATAGCAGTTTACATGTATCAATTAAATTATGTGCTATACTCACATATGTGTGACTCTTATTTCCGAATAAAATATTTTGACTTTTGAACCCAGTTTTTTCCTTCTCTATTAAGTACCAGTCATTGGTCCTCAGATAAAAAAATGCTAATTTCTTGGAAATACTGATGTTTCCAGATAATTAACCAAGTTGGACTCATTTAAGTTAATAATAAGGGCAAACTGAGATTTCTGATGTCTGCAAATCCGGCTCACCTCCAAAATTCAATGGAGTCTTCCATGCCATAATATCTATCTGTGGTGCAAATTTGGTGAGAATCTGTGAAGTAGTTTTGATGTAATCCTTAAAAGCCTATAAAGTGAAATGAGCCCATACACCTGTGAGTCAACATTTTCAACCATCAAGAGGAAAAAGAAACTGACTGAGCCATGAAAATTCAGTAAGGCATATCTTATATATTCCAGTTGTAAGGTGGAACTATGCTAGTATATAAAGGTATAGTATATAAAAAGGAAGAGTAAAATAGGAGAGTAGAAAAGAGTAGAGTAGAACCACTTAGGTGCCTGGCCTTGAGAACCAGGGATGGTAGGTTGCACATCTTGAATGCCTCACTGTGATTGCAACAACAAACTACAAATACAACATGAAAGTCGAGGACATGCATGCCAGCTTCTGCTTATCCCAGTATTAAGGTAAGTATGATCTTAAATGAAAAAGTATTGGCTGTGTTTTTTTTTTTTTTGTGGGATGTCCAATTTATATGTAGAAATGCACATTTGCAAAAGTGACTTGGTATGTTGTCATAAAAGGGGCTCTCCCCCTTGTTTTGCTCTGCCAATGTGGCTCTTGTGGAAAAAAGTGAGGATCACTGCCCTAATACCTATCTGTGGTGTAAATTTGCTGAGAATCAGTGAAGTGGTTTTGGCGTAATCTTTCAAAGATTATATAAAGTGAAATCTTGATCCGAATCACCTCCAAAATTTAATGGAGTCTTCCATGGCCTAGTATCAATCGATGGTGAAAATTTTGTCAAAATCCGTGCAGTAGTTTTGACATAATCCTGCTAACAGAGACAAATAACTGCTGATAATTTTATTATGTCCGCCAAGGACATAAGTCTTGATGTGAAAATGATCCTGTGAATTTTTTAATTTGGAACAAAAATTTTTAAAATGGAACAAAAAAACCACTTAAAATAGATGGTAAACTGCTTGTTTCAAATAAATGACACACAAAACATCTCGCATAAAACAACTGTATTTACAGCCATAATACAAGTTTCACAACTTTGTCAAGTATTTACAAGTTTGGGGTTTCAAGTAGAAGCACAGAGGGTGCAAAGAAGCCCTTCATTCCAGCGCTCTTTCAGGAACCCAGTACTTTCTTAAATGAAAGCACTCAAGCGTTTTTTTCTGGAAAACCGATGACTTCTGCATACGTTGATAAAAGCACTCGCCCTTAGCAGAAACAATTAGTCTAATCTCATTTTTTTTTATGATGCATTTTGTGTGATATCAGCAGGCAAAGCCAGTAAAAATAAACTTCTTCCATTTTTTTGGTTTTCAGGGTGGCAAGATTTGCCACATTTGATTAGTTGCCTGACAAGGCGCTTTCATTATGATACCAGTGAACTGAGGTTTTCAACTTGAAGCGCTCAAAGCAGCCACAAAAAAAAGAAAAAAAGTGGAGGGCTCTGACAGATGTAAAGTGCTGTGTCTTTTCTCTAGGTGGCCATGTACACTCCATTCTCATTTGTAGCAACTGGAAAGGGAAAAAAAAAACTGGACAAGGGCCCTGATGTCACAAATGTCTACATGGAACAGATAATTTATTAACACCGGGCTTGAAGTCCATTGACAGATTAAATCAGCCTAGCTGGCCACATGGCAGCAGTGTGTTCCTGATATGTTTTTCTGCATGGGGTGGCACCAATTATTTACCACTGTTTGTCCATGTGATTGGAAAAATGTGACTCAGTGAAAGACAATTTTCTTGTACTTGGTGCTGGGAATCTGATCTCTGCTCTTCAACCTCCTCACTGCTTCCCTCATGTGCTTGGGCTGAAGAGGTGGCGTGTCTCCCCATTTCTCACAGACATCCAATGCTATTAAAAACAAGAACCAAAATATTGACTAAACTGAACACCTTTTAAACTTCATCTGGTAGCTCTTCAATGTGGATCAATGCAACTCACCTTCCTCGACAATTTCCCCAGCAAAGACTTTGGCAATACCAGACATAGCAATCACTACATTCTGGGACACTGATGATCCTGTTATGGACTGGATCAGCTAAGAAAGATAATGAAAATAAAGTTTAAAGAAAATGGTAACAAGAAACCTAACTTCTTATGTCATAAATTTAAAATTACCCTCTTAATAGCAGCCTTAGGGAAGGCAGAACGTCTGTACATTTCATAGCGATTCAGTTGTTCTTCAGAGAAGGAAGACACCAGAACTCTGAGAGGGGAAAAAAAATAAAGTGATGGTGAAGTAAAGCTGGATTATACTTAATGACTACAAAAATATTTACTCAATATTCTGCCATCTTACTGCATTTTTTGTATTTCATCCTCATCAACCTTGTGGCGTTTCTCCTTTTTCTTCTCTGGTTCAACCTTCATTCTTTTAGAAGGAGGTTGGTCAGAGGTTCCTTCTTCCTCATCTTCTGCAGCTGCTATTTCCTTCAGAGGAGAAATAAGGCTTCACAGTCATGCATGAACAGAAGTTGCTCTGCATAAAAGTCACTCCAGAGCAACTATGAACTAAAAAATTTTTTTTCAACCATCATTACTATTGTTTCTCACTGACTGAAATCAGAGAATATGGTTCAAAAAAGTTTAATAGCTACCGATTAAATGTTACAACTCTATATTTGATGGTTTTCATGTATTTATTGCAGCTGGTTTATAATATTTTGTTAGTTTGATGACAATGTTGGCAGGGTACACAGTGTGATTTTGAAGGAAATAGACTATGACAGACAAACTTCTCCTTACACAAATGGGGGAAGCAGAACACTAAATGGATGGACATTTGTAAAAACATGTGGCTCTTTAATTTGAGCCTCATTAGTCCCACGGATTTGTTAAATGCTGCAGAAAAAACTCACTGCCTTCTCCTCTTGTTTGGCCTGAACCTGAGCAGTCGACTCTTTAGACTCAGTCGGAGATTTTACTATGTTGGGTGCGTCTTCAGTTTCCTCTGGTTTTATGCACTCTTCGTTACAAGACGTGGTTGTAGTTTCAGGTGTGGTCTCGTCGACTTTGATCCGTGCAGGGTCTGCCATTATCCTGTCCCACTGCAGGACAGAGTTCTGAACATTCCAACACGTTACATCCACAAACACCTAAATCTGAGGTTTAAAAGACCCCCAACAACACAAGTATTAATGAAACTAATACTTGAAGAAGGTAAATCCTATCATCAAAAATCAATTCAACAGAGGTTAAAGTATAAAGGAAAACTTAAGTTGTCTTTTAGCTTCTCTGCGGCTAGTTGGCTAACAAAAGCGCAGCTAAAGTTAGCGTTGATTTATTAGCTAACTGGGTGACTAATGGGTAACTTTGTGCTTTTTAGACCTTGTCAGTCACTGTAATTACGGCACTCACCGTAAATTAAATTCTTTGTCTTCAGAAAACACCGCCAAAAATGCAACCTTCGCTAAACACATAGCCTGTTCAGCTAAATATAACGACAACGGTGGTGTTTTGTTTTGGTTCCAAATGGCGTTTTGTTTGCATTATCGCCACCTTTTGGACAGGAGTGGATCTGAATGGATTTTATTTTTTCAGTAGACTAAATCATATAGTTAAATAAATAATAACAACAAAAACACTGATTATCAAGTGTGGCCATATGACACTCATTAAAATTATTTGCTCACTGTTTGTCTGTGTCCTTTGTCTGAATGTCACAGAGTAAAGACCAAAAAATTGACTAAACTGACAGTTTTACATTAACAAGGATGAAAGGATTTGGAATTGGAAAGGAAGGAATTTGGAATTGAAATTGTCCATGTTCACAGTCATTCCAGCAGTACCCAAGGATCCACTGAAGACAACAGGTACCAAAGACATCCAGTTATTGCTTTACGTCACTCACCAAGTCTCAATCAAACAGTAAGACAGGACGCACCAGGGACCAAAGGAGTTGGAACTTCTTTCTTCCGCACATCACTGCTGAGGTAAGTGAATGTCTCTGAAAGCTCAACACTTTTGCCATATACAGGTACATTTCTGAGTGCGGAGTCCAGGAAGTCATTAAAGCCTTGTCATCTAGTACAACAGCAAACCCAGATACTGAAATTTCTCACTCACCTTCTCAAGTGCTGTAATCAGGGTATTCATTGACTCCACAAAGAACACAGCAGCATCCATGAAATCCACATCAGTAAACCTTTCTTTACCAACAACAGTACCCAAACTGCTGGTTTCTACAACTCAACCAAACATTCAGTCCATGCAAGCATTGAACAGTGTGGGAACAAGAACACTTTCCTGATGGACGCCAGTTTTCACTGGGAAAAATTCAATCTCTTGCTGTGTTCAGAGCCCTCTGAAGCTTGGAAAGATAATAAATAAATAAATAAAAATTGGAAAAAGTATGTTCGTGAGATTACCTTAGAGACAATCATTAGGCCTTTCACAGTAAAGCTAGGGTAACATTATCTTTTGGGCTTAATGAAATCATCAATCGTTTTTGCTGAGGCTATAGTGGAACTAGTTGTATACAGAATATGAATATCTATATACATAAATGGCTACTTTTGTCTTTCTGTCTGTCCGGAATAGGCTCTAAAACTATAAAAGGTGAACTCCCCAAAGTTACATATTCTGAACCACCATGACATGGGCTACAACCTGGTACTATTTTCAAACAAAAAAAAATTAATATTAAGACAACAATATTAACAATAATCTGATACATACAGTTGAACCATATGTACCTCAGTGGCAGTTGTACTCCAGCACAAATCTCTCAGCTTTAATAGCTGGCCGCTGGCCCTGTGCATATATGCAGGAGCTCAGTAGCCTGCCTACTGCTATAAACAGAGCCCAGACTCCTGGGCTATCTGCTGCTGGCTAGCACACATAGCGTGGGTGTGCATGACAGCTTGGTTGTATAACCAAGCAGATTCAAATATCCCCCTTGATATGAATGCATCCTTTCTCTGCACATGCTGCACGTGGGTGCTACAAACCTGTTTGACTCTCCTTGAA
This sequence comes from Thalassophryne amazonica, assembly GCF_902500255.1. Lineage (NCBI taxonomy): Eukaryota > Metazoa > Chordata > Actinopteri > Batrachoidiformes > Batrachoididae > Thalassophryne > Thalassophryne amazonica. Next base: position 96,618,112 of record NC_047108.1, on the reverse strand, counting down.
AAGATTTGAACAACTCTACAAACTTGTGTTTTCAGACCTGTTTATACAACCCCTGGCAAAAATTATGGAATCACCGGCCTCGGAGGATGTTCATTCAGTTGTTTAATGTTGTAGAAAAAAAGCAGATCACAGACATGACACAAAACTAAAGTCATTTCAAATGGCAACTTTCTGGCTTTAAGAAACACTATAAGAAATCAAGAAAAAAAGATTGTGGCAGTTAGTAACGGTTACTTTTTTAGACCAAGCAGAGGAAAAAAATATGGACTCACTCAATTCTGAGGAATAAATTATGGAATCACCCTGTAAATTTTCATCCCCAAAACTAACACCTGCATCAAATCACATCTGCTTGTTAGTCTGCATCTAAAAAGGAGTGATCACACCTTGGAGAGCTGTTGCACCAAGTGGACTGACATGAATCATGGCTCCAACACGAGAGATGTCAGTTGAAACAAAGGAGAGGATTATCAAACTCTTAAAAGAGGGTAAATCATCACGCAATGTTGCAAAAGATGTTGGTTGTTCACAGTCAGCTGTGTCTAAACTCTGGACCAAATACAAACAACATGGGAAGGTTGTTAAAGGCAAACATACTGGTAGACCAAGGAAGACATCAAAGCGTCAAGACAGAAAACTTAAAGCAATATGTCTCAAAAATCGAAAATGCACAACAAAACAAATGAGGAACGAATGGGAGGAAACCGGAGTCAACGTCTGTGACCGAACTGTAAGAAACCACCTAAAGGAAATGGGATTTACATACAGAAAAGCTAAACGAAAGCCATCATTAACACCTAAACAGAAAAAAACAAGGTTACAATGGGCTAAAGAAAAGCAATCGTGGACTGTGGATGACTGGATAAAAGTCATATTCAGTGATGAATCTCGAATCTGCATTGGGCAAGGTGATGATGCTGGAACTTTTGTTTGGTGCTGTTCCAATGATATTTATAAAGATGACTGCCTGAAGACAACATGTAAATTTCCACAGTCATTGATGATATGGGGCTGTATGTCAGGTAAAGGCACTGGGGAGATGGCTGTCATTACATCATCAATAAATGCACAAGTTTACGTTGATATTTTGGACACTTTTCTGATGTTTAAGGATGATGAAATCATTTTTCAAGAAGATAATGCATCTTGCCATAGAGCAAAAACTGTGAAAACATTCCTTGCAAAAAGACACATAGGGTCAATTTCATGACATAGGGTTAATGTCAACGAGCAGATGTGATTTGATGCAGGTGTTAGTTTTGGGGATGTTAATTTACAGGGTGATTCCATAATTGTTTCCTCAGAATTGAGTGATTCCATATTTTTTTCCTCTGCTTGGTCTAAAAAAGTAACCGTTACTGACTGCCACAATCTTTTTTTCTTGATTTCTTATAGTGTTTCTTAAAGCCAGAAAGTTGCCATTTGAAATGACTTTAGTTTTGTGTCATGTCTGTGATCTGCTTTTTTTTCTACAAAATTAAACAACAGAATGAACATCCTCCGAGGCCGGTGATTCCATAATTTTTGCCAGGGGTTGTAGCAAAAACAAATGTGAGTATTCTGTCATTTACTGACTAATCATATACTGAACATTTTGATTGTAAGAATATAAATACACAATTCAATACAAAGTAACTTTCTTCCATGTGCTTTGTTATCCCCATACTCCCCTCTACCAACCCATGATATTTGACACCATGTGTGAATGAGTAGATATGCCATCCTACTTAAAAATAGTCCTTAAATCTGGTTTAATCATTATGGCATTATGCACCCTCAAATTGAGATTTTTCTGTACCTAATGGCCAATACTGCGTTATGTTTATCAACTTCAAAATAAATACAGGGTAGACTCTTCATAATGCTGTCCCCAGGAACAAGGATTTAGACCTGCAGATAAGGTGCCAGCTCAGAGATGTAGATGGGTTCTCCCCATGCCAGGCATTGGTGGCTGAGAGGGGGGGGGGGGGGGGGGGGGGTCAATCCACATGAATTTTGATAAAACTTATACACAATCACTATGATATAATACTTATCAGAATACACCCTATTCCTTCTTGGAATGAATGTTTTCACTCTTAGCAGAGAGCTTTCAACCACAGGCTGTAAATTAAACTTTAAACGTTTACTGGAAGGCTGTAAATTAAACTTTAAAAGTTTACTGGATAAAATATCAAGCTTTGTCTTTTCTTGCAATTTGTACATGTATTTCTAAACATTTGCACATTTTCTAAAAATAAAGGTGTAGAGTGTACATGATGTGTATCACTTGCCTAGCATGTTTTCTGTATCGCAATGGCACTCTGCAGATCATTTGAAAAAGTGATGTAGTTCTAACTGCTGATGGGGCAGCACCCTTTCAATCAGCCAGTAAGCGGGCACAGAGCCTGTGTTCTCCAATGGCGCGTTGCATATAGGCTGCTTATTATGATGTAAATATACAAAAACTTTCCTCGCTTCAAGGCCGCAATCCCAGCAGAGACGTGCAATACTACATGGTGCAAAGATATAAGCATGCATAAGACATGATGCAGAACAAACGATAATAAGTGTTGTGATGGTACAAACACAATTTTTCTAACATATATCATAAATTAAATTTTGTTATTTATAACTCTTCACAACCTGCTGTCCTATTATAATAGTGCACTAGCTTTGGGGTTGATCTAATAGTTTTGGTATGTTGATGTTTCATGGCTCAAACTGTTTTTAGTGGTCAAACCTCTTTTTTTTACAACTGAAAAGATTGTTTGTTCTCTAAATATACCAATGAATGCATAACTTTAAAAAAATATGCAAGGCAACATTTACACCATTTAAAGATGGAATGCCTCAAAGTGTGCAAAAAGAAACCACTACTTTTGCTGATAATGTGGCTGGCCTGAATATGGCAGAACCTGCGATCTTCCACAGTTAGTTAGTCAGATGCTCCAGAGTTGGTAACCCCAGTCAGCTGTATATCCACTTTCCTGACAGAAGGACAAGGAACATTGTCTACCAAGAGGCTCTTCAGAACTATTGGTCAGTAAAAGCTACATTTAAATATATATTCAACATCTCAAATCCAAAATTAACATTTGCTTAAAAGCCATTTTATTTTTGTAGCATTCTTATAAACTAGATTTGCAATGTATCAACAATTATAAATGTCATAACATCAATTCTGATTAATGATTATGAGCATACTTGATCTGCAATATAAAGTCTGAAGAACTTCATTGTTGTTTCTTGCATGCAGCGAAATTCAGTTTTCTCTCTTGGTTTGGGAATTCCACCTATTTTGGGTTTTTAGTTCAATCCTTTGCCTATTCGGACTACAAGATATCTACAATTATGACAAAATATAAACTTTGGAATATTTTGTAGATTATATCTTAAACAGGTTAACCTGGGCAACGCCGGGTACCCCAGCTAGTATTACATATAGTAGTAATGTCGTGTGAAAATTCATTTTAAAGATGCATTTTCAACATTAGTTTGCAACTAGTTAGACAACAATCAACATTAGTAACATTGTTGTCTAACTAGTCACAAACGCGGCTGCCATGTCTGATGTCAACTCAGAATCCTCGGGTTTCTCAGTTCCTCATGAGTTTCCAAGTGCAAATTCCAGCCCGACGGAGCATTCAAGGCATTTTTACCCAAGATAACCCTTACCAAAAAAGTAGTATATGCAAGTACACTCAACAAAAATATAAATGCAACACTTTTGGTTTTGCTCCCATTTTGTATGAGATGAACTCAAAGATCTAAAACTTTTTCCACATACACAATATCACCATTTCCCTCAAATATTGTTCACAAACCAGTCTAAATCTGTGACAGTGAGCACTTCTCCTTTGCTGAGATAATCCATCCCACCTCACAGGTGTGCCATATCAAGATGCTGATTAGACACCATGATTAGTGCACAGGTGTGCCTTAGACTGCCCACAATAAAAGGCCACTCTGAAAGGTGCAGTTTTATCACACAGCACAAAGCCACAGATGTCGCAAGATTTGAGGGAGCGTGCAGTTGGCATGCTGACAGCAGGAATGTCAACCAGAGTTGTTGCTCGTGTATTGAATGTTCATTTCTCTACCATAAGCCGTCTCCAAAGGCGTTTCAGAGAATTTGGCAGTACATCCAACCAGCCTCACAACCGCAGACCACATGTAACCACACCAATCCAGGATCTCCACATCCAGCATGTTCACCTCCAAGATCGTCTCAGACCAGCCACTCGGACAGCTGCTGAAACAATCGCTTTGCATAACCAAAGAATTTCTGCACAAACTGTCAGAAACCGTCTCAGGGAAGCTCATTTGCATGCTCGGCGTCCTCATCGGGGTCTCGAACTGACTCCAGTTTGTCGTCGCAACTTCGCACAGCCATTGAAGAGGAGTGGAACAACATTCCACAGGCCACAATTGACAACCTGATCAACTCTATGCGAAGGAGATGTGTTGCACTGCATGAGGCAAATGGTGGTCACACCAGATACTGACTGGTACCCCCCCCCCCCCCAATAAAACAAAACTGCATCTTTCAGAGTGGCCTTTTATTGTGGACAGTCTAAGGCACACCTGTGCACTAATCATGGTGTCTAATCAGTATCTTGATATGGCACACCTGTGAGGTGGGATGGATTATCTCAGCAAAGGAGAAGTGCTCACTATCACAGATTTAGACTGGTTTGTGAACAATATTTGAGGGAAATGGTGATATTGTGTATGTGGAAAAAGTTTTAGATCTTTGAGTTCATCTCATACAAAATGGGAGCAAAACCAAAAGTGTTGCGTTTATATTTTTGTTGAGTATATGTTTCAAGTATACTTCTAGTTTACTTTTTATATACTTATCAGTACTATTTTTTGGTAAGGGAAAAGTTTAAAACTCTGACCTCCCAAGTGTTTTGAACACAGCATTTGCTTCTTTAACCTCTGCATTGTGTATGTGTTTCATTCCTCTGTCACTCCCCTTGGGACACGAGCTCACGATCTCTGGTATGGAAGGCAGGTGCTTTAACTAGAAGGCTAAAACCCATGGGTTCTGGCATCTGTGGCCAGAGTGTGTTTGCCATTCACGGTTTCAGAGTATCCCAGAATCCTTTGTATGCTGGGGAGGGAGGCTTGATAATGGCTCAGCTTAATGCTAACTTTAACATTGAAAATGCCATAGACATGCTAATGTGTTAGCACTGGTCCCATTTTTAAGTTACAAAATACATCTATCAACTGTTTCAGAAGACCATAACAGGTTGGTTTAACATAAAAAAGGTAAATATTACTCACAGACATATGCTCTTTAGGATTTTAGCGGGGAAAAATTAAGATAAAGTGAAATAAAACAGAGAACCAACAAAGCAGATCGAAGATTGAAGCACTGCTTCATTGGTTCAAGGTTCAAAGCAAAGCCGCACTGCAGAAATGGGTGTTATACAGACCAGCTACAGGGTCTGTAATCATTGTAGAGAAATGATCAATTTCCTGACAAACCCTGCAAAAACAACAGCCACTCTGGAGGACTGATATAAGGGAATGTTGATGGATCGAATCATTTCTAGGATACCCGAAAAGAACTGGTTCCTGACATGCAACCCTAACAGCAACACACATTTTTTTTTATATAAAAGTCACATTAAAGATTCACTATTATCTAATTTAGTGTGGGAGGTGATGGTCTAGTGGTTAAAGCGTTGGGCTCGAGACCAGAAGATCCTTGGTTCAAATCCCAGCCTGACTGGAAAATCACTAAGGGCCCTTGGGCAAGGTTTTTAATCCCCTATTGCTCCCGGTGTGTAGTGAGCGCCTTATATGGCAGCACCCTGACATCGGGGTGAATGTGAGGCATTATTGTAAAGCACTTTGAGCATCTGATGCAGATGGAAAAGCGCTATATAAACGCAGTCCATTTTAGTTAAACACCTAAATACATATTTTGGTTGAACTCGCCTCCATAATGACACAATGCTGCGAACAAGTTGCTTGTTGCTTGCCCACTCCACCACCCGCAAATGCTCAAAAAAGGTTGAAAAACACTGGTCTAAACAGATACTACTCAACATTCCTGGTCACACCCATCAAAGGAATCTGACACATTAAGCTTCAAAACATCAGACGGCTTTCACTTCTGATTTAAGTGAACAAACGCTCAATTACACAAAGGGTTAGGTTTGTAAATGTGCGGTGGACAAGCGATAAACGTGTTAAACATGAAGCGTTCGTCTCTGTCCATTTTTAAAAGAAGAAAATGGTGTTTTTGTTAACACATCCACCGTTCGCTAGGGCGGCGGTGTTGTGGTTGGAATTGTGTCTGAAGAAATAAGGGCCAGTGCGGAGGAAGTGACGGACGCGCGTGAGGGGTCTGGTCAGAGGAAGTTTATACCTTGATGAACCAAACTTTTTTCCCCACCCCCCGTTTTTTAAGAGAAGCAGCGGCTCCGCGGACCGGACCCAGCGGTGGTGGGAGTGTATTATTTATTTCCTTACCAAATCTACTGCAAGTGCCGTGGATTAGTTGAAACCTCGAGTCTGGAAGACGAGAGAAAGGGCGCGCTGAGGAATTTAACTCCTGTTACCAAATCCCCCTTTCTTCCTCTTCCCTACCGTTTCCTTCCATTTCCCCTCCTCTCTCTTTCTCTCTCCCTGGGATTTGCAATGGGGAAGGAGCAGGAGCTACTCGAAGCGGCGCGCACTGGAAACCTGGCCGCTGTGGAGAAGCTTTTATCCGGGAAGCGACAGTCTGCAGGCGCCGGCAGCGGTTCGTTCGGAACAGGGGGAAGCGCTATCAGCGGCGGCCACGGCGCCTCCTCTCACCCGCTCTCCAGCCTCCTCAGGTAGGAGCTGAGAGAACGGCAAAACCCGCTCCGCTTGTCATATTGTCTCTTTTTTTTTTTTTAAACTCCCCCTACACGGTTGCTTCAGTAATTACACAGTATCGTGTTGTCAAATCGGCGTAGAAGCAGCTCTTCTTTGTTAGCTCCTAGCTCTCTGTGGGCACAAAACGGCCTGGTAGAAAATTTGGTATGCAACAGAACTGCAGAAATGTGCAATAAAGAGCCGCTCGTTTGTTTTAAAAACGATCCAGATGTATTTTTAATGAATCTTGCTTACTTCCCGTCTGGACTGGAACACTCTGGTTCTCGTTAAAAAGCTGTAGCGGAAAGCCAGATTTTAACAGAATCCTCCCTCACTTAAAATGCACCTGTGAGTTTAGTAGAATGTGGTGGTTAGTGGTGAGAAATGAGAATCCCGTGTGTGAGATTCAGCATTTCATGTGGTTTCGCACATGAAAGACCTAAATGTGAGAAAAGGTTTCTTTGCTTTCGAGAGGTTGTGTTTTTTTGCTTTGACAATTCTCACTGTGCAAAATAGTCCCAATCAACTTTGAGCTAATAAATCAAAACTACACTCTTTGTACCCGTCATTCAGTCACATTTGCAAAAACTACAGTTAGTGGAGCAGATAAGTATGACTTTTGGGGGGAATTGTTCACTTGGTCATACAAGCATCAGATTTGGCATGAATATTCTTCATAAATCAGTGTTTGAGAAAAAAGTGCTGGCCACTTGAATATCCAATATGGTGCCCAGGTAGGGGTCAGTGAAGAATTACACAGGGGTCAAAATTAAAAAATGCTCCAATCATATTGAAAAGTATAACACATTATTTGTCTGATCATAAATATTCCAAAAAGGTATAGTTTTGACTATCTATGTTTGAATGTTATGGAGTTATGAGTTAAAAACAGCAAAAATGGTGACAAAGGTCAGTTTCAGTTTGTACAGGAGTCAAAAGTTAAAGTTGCTCCAATTTTGGTAGAAAGTGGTGCAAAATATTGGTTGAACTAATAGGATTAATAAATGGAATAGTTTTGACTGTGTTGAATGCTTGGTTTGCAGAGTAAATGTCAAACAATGTTGACATACATTGTATTCTATGGCATATGACGTTAGTTGTAACGTGACAACTAACCATGACACATGGTGCAAACTATTCCTTTTTAAACCCCTATTAACCATTAATTTGCATCACATTTTACAAAAATTGGAGCAACTTTAACTTTTGACTCCTGCAGTATTATTAGACGGCATTGCTTAAATTTTCATTGTTACGCAGATGATACCCAGCTTTATCTATCCATGAAGCCAGAGGACACACACCAATTAGCTAAACTGCAGGATTGTCTTACAGACATAAAGACATGGATGGCCTCTAATTTTCTGCTTTTAAACTCAGATAAAACTGAAGTTATTGTACTTGGCCCCACAAATCTTAGAAACATGGTGTCTAACCAGATCCTTACTCTGGATAGCATTACCCTGACCTCTAGTAATACTGTGAGAAATCTTGGAGTCATTTTTGATCAGGATATGTCATTCAAAGTGCATATTAAACAAATATGTAGGACTGCTTTTTTGCATTTACGCAATATCTCTAAAATTAGAAAGGTCTTGTCTCAGAGTGATGCTGAAAAACTAATTCATGCATTTATTTCCTCTAGGCTGGACTATTGTAATTCATTATTATCAGGTTGTCCTAAAAGTTCCCTGAAAAGCCTTCAGTTAATTCAAAATGCTGCAGCTAGAGTACTAACGGGGACTAGAAGGAGAGAGCATATCTCACCCATATTGGCCTCTCTTCATTGGCTTCCTGTTAATTCTAGAATAGAATTTAAAATTCTTCTTCTTACTTATAAGGTTTTGAATAATCAGGTCCCATCTTATCTTAGGGACCTCATAGTACCATATCACCCCAATAGAGCGCTTCGCTCTCAGACTGCAGGCTTACTTGTAGTTCCTAGGGTTTGTAAGAGTAGAATGGGAGGCAGAGCCTTAAGCTTTCAGGCTCCTCTCCTGTGGAACCAGCTCCCAATTCAGATCAGGGAGGCAGACACCCTCTCTACTTTTAAGATTAGGCTTAAAACTTTCCTTTTTGCTAAAGATTATAGTTAGGGCTGGATCAGGTGACCCTGAACCATCCCTTAGTTATGCTGCTATAGACTTAGACTGCTGGGGGGTTCCCATGATCCACTGAGTGTTTCTTTCTCTTTTTGATTTAAAAGTCTCCACCGTGTCAGACTGCCTAATAACTGCAGGTAGATCATTCCAACGAGTCAGACCACGGTAGGAGAAGGCTCTATACACCACAGACATATTCTGCTACTTTGTACAGTATCCAATAACAAACTGCTGTGATTGCACAGCATACAATAACAAACCACTGTGATCATATAGCTGCAACCAATAACAAACCACCGTAATCGAACAGCATCCACTGATGGACCGCCGATATCATATGGCATCCACTAACAAACCGCCGTGATCGTACAGCATCCAGTAACGGACCTCTGATATTGTACGGCATCCAGTAACAAACTGCTGTGATCGTACAGCATCCAGTAACAAACCTCCGTGATTGTACAGCATCCAGTAATGAACCGCCGTGACTGTATAGCATCCAGTAACAAACTGTTGTGTCATCGTTCCCCCATCTGATCAGTCCCCCTGCCTTCACTGTGTATGCGTCATTTCAGAGTGGAACGATTAGTCAACACACACTGCAGTCTGATTGGTCCCCCCCAATAATTAGTTGTGTGATAATTAGGCATGGGCCGGTATGAGATTTGGATGGTCTGATAACCGTGGGCAAAAATACCGCGGTTTCACGGTATTATGTATAGCTATTTACATATGAAGTGCAAGTGATTCAGGTGCACTAATTGACGCAATGTCTCCCGCTACGAGCACTATACCACTGATAACTTTAGAGAAAATACCAAAATGATTGGCTCGCTTTTAGACATGTAGCATCTGCCCTGTGGGAAACATAACTTACTTGCTTAGGGAGAAATGTGGCTGGAATAACGTCCGGAACTCCGGATGCTCAATATTGGACCAGCTTCACCAATAAAGTGCTTGGAATAGATGTATTTGTCCTTCTTGACATGTTTGTGGGAGAAATTTGGTCGACCACAAGCATGACTCAAGTCCACCGTTTGTACTTCTCAGTGGTTTTAAAGATGGGATAAAGTTTACTCCTTCCATGTAATCCTTTGCCGGTATCTTGAATTGTTCTGAGTCCAACACAGGCCATAGATATGGTGCTTTGTTGCCACCATTTTTGGTTTGAAGGGCTATTTCGCAGAAAATTAAACAAAAAAGCCAACTTGGTCCATTTAGACAGAGGGAAAAGTTCAGTGCAGGCTTCGCCTCCTTCAGCCATGATGTAGAGCTAGCTAGCGTTAGCTGCCTGTTTGTAAACAGAGACAGAGGTGCGTGCCAAGGGAAGGGCGGCAGCGGTCACCTCTGCTCTGCCTGTCAGAATTCTCATAACCCTTTCATACCGTAGGAATGGTATAATGGAAAATTTTAGTGGTTTTGATACCGTGACTTTTTCATACTGCGGTATATCGTCAAACCGGTTATTGGCCCATGTCTAATATTAATATTAATAAATTAAAGCAAAATAAGCAAACAGTAGACTAGTAAGGTCTTACCCCACTCGCCATAGAATTTAGTGTTTTTTATAGTCTGCTTGAAATTTGTAAATTATCTTAATGGGTATATTAATTACAGATTGGCAAAAGCTACTGATCGATGGTCTTCTAAGACTTGGTGTGTTTATTTTACTACCCAGTCTGAACAGCACCCCCCCCCCCCTTAGTGGGGGAGGGGGGGTAGACTTAGTGTATTACTACCTATAGCTAGTCTGAACAGTCTCCCCTTATGTATATGATGATCACTTCATCCTGTTGTGCTGTTTTCATCTCATCTCCATCATGGCATCCATGTTCACATATCTAGAGCGAGATTGCAAACATCTTATTACTTCAGCGGCAAAGCGAGAAGTGAACCCAGGTGGCACTGATTTTCCTGGAAGTAAACGCTGCGCATCACCATTGTTGTGCGCATGTGCACTATACGAGAAGGGACAGATGGGGGGGAGACGATCAGACCAAAATACCAGGATAAAGAGGGACATCATAGCCTTGAAGTTGTACAGGAGGCAAATGTTGAATGGTAGGGGTTAGGGTTGTGCACGAACTGTGATGTTGAGTAGTATAAATAACATTGGGGGCCATACTAATCATAATTTGTGGTTTCCATATAGTACCGTATCAATAGCAACAGCCTTTTTATCTTAAGACAAGTCAAGAGATGGATATGTGAACATTTCCCAGTGACTGAATATGCCTTGACCTTTAATTACATGTGTGGTAAATCAGTCTGGAGGAGGAACGTTTGTTTGTTTTTTAAATTGAGGGACCATGCAAAAGGAAGACTAATGAGGGAAGGTAACAAGACTGAAGGACTTCATAAGGACTTCTGTGACTGAATGAAGAAACTGCCTTTTGCAACTTTTGTCTCTTGCGTTATCAATTACACAGCTTCAAGGTGGACTGGCACAGAGGAGGAGTTTCTAAAAAGATAATAATCACCAATAATAGTAATTATTGGTGATATTTCAAGCAGGTGATGTTTAACAGGTGACTGGAATAACAGTTTGGTACTAAAACGGTATCCATGAAAGGCTGTGTCTTTGAGGAGCAGAGATGGACAGAAGAGCTCTAGTTTGTCAACAAAAACAGCATTTTCTCGTGTGCTTCATGAGATGGAAAATGCATTTGGAATCGTATCAAAGGTAATTATTTATAATATTTAAATTGTAATGGCTTGGCAAAACAGTTGCATTGTCATTCCTGCCTATGAGTTTGATAATGTATCTGCAAATTTTTGTTTATTGTAGCTTTAACATCTCATCACAATCGTTCAGATACCGTGCACTGTGCTGCAGCATTGACTCCCAGTGACACACTGTTTTCAAATAGGTTGTGCAGTGTTCACATCTAGTTCACAAAATGAATGCGTGCCAGAGATTTTGAACATTTCAAAATTTTCTTTGCACACTTACATGCAGCTACACACAGTTTACGAGTTTACTCTCTGGCACGCCATTTGGTGTGCCAGTGTGGGGATAAAATTTGTGCAACTGTCAAGGTACCTTTAGACATCACTCTTTAAAAAAAAAAAACTGATTGGCTACTTGAATTTTCAAGTAGTCCGCCAGGTAGGGGTCAACAGAAGAAATACACAGTGGTCAAAATGAAAAGATGCTCCAATCATATTGCAAACTATACCACATTATTTGTCTGATCATACAGTGAGGGAAATAAGCATTTGATCCACTGTTGATTTTGCAATTCCCACCTACAAAGAATGTAGAGGTCTGTCATTTTTATCATAGGTACACTTCAACTGTGAGAGACAGAACCAAAAAAAAATAATCAGAAAATCACATTGTATGAATTTTTTTTTAAATAATTAATTTGCATTTTATTGCATGAAATAACTATTTGATCACCTACCAACATGCAAGAATTCTGTCTCTCACAGACCTGTTAGTTTGTTTTAAGAAGCCCTCCTATTCTGCACCCTTTACCTGTATTAATTACACCTGTTTGAATTGGTTACCTGTATAAAAGACACCTGTCCACTAGGGTTGTGAATCTTACAACAACTCACAATTCAATTCGATTCCGATTCTTGGGGTGATGATTCGATTCAGAATTGATTTTCGATTGAAAGAGCTCTGAGAAATAGTTATATTACTTTTAAAATGTTTATGTTTAAGAAAATGCAGCTTTACAAGGTTAATCAAGTGATTCTAAAGATGTAAATTTACTTATCTGCTTTGCTCGTTCAAAGTTGGCTGGCAGTTTAGTGAAGTGATGGCGTGTTCACTGGTCACTAGTCGGCAGAGACCGCTGCTCTGCTTCTTTTAGCTCCGGGTGATGGCGTAGCATGTAGGGCTGAAACGATTCATCGAGTAATTCAAATAATTCGATTACAACAAATGTTCGAGGCAAATTCTTTGCCTCGGGGCTTCGTTTAAAGCTGTAGTACATATACCAAGCCTGTATGTGGTGCTGTAACGCTCTCACAAAAAACACAGAAGACGACCATAGCGCTAATCTATGTGGCAGGCGAAGCTACAAGTTTGCAAAGCCACACGCTGAGTAAAATAAAGCCTTTTAAGAGAAAGAGTCCGTGCGGATTGCCTGAAACGGACTTATTGCGCATTTAAAGTGAAGCAGTGTGTTTGTGTGTATTTTTTTTAAAAAACACGTTTTGCTCCACGAGCTGTTCTCCACCTCCGCAGATGAAGCGAAAGAATGCACAGTTTAAATTAGTCATGTTTAATGATTATAAAAATGCTTTAATTCACATTTGGTAAGAGTTTTTATCAACGGGCAGCTTTTGTGGAAACGCTGCAATCCACAGCCGTTTTTCAAAGGCTGTTATTCGCCAAGTATCCACAGAAAACAAAGAATTTGACTTTGGTTTGAGCTACACTCTGTACGGCATCTATGAATATACACTAAACACTGAATAAATCACAGTAATAAAAAGTACAAATGAAGTATGCAGTAAGAAGGAAAAAAAGAATGTCCTGTCCGCAGACTGAAGATTTCACAGAGCACCTGGGCTTATGGTTTGGCAAAGCTCCAAAACTCTTAATATGAAAAAATAAAGAATAACCCGGCAAAACAGAGAGAGGGAAAATCCTAAACTTAAAAATCTGCATGATGGCACAGCAACATTGTGCCACTGCTTAGGGAGAGCCCTGCCAGTACTGATATTGTTTAAAAACACAAAGGTACTTTTGATCCGATTACTCAATTAATCGATAGAATATTTGATTCCAAAAATATTCGATACCTGCAGCCCTAGTAGCATGTGGGCTTGCGGATTTGAAGTGTTTCCGAAGTATTTGACTTTCATTTTTCAGATTTTGCACACTGCATAAGTCGTGTCAAGCTCCTTCTTACGCAGCAAATGATAAAATCCAAAATGCGCCCAAACACAGGGTCAGGAAGATTCTGAGAAAGCCCAGAACTACATGGGAGGACCTGGTCAATGACCTAAAGAGAGCTGGGACCATAGTCACAAAGAGTCACATTGGTAACACACTACGCCATCATGGTTTAAAATCCTGCAGGGCAGCAAGGTTCCCCTGCTCACAACAGCACATATCCAGGCCTGTTTGAAGTTCACCAGTGACCATCTTGATGATCCAGAGGAAGCATAGGAGAAGGTCATGTGGTCAGATGAGACCAAAATAGAGCTTTTTGGTATAAACTTCACTCGCCGTGTTTGGAGGATAAGAACAACCTCAAGAACACCATCCCAGCCATGAAGTATGGGGGTGGAAACATCGTTTTTGGGGGTGCTTTTCTGCAAAGGGGGCAGGACGACTGCACCGTATTGAAGGGAGGATGGGGTCATGTATTGCGAGATTTTGGCAAACAGCCTCCTTCCCTCAGTAAGAGCATTGAAGATGGGCCATGGCTGGGTCTTCCAGCATGACAATGACCCCAAACACACAGCTAGGGCAACTAAGGAGGGGCTCCGTAAGAAGCATTTCAAGGTCCTGGAGTGGCCTGGCCAGTCTCCAGACCTGAACACAATAGAAAAATCTTTGGAGGGAGCTGAAACTCCAAACCTGAAAGATCTGGAGAAGATTTTTATGGAGGAGTAGACCAAAATCCCTGCTGCAGTGTGTGCAAACCTGGTCAAGAACTGGAAACAAATGTTTCTGCACCAAATATTAAGGTCTGTTTTTCTATTGGATCAAATACTTATTTCATGCAATAAAATGCAGATTAATTATTTAAAAATCATACAATGTGTTTTTCTGATTTTATTTTATTTATTTATTGATTCTGTCTCTCACAGTTGAAGTGTACCAACAATAAAATTTACAGACCTCTCCATTCTTTGGAGGTGGGAAAACCTGCAAAATTGACAGTGGATCAAATACTTATTTTCCTTGCTGTAAATTTCCCAAAAAGGTATAGTTTGGACTATCTATGACTGAATGTTATGGAGTAAAACAGCAAGAATGGTGACAAACAACTAAAATTTGTAATCAGTATTACTCTGTTGGCAGCATGGTGGATTCGTGGTTAGCACTGTTGCCTCACAGCAAGAAGGTCATGGGATCAATTCCCACCTGTGCCCTTTCTGTGTGGAGTTTGCATGTTCTCCCCGTGTTTGCTTGGGTGCCCTCCTGGTGCTCTTACTTCCTCCCATATCCAAAAGACATGCAGGTTAGGTGATTTGGAACCTTTTAAATTGTCCATAGGTGTGTGTGCAGGTGTGAATGTGTTTGTCTTTATGTGACCCTGCGACAGACTGGTGTCTTGTTCAGGCTGTACCCCACCTTCCGCCCTGTGACTGCTGGAATAGGCTCCAGCCCCCTGTGACCCTTAGCAGTTGAAGATGAGAGAGAGAGTATTACTCTATGCATTAGTTATTTTCTGTACCTGCTCACTCCAATTAAGGGTCACAGGGGGGCTGGAGCCTGTCCCAGCAGTCACAGGGTGAAAAGCGGGGCAGGCACAGACATTAAGCATTTTCAGGGTTGGGACGTGTAAATAAAATGTAAATAAAACCAGAATACAATGATTTGCAAATCCTCTTCAACCTATATTCAATTGAATACACCACAAAGACAAGGTATTTAATGTTCAAACTGATAAACTTTATTGTTTTTGTGCAAATATTTGCTCATTTTGAAATGGATGCCTGCAACACGTTTCAAAAAAGCTGGGACAGAGATGCAGATGGGGCTGACAGTGATGAAAATTCAGATGACAGTTCTCAAAGCAGTCTAGATGGAAGTTTGAAGGTCAAAGATTGGTGTGCAGTATCATATGATGGCACCCTCTACCCCAGAGAAATAATTTCCATTGTTGGTGACCACTATGAGGTGTCTACAATGATGAAAGCAGGGGTCTACTGGAAAATACCAAAAGTGGAAGACAAAATATTCTATACAAAGGAAAAAATCAAGAAAAAACTGGAAGTACCCATCCTTCTGAATGTACAAGTTTCCAGATTTTCCTGAGTAACACTGTGCAGTGAACAGAGACAATGTTCAGACCGACCATTTCTGACAGAAATGAATGGTTGAAATACTCTTCTTTATCAAAGTTTTTAAACTCTTGTTTTTTCTGCTGTTTGAATTTTGACTGTTTACAGACATATCGGAATAGCATCTGCATGACTTCAGATTACTTCAGTTTAAATGATTGATGTTTTAGTAGTTTGATACATACAAATAGACGTACATATCACTATAGTCAAACATATTTGTTTAATTATCATAGTCACTCATACTCATCAGTAGTGATGCAATTTTCCATTTGTACTAAGTTCGGAAATCATTCATTTTGATGGATGATTTTGTCCATATGTTGGGTATAAATGAATATCATACTTGGTTTGAACTCATCAATAGTCTGACAAGAAATTTTGAATAAAGTTGCTTGATTTTTCATGATGTCCTTTTTTCGTAATGTCAGTGACTTTTTCTGCCCTGGTACTAAGCACAGTGGGAACAGTGACCAATTTGTAATACAGTGAGAATAAGTAAAGGTCAGTTGTCTTACTGTAAAACTCTAGAATCTAAGTAGAGGAAGTTGGGAGCTATAGGGCTAAATGTCCGAAAATTCGTAACGTCAGTGACGCCGGAATTGCCCATATTGAGTATCAAGCATCCAGTGCTACGCATCGTGTTGCATGGAGTTTTGAGAAAGGGTAGTCTGAACACAAAATAATTCTCTACTTCCTACACTTTTGAGCTGATTTGAAGGAATTCTGTGTGAATGATCAAATAAAGTATGGAGCACTATCAAAATATTTTTCTGAAAATGAAGTCTGCCTTTTCTAAGTAACTTGATTATTTTTCATCCTTAAAATATTCTCTGGCATCTGTTTGTCTCGGGAGACAATGGAGCTGCGCCGTGGGTCAGTCAGTAGTTGGGTTGCAGTGCCTGCTATGACTGAAGAGCCCGATCCTGGACGGGCAGACTCTGTTGCAGGTGCTTCAGGTATAATTTCCTGTTTCTGTGGGTGCTGACTCTGCTCGCTGTCGTCGTTGGAGTCTCCTTTCTTCCCAAAGCTCCTCCCTCCTTGCTTCTGCCAGCTGGATGCCACTCTTAATGGTAAGCTGCCAGCTGTCATGGTCTGCTGCTGATGTTTCCAGGTCTGTTGGGTTGATGTTGCTCGCTCTGAGGTCACGCTTACAGACATCCTTGTGGCGTAGTGCAGACCGTCCTGTGGGTCTGGAGCCAGTGGCTAGCTTGCCGTACAGCATATCTTTGGGGATACGGCCGTCGTCCATGCGGACAACATGACCAAGCCAGCATAGCCGTCTTTGGCTAAGTAGGGCATTCATGCTTGGTGCTCCTGCCCGAGCCAGTACTTCGATGTTTGGGACACGGTCCTGCCAGGTGATGCCCAGGAGTTGTCTGAGGCAGCCGTCAGGCTGTCAGGAGTTGCCAGGAGTTGTCAGGCGTTCAGTCTGTGTTCTTGATGGGAATACAGGGTCCATGTTTCAGTGCGGTAGAGGAGGGTGCTCAGCACACACTTTCATCTTGGTGTTGGTAGTCAACATGGAGTTGTCCCACACTCTCTTTGCCAGGCGGCGAGCCATTGCTGATGATGCTTTGCCAATCCTTATGTTAAGCTCGGTGTCAAGGGAGAGGTTACTAGAGATGGTAGAGCCCAGGTAAGTGGAGTTCTCAACCACTTCAAGGGTATGGTCACAGATGGTTATGCGGGGGGCGTTACTGACATCTTGACCCATAATGTTGGTTTTCTTGATGCTTATGGTGAGACCAGACTTGGCGCAGGCAGAAGCAAAGCTGTTGATAAGCCGTTGTAAGGCTTCCTCTGTATGTGTGGTGAGGGCAGCATCATCTGCGAACAGCAGCTCTCTGATGAGAACTTTCTTCACCTTGGTCTTTGCACGGAGGTGGGCCAGGTTGAAGAGGTTGCCATCGCTTCTTGTGTGAATGAAGACTCCATCTTCAGTCTGGTTGAAGGCGTGTCTCAGCAGCAGTGAGAAGAAGATGCCAAAGAGTGTTGGTGTGAGCACGCAGCCCTGTTTCACCCCACTCTTGATTGGGATGGGTTCCGAGGATGAGCCATCATACTGGACAGTACCTTTCATCTCCTCATGGAAGGACGTGATCATTTTCAGTAGCATGGGAGGGCATCCAATCCTCTGGAGTAGGGTGAAGAGACCTTGTCTGCTGACAAGGTCGAACGCCTTTGTCAGATCGATGAAGGCGATGTACAGGGGTCGGCGTTGCTCACGGCACTTCTCCTGGAGTTGTCAAAGTGAGAACACCATGTCAACTGTTGATCTTCCAGCTCTGAAGCCACACTGTGCCTCAGGGTAAACCCTTTCGGCGAGAGACTGTAGGCGATTCAGGGCAACTCGTGCAAAGGCCTTGCCAACAGTGCTGAGCAGGGAGATTCCGCGATAGTTCTTGCAATCGCTATGGCCACCTTTGTTCTTATACAGCATGATGATATTAGCGTCTTGCATTTCTTGGGGGCACTGTCCCTTCATCCCAGCACTGTAGCAGGAGTTCATGGAGGTGTTGTAAGAGAGAGGTGTCTTTGCCGGCCTTGATGATCTCTGAGGGGATGCCCTCGCTTCCTGGTGCTTTGCCACAGGCAAGGGAGTCGATGGCCTTTCATAGTTCCTCAACAGAGGGTGGAGCATCAAGCTCCTCCATGACAGGCAAGGGAGTTCTCAACTACTGTGTCAGTGACTGTATTCTCTCTAGAGTACAGATCCTTGTAATGCTCGGTCCATCTCGCCATCTGCCTGCTACGGTCTGTGATGACTTCACCTGAGGCTGACTTAATGGGAGTGATATAGATGGTGCTGGGGCCAAAGGCTTTTTTCATGCCTGCATACATGGAGTGAATGTCACCATAGTCAGCAGAAAGCTGGATGCTTCAACAGAGTCTCAGCCAGTGGTCGTTGGCGCATTTCCGAGCTGTCCGCTGGGCATCACTTCTGGCCTTCCTGTAGGCAGCCAGAGTCTTCTCAGAGAGATTGCTTTTATAGTCGAGTTGGGCGGCTCGCTTTGCTGTGATTGCTGGTTCCATTTCAGCAATCCCTGCTTCAAACCACTCGGGGTTATGCCTCACTTTCTTGCTGAAGGAGTCCATGGTGGCTTGGTAGGTGGCATCTCGAATGTGGTTCCATCTCGCTTCGGCACTGTCCGTGGGGCAGTTCATTAGGGCTTCATTAATGGCGTTGGCAAAGCGTGCACATAGGTCTGGGGCTGATGTCATGGCTGTGTTGATCCGTGGGCGTCCTTTCTGCGTTGAGCGATAAATCTTTTTAGGTTGAAGGCGCACCTTGCTGCAGACCAAGGAGTGGTCAGTGTCGCAGTCAGCACTGTGGTAGCTTCGGGTGACAAGCACGTGATTCAGTGAGGCCCTTCAGGTGATGACTAGGTCCAGCTGATGCCAGTGGTGTGACCTGGGGTGTCACCATGACACACGATGATGAAGCTTGGTGGAGAAGAAAGTGTTTGTGAAACAGAGGTCATAGTAGGAGCAGAGCTCTAACAGTCTCTGTCCATTCTTATTTAGCCGATGCCGTGGCGGCCAGTGCAGCGAGGCCAGGAGTCATGATCAGCCCCGATATGGGCATTGAAGTCCCCGAGTAGGAACAGATGTTCTATTGCTGGTATGGCTTGGACTGCGGTCTCGAGCTCATTGTCGAACTTGTCCTTTGCTTCAGGTTGGGCACAGAGTGTGGGAGCATAGACGCTCAGGATGTTAACTGGACCTGAAGATGTTGAGAGGCGGAGGGAGAGGATTCAAGCCGTGCCGTTGGATGGTGGTTCTACCGACATCAGGAGAGAGTTTCTCACTGCAAATCCTACGCCATGTAGTCGAGGCTTCTCTGGTTCCCTCTCCTGCCAGAAGAAGGTGTAGTTCTGTTCTTGGAGGCTGCCATTTGAGGAGAGTCTAGTCTCCTGCAGTGCAGCTATGTCGACGTTCAGTCTCAATAGCTCCCGGTCGATGATGACTGTTTTTCTGGCATCCTCAACTTGCTGTAGGTCATCGGAGAGACCAGGGCACATGGTCCTGACATTCCAGCTTGCCAGTCGTAAGGCTGGCCTTTTTGTTTTTTTGTCTGGTGCAGGGTTTTCAATCTGCTTGTCGGCGTAGCCCTGAGCTCCAAGCACCCATTGAAGCAGGCAGACTGTGGAGGGTCAGCACTTTACTGGTTGGGGGCTGCTGCCCAGCTTGGGGCGGGCGATGGCTGACCAGTGGGACACAAAGATCCCTCCCACCATCGGAGACAGCCCGTAGTGTCTGAGCTTACGCCAATCAGCTATGGACTTATAACTCATAACTGCTGTCCCCCGTGTTGGTCTTGCCGCTGAGGCAGTGGCACTGGAGTGACCTCTCCAGGGCGCAGGCCTGGGCAGAGTGTATGGAGATACTGGTATACCCAGTCGTCAGGACCCCCGTCTCGGCCTTACTGATGTGGTCCAAAGGAATGCAGGGCAATACATTTGGTATCAGCTTGGCTGCAGGAGCTGCCAGGAGACATGTGGGTTCCCAGTGTCAGCCGCCTTAGGGGCTCCACTCCAGATTTTCTGTTGGGGTTGTCCCTTAGCCTTACTCTCTCCCGAGAGACCCACAAGGCAATGGAGCTATTTAACACATAGCTGGGGGTTTGGTTCCAACAGCAGCAGGTTACGTCCTCACGCCGGTGGGCTTTGCATGCCATGGGTCTAGGGGCCAAACCTCCTTTGAGTTCCTTGTAGTTTAGCCTGAGACCTCGAGGTACTCGGTTTCTGTGTGTCACCACGAAGAGGCACTACATAGGGCTTGCTGATGGAGAGGCTATGTACTGGCAAGGGCAGACTTACCCACTCAGCTGCCCCTTTCACAGCACTGTGAGTGAACAGCATTGCTAGCCATTTGTGCATCACAACAGTCATGTTGACACACTTAAAAAACTTTTTTAAAATAACACTTTTAAAATATTAAAATTCACATAATGCTATACAAATAATGAATATTTTTGAGTTCAGTGGTACAAATATTTTATGAGGTGAAAACACCTAAATATTAAATATTCTTTCCATTGAAAGAATGTAAAAACAATCATTATTTGTTTTATATAACAGCTAAAATAGATCCTTGTCATTTTATATTATATTAATTTACAAACAACAGAAAAGGGACATACATTTTGGTACCTCCTCAGTGCAGCGAAAAAATAACATCAGAAATTAAGCACTGCTTCGATCTGCGAATCACTGCTTTGATCTGTGAATCACTGCTTCGATTGGTTCAAGGTTCAAAGTAAAGCCGTGCTGCAGAAAAGTTGATTACAGACCCGCTGCAGGGTCTGTAATCAATGTAAAGAAATGATCATTTTCCTGACAAACACCCCCCAAAACAATGGCACTCTGAAGGACCAATAAGGGAATTGTTAAGCAAAAAGGTTATTGATGTCGGTGGATCAAATCATTTATTAACGACACCTGTGTTGGGGAAAGTGTAGTGACACGGACCCACAACAGGGGGCGCAAATGAACGGTCAATAGATGAGCCAAAAGGTAACAATTTAATGTTGTGAATGTGCACAACGATGATACAGACAATCACAGAATCTGACAGCAGTCGATACACCAAGGTGACGTGTGGGCAGGCTCGAGGATAGAAGACGTCTGTCCTGAGAAGAGCCGGAACCACATGATTTCCGCCGCCACAGAACCCAGAGAATACTGGAGCCGCCAAGTCCTGAATTCGCAGGTGATCACCGTCCCCGACTGTCGGATCTGGTACTGCTGGCGAGGAGCACAAACAGTGAGATGTGGGTGTGTGCACACCCAGTAACAAAAACAGTCAGAAGGTGGAAAGTCACCTCCACCTCTAATCACACACACGTGCAGCTCCTGTCTAACCACTTATCTGGTTGGGGTGTGAAGCGAAGCCGTCGCTGATCACACCAAACGCCAATCCCACAGATAAGGAAACACTTACAGGAAAACGGCTGCAAAGAAGTTCAGAGTATTAGTCAGTGTTTTCAGTTTAGCAGAGAATTACCTTCACAGGTAGATGATATCTCGGCAGCGAGGTGGAGATGACATCCGTCTTTTATGGAGTGATGAAATGAAGATGGGTGACAGCTGTCATGAGTTGATGTGTGACAGCTGTCACTCCCGGTTGTGTCCGTGGCGGCAGCGCCCTCTCGTGCCTGAAGCCCGCACTTCAGGCAGGGCGCCCTCTGGTGGTGGGCCAGCAGTACCTCCTCTTCTGGCGGCCCACACAACAACCTGAAAGGAACCGGTTCTCCATACCCATCCCTACCTGGGAACGCCTTGGGATCCACCAGTCAGAGGTGGTCAATGTGGCACGGGAAAGGGAAGTCTGGGGTCCCCTGCTGGAGCTGTTGCCCCCGCGAGCCGAACCCGGAAAAGCGGTTGGAGATGAGGTGAGATGCCATCTCGTTCGAACACTGACCTTTTGATGTCTTATATTTTAGACAGTTTGTATGTTGCTTTGTTTATTTTTGAGTGATGACTATTTCTAGTACACTGCACCTCCCCAACATTTTACCAGTTTGAAATCTGTTACTACATCACCAGTTCAGCTAGTGATGTAGATTTTGTGTTGTTGTGTTTTTTTTGTTGTTTTTTTCTTCTTCTTTCTTGCTCTGGAATGGGGTGCATGTCCTGACTTGTGGTGTTTTGTAACCAGGCAGAAGTACAGCTCTGCTCTGTGGAATTTCTGCTTTCTCTAGAGGCTGGAACCCAGCCGTTGATATGGGATAGACACTGACCCCAGCGTGTTTAACACCACCGGTCCAAACATGAGGTGTCTTGGTACCCCATTAACAATGTAATCTGCTAGGCGAGGATTCCTGAAGTAGTGTTGTCATGGTGTGGTAACCATAGTACCACAGCACAGTAGTGGTTGCAGTTTTGCCCACAAACAAGCAACTGTGAGAAGTTGTTGTATTATTTAGTCTGGATTGTGACCTGTATATATGTGTACGGTTTTAGCCTTCTCGATGCAGTTTTTATTCCAACCTGATGGTCTGTTTCAGTCTTGGATGTCCACAGGAAGAGCTCTTCACGAACGCTTCCTGATTGAGGGTGTCCAAACACCAACAGCTGCTGTCGACCAGATGTACAGAAAGTTCTTGGCAGGCAGTGTGTTTGTCCACTGAGGGGCAAATTAAGGGAAGAATGCACACTTCTGCAAAGATGCTCTGAAAGCAGAGCCAGATGACTGCTTGTCCTGCAGATTCACAGCTGTGTTTTTGTCCCACTGACAAAACAAAGAATGTTGGCTTTTCGTAATCATATATCTCTGTAAAAGACATTTGGGAACTTAGCTGTCATTTAGATCAAGTTCTTGTGTTTGTAGGCTGAATTGCTTTAGCTGTATTTGATAAAGATTAGCTTACAGCTTCCTGGAATGTCTCATTAATGCTGTCTTCTGTTCCGTAATTACTATAGCTAGGAAAACATCTCTTAAGGTGCCTTGACACTTGCATGAATTTGATCCACATCCTTGCACGCACTCTTCCGTTCAAGAGTGTAAACTCGTAAACTGTGCACGACTTCGTGCAAGTGCATAAAGAAAATTTTGAAATGTTCAAAATCTGTCACACATCAATTATGTAAACTTCATGTGAACATTGCACAAACAATTAAACACTGAGTGTGACTGCGAGTCATTGCGTCAGTGCACTACATCACAATGCAGCTCATGTGATCGATTATAATGAGATGTTAAATCTATCATAAACATAATTTTACAGCTTCGCATAAGAAAGAATGATCATGCAACTGTTTTACCAAGCTATTACAATATAAACATTATAAATAATTATGTTTTCAACTATTCCAAATTAGGGCTGCCACAACTAGTCAATTAGTTGTGACAACGTCGACTAATGAAACCGTCGACAACTAATTTAGTAGTCGATGAGTCGTTTATTTTATTTAAGTCTTTGTTTTTCTCTCAATTCATAGTTTTAGGCAGTGAGCCGTCCTGCTGTCATTTGAATGTTCAAACTTGGATAAGACGGCCGATTAAAACAGTGGCCATCTTGTTCAAAGCTGCCTAAAATGTGCAGTTTACCGGAGGAGCTGTTGGTGTGTGTGCTCGCGCGGAGTCAACTCGCTGCAAACTGTGAGGGAGGGAGATTCCTGAACGGAGGCACGAAATGTTACGTTCTGTTGAGAACCATCAGTGCACGTGACACAGCGAGCGCGGAGCAGAGAGAGAGGATTTTAACCCGAGTGAACATGTTTAAAAAAAAAAGTGGAACTGCCTTTACTTTTCTCTGCTCTTTCTCTACCGGTGTTTTTCTGACGGCACCGTCCTGTTCACACCATGTGCGCATCGTTTACTGAATTTATGAGATCATGAGATGAAATAAATGGTCAAATATCCTTAAAACATCCTTAAAAAATGAGAATATATAAATGAACTGAGCAAAAATTATGCATACACGGGTTAAAAAAATAAACCCTGCTGTGGAGAAGCTGCAGTGATGTTCAGAGGCACAGATCACAAAAAGCAGGTGAGAACTCTGAACTTTAACAGCTGTTGTTATTTTCCAAAGGTATATATTTGTTCAATCTTAAACTTAATGTAGTGTTCAAGCACAAAACGTGAATGATGTGGAGAAAAAAATGACTTCATCACACTAAAATGAACTGGAGTCAGAATAAAAATACAAGCTGCTGAATTTTGTTGTTTTTCAAATTTATTATAAGCTGCAGCTATATGTTTTATTCATTTTAAAGCGAGTTACCTCTTATTTTATTCTGATTTATTTATACAAAAAATATGGGGAGTCAAATCAGCCTGCATTGTTCTGTTCAGTTTATATCAAAGTTTACCTGCACATGTTTGTGTATTTTTTCCTTCTTTATAAGAGTTTGGTGTTTGCATTTGCTCCACAAAGTTTTAAAACACAATAAAATGTTCACACTTTTCTTTATAGCAGTTCTGTAATTTCAGAAATGCAACAGAAACAACCACAAATCAGAAAAAGTTGGGACTATATGTAAAATGAAGATAAAAATGTTGCACCACTCACAGAAGTGAAACGTTCTCCCAGAGTTGTCTTGGTGGCTTCCCTCACTTGTCTTCTTCCAGCATGGACATTTTGTTTTTGAGAACTGCCTACCTGACACAGATTTACTATAAAGTACCACACTGTTTGTATTTCTGAATGATTGATGTAAATGAAGTCTAAGAAATAGTCACTGATGTGGAAATGTTCATGTTTTCATCCCGACCTTTCTCGGAAAATGCTGCAGGCCTTAATTTAGGAAATTATGTATGATCCGACTAGTCGACTAATCACAGAAATAATCGTTGACTATTCGACTATCAAAATAGTCATTTGTGGCAGCCCTATTCCAAATGCGTTCTCCACCTCATGAAGTGCAGGAGAGAGAGGGGGGAGCAGCGGCTGGAACAGTCCTCTGTGATTCTGAAGTGATTAGAGGTGTTTTCAACAGCCAAACTTTGAGAGGAAATGTTAATCCGTTACAGAATAATTATTTTATATATGCAGCGTCCAGCGCACAAAGCGCAGCATTCAGGTGGGAACATATCGAGTGGGATTGTCATGACAAAGTGCAAATGCGTGCAAATGTCAAGGCACCCTTATTCTGCCCTTTAAGAGGATTGGGCACATTTCCAGCTCATTCCATCCCATTTCATCCACAACTTCAGCCTCATCCCAGCAGAGCCACGCTGTCACACATGTAACAGGAAGACTGAACTCACAGTAGGACATACAATCCTTGGTTCTGTTTTTATCTGACAAGCCATTTGTTTGTTTGTGTACTTACTAAGGTGTTAACAAGGCAGTTAACTACAGTACTGGCATTCCAACCATTCAGTGGTCATTCCCAGATGAAATAAAAGCTGGGCAAACAGCAGTCACATTTCATCAATTGTTGACCTTTGAACTGAAAGAGAACATAACTGTCCGACACAGGAGGGAGCAGTGGTAGCTGAGAAATCTAATACTTCCGTGTTGGCATTCCAGGAATATCCACCTTTGGGGTTCTGTGTTCTGAACATTACTTTTACTGCCTGTGTTTGTGTAAACTGAGAAAAGCAGTTGGTCACAGTGATGAATTCCACGTGAGTGTGAGACTTTGAGTCATGAAAGGTAATTCTGATGTAGACTTCCACAATACTCGTGGGCTTTAGCCTCTTTTGCAGTTGAGAGGAAACGTGTATGTTCTTAGCTATTCAGTTTCTGGTGTTTATGTAGGAATAATTGACATGAGTTCAACGTACAAGGTGGCTATCCGGAGCCCTTGACATTGTCACGGAGTAACATCTTAAAAAGATGGTGTACAGTCTCGCTGAGTTCTTAATTTGTTGACTTCATAAATTACGAAGTTGTCTCAGATTAGTGTTATTGTAATTTTCTCAGTTTTGATAAAAAGCATGTGCTTATAGTTTTCTGTCCATATCCTCCCAGTAAAAATGAATTGCTAAATTCTTTTCACTCCATTTAGGAACACTTCTACTAATGGGCACGAGTGAAAAAGAGAAGTCCAGTGACATCTCTTTCTGTGTGGTTGCATCCTCCCTCCCTTCTTTTTTTTAAAATATAAAAATAACTCGAAGATGTACTGTTGAAACCACATGTCAAACCCACGATCTCGACTGAGGTATGTTCACGTTTTGACAGTTGGGGTTTTTCTGTAATTATTGTATGGCTTTGCCTTGCAATATGAAGCGCCTTGGGGCAACTGTTTGTTGTGATTTGGCGCTATATAAATAAAATTGATTGATTGATTGATTGATTCACGTGTTAGCTGGAGTAGCAGCCTCTGAAGCAGATATTTCCAACAGTCTGGCCTGCTGGTTGGCGTCTTCGTTTCCCACCTTTTGACCCACCTGCTGGGTCCGCGCCAACCTCCAATCCACCTTCCAATTTCAAACACACCATACTTGGAGGACAACATCCTGGGAGATAATCAATCAAGTTTGTAATGATTATTTATTCAGTACTTTTTGCTGCAGTTTGTGTAAATTGTATGCAATAAACCTGACTGTTTTAAGCTGATGTACTGGTGACAGATGGGACTGTGAAATGTGTTCATATCTGCACAAACATCATGTTTTATTTGTGACAAATACATTTATTCAGTGCAAATTGTGATGATGTCTGATGTTTTTGTGTGGTGTTTTTTTTTTTTTTTTTTTTTTTTTTTTTTTTTTTTTACATTTTTTTTGTGCCATTCCCTTGTTTTATTATTATTTTAATTTTGTGAACAGTAATACAGTGACAGTGACAAAAATCTTCCCCTTTTAAGAACTACATCAAACAGCAGTTTTGCACTATTTCCAGAGCTAGATTGTCAGCATAACTGAAAATAGCTGCCCATCCACTGCTGCATTTCAGCATCAGTTTGCTCTTTCAGGCAAAATGCTTGCTGGTGGGAAAAGTCAGAACACTGTGATTGTGGAGTGGCGTCTGCTGTGAAATCAGTGTGGGAAAGAAGGGTTGTAGGCGAATGTTTTTGGGTTTTGTTTTTTTTTTTTTTCCTTTATTTTTGTCCCCCATGTATTTCTCTCCCATCTGTCTTCTTTTATGTGATATTTATTCCACTTATTAAGTGTTATACCTAGGGATGGGTATTGATAAGGTTTTATCGATATCGATGCCATTATCGATTCTGCTTATCGATCCGATTCCTTATCGATACCTCGTGAATTTTGTACTAAAAGTAGGCTTTACAGGTTTTCTATGTATTTCCTTGAGTCTTAAAGTAAATAAATATGAAATTAGTCACTGTGTCCTTGATCTCTGGACATAAATAAAAATAAACAAATCTGTGTTTCACTTTGAAGTTATTAATTCAGACTGAATTCTATCGTTCTATCTTGACTTGTCAGAGAGCCGCGCAGCGTTTGGAGCTGTGTGAACAGAACGGAGGATGATTCTTGTTTCTTTCTCGCAAGAAGACAGGAGTCCCAGTTAGTAACTTTAATCCGCACAAAAGTGAATCACAACTCATATTCAGGGATGAAAGTGGTGAAAAACAAAAAAAGCTGAAACCCAAAATTACCCCCCAACACCACCTGCATGAAAATGTTTGAATTCTAGAAGCTCTGAAATGCAATCTGGGACTATTCCAGACAATAAACTGGAGTGAGTGCTGAAGCTATTTAGGTGAGAAAAAAAAATACAACTTTCCTTATTCAAATTCATTCCAGTAGTATTCTGCTCTTACTAGGATGCAGTAGTTTTCTAGTTTGGCAGATAGTTCTGGAGGAAATCACTGAAGAAATTAACAAACTTGACTGTTTGTACCAAGACAGTAATTGTAAAAATATTCCTCAGACTATTTTGTTTTTTTACATGCAACATTTAATAACTGAGGTGGGAATGTACAAATTTATATGACGATCCCTTTAAATTGCTCTTATTATGTACGACTAAAGTCAGCAGACCCCCCCCCCGAATCTCCTTCACCACCTCTGCCTCATCCTTCTGATATTCCCTCTGGGAAATTAAAGATTAGCTCAGCGTTTCGGGCGGGATTTCCTCAGTCAGTTCCTATGAATGTGCCCCCTCCGTATTCATCTCTGTTTTACCCATTCTCCAGTTTTGGACTTCAGTCCCATCTCTGTTGGGTTCCGTGTGTGTGTTTAAAATGCCCTGGTCCATGTGTAAATAAGGTGTCTAATCGTTGTGATTGCTTACTTTTTGCTTGAGTTGTTTGCATTTTTATTATTATGCTTTATTTATTTGTTAGCTGTTACATAACCTTTATCTAGGACGGCATCTAGCGCTCTGTTTGTGGTCTTGTGCGTTTAGCAGTCACGCATGAAGCTGTACTGCCTCACTCTTTGGTATTAATCTGGTCACTGGCTTTGGGAGGCATGAGGTTGAAGCATGTAAGTGAGGCCTGCAGAACTCACCTAATCGTAGCATCCAGAAATTTATCACTCCTCAGCACTTCCTCCCATCACTTTTTCCTCACTCCAGCATTTCCCTCTAGCATGCCTTGCTTTTGATGTCCTACATTATTATAGCTGCTTGATTTGCAGAAACAAGATCCAGAAGCCCTGCTGTAGGAAATAAATGGCTTTGGCTCTGACTCGTGGAGCAGTGCATCCCCATGTGTCTGTGCTCCATCAGGCTCATTATTCCACAGGCTGTGAGATGATTGACTGTGTAATCACAGAGTGCTCTGAACACTTATGAGTGATATATTTTATAGGTGCGCAAACTGCTATTACTGCAACAAAAAAAATGTCTGGTGCCAAGTCATACACTACAGCTCTGCTGTGATCCTGATATGAGGAAGCTGAGCATCCTGCGTTCAGACTTTCAGCACTTACTCAGCTAATGATGTACATAAATTCATACTGTGCCTGTGAGTTATAGCATGTGGGCTCTGCTCCTGCAACCGATGATTTTAATTGTTCTTTCTGTGGAGAAGGGATTTTCAAATAGCATGTTGTGTCCTCCACAAATTCTTCAGCTCTTGGAGGGAAGAAGCCAGATTTTGTTATAGTATCTTTTTATATGCAAACCCCCATATTTTAGCCTCAGCGTTTGGTTTTTGTTTATTTTTTTGGATGGCAAACTATCATGACCTCGGGTATTTGGTTCACTCATGCCAGGATTTCCTTGACACATGATTTATTTAGAGCGAGTTCAGTTCTTTCACAGTGCTTTGCTTCCCAGTTGTGGCATTTCCTCTCACCAGACATACTTTAGCTTTTTGAATCTGGTTTTGCACCACTGCACTCTCTGCAAATTAAAAGAAACAAACAAATCAATGCTGACAGCTGAGTGGGGGTGCAGTGCTAACTGCTGGCCTGCTTTACCCTCACAGTGATGTTTGGTTGCTTGCCAATGCTTTGCTCTGGCATTGATTAAAGAAAATTGTCTTGCTGCTACACAGCAAAAATGTCCTGCACTTTGGACTTTGCCTGGAATGATCTGGTTTAAACTCTGTGGAAACTAGGTCTGATTAGTTTGGTTTAGCTGCAGCTAAGATACAGCAGGTTATTTAATTTTTTTTTTCTTGCTTGTTTTATGCTTCTTCTATCTTGTTCTTAATTGGGATTTGCACGTTGTTGTAAAAGAACTAGCCAAAGTGGAACATGCATCAAAGTAGAGGTGCAACGATTAATTGATTGACTAAATTTAATTAATCACCTACTATTTTTATAATGAATTAATTATTTTGAGTCAAAGTTTACATTTTCTTATTTCAACTTTTTAATGTGAATATTTTCTGGTTTCTTTTCTAGTGTGTGTTGGTTTTTTTTCTCTCCTCTTACAGTAATTTAGAATATCTTAATATCTTTGTGTTGTGGACAAAAGATATTTGATGACATTGGCATTTTCTTGGGCTTTGGGAAACACTCATCAACATTTAACACTATTTTCTGATGTTTTCCGGACCAAACAGTTCATTGAGAAAATATTTGACATATTATTCATTATGAAAATTAATGCAGTGTTCTTCAAACATGTTTTAAACAGGTGTAAACATAACGGTACATGTGGTACATTTGAAGGTGTTTTAAAGTAATGGTTAAATGGTGTAACTAGTTAGAAATAATATAGTTCAAATTGCATTAAAGGCTCTAAATTATAGGGTGTTCCACATGGTGAAATGGAATTAGTATTATTATTATTTTATTTAAAAGAGTACACATCATACAAAAAATGACATGGAATTGGCAGCTGGTTTTAAACATTTGTATATAAATAGAAAAGTAGAGTGAAGGGATTTTTAGTATGAGTAAATTTATGCAGTTGGTTTTTAATGATTTTTTTTTTTTTATAATTTTGAATGTGTAGAATTTTGGCGGGGGGATGAAACTTTGTTTGGCTTGTGGGAATCAAACACACACTTAAAAAAACATGAACAAATGGATTAATCCTAAAAGATAACTGCTAGAATAATTGGTGATTTTTAAAGAAAGTTAGCTGCAACCCTAAATTACACATGGGTGTGTGTGTGGACCTGGATTGTGTTGTGAACAGTGTTTGTGGTTCAGAGCTGAAAGCCGGCAGCTGTTACTGACTGATAGCGATCAGCGTGGATGGAGACACACCCACTGTTTGGTGACTTTACTGAGGATGTCTGCGTGTGTGTGCATTGTTTGCATGCTTTACAGGTGTAACTATCCTTTCTTTTTCTTTCTTTTTTTTCTTTTTCTTTTTTTTCAGTATCTGGAGAGGCCCCAATGTGAATTGTGTGGACAGCACTGGATACACCCCCCTCCACCACGCCGCTCTAAACGGACACAGGTAGATCAGTAATAAATAAGTGGTAATTGGGAGAAACCTTTGTGTTGTCTGTTTGAGTCTGTCTGTTAATGTCTACATTAAATGGGGTCTGGCCGAACACAGAATTGCCCCACTGGGAAGATGAAGCTATCGATTGTCTGACTGTTGAGGCCTTGTGTATTTATTATTGTGGTTTCTACTTTCTGACCTGGCCTGTCCTTTCCACTCTTGCTCCGCGTTTGTCTGCTGCAGCCAGGTGGTGGAGGTGCTGCTACGAAACGAGGCCTTCACCAACATCGCTGACAACAAGGGCTGCTACCCTCTCCATCTGGCTGCATGGAAAGGAGATGAACATATTGTGAAACTACTTATTCACCAGGGACCTTCACACCCCAAACTCAATGAGCAGGTCTGAAACAACTTTTTCTTATGCTGTATTTGTTTGTTTGGGGGTGGTTGAGTTAGTCACATCTGCTGCTCTGATGAAAGAATCACAAGGTAATAATCCAGTTTCCCTTTTAAACCTAAGTGCTGATTTCCAGCAGCTTGATGCTCTTTGTTGAATTTTTCTACTCAGTATGCAGGTGATGCATCATGATGATATTTTTGTCAACAAACTTTGGTGTGGCATGGAATGTCTGCCCCCTGCAAATGACATTTAAACCAAATAAACAAGGATGTGACCATTGCACATTAACCTCAGTGCATTGTGACTCTGATATTAACGTCATGCTAATGTGAGGCGGTGTGCTTGTTTGCTCTAACCATTTTAACTATTCAGCTCAGAAATGTGATACCCTGTCAGTTGCTTCCTCCAAACCTGGCAGCATCTTTGACCCATCCTGTTTGGGATGTGACCCATTATGAGCTGTACAAATGCAGTCAGTCACATAGTTTCATCCAACAGGAAACAGTCTTCAGATCTATTTAATAATTGGAACTCAGTGAGGGAATATCAGTCTCATTTTGGGTCATTTTTCCCTGCCTGTTCATGACACTTGATTGTTCATTGACTAACTGATTTTTGTTTTTCCTTTTTATTTAGTTTGACTCATTTGTGATCATCATTCATTCATTGCTTGTCTGAACCCAAACCATTGGCCTATCTTCTCTTTCTCTCTCCCAGAGCTCTGTAGACCATAAAGAGTTCAAACGCTGTGGGCCCTTTGACCCCTATATTAATGCCAAGGTGTGTACACAGTGCTGCCTTTTTAAGTGCTTCTTTGCTTTACTGTTGTGTTGCTGTTCTTGGATTTGCCTGTGATGCTGCTCTTCTGTAATGGCGAGGGCAACCTTTTATTTTCACAATCTGTCAGTGTGTGTGTATCTTTTGTTTTTTTTTTTTTGTTTTGTTTTTTGTTTTTAAACACAAATGTTCACTTGTGATCTTTAATTTTATTTAGATGACATATTTTAAAACATAATTGTAATATTGTTGAAAAGTGGCCTGGGACACTGTACCTGCATACCCCTACTGTGTATTACAGGTATGTTTTGTTGGCCTTCCTGTCAGGTTCAGCATTAAGTGAGGGTTGTGGCGAAAATACATGAAAATGAAATTGCATTAGAACACAACACAAGGAATCACCAGGGCTATGCAGCCATTATTCCATGTCTGAAATAAAAGGGCAGTGAGTGCTCTTTGAGGTCCATTACATGTTTTTGATGTCAGAAGTCAAGAATGTTGAAGGTGGGATGAAAGAAAAATTACTGCATATTGTAAAAGAAATGGATGAAAGAAGCATTCTTGAGACAGGCTTGCATTGTCTCTTAAATTTGGTCAGTACGTGAGGATCAGCTCTTCAGTAACCTATAAACCATTTTAAGAATTCAGACAGCCAGAGGGCATGACATAACGTCTGCAATCTTCTATCAGATGGCAGACTTCAGAATGATGGGCTAAATGTGCTCTGATGGCGATTCTGTGATGTGAGTTTTTGACTTTTTTGTGGCTTTGTATTGTGTACTGCACAAGTGCTTTTGAGGTTATTTAATTAAAAAAAAAACTTGGCATGTATCGTCTTCAACACCAGAAATTTTAGATATCAGACACCCAGCAGAGGGTGGCTAGAGGGCACCAAGAGAGTGCATAGCACAGCCAAGGCTTGTCAGCATCACATCTCTAGTTCTTTGTGAAAAGTACATCACAAAATTTTACAAAAGACACAAATTGAAAAATTTCAAACAAGATCCAGATCACCAACAAAATGTAATAAAGTCTTCTCTTTCCCATTTGGGTAATATTACGGTAACAGAATTATAACTAGAGCAAAGTTTTAATGGTAAGACAAACTATAGCCAGATTTTGCTGTCATTGTAATACTGTTATTGTAGAATTGCCTTTTATAGAAGAGGGAAGAAAAAGGAGGCATTTATTATCATTGTACATACATACATGGATACAGACAACAAAATTTATCCTCTGCATTTAACCTTTCTTAACTGCAGTTGGACACAGTCCAGGAGTTGGTCCCCGGGCACCGGAATATTTTTAAGTGTCTTGTTTAAAACCCAAGGGTTGTTAAGCATTGTTCACACCCCCTTTCACTTGGCAGGGGTAAAATGACTAGCTAAAGCTACGTCAGGATATTTAAATGTAAAAGATGGAGGAGTTGACACTTTTTCAAGGTGGATGTTAGAATTTCAGTAATTAAACTGACATCTTAATAGCGGAAATCTATATAAAATGGTCTAATGCTGCAAGTAACCATTTTTATTATTGATTAATAATAAGTGATATTGTAAAGCTGGCCAGCAGTTGGTGCTGTACAGTGGGGTAAATGTCACTCCCCAAGGACAAAAGACATTCTTGCGACAGACGCTAGAGCCCTTGTGTTTTAGCATCATGCTTAGATCGTCTGCCTCTGCCAAACCACAAATAAATGAAACCATTTCCACATCCCACTATGATTAAAAGAAACATATATCTTACTCGATCTGATGTAACTATGACGATGGCAAAAAACACACACATTTGATATGAACATGAAATATAAAACAAGCACGTACGTGCTTATGTTATGATGTAAGCAACATACTATTATCCAGGGCTGCACAGGTGCACACACAGTTGGTGCACTTGCATTCCAACAAGAGCATCACTATTTCAAGGGCACCCATGCCAAGATTCTCCTTTTACATCTGGAGTTGTCAGGAAAGACATGCGTGATTAAAAAGTTGTGCCAAATCAAATGTGGTGACCTTGAGCCAAAAGAGGGAAGCCAAAAGAAAGTTACTGGAGAGCAGAATAATCATTAACTCCTCAAACAAAATACAAATGAATTTAAATTAATGCCTTCTGGTGTCAACTTTATCCAAAACATTTCACAGATGGGGGCACAATATAATAAAAACTTGGAATAGATCAAGAGACAAAATAACCAAGTGCATGAAATCTGCCGGGAAGGTTTTTTTGTTGTTGTTCTTGTTATTTTTTGTTTTGTTTTGTTTTGTTTGTTTTTAATTACTTTTTTTTTTTACTTACTCTGCTTCTCCAGAGGATAAAGGTTGATCCCACTGGGATGCATGGGTAGACAAGAATCTCTGGGATGTTGACAAAACGTTCTACATTTGTCCTTGTGTGACTCATGCAGAGTTCATGTGTGATCAGGCTTCTTCATAGTTCAGTTGTAGGACACCTTTCTGTCACAATAACCCAGTTTCAGTGATGCTTCCGTCACACTTTGAGCCCAGGAGAACATCGCTTCAGCAGCAGTGACAGTTGCCTCCACGGTTAAGCAGTACAAGCACACTGGCTGTTACATTTCTACATTTTCAGCATGCAGAGCTACAAACCCAAACAGGCCTGCAGATAATGCTGCAGACTATTTTTGTACATTGTGACATTTCCTCTTGTATAATCTCCTTAGTGTCTGATGGACAGGCCAGCTTTCTTTGGAGTCCTGTGCTGCTGTATATTACAGTGTGAGCATTCCAGCAGGGTTTGCATTTGTTTGTTTATTTATTTATTACCCATTTAGTCTGCTTGTTGGATTTAACAGTAAGTGTGGTGGTCTTTTAATCTAAGGGATGAGATCTTAATGTCAACACTTGGATAGTTTGTGAGCTGCTACCTTGTCTGGAGTATGAATAATGGATGCCATGTTATAAATAAATCAGAAATATGGATGCACTGGTTGTTGTCATGGCTGATGGGATCATGTGAATGGATGGGTGAATTCCCCCCCCCCTCTCACTGTGAGCTGAAAGAGCCTTCTTATGAGGAGGAGGTTGGGAGGTTTTCAGTGTACTGATCCCTTTGCATCAGCATCAAAGTGAGGCATCCATGCCATGCTGGTCTGTCTGAGTTTGTAAATGGGTGTATTTGCTCCACCTTTCAGTTGGTTCTCCTGTGCGCACATTGCTGAGAAGCGAAAGATGTTGGATGTTGGCATGGGAACCGTGTCCGGGCTTATTGGCCGTACAGCAGTGCTGTGTGACCCAGTGAAGAGATGTGGTAACTGTACCCAGAGTGAGTTTGTGAGAGAGCTAGCCAGAGATGAAAGGTGTGGGGAAGTTTTAAGTGGGTACAGGGGTGAGTGGAGCATCAGTGGTCCTCTAAAGGGACAATGCATCACTCAGTCTGGACCAGGTCCTGTTTTCACTGTTACTGTGATCCAGAAAGTCAGACAGTGCCATCGTTTATTCATTCCCTGGTTTTTGCTGTTCAGTGTACCCTTTGTGGTTTGGCTACTTGGATTTGGAAAGTTCTCTACTGTCCACTGTATCTAATGTGGATTGATCCCACTTTCAGGATATTGGATCTACATAATTACTCTTTGGACCTTCAGGTATTGTGAAAAGCAAGACTGTATCTGAAGCCGATTCTCATTTTCACGGTTATGCCATATCCAAGAAGATCATGGTGTATAACTGTCATAGTTATTTTAATTTTAAAATGGGGGGGGGGGGGGGGTATATATGAGCCAAAATCTTACAAAAAAATGTTTTTTTTTTTTTTACCCATATGAGATGCAGTCATTTGTGTCCGGTAAATTTTGTTAATTATTGTGGGATTCAGATAGTGTGACAGTCTCATAGACACCCTTGTGGGGTGCATTTCTATTTCTCCTTTCTGGATATGCACTCTACTGGGAATCATTAATCAGATTACACATTGTCCATTCCCTGTTACATCAACAGCCTGTAAACAAAGATGGGCTAGTATATCCTATGCAGCTATACAACTGCATAGGATTTGGACTGTCAACCTGTAGATCATGTTTTGGTTAAATGTATGACGTGTTGACTCGGCATGCCAAGACCTTTCATCTGCACCAGGTGGTGCATGTATGAATACACCACAAAGACAAGATATTTAATGTTCAAACTGATAAACTTTATTGTTGCCTGCAACACGCTTCAAAAAAGCTGGGACAGTGGTATGTTTACCACTGTGTTACATCAACTTTCCTTCTAACAACACTCAATAAGCATTTGGGAACTGAGTACACTCATGATTGGGTTCACGAGCAAAGATGGGGTGTGGATCACAACTTTGTGAACAACTACATGAAAAAATAGTCCAACAGTTTAAGAACAATATTTTTCAATGTTCAATTGCAAGGAATTTAGGGATTCTATCATCTACAGTCCATAATATAATCAGAAGATTCAGAGAATCTGGAGAACTTTCTCCATGTAAGCGGCAAGGCCGAAAACCAACATTGAGTGCCCATGTCCTTTGGTCCCTCAGGCGGCACTGCATTAAAAACTGACATCATTGTGTAAAGGATCTTACCATGTGTGCTCAAGAACACTTCAGAAAACCATTGTCAGTTAACACAGTTCGTTGCTACTTCTACAAGTGCAAGTTAAAACTCTACCATGCAAAGCGAAAGCCACACATCAACAACATCCAGAAACGCAGCCGCCTTCTCTGGGCCCGAGCTCATTTGAAATGGACAGACGCAAAGTGGAAAAGTGTGCTGTGGTCTGATGAGTCCACATTTCAAGTTGTTTTTGAAAATCATGGACGTCGTGTCCTCTGGACAAGAGGAAAAAGACCATCCAGATTGTTACCAGTGGAAAGTTCAAAAGCCAGCATCTGTGATGGTATGGGGGTGTGTTAGTGCCCATGGCATAGGCAACTTACACATCTGCGATGGCACCATCAATGCTGAAAGGTACATCCAGGTTTTGGAGCAGCACGTGCTGCCATCCAAGCAGTCTTTTTCAGGGATGTCCCTGCTTATTTCAGCAAGACAATGCCAACCCACATTCTGCACATGTTACAACAGCTTGGCTTCATAGTAAAAGAGTGCAGGTACTAGACTGGCCTGCCTGCAGTCCAGACCTGTCACCCATTGAAAATGTGTGAAGAACAAAATACGACAACGGAGACCCCGGACTGTTGAACAACTGAAGTCGTACATCAAGCAAGAATGGGAAAGGGTGATGTAACACAGTGGTAAACATACCACTGTCCCAGCTTTTTTGAAACGTGTTGCAGGCATCCATTTCAAAATGAGCACATATTTGCACAAAAACAATAAAATTTATCAGTTTGAACATTAAATATCTTGTCTTTGTGGTGTATTCAATTGAGTATAGGTTGAAGAGGATTTGCAAATCACTGTATTCTGTTTTTATTTACATTTTACACAACGTCCCAACTTCATTGGAATTGGGGTTGTAGATACAAGCCTTGGCTGGATAAGTATTCCGTGATGCACTGATGTCCTAGCTAAGGGATGTTGTAGAATCTTGTCCGCTTTACAGTACAGTGTCCAGGGATAAGCACCAGCTTGAAGACCCTCAGGGCTTAGTAGAGAAGCTTGAATCTTTGACTGGACTGGGTTGCTTGACGTGAGGACTTTTCGCTTCAAATCGCAGAAGCTTCTTCAGCTAAAATTCTTGCTCTGGTAGTCTGACTTCTGTCTGTGATTTGAAGCGAAACGTCCTCGCGTCAAGCAACCCAGTCCAGTCTAAGATTCAAGCTTCTCTACTATGGAAACCACCTGGACAACTAAGAGCCTTCACAGAAACCCTCAGGGCTTCTACAGTGTAGGACTTACTGACTGAAATAGGTTTTTCAACAGCCAATGTGAGACCTATGTTTATGGAGCAGGTTGGCCAATAGCCAACATATGAAGCAGATATCTTCTACTTTCAGGCCGTTTGGATGAATCCCAGTCCATCAGAATGATGTAAACAGTCTTCTGTCTGACACAATACAATATTTCTCTATTGCCAACATTAAACTGTTTAAACAGATGAAACAGACTCACTCAACTTGTTGCATCCCTAAAGCCAAACTAGTTTTATTTCCATTTTCTCAGGGCATCCGGCATAAAACATGCCAAATACCAATGCAGTTCTGGCTGTATCCGCTGTGGCAACCCCAAACAAACAGGAGCAGCCGAAATGACAACACATATCAGGTTGTAGAGATTTGCTTTCAGTTTGAGTTTAAGCAAGATTATTATTTATTTATTTATTTATTTTTGTATTTGAAATGACAAACAAATTAAAATGGGTGTAATACCAAGTGTTCCAATGCTTTTGGAGGGCACTGTGTATGTGCATCTCTCTCTCTCAAAACTAGTGCATAGCACAAGTTTAATCAATTCAAATGTTCTGCCATATGAACGAAAGTGCCATAACATTTGATCTGCAAACACTTAACAACAGCATTTTGTTCATGCAATTGCAGTTAACAGCAGGATTTTTTTTTTCTCCGCATAATGGGATGGAAAATCACTTTTAAAAGCCGGGGGTTCAGGGATGCTTAGGTGTGTCTAAATGTAATATGATTTTAATTTGGCTTTCAAGTCAAATTCTTGTATTTTTCGATCAACAAATGTGTGTTTTGCCTCTTCATAACCCACAGTGTATTCAGAAAAAACAAAACAGCAACATTGCATACATCTCAATAACACTGAATAATGATTACTTACTAAAGTGACATCTCTGATTTCATTCCTGTTGTGTTCACACACAGAGCCATGTAGAATTATTGTTCCACTGTCTGGTGCTCCACAGAAAAACAATGTCCCATCATCAGCCCTGCGTTTAATCCTATGTCACTGACAGGGTTCTAGCTAGGACCATTTTAGTGTCTGGTAATTTACGTGATCATGGGTCACCGCTGGGGGTCGAGGGGGCGGAGCCCCCAAAGCTATAGGGCTTTATACCTCTAAAACGTTACTGGCAAGCCCTATTTTAACTCATTTTTTAGATGCATTGAAAGCAAGAAAAATAGAAAAAAATGACATTTATGTTGTAATATTTGTACCATCAAAGTTCTTTTTTGCATGTTTCTGTTAGTCTAATTTAATAAAATAAATAATGTTGAAAAGGTCATAAATAACTTTGAAAATGCTAAAAACACATCAATATTTAATGGAAATTTGATTTTGTGGAAATTTGGAGTACCAGGTGGTGCCGCCCACTGTAGCTAGAACCCTGTGGCTACCAGTAGTGCTTAGTTAGCCATCGCTTTAGCTCATCTTCTCCAGTAACTCAAAGGGCTGGGAGCTGGTTCACATCACGGCTGTCCCGTTAATAGTGGCCGCTCGTCATCACCTTTCTTTCCAACTCTATGATCACAGAAGCTAATTCCTCAGTGAGACTGGCCAGTGTCCTGCGTGTAGCAGCTTAGCTTAGCATGATGCAACGTGATGCCACAGCGCAAATCACAAACATGGCCTGTTCCAGGCTTTCGGCAGAGGAAACACGCTTTAAGACCATTTTAATGCTGAGCTGGGCTTTATTTGTGGTATGAGACACACTATTTAAAAAAAAAAAAAAACCTCTGTTTCTGCGTCACATTATTATTTTTGGAAATTCTGTCCACCTCATAAGCAACACTAGTCATGTGGCTAAATCCTTGTAAAATACGCATTTTAGCCGTTTTGATATTTTCACTGTCAAAGTCCACAAAAAACTGATTTCGCATTATTTAAAAAAATTCCCCCATTCATTTTATGGGTGTGATTTCACCAAAATTCATATTCCTCACAGCTTGAGGTTTCTGAGCGTTTATCAGAGGCAGACGACATCATGCTAAATTCCCCATGTTTATGACTAAATTTCTCTGGGCATATAGCACCAAAAATAAAACAAAATACATAATTCTTTATTTATTTAGAATAGTCATTCCATTTGACATTTTATATACTAGTGTTATGCATATATAATACACATACACATATCTGGAGCTAAGCAGCACACAGCTCAACATTAGATGGGGTCCTTTGTCTATTTGGACAGGGGGTGTGGCTCCTTTCAATTTAACGCAACAAGCACAGAAGCGGCTTGCTTCTTGGAGCGCTGGTCTTTTTCTCACAAAATGATGTGCACAGAAAATGCCCACAGTGGACATTAGGGAAAACCAAAATATATGCGAAAT
Organism: Thalassophryne amazonica; assembly: GCF_902500255.1. NCBI lineage: Eukaryota > Metazoa > Chordata > Actinopteri > Batrachoidiformes > Batrachoididae > Thalassophryne > Thalassophryne amazonica. The sequence goes on along the minus strand of NC_047108.1, from coordinate 96,577,626 downwards.
GACTAACAGTTAAGTTTGTCAAGATCATGCAAGTAGTCACACATTAATTGTCTCTGAAAATGCATTGTTACCTTGCAAAGAGAATTGTGTGTGTGTGTGTGTGTGTGTGTGTGTGTGAGTGAGAGACATCCTCTGGAGGGATGTGTGATCTGTGGCATGCAGTGAACACGGGCAGCCCTCTGGCACACTGTCTGCAATAGCTGCTCAGCACACTCCTCCACCATCATTCATCACCACTAGTACTACTACAACCACCACCACCAGAGGCCAGGGTGACGTAATCACTGCTCTGCTGCCAGCCAGCAAATCACGTGACAGAAGTCACTCGTCATACTGTGTTAGTATCTTACTACTTTACATTTGGGAGCGTCATCACATCGCTCTCTCTCATAAATCGCCTTCTCAGGATTCTACAGTAATGGAACACAGTATAATCATGATAGAGATGTTATGTTAGCAGGTTTCAATCAGCAGATTAGGACACACAGACATCTAAATCAAGATTTTCACCCTCAGTTATAGCATAGTAACAACTGGGTTTTCTGGGGGAAAAAAACACTAATCTGTGGTTTCCCAGCTAAATTGTTGGTAACTCGTTCCCTTTTACTTGGTAATCTTCAGAGCTTTGTCTTGCTAGTTAGAGGTGTAACAGTCCACAAAAATCATGGTTCACTTCCTCCCGTGGGTTTGAGGGCATTTTCGGTGCAGTGTAAATGAGAAATGTATCAAGCGGTTTGCCATTTTTGTTTGCTTGTTTTGTAAAACTGAAATGAGAGAGGAGGAACTTCATAACATGAATATGTAACATGTTTAAAATCCAAGTTCTCAGCAACAGAGTATGGTCGCATAGCCAATGCTTTTACAAATATGTCATATCACAACACAGTTCAAAACTGTAACATGGTAGAGCCGCTCAGGTTGTTTTGTCAGTTGTGAGAAGCCATGCAGTGAAAAAAACATTGTGTACTGCCACCAAAAGAAGCAAAACAGCACCGCTTGTTTCCTATCAGGGAAGTCATTGGTCAGATCTTTGGTCATTTAATATGATTGGAAAGTGGTTGACTCTTGCTGATGGCGAGCACAGTCGAAAAACACAAGTGTTCTAGATCATCTGTATGGTCTCTTGTATTACCTGCACTTTATATTGTCAGAAAGTAATTCCAGATTGAATATAATTAGTGTGCAAAAAAGGAAATGGATGAAATTAATCTTCTTTTTTAGGCAGGGGTTTTTTTAACAGTGCATATTCTTTATTACAACTGAGGCAGCAGCCCGGCTTTTCTAAATTAGGACATGAATCATTGTGATGATGTAACGGCGTGTGTTTTCGGTTGGAATTCTGAAATCTTCTCTGTGCAAGGTGAAACATAAGCTCCACAGTACATCAGCTGTAAAAGAAATTTTTAACATTTTGTCTGTAAATGTTCATCAAAAATTAGGAGTTCATATTCCAAAAAAATGTCTTATGAGAAGGGAGTTTCAGAATTGTATTGGAGATGTGACACATAACAGCCAGCTCAAATCATGGCCAGTGTTGTTTGACTTCTCGGTGAAAGGTTGTTTTGTGTGAGCGTAACCCTACGCTCCACCTCCTTTGTGTCTGTTCAAGCTGTCGCCTGCTTTCACAGTGTAGAGTGATACTATCACTCTCTGCTTAACTCTCCCTCTCTCTAATAATGAAGGCTATACCTGCTGATCCTGTCTGATCTTTGAGAAGGTCTCAACAAAGTGTCAAATGCCACCTGTGTAATGCTGCTATGTTGTTGTTCCACACCATGCTGAGTGTTCAGTAGCACAGCTGGCACACCCCTTGGGGAGTTCCCCAACCTGGCACCATGCATGTGAGGCTTCTCATGCCAGCTGTCAGGTTTTTGTAGGTGGCTGTGTGTTGGGAAAAACCCACCATGTGGCTCTGAAATAGTGCGCCCTATCTGCCGCACCCTGTTTCAGACAGTGTTGACTCGAGCCAAGGCGCTGTTGGCGGATACAGGTTGTATTTATTTCCTAGTCACAATTGATTTTCTCACACTTTGAGAGAGTGCAGTCGTAATGGTCATCTGTGCAACTGTCCTCCTATTTGTATCCTTGCAAACAGAAGTTGGTGGAGGTTGGGGGCTGGTATACAGTGAGGAAAATAAGTATTTGAACAACAACTGTTATGATTATTTATTAGAAAGTGGAAGAACACAAGATGACTGTCAATCTCCCTCGGTCTGGGATTCCATGCAAGATCTCACTTTGTGGGGTAAGGATGATTCTGAGAAAGCTCAGAACTACACAGGAGGACCTGGTCAATGACCTGAAGAGAGCTGGACCACAGTCACAAAGATTACATTAGTAACACATGATGCTGTCATGGTTTAAAATCCTGCAGGGCAGCAAGGTCCCCCTGCTCAAGCCAGCACATGTCCAGGCCCGTTTGAAGTTCACCAGTGACCATCTGGATGATCCAGAGGAGGCATGGGAGAAGGTCATGTGGTCAAATGAGACCAGAATAGAGCTTTTTGGAATCAACTCCACTTACCATGTTTAGAGGATGAGAACAACCCCAAAAAAACCATCCCAACCGTGAAGCATGGGGGTGAAAACATCATACTCCTCCTCCTTCCCTCAGTAAGAGCATTGAAGATGGGTCATGGCTGGGTCTTCCAGCATGTCAATGACCCCAAACACACAGCCAGGGCAACTAAGAAGGGGCTCCGTAAGAAACATTTCAAGGTCCTGGAGTGGCCTGGCCAGTCTCCAGACCTGACCTCAATAGAAAATCTTTGGAGGGAGCTGAAACTCCAAACCTGAAAGATTTGGAGCAGATCTGTATGGAGGAATGGACCAAAATCCCTGCTGCAGTGTGCGCAAATCTGGTGAAAAACTACAGGAAATGTTTGACCTCTGTAATTGCAAACAAAGGCTACTGTACCAAATATTAACATTGATTTTCACAGGTGTTCAAATACTTATTTGCAGCAGTAACATACAAATAAATTATTAAAAAATCATACATTGTGATTTTAGGATTTTTTTAGATTCTCTGTCACAGTGGACATGCACCTAAGATGAAAATTCCAGACCCCTCCATGATTTCTAAGTGGGAGAACTTGCAAAATCGCAGGTTGTTCAAATACTTATTTTCCTCACTGTATATAGAAATTGCCTTGGAGATCTGAATGAGTCTTGTAAGCACAACTCCTGAACAGGTTGGTAGACCTCAGTGAAACTCCCACAATGGTGGCACATCATACGAAGATGTTCATGAAGGAAAATGATTTTGACCGGGCATTTGGGCCACCTCCGTTTGTAGTTTGCATGTTCTCTCCATGCTTGTGTGCGGTCCAGCTGGGTACTCCGGATTCCTCCCACTGCCAAAAGGATGCAGGTTTGGTGAACTGGTGATTCTACACTGACCATAGGTGTGTATGTGGTAGCCTGTCCAGGTTACCCCACCTCTTGCCCAATGATCACTGGGATATTAAAGCTTCAGTATCCCTGTGACCTTTAAAAGTTAATCTTATTCTTAACTGGAATAAGGGTGTTTAGGAAATGAATGAGTGAATGTTCCAGAGCAGGTAATTGGGCTTTAGAGCTTCATCATAGTGTGCAGGGATCTCCCTGGCCTTTGCGAAGAATGAATGCATGATGCAGTGAGCCAATTTTGCTGGTGAATCACAATGGTGGCTAATACAAAATGAACCTGTGCTACTGGCATAAACAGTGATTGTGCTGTCCTTTTTGATGAATGGTAAAGGCCTTTTCATGGTTTCTGCTGTACTCTAAAACATGGTTTTCAAAGGTATGCTGCTGCGCATTTGAGCCTTCAACATGAAAAGAAGCATCGTACAGAAGTCATCACCTCGGAGAAAAAAATCATTCATTGTAAAAGTCAGGCAATGTAACAAGTTAACTGTTTACATGCTTGTTTTGTTAAGAATAAATGTCTCCATCCTTAACAGGTAGACCGTAGTTCTGCACTTTTCTGCACTAAGTACAAAGAGCATTTTGGTCCGAATGTTCACCATTACTCTCATCGATGTACTTTGAAGTCATTTTCATATGAAACCTGCAAACAATTTCATGAAAAATGCTATAAAACGTGATGTGTGTTGGGTGCCTGCAGGGAAGCTGAAAAGAAACTCGACATCAACGACCAACTAATTAATTTTACTCTCACCCCACGTCAACATTTGTCTGTAACACAAAAACTCATGCACTCGCATGCATTATCTCTGAGTCTGACGTGTGACGATCATGGCTGATGAGCCATTCTTTGTGTGTGAAGCACTCTCGCTGACACAATGCAGTGTAATTATTCACTAGCTTGCTGCTTGCTTAAGTACTGTAGTTGGAACAATTACATGTCTGAAATCGCAGTGTTTTGTTTGGGGGTTTTTTTTGGGGGGGGGGTGTCATTACACACGCACAAACATGCTTAGTTATGTGCCTGAGTTCTAACAGAATTAAGTCACTGTAGCACAAAGCTGCAGATATTCATTGTAATTATTCACAAATCTGAGTGTTTGTTAAAATACTGAGTAAAAAGCTGCAGCACAGCTGTGATTAGATCTGGTCAGTAATCAGAACCAGAGGCGGATTAATTTCCGGGGTGCCTGGACTTGAGAGCAGCAGCCCAAAGTCACATATTAATGCCCACCAAAATGTTTTTGGGAGACACAAATAACATGAGTGCCAGTAAAATACAGCATATCACAGAATAATGAATACTATAATTAGCAACTGGAGCTGCAATTTCTGTTCGATTATTAGCCAACTATTAAATTATTTAACATCTAATTTCGTAATTAACTTCTAAATTCTCTGATATTTAGCTTCTTAAAAGTGAAAACTTTCTGTCTTATTTTGCTAGTTTGTTTACACTCTGTGTTGTGGACAAACCAAGATATTTGAAGGCATTTACTGACATTTCTCACTATTTTCTGACATGTTATGTCCCAAACAACTAATCATTTAAGCAGGATGTTAATTCAAAAGTTTAATCACAAATTATTTACTACCACTGATATACAGTACATGCAAGTGACTACTATGGCAGAGTGGAATATCAGTTTATCAGCTTGCTCACAGATGTCTGGTCTGTTGTGCTGTCATATAAGTGTCTTTCCACATGGTTGTGTCTGTATTTTTATTTATTTATTTATTTTTTTGTACAACATTTGTAGATATTGTGTAGTAGCACTCTTGTTATGCTGTGCATGCTTGTATTTGTTTTAATGTGCCTTTGTATTAGTTTATCGAAAGGTTTGCCACCTGCTGGCTGTTTATGGTAGAGCTCTCCAATGACACAGGACATCCTCAGTCTGTTTGAGGCTGATCCTGCTGTAAAAGTGAGCTTTGCAGCCAATCAGGGTCACTTATTTCAGTTTGTGTTGTAATTACTGCTCGCAGTTGCTGACATGCATACATCCCTGTTGGTTTATTGATTATTGAATACACAAAGATTGTAGTAATATTACAGTCATCATCACTGTGCAACATACATTTTTAATTTAAATATTATTTCTTTACTGACTGGCTTTTTGAGTAGTCAGAATTCTTGTCATGGTTTTTCTGTGTGCCATTCTGGATATACATAGTTTATTATGAAAGTCTAATTATGGGCCATGCATCTTAACATGCAGTATCAAAATGACCCCTCGTCCAAGTGAGCAGTGTCTGTAATTCCTCTCCCGTCTCAGTGGCTTTGCTTTCACCCTGATGCCCTTGGAATGGGGCACCATTCTTAGGCATCCCTCAGGACACCTGTCCTTGTTAGTCCATTCACATCTGACATTCTTTCACCCAGGCCCACCCTTTCTCTGCAATGCCAGACATTGCCTCCAGGCTTTCCTCTGGCCTTTTTCTTTGTCTGTACACCTGTATGACCTCTTAATCTGCTAAACTGGTGGGCTATCTGCACAGACTGGTTTAACCTTAAACGGTCTCCTCTGAGTCACTTATTCTTATTGGTTGACAGCCAGGAATGAAGCTATGCCCATTGCCTCCTGATCTGTTTGCGCGCCCCCCCCTCACTGATCTTACCCATACCTCTGTCAAATCTAACAGAACAATGACAATGAGACACCGTTGCACTGTGCTGCCCAGTACGGCCACTCCCGGGTAGTGCAGCTGCTACTGGAGGAGCTGACCGATCCCACCATGAGGAACAACAAATTTGAGACGCCACTGGATCTGGCTGCACTATATGGCCGACTGGAGGTAGTCAAACTGCTGCTCAGCGCACATCCCAACCTGCTCAGCTGTAACACCAAGAAACACACACCACTGCATCTGGCATCACGCAACGGTCACCTGTCTGTGGTGGAGGTACTGCTGGACGCTGGCATGGAGATCAACTATGAGGTGCAGTTTTTCTATGTATTTAAGTCATAAGTGAAGCATTAGTGTGTGTTTCTTAATATATGGTCATGGCCCAAATCATGTTGAGTTACTTAATCTGCCCTTGCAGCACTTCCTCTGGCAACTTCCTACTGAGGCTGGGAGATTAAATGTAAAACGTGTGAGCTCTTGGTCTGCAAAGAAGCTGCTGTGGTATTAGAGCTGCATCTCATGCTTACTTTCATTATCAGTCTGTCAGTTATAGTTAATTCAGTTCGTGGATGCTTGATAAAACTTGGTGCAAACAGCACATCAGTTTCCCAGAGCCTCAACTAAGAGCTTCTTTTGTCCATAACTCAAATATATTAAAGTTACACTGATGTAAAACAAGAGCAGGGCGTTGTTATATCAAGTGGTGAATTTTACGAAGTGGAATCTGTTAAATTTACTGTTTTCCCCTAAAGCTGGGCAGATATTTTCAATCGTTGCATTCGGCTCCAGCTCAAACTGTGCATCAAAACCGCAGCGTGTAAAAGTTCAGAGCACACGATCTATGTTCTCACATTATACGGCCCGATGTTCTGCTGCAATCTGACTGCTCACATTGTACGTTCAAAATCCACATGTTGGACTTGTGTTTCCGGAAGCAAAACATAAACAGAAGCTTTTTTCTTTTCTTTTTCTTTTTTCAAACTACATTTACATTTCTTATTTTTACAAAACTCTCGATGGGAGACATCAAAGTTTTAACAACAAAAAAGGAAAAGGAAAAAGAAACAGAAGCTGCTCTCCCAAAGAGATGTTCACTGTTTTGCTCTCTCCTGTGTTTGCACATCAGCTCGTAGACGCTTGCAGCGCTGCTTCAACAGGGTGATATTCTCACGAGGGCCAACCAGAATATCAAACAGGTTTGATTTTTATCCGACCATACGATTACCAAGCGGGAGGTGGTCGTGAGAGCTTAAACGCAGCTCGTTACTCCATGTATACTGCACGATGCAGGACACACAATTAAGCTGAACTTGGCACGATCCAAAAAATTCTCGCACGAGTGAAAAATCAGCTGAAAAAGGGCCAAAACACGCACATTGTAAGCCCAGTTTAAGAAGATACAAGCAGATTAAGGGCCCCATCTTGATGATATGTTGCACATGGCCTGAAATGCATAGGTCAGGTGCATTTGGGGTGTGTGTCCAACTCCATTTTGCTGTTTGCATGATGTTTAAAGGGGTTGTAGTTACTCAATTACTTAGTGTGTCACTTATCATTGCCTAGAAGAGACAGGTGTACCAGCAAGTCACAAATGAGAGGTTTTGTGGCCAAAAAGGCCTCTGTGTGCAAAGGTTCAAAGTATGCAAGCAGGAGCAGCAGTCATCCACCTCAGCCCCCTGAGGAGAAGTATTACAGAGCCTCCTGCAACACCTCCTCCTCCGACCACTTGATCTACATATCCTACCATAGACAAACAGAAATTAGCAACTACACAAAATTCTGTAGTCTGTGCTGCTTTGCACCAGGTTGAAGACATGGTCCTACGGTGCAGCCGGAAAGTATTCACAGTGCTTCACATTTTGATATCTTACAGCCTTATTCCAAAATGGAGTAAATTCATTTTTTCCCCTCAAAATTCTACTCGCAGAACCCCATAATGACAACTAGAGCTGGGTATCGATTCAAATTTCAAGAGTTGATTCAATTCCGATTCTTAAGATTCAGAATCAATTACTTTGATTTGATTCGATTTGATCCAATATTGATTTGATTTAATGTTATTAAAGACATTTTTGAGCTGTTACCCAATTGTCTAGTTATGCAACAAATTAATACTTGTACTATATTGACATTTGACAGCAAATTAATGAATATTTGGTAGTTAATAGTGATGGCTATAAGACTGATGGCAAGGACCGATCCCCCTCCCAGAATGATAGAGCAGTATTTTTATTTTACATACATGCTGTAGGGCAGCCAAAAGAAGGTGCCAGAGGTACCTGGTTCATTGCCCCTGACACAAGTACATTTCTGCAGGCTTCCGTGTTTTGGCCTGGTGCCTTGTTTCTTTTGGCTTTAAATTAAGGTTGTAACAAAATAATAATAATAAAAAACGATGGCTTTACTTCACAAAATTTGGCCCTCATAATGCAGGCAATAGTGTTTCAGAGAGTTAAAAATTTTAAATTTTCCGGCTCCAGTCTCCCCTACAAACACTTGCACCTGCAGCACTTCCTGTGCAGCATGCAGCAGGAGATCTTCTCCCACAGCCACGCAGACTGACTTTTCAGTCAGTCTTTTCCCACGGCCACAGCGAGTGCTGGTGGAAAAGATTGACTGAAAAGTCAGTCCACACCAGAGAACCTTTGTGCACGGTCCTACGGAAAAAGCACATTATGAGGAACACAGACACACACAAAAAACACTGCTGTGCGAATTAAACAGCGGACAGTTTTCTTTTCTTGCTCGCAACCGAGAAGAGTCCGGGTCGCCATGGGTGACATCTTTAAATGGCTTTGACAGAGGTTGATGAATAAATTGTGGACGTGTTGCTTCTTAATCAGAACCAGAGCGTCCACAGTCAGTGTAGAGAAATGGTCATTTTCATACCCTCAGAAACGGTGTAACAGCCCAACTACAGCATAATTTTTTTTCAGGGATGCCGTTCCAACACTGGCAAGAAGTGCAAGTATATATTTTTTTAAAAATTGATCTTTGGATGTGTGAATTGATCTGTAGGAATTAAAATGCAAATTGATTTAAAATCAGCGAATCAGTCTTTTCAACCCAGCACTAATTACAACATGCAAAAGTTTTGTTTTTTTTAATTTTTGAAAATTTATTAACAATAATAAAAAAAAAACCTCCTAAGAAATCACATGTACATAAATATTCACACCCTTTGCTCAATACTTTGTTGATGCATCTTTGGCAGCAATTACAGCCTCAAGTCTTCTTGAATATGATGCCACAAGCTTGGTTCACCTATCTTTAGGCAGTTTTGCCCATTCTCTTTGTAGCACCTCTCAAGCGTCTTAGCTGTGTGCTTAGGTTCACTGTCCTGCTGCAAAATCAACAGTCACCCCACTCTGAGGTCAAGCGCGCTCTATAGCAGGTTTTCATCCAGGATGTCTCTGTACATTGCTGCATTCATCCTTCCCTCAATCCTGACTAGTCTCCCAGTTCCTTCTACTGACAAACATCCCTACAGCATGATGCTGTCAAGACCATGCTTCACTGTAGGGATGGTGCCTGGTTCTTCCAAACATGATGCCTTTGCATTCACGCCATAGAGTTCAGTCTTTGTCTCATCAGACCAGAAAATTTTGTTTCTCATGGTCTGAGAGTCCTTCGGATGCCTTTTGGCAAACTCCAGGTAGGCTGCCATTTGCCTTTTACTAAGGAGTGGCTTCCATCTAGCCAACTCTAGAAAGATGCCTGATGGATCCGAACGTCTTGCACTTACGGATGATGGCGGCCACTGTGGTCATTGGGACCTTTAAAGCAGCAAAACTGTTTCTCTACCCTTCCCCAAATTTGTGCCTCAAGACAATCTTGGAAGACAATTCCTTTGACTTCATGCTTGGTTTGTGCTCTGACATGCACTGTCAACTGTCAGACAGGTGTATGTCTTTCCAAATCATGTCCAATCAACTGAATTTACCCCAGGTGGACTCCAGTTAAACTGCAGAAACATCTCAAGGATGATCAGTGGAAACAGGATGCACCTGAGCTCAATTTTGAGCTTTGTGGCAAAGGCTGTGAATACTTATGTACATGATTCCTCAGTTGTTGTTTTTTTTTTTTTCCTAATAAATTTGCAAAAATAATAATAATAATAAAAAAACTTTTTCCACATTGTCATTATGTGGAATTGTAAGTAGAATTTTGAGGGGAAAAAAGAATTTCATCCATTTTGGAAAAAGGCTGTAACATAAGAATATGTGGAAAAAGTGAAGCGGTGTGAATATTTTGTCGATGCACTATGTATCCACTAGCAAAGTCTTTGTTGGTTAATGTTCTGTCACTCAGGCAAGCAATTAATTGTCTAATGATTTTAACAGTATGTGAAATGAAAATGGAGCCTTGGTGGGCTGTTCTTCAGACCAAACTGGGCCATTCATATGTAACAATGGTTTACTGTCTATAATTTACCTGAAACAAATATAGGAAGTCGACTCGGTGTCCATCAGAGCTTGACTTTCTTTGCTAACAAAATTTTAACTATTAGAGAAAAAATTACTCATAACCATCCCAAAGACGTATCGTTATCTTTGGCTGCTTTCAGTGATGCCGGTATTTGGTTAGACTCTTTCTCTCCGATTGTTCTGTCTGAGTTATTTTCATTAGTTACTTCATCCAAACCATCAACATGTTTATTAGACACCATTCCTACCAGCCTGCTCAAGGAAGCCCTACCATTATTTAATGCTTCGATCTTAAATATGATCAATCTATCTTTGTTAGTTGGCTATGTACCACAGGCTTTTAAGGTGGCAGTAATTAAACCATTACTTAAAAAGCCATCACTTGACCCAGCTATCTTAGCTAATTATAGGCCAATCTCCAACCTTCCTTTTCTCTCAAAAATTCTTGAAAGGGTAGTTGTAAAACAGCTAACTGTTCATCTGCAGAGGAATGGTCTATTTGAAGAGTTTCAGTCAGGTTTTAGAATTCATCATAGTACAGAAACAGCATTAGTGAAGGTTACAAATGATCTTCTTATGGCCTCGGACAGTGGACTCATCTCTGTGCTTGTTCTGTTAGACCTCAGTGCTGCTTTTGATACTGTTGACCATAAAATTTTATTACAGAGATTAGAGCATGCCATAGGTATTAAAGGCACTGCGCTGTGGTGGTTTGAATCATATTTGTCTAATAGATTACAATTTGTTCATGTAAATGGGGAATCTTCTTCACAGACTAAAGTTAATTATGGAGTTCCACAAGGTTCTGTGCTAGGACCAATTTTATTCACTTTATACATGCTTCCCTTAGGCAGTATTATTAGACGGTATTGCTTAAATTTTCATTGTTACGCAGATGATACCCAGCTTTATCTATCCATGAAGCCAGAGGACACACACCAATTAGCTAAACTGCAGGATTGTCTTACAGACATAAAGACATGGATGACCTCTAATTTCCTGCTTTTAAACTCAGATAAAACTGAAGTTATTGTACTTGGCCCCACAAATCTTAGAAACATGGTGTCTAACCAGATCCTTACTCTGGATGGCATTACCCTGACCTCTAGTAATACTGTGAGAAATCTTGGAGTCATTTTTGATCAGGATATGTCATTCAAAGCGCATATTAAACAAATATGTAGGACTGCTTTTTTGCATTTACGCAATATCTCTAAAATCAGAAAGGTCTTGTCTCAGAGTGATGCTGAAAAACTAATTCATGCATTTATTTCCTCTAGGCTGGACTATTGTAATTCATTATTATCAGGTTGTCCTAAAAGTTCCCTAAAAAGCCTTCAGTTAATTCAAAATGCTGCAGCTAGAGTACTGACGGGGACTAGAAGGAGAGAGCATATCTCACCCATATTGGCCTCTCTTCATTGGCTTCCTGTTAATTCTAGAATAGAATTTAAAATTCTTCTTCTTACTTATAAGGTTTTGAATAATCAGGTCCCATCTTATCTTAGGGACCTCGTAGTACCATATCACCCCAATAGAGCGCTTCGCTCTCAGACTGCAGGCTTACTTGTAGTTCCTAGGGTTTGTAAGAGTAGAATGGGAGGCAGAGCCTTCAGCTTTCAGGCTCCTCTCCTGTGGAACCAGCTCCCAATTCAGATCAGGGAGACAGACACCCTCTCTACTTTTAAGATTAGGCTTAAAACTTTCCTTTTTGCTAAAGCTTATAGTTAGGGCTGGATCAGGTGACCCTGAACCATCCCTTAGTTATGCTGCTATAGACGTAGACTGCTGGGGGGTTCCCATGATGCACTGTTTCTTTCTCTTTTTGCTCTGTATGCACCACTCTGCATTTAATCATTAGTGATCGATCTCTGCTCCCCTCCACAGCATGTCTTTTTCCTGGTTCTCTCCCTCAGCCCCAACCAGTCCCAGCAGAAGACTGCCCCTCCCTGAGCCTGGTTCTGCTGGAGGTTTCTTCCTGTTAAAAGGGAGTTTTTCCTTCCCACTGTAGCCAAGTGCTTGCTCACAGGGGGTCGTTTTGACCGTTGGGGTTTTACATAATTATTGTATGGCCTTGCCTTACAATATAAAGCGCCTTGGGGCAACTGTTTGTTGTGATTTGGCGCTATATAAAAAAATTGATTGATTGATTGATCTGGTGCTGCCTCTTGTAGGGTTCAATCAGTGAGGTTCTATGGAATGAAAAATGATCTTCTGTTTCCTCAACCACAAAATAATTGTCTGTAGTTATAAATAGATACCATATGGTGTTTGATTTTTCACTGAAGGGGGCTACATCATCTTTGCTGCAGGTTTAATTAATCCCTGTGCTTTGAGCAATATTTGAATGGAAATGAAGTACATCGTACCTGTCTGAGAAAGAACTGACCATGCGAGAATGGCTCCAACATGATGGCAGATTTTGTTGACATCTGTTTTTATTTTCTCATGTCTAAACAATCTGTCTGTGTCTCTGTTTCTTTTCAGACTGAGAAAGGTAGTGCCCTTCATGAAGCAGCTTTATTTGGGAAGATAGATGTGGTGCAGAAGCTTCTCAGTGCAGGTCAGACATCCTTGACACAAGGGAAACATTTTTAGCTCACTGCTCTTAATTAGCATTACATTGAAGTTTTTAAAAAAACATTAAAAAATACATAGAGCTTGATTTCTGCTGCTGTCATTTGCCAGGTATCAATGTGAACATTGTTGACCAGAAGGGTCTGACAGCGCTGGACACTGTCAAGGACATGCCCTCAAAAAAGAGTCGACAAATAGCTGCTCTCATCCGAGGTATGAACCTTGATGACCAACAGACAGCAGTGCAGAGAACAAAGTAGTTTCTTGGTTTTGTGTTTACCAGTTGTAATTCAGTGTCCTGTTTTGTTTTTTTCCATCTCCTGCAGGTCACATGACTGGAAAACCCCCTGATATTGACCTTCCCCCTCCGCCAATCCCTCCACCACAGGAGAGTCCCAGCCTACATAACAAGGGTAGGATTTATCTCATCTCACAATGAGCAAAGTTCAACTGGAAAGTACAGTTATTCAAATATTCTTTGTGTCTTAAGATTAGAGTTTTAGTGTACATTTTTTGTGATTGAATTTTTTGTGTGATGTGTTTCACAGGGGACATGGAGAAAGTGAGCGAGCTGATCTCAGGATTGGCTCCGGAGCCTGAGGAGGAGAGCCCATATGAGGCTCTGTTTGAAGCCACTTCAAGCCACTCTCTAGACAGTCTGACCAGCGGAAAGTCCTCTGACAGGGACTCCGGGAGACCGGACAGTGAGGCTGGCAAGGTCAGCAAAAGTTCTTCCACGCAAACCTGTGGAGAGATGGTAACCTTTTTTTTTACAGGGAATCATCTAGGCCTACATTTCAGAAAGTCCACTAGAGGGTGATAGTGGTCCTCTTCTTACAGGCCTGAGTCTGTATTACACCTCTTGGTGCATCTGAAATTTGGTGTATTGTGATTGATGTATGTATTATGTTGCACATAATTTACAGAAAGAATGTGTGGTTCAGTCATCACACCCTGGACCTGGCCATGAAGAAGAAGCGAGCTCAGAGGTGAGGAGATGAAGCCAAGTGCAGTGTATTTTTTTTTTTTTTTTTTTTTTTATGAAATGGCTATAACGCCTCACTTCCTCTATTGGTAAATAAACATATCAATATGCATGGAACCTTTGGTGCTCTTACAATTCTTCTGGGGGCTCGCATAAATTAATATGAAAATTATACTCTGCAGTCAGTATTTCATTTACTTTTTAACACTGGCTACTTGCAGCCCGATGATCCTGACTCAATAATATCTTTCTTCTCACACGAATGAAAAATCATCTGAAAAAGGGCCAAAACTCACACAGTGTAAAGCCAACATTTATGTGTCAAGACGATATTGAGTGCACGTTTTACAACATCATCAAACATGCGCACGGCACTAATAAAGTGAGCACACATTCTCTCCACATGCAAAACATTTTGCAATGACACTTCCAGGACTCCATAAACATGCCTGTTTTTACAAATAAAAAATGGAATGTTTTACAAAAGCACATTTATCTGTAAACACCAACACATGATACACGTCACATTAACGTGTTGGTTTACATAATGAATGACTGAACCAATCAGTGTTTAGCAGAGGCACTTTTACCCAGAATCCTTTGCGATCTGTTTGTTACAAAACCTCAGAATTAGTGCATTATTCAACATTAAAAGATATATGTTATATTTTAACTTTGTACAAATGACAGAATTGACATTAATGGAGTTATTCTATCAGTATTAATGTTATTTATAAATCAAAACCATAAGTCAGCATGAGTTTGAGTTCCGCCTGACCGGAGCATTGTGATTGATAGAGAGCTGGGCTTTATGGCTGCTCTCAGGGTGCCTCTGTGCTGGAAGCTGTGTAGTAAACAAGAGCTTCCAGCAGGGGCAGGATGTTCAAAGACAAAAGTGTGGCCTCACTGTTTGGGTCTGTTGTCACTTTTAATATTACTAGAAGCTATTGTGGCATTAAAACTCAAATTCAGTTTATTAGTAGTTGCAAATGTACCAGAGACAATATTGGAATTTATCGGTTATTGGTCATCTGTAACTTCCGATACATTTTTGGGTGGTTTATCATTTTTATCTTTATCAAAGATAACTTTTCAGTTATCTGATTATCTGTTATTGAAGTTAATTTTTTGGTTATCTGTGCCCACCACTGGACATAAATTGCACTGTCTCACCTTTTGTTGGAATGAGTTGCAAGCCATAAAAGCAGGAATGGATGCATATTAACAAATTAAGTTTCATAGGTTCTGCAATGAAATAGAAGTAAAAATAAATGTAAGAATCACTGCAGTTTTTTTATTTGCATTTTCCATACCTTCCCATTTCTGATTTGGGGTTGTATATGTACACATAGCAAATCAGTTTCCAGTTTCTTTGCTGGAAGTATTGTTTACTTCAGAGTATGACAACTGCATCAGCCACAATAAATGCTTAACATTTTCACAGTGTTTGCATTAACTTCCTCTCACAGGCCCTGTATACTAACAGCAGTATAGATGAAAGAGGGGAGCCAGAGGAGGAGGAAGAGGATCACACCTATGAGTTGTTGCTTACAGCACAAACCAAAGTTCCTCCACCCACCCAGAATTCCCACTTCCATAAAGGTAAAATTGTATTGCAGAGAAATATAGAATATGTATGTGTCACCAAGATGATGCAAGGAAATTAATCACAATTTTTATACTTGTTTGTACATGGTAGGGCTTTCAATCCCTATTGTTGTAGTACTTTTATCTGCGTATCATCTTGGGGCAGAACATATCTCTGTCCTCATTGACAATATAGAGGCTACACACATGGTCAACTCTTAAAATAGTTGTCCTTGCCTTGACTGTTTTTCACCGTACAAAAGCAAGACCTCCTTAGTCATGAATGGTGAATGACAGTGTGTTTAATTTGACTAAATTGGATTAGGAAACCATTTTCATCTGTAGCTGTTGATGTAGGATATTTTCAAACTGTCTCTCCTGGGGGGCTTCATTTCTCTCAGCTGTATGAGCACCATTAGGCACGTCATTGAGCTGAAGTTGGAATTTAAACACTTATGTAGATGAATGACAGCATTAATCACAAGGCATTCTTAACATTTTTGCTTCTAACCAAGCGTACAGAAGAGAACAGAGACAAACAAATTCAACACCATAAATTAACGTAAACACTTGAAAGGCAGGTCTTCGAACATGTGCTGGTTCCACATGCTGCTACATTCAGCACACTACAGGACCTCGTAGGATCCTGGATGGCGACCCCTCCCAGGCAGAACACCAGTCCAACCCCACCTCCTGACGTTAGCCATCTATATGTTGCAGCTAGGTGATATGTGAGTGTCCTCTTGGTTTATTCCAGTTGCTGGGTTCTGTGTACTAGAATATACCACATTGTTGTAGTTGATATACCCTCATAATGCCAAGCAGTCCATTTCATTTGAGTCTCCCGTGGCATCGAAGTCACACAACCATGCAGTGTTAAAGGAAGAACCAAGACCATAAAAACTTAAACCTTTGTTCTAAAAGTATATCGGCGTCTGTAAGCACCTCGGTCTACCAACATCATTGTGCCACAGGATCTTCCTTGGTGCCTCTTTGTCTCGAGTGGGATTCTAAAGTCATAAATGTCACTGTCCCCTGTCCCTCCCAGATGTGGCACAATTTTTTTATTTTGTTTTTCTCACCATCCTTTGCTTCAGCTTATCTGAGATTTTTCTTGGCCTGCCACTTCGGGCCGTAACTAGTACTGTGCCTGTGGTCTTCCATTTCCTCACAGAGATACCGTGACGAGATCCTGAGGCCCATTGTTGTGCCATACATCACCTCATGTTGCAGCAGGATAATGCACGGCCCCATGTTGCAAGGATCTGTACACAATTCTTGGAAGCTGAAAATGTCCCAGTTCTTGCATGGCCGACATACTCACCGGACATGTCACCCATTGAGCATGTTTGGGATGCTCTGGACCGGCGTATACGACAGCGTGTACCAGTTCCTGCCAATATCCAGCAACTTCGCACAGCCATTGAAGAGGAGTGGACCAACATTCCACAGGCCACAATTGACAACCTGATCAACTCTATGCGAAGGAGTTGTGTTGCACTGCATGAGGCAACTGATGGTCACACCAGATACTGACTGGTATCCCCCCCAATAAAACAAAACTGCACCTTTCAGAGTGGCCTTTTATTGTGGACAGTCTAAGGCACACCTGTGCACTAATCATGGTGTCTAATCAGCATCTTAGTATGGCACACCTGTGAGGTGGGATAGATGATCTCAGCAAAGGAGAAGTGCTCACTATCACAGATTTAGACTGGTTTGTGAACAATATTTGAGGGAAATGGTGATATTGTGTATGTGGAAAAAGTTTTAGATCTTTGAGTTCATCTCATACAAAATGGGAGCAAAACCAAAAGTGTTGCATTTATATTTTTGTTGAGTGTATATGATATATTTAACTGACATTTCTGATCCAGACAACCAATGATTTATAAAGGAAAATCATGAAAATTATCAGGGGTGCCAAAACTTTTGCATACAACTGTAAGTGGCTTTCAACAACACAGATACTCTCTTCTTGATCTAAGACAATTGCCACTTCAAACCCTCCAAGTTCTCAGTCTCACAAGTGACATAGACCGGGCATCTTAGTCAAAGATGGTGAACCTTTCCTCTCTGACAAAAGCACCCAAGACTCTGTTTCCATGACCTTATCTAACACCCAGTCCAGGCAAGCATGGAACAGAGTAGAGTCATAAAACTTCCCTGATGAAGACTTCAGTTTGCTGGAAAAAAGTCAGAGACTGTGCCTCCTCTCTCCACAGCACTTAGTCATAGCAATGATGTTCAGCAACTTATTAGGGATCCTGTGGCTTCTCAGAATATCCCACGTAGCAGCCCGTGCACACAGATCAGATGCCTTTTGAAATCAGCATAGGCTGCAAAGACACAAGGTTGATCACACTAGCATTCCATAAGAGCAAGGATGTGGTTGATAGTTGACATCTTGGGCATGAAGACGCACTGAACAGCAAGTAGCTAGAACTGAAACCTGTTGAAAATTACTTTTACCAGTTCCTTGCATTATAATACTTCTGTAGTTGTTGCAATGTAGGTAATGAACATTTTCTTTCCAGAAAAACAAGTCCTTTCATAATAAATTTATTTATATAAAGTTTAAAAAAACAAAGTGCTAAATAACCATTTAAATTACAAACCAAACATACACAAACAACAAATTCAGAATTTCACATCAGCTTCAGTTTCTGCATGAGGATGAGGAAGTACATTTAGCCTAACTGACTTTGACAAATTCAGACAGAACTGGTCGTGAGTCACAGATTCTGCTTTATGGGAAGCCAATGGAGGGAGGGCAAAACAGAAATGGTGTCATTGAACATCCTCATTCTAGTGTGTACTTTTTCTTCCAGTCTACTGGAATATGCAGGTTTCCCAAATGCAATCAAAGGTTCATATTACAGTAAAGTAAAATAAATTAAGACAATGTGCTAATTATAGATTGCAGACAAGAAGTGAGGTTTAAATCTAGATTTAAGCACTTGAATGAAATTCAGCTGTGTAATGTTGACAACCAGAATGTTCCACAAAGTTTAAGTACAATAAGTAAAACCTTTACAGCCTGCTTACTTCTTTGTCACCTTGGGAATACATAGTAAGTAGGGCACATACCAGCACATAAGACTTCACAAGCTCTGTGAGATGAGAGGGTGCACAACCATTCAAAATTTTACATGCAGCAGCAGAACTTTGACATCTGCTCTTGCATGACTTGGGAGCCATTGAAGGGAGCCTGTGATGTGTGCCTAACACTGGAGTAAACGTAAGTCCCTTCAGCTTCTCCCTTGTTTTCACTTGGGGTTGCCACACCCGATCCGAGATGGATACTTTGGTGGCACCGGAGTCATATGAGTAATTGTTTATGTGAAAACAATACTTTAACTGTCATTATATTCTCTCGCTTGTGTTTTCTATCTCTGTAGATGAGAAAACCACTGCACAGGCTTCCAACAGTGTCCCACCTCAGGTACAGTATTTGACCCTTCTAAGAACTGTGTTTTTAAACAACCAACAAATGTGCTAGTGCATGTTGAGACCTGGCACTGACTGTAGCCTTTTTAAAAAGAAACTTATTTGATAAGGATGCACGTCCCTGAACTGTCCACCAGGTGCCATTGTTCAGCAGAGAGCAGCACAGCATGTGATGTATTCCTTTTTATACAGTCTACTGCATTTGTTGTCCTACCATAGCTTTTTTGTTGTTTTTAAGACCATGCTCAACAAAATTAGAGGGCATTATGTTTTCACCCTGTCCGGGCGTCCGTCTGTAGACTCTTTTTTTTTTTCCACCACAATCATTAAAAAACATCTTGTCTGGCTGAAACTAAATCTTTGTGATGAATTTCGGGAGGATCAAGGAAGGTTCTTTTCAACAATGGGGGTTGCCCTTTATCCAGTGTGGCCCTTGCGGATGTTTCATTTCTGCATAATAAGTAAAGTAACATCTCGTCTGATTGGAACCCTTTCTTGGTGATGCATTGGGGGTGCTAGAAAAAGTATTCTTTTGAAAACAGGGTCAACATACCAGTTGTAAAGTGGCAATCTTTTGCTGTACAAATACACTATATATACACCATCTTTAAAGCACCAATATTTCACTAAATAATTTCTAAATTTCATTATTGCCTCTAAAAAGTGTAACAGGGTCAAAATGGTAATTTTTTTTTCAAAGTTCATTATTTAAAATATACACATTTATCCCTTTCAAATGCAGCCTTCTGGATTTAATTATTCCATTTAGTTTTAGATAAAAAGCCAATTTATGTGACATAAATAAATGGAAAATGTTTGGAATTCTTTGGAGTAGCGGCTCGACTCCGAGCCCCTCCACGTCAAAAGGAGTCAGTTGAGGTGGCTTGGGCGTCTTTTCCGGATGCCCCTTGGACGCCTCACTGGAGAGGTGTTCCGGGCATGTCCCATTGGGAGGAGGCCCCGGGGAAGACCCAGGACATGCTGGAGGGACTACATCTCTCGGCTGGCTTAGGAACGCCTTAGGGTTCCCCCGGAGGAGCAGGGGGAGGTGTGTGTGGATTGGGAGGTCTGGGCGGCTTTGCTTGAGCTGCTGCCCCCGTGACCCGACTTTGGATAAAGCGGAAGAAAGTGGATGGATGGATGGATTTATTGGAATTCAAAACGTTTTTGTCGATTTTCTCGGAACTGACATTTTTTGCAAAAAATAGCATTATTCAGTCAGTTTTCATGCAAAATCTATGGAATTGGTGGCAAAATGTTCTGAAGAACCTGTTCTTTTATAATATACCATATTTAAAGACATCTGGGCAAAAAAATGACTATGAAAGGTTGCTTGGAAAATTACCATCAACAAAATGTTGGAAAACCTCACTGAAATTGCCAAATGAGATTCAGAGTTAAATCAGAAACCTGTTTTTGGAGCAAAAGTCAATAAGTACCTAACATCTGAGCAGAAATAAAAATGCTGGCAGAATAAAAAACTAACACAAGAATGAGAAATATGTTAACAATTTGTATGTTTATTGAATTACCACCACCAGCGCCACCACCGCAGAGTCCACCCCTGACAAAATTATTTCAACAGACCACAAGTTCCTTCATTTATGTCCAAATGTTATGAAATACATTCTCTTCTCCAAGAAATTACATCTGATGTTCATAAAAATTAACCAGAGCGTTACAAGTTCACCCTTTTTGATACACTGAAATATGACCACATATTTAACCAGGATCCTATAATTGGGCCAAGTCTCAACAGATGCTAATGTAATTGTCTGGCAACTCAGAAAATGTTTGGCAGGAATGTTTTCATTGGAAACTCTTTCTGTCCCATTTTTAGCATAAACTCACTGCCCCAAATGACCTGACACCACTGACCAAGACAAAAGACACACTTCAGCCTCCTGGACGGACTGGCCCTCAGGCACCGGGAGGTGAGTTTGTCCATGTGAGGCCTTCTTCACATTATAGTAAAAACTAAAATAAAGGAAAAGCAACTGCTCCTGCAGACACTGAGAGTAAAGAGAGTGTGAGAGAGACTGGACATATCTGACTTGAAAATGACAAGGCAAGCATGTCAATGAAATGTGAGGAAACACATTTTGCAGTGTGCGATCGGCTGGTGTGGATTATAGTGCTTTCAGGGAATGCATGACTGACGTTCTTCAGCAGCAGCGTGGATTTTGCTTCTTTAGAGCAGGCTTATTGACATTCTTTGGCAAGTGGCAGGAATGTTTGGTTCCCTCCCAGTGTGAAGCAACTCTTGATCAGGTTACCTCAGCTCCACATCTCTGCTTGAAGCTAAAATGTGCCTCATCATTCTGAAACACTGCCTCTGGCTTTTTCTGGGACACACAGATGTCTTCATTCTTTCATTATTTTTTTTGTACGATATTAGTGTTGAAATTATATGGCTCTCTTTTATAAATTGATACTGTGGCATCTGGAGGACGCATCTGTTTTGCCCTCATTTTCTTTCCTTTTTTTTTAATCTTTTTGGGAGTTTGTCCAAATAGCTTCCCTGTGGTTCTGAGAAATATGTTTTAAATAATAGATTGGTTGCAAAATTGTCAGTGTAATTGCTCCAACACACCAAATGTATCAGACATGTGACACAACACTTTTTCAGCTTTAATTCAAATGTGCATGAATGGAAGCTGGTGTCTGGGTGTTGTCTAATTTCATGTATTTGGTCCTGGTTTGAGGAAATTCTCATCCAGCTGATGGGAGACTCTTTCATTACTTTAAATTCAAATTGGCGCTCTGTGAACATGCTCATTTATCGTCATGACTTTGTATAATGACAGTTTAGAAGGAAATAAATCTTTTTCTGTTACTGATGATATCATTTCATCACTAGATTGACGGTTTTAGAGTATCCCAGAATCCTTTGTGCGCTGGGGAGGAGGCTTGAGAATGGCTCAGCTTAATGCTAACTTTAGCATTGAAAATGCCATAGACATGCTAACGCGTTAGCATCGTTTCCGTTTTTAAGTTATAAAATGCATCTATCAACTGTTTCAGAAGACCATAACAGGTCGGTTTAACATGAAAAAAAGGTAAATATCACTCACAGACATATGCTCTTTAAGGTTTTAGCGTGGAAAAATGAAGATAAAGCAAAATAAAACAAAGAACCAACGAAGCAGCAGATTGAAGATCGAAGCACTGCTTCATTGGTTCAAGGTTCAAAGCAAAGCCGTGCTGCAGAAAAGCTTGATTACAGACCTGCTGCAGGGTCTGTAATCAGTGCAGAGAAATGATCATTTTCCTGACAAACACCCCCAAAAACAACGGCCACTCTGAAGGACCGATAAGGGAATCGTTAAGCAAAAAGGCTATTGATGTCGATGGATCGAATAATTTCTTAAGGATACCAGAAAAGAACAAGTTCACGACAGACAACCCTAACAGCAAAAAATAAAAAAATAAAACTCACATTAAAGACTCACGATTATTTTAGTTCAGTGCTTCTCAATTATTTTCGCCCCCCCGGAAGAAGAAAACATTTCACGCCCCCCGCCCCACTCTCCGCTGTGACTATAAATACTATCATTTGTACATAAAATTGTTATATGTACATCTCTGCATAACATCGTATCCTTAAAATTAAAGACAAAAAAAAAGAAAGGATTTTAGATCAACTTACAGCAAAGAATAACTTTACTAACATTGTTTTTTTAGTCTGTAACAGGAAAAAAATTGTATCACTTTGCTTGAAATAAAAAACAAAATCCTTAAACTATAAACATTTTTGATCGACTGCTATTTGATACTGAAAAACAAAATTAAATAAAATCAATGAATAATAATAAATTCAAATTGATCAGAACACTTACTCAGGAGCACAATATATAAAACACTTGAACAGACAAAACAAAAATGAATAAAACAATTTGTGCTGATTTTTTTTTTTTTTTTTTTTTTTTTGTGATTTTTATTTGTTTTTTATTAGTTTTTATTTTTGCAGCACTTGCTTCATCCGGTGTAACAGAGTCCATGTCTATTGCTGCTCAGCTCCTCTGCTAAGGTGCTATGATGCTAACGGCGTTTGCTGCTTTACTGAAGCAGCATTCACAAAGCGGGATGATTGCTGGCAATTTTCGGCATGTTTTCGCTGAAAACAATCAGGAGCAACACTTGCATTTATTTTTACATTGGGCCCTGTTTTGTCATTCTGTGACACAGTCAGAACCCTGAAGCGTAGGTGTTTTTGTGGTATGTCCACCGACACAGTGAACCAGCCAAGTCATTGGCATGTGGTTATCATGTTTTTAATACCAGAAAGGATCTGCACTGGGGTGTTAACACCAAGTGTTTGTTTGCGCCTGGTGTGGATGGGCCGATGCAGGACCGGCACAGTCTCCTACAGGTATAATCTGTTGGTTGGGCATCTGTAGTAATGGGTGCTGGCTCGAGTCTCTGCTGTCAGGGGATGCTGGATCATCTCTCCCCACCGTGCCGCTCTCTTTGTGCTACAAGTTGAAAGACTCACAGTGCCTCATTCATTAACGTCTCAGTTACTACAGGCATCCGTCAGTTCTGTCTGCATGTGATGAAATCCCATGATCCACAAAGAAAAAATAATGTTAAAAAAATGACTCAGTTTTGCCTCCGTGTGGAGCGGACACACCACACGACACTCTGCGCACACTCGATGCTGTGCTCTTCAATATTTAAGTGTTCCACCTGCCAAACAAAATGGTTCTTCCTATGGTGGAAACGCAAACCAAGCCAGACTTAATGGTTCTGAAACATATTATACCGTGCAGGACCGACCTGAACCACTCGGTGGAAACAGGACTATCAGTATGCGCTGGAAGTCATCAAGGTGTGACAGCGGCACTAATTTATTAGACGTACGCTGTGTATGGAAGCGTTTTTAATACGGTTGGCATACGCAGGATAAATCGTCAAGGTGTGACAGGGTCTTACCGGATCATCACTTCATTTAAAATTCTTAACCAGACTTGGTACAAAGGATTTCTTGTAAATATTTATATTTTCCTTTAATATTCTGATAACATTTCCCTGAAGGTAACAGTTTGAATGTGAGAGGTTATTAATAATACTGTCAGCGTTACCTCTTAAGAGGTCATCATATAATTTACTGAGCTGTTTTTGTGGCTTCCTTAAGATTTTGGAAGCCATATTCATTATTTTCTGCAGCTTGTTACTCTTCTCCAAATTTAAATTACCATACCACGTCATCATGTTAAAAAATTAAATGCTTTCCACTATATTGTTCTACACAGCAGAGTGGGGCATTCTGCAAGTATTCTGCTAGTTCTTACAACTTGCAGAATAGTTTGGCTGATTCCAAAATTGTTCAACTTGCAGAACAAGTGGATATGTTGAACTACAAGATGGCAGCCTTTATTGTTTTTAAGTGAACAGATTGGAGGTGATGGAGTAGTTTTTTTTGTTGTTGTTTTTTTTACTGCATTTTAGAGGATAGTGTATGAAAAGGTTTTTCCAAAGCGTAGACATATTTACTGGCCCTATAAACAGTTGGATAGTCTGTAGTCTCACTGAAATACTTTTCTACATGACTCAGAGCTAAAATATTGTCTCATTGACATTAATAACGGAGTTAATGTGTATTGACTTTGGACTGTGCAGATGGCAGTGTGAGAGCCAACAAGGCACAGAGTGTCTGCAAAAACCAAAACATCATTAGTAACATCACATCATGCATCGTAGTGCTGTGTACAGTACGGGTTAAGACTGTGTGAGATTGTTGGAACCACATGGAGTTGCTCACAGGGCGTTCACACTCCCCAGCTGCCAAGGAGAGGATGACGGGGGGGGGTTGGCTGTGATCCTGACATGTGTCCATAGCGCAGTTACTCACTCGTTATGACAAACACAAAAATTCCAGGATGTTTAGCAACTAGTGCACAGGGAGTACTGCTAGTGTTTGGGACTGTCTGTTCTACACTGCAAATGGAGCTCGAAATGATATTTGAGCAGTTTGGAAAATTGAGTCTGAGCTTTGCTTGTGAAATGGCACATTTTTATTCACGGTGCAATGCAGAAATGACTTTTTCACAGAGTATCAGCAAAGAGTTTTGTTGCCTGTATGGCCGAGCAGTTGGTAAAGCTGCTCTATCAAGGTCAAACTGCGAGGGGAGAAAAAGTGCTGCAACAGGTCAGTACTTTCCTATGGTGTCACTGCTCCAGATTCTCTGTCACCAAACACCCTGTCTCCCTGGCTGAAAGTGTCCACACACATACACATACGTGTCTGTGGCTAATTATCAAGAGTCTGGCTGCAGGCGGATCAGGCGATTCAGATTTCCATTCCTGAACCACCATTAGGTCCAGAATTAGAAGCCAGAAAAGACAGAGGGCTGCCGGTCAAACAGCAGATGATGACCATACAGCTGCAACACCACAGCAAGAAGACAAGAGAATCAGGAGGGTTAGTCGGCTTTTTCTGAGCCTAATGGACAAATTGTTGATGGCAACAGTTACTGTTTTTCTGTGGTTGCTTTAATTGTGGGGAAAGAGGTTTAGATGGGAGTAATTCTTTAGGCAGTGGGAGGAGGAAGACCTTATTCTTTCAATTCTTCTGCCTCATTAAGAAGTTGTTTTTGTTGGAGAAGGCAGCTACTGTAAGTTTTTCTCCACTTGGTAATATTTATGTGTTATTGACTTTGCTTGTTGTGTCTGCACTTGTGTAAAAGTTGAGTCTGTAGCTTTGGAAATTGTTCCATGCATTGCTGTGTAAAATGTCTGACAAGCAAGCAGGCCGGGGAGGGTGCAGAGTCGAGTCACAAATACAACCACACTTTAAATCCTCACTACAAAACGCAGCGTTGTGAAATACAGGCAGACCGGCACCACCTGATAGTCGTTAGCTGGCTACAAGAAGTGTTAGGAATTCTGTTATATCGCCAGCCAACATATGCCTTCTACTTGCTCCACTGCTTAACTCCCTCTCATTCTCTCCGTCACTCCTGGTACAAAACAGTTACAGATCTGTTTGGAAGCTCATGTGGGTGATTTCTTATTAGTCCTGTCCTGCAATTCTGCGTTCTCATTCGAAGTTCAGATTGTAGCCTTCACTAGCATCTGTTTTGTTTCACCATTTAATCTTGTTTACTTTTTCCTCTGTTGCCAGAAGACTCGCAGCTCAACCAGGACCAGGGAGCAGGTGTCCCGGAGCAGTTTACTGGCCTCTTACACGGCTCTTCTCCGGTCTTTGACTGTCGTGAGGAGGCCTTCAGTCTTCCAGGTGCTCTTCCAGCTAACCAAGACCATCCAGAATCTAGAAGTCCAGCCAAGGTTAAAGAAAAAATAGCAGCATCACCTCCTAGCCGTCCAAGTATGGCTGCCATCCTGACAGACTGTGATCCAAAAGCCATTTATGCAACTGTGCACAAAGAACCCAGGGATTTAGGTGCGAGCGGAATGTCCCCCGGGAGGA
Organism: Thalassophryne amazonica; assembly: GCF_902500255.1. Classification (NCBI taxonomy): domain Eukaryota; kingdom Metazoa; phylum Chordata; class Actinopteri; order Batrachoidiformes; family Batrachoididae; genus Thalassophryne; species Thalassophryne amazonica. Next base: position 96,551,129 of record NC_047108.1, on the reverse strand, counting down.
TGCGTCCTCCAGGGGACCTGAAGCTGGCACGGAGCCTCTCCAAGTCTGACTCAGACTTGCTCGTGTCACCTCCAACTGAGGAGGAAGGAGGACTGGGCAACCGTAGCGAGTCTGTTTCTAACTGTAGTGCTGGCAAGAAGCGGCTCGAGAAATCTCCCTCTTTCACCTCAGAATGGGACGAGGTAAGTGTCTGCTGTTATGTGCTTGGAACGTAAAGTACTCTTATGGTGTATACTTTACTTTAAACCTATGCAAAGATACAAACGTATACTTCATATCAAGATAGATGGAGTTGGAAGGTAAAAAAAATCTCTTCAGTGTTTTATCTTTCTATCATTTAATGTCGATGTAGAAGCTCACAGAATTAATCTGAACACAGAACTAATTTGTGGACACTTAGAAATATGGAACAGGTAAAAATGTGCCGACTCCTGAGCCATTTGCTTTGCATCATTTAATATTTGTTCAGCATGTTGTTGTCTTTGGACAGACCCCTATAACCAAGTTTCTCAGTTCACCCAGCTGGAAACAGGTACAGACTGGGAATACCCCACAGTGGAGCATCCAGGGGGAATGATGGACTTAGAAAAAGAAATTGCTAATTTACTTTGATTTATTTTTCTTCTTTTGTTTTTTAACCACACTCAACAACATTTATTCCAGTCCATTTCTGAGTTCCCTCTGACTCCAGACTTCTGTTTTATTCTCACTGCTTGGTGATGGCTACATTTAAACATGTATCTGGGATTTATTGTAATGTAACTCAGAACTAATAATAGCAGAATTGTTGGAGTAAAACACTTTTAACCATCTTTTATCACTTCTGCAACAGTGTCTCCTAGTGGCATGGAGTGGTATAAACATTCAATACTTGCTGTTATTTCAGTGGTGGAGAATCTTTTAATAAATTCTACAATCCACATGTATTTCCAGGTCCTCCATTAAAATCGTCTCTCTTCTCACCAGTGCCAAACCTACCTGATAATAAATTAAAAAAAAAAAAAAAAGACCTCCATAAAATTGTGCAGTGTGCATCCAAATTCAACGGGGGGACTCAATCAATGCGCACTTCCCCAAGAGTCAACAAACAACTGTTTAGGAAAAAATAGCTCAACAACTTGTTTTTTAAATTAATTTCATGCTGCTTATTACTGACTTTTGTCAATTTTACGTACTCATTACTGGGTCTGTCAAACTTTAATCCATCTGTTGTTGTAAGGGGAATTTTGACACAAACAAGAAACACATTGTCTCTATGTTGGGAAATCCATATGAATTGGTAAGGTGTGAAAATATACTCAACAAAAATATAAACGCAACACTTTTGGTTTTGCTCCCATTTTGTATGAGATGAACTCAAAGATCTAAAACTTTTTCCACATACACAATATCACCATTTCCCTCAAATATTGTTCACAAACCAGTCGAAATCTGTGATAGTGAGCACTTCTCCTTTGCTGAGATAATCCATCCCACCTCACAGGTGTGCCATATCAAGATGCTGATTAGACACCATGATTAGTGCACAGGTGTGCCTTAGACTGCCCACAATAAAAGGCCACTCTGAAAGGTGCAGTTTTGTTTTATTGGGGGGGGGGATACCAGTCAGTATCTGGTGTGACCACCATTTGCCTCATGCAGTGCAACACATCTCCTTCGCATCATCCGTGAAGAGAACACCTCTCCAACGTGCCAAACGCCAGCGAATGTGAGCATTTGCCCACTCAAGTTGGTTACGACGACGAACTGGAGTCAGGTCGAAACCCCGATGAGGACAACGAGCACGCAGATGAGCTTCCCTGAGACGGTTTCTGACAGTTTGTGCAGAAATTCTTTGGTTATGCAAACCGATTGTTTCAGCAGCTGTCCGAGTGGCTGGTCTCAGACGATCTTGGAGGTGAACATGCTGGATGTGGAGGTCCTGGGCTGGTGTGGTTACACGTGGTCTGCGGTTGTGAGGCTGGTTTGATGTACTGCCAAATTCTCTGAAACGCCTTTGGAGACGGCTTATGGTAGAGAAATGAACATTCAATACACGAGCAACAGCTCTGGTTGACATTCCTGCTGTCAGCATGCCAATTGCACGCTCCCTCAAATCTTGCGACATCTGTGGCATTGTGCTGTGTGATAAAACTGCACCTTTCAGAGTGGCCTTTTATTGTGGGCAGTCTAAGGCACACCTGTGCACTAATCATGGTGTCTAATCAGCATCTTGGCATGGCACACCTGTGAGGTGGGATGGATTATCTCAGCAAAGGAGAAGTCCTCACTATCACAGATTTAGACTGGTTTGTGAACAATATTTGAGGGAAATGGTGATATTGGGTATGTGGAAAAAGTTTTAGATCTTTGAGTTCATCTCATACAAAATGGGAGCAAAACCAAAAGTGTTGCGTTTATATTTTTGTTGAGTGTATTTAGATTAGCAAGATTTATGGGGGGGTTTGTTTTTGTTTTGTTTTTTTCTTTCTTTCTTTCTTTTTTAACCTTGACTGTTGGCTTCTGAACAGTGTGTGTGCATTTGTTATTCTTGGCTGACAATAGATTCCATAAATTTTCATGGTTTAGCCCAAATAAAGGAACAGAACCTGGCTGATTCAAAAATCGCTAACACTGGACGTGTGTGTGCCATTTTAGTGATGAGTAGATATTTTGTGAAGCAAGTTGAAATAGTTGACCTTGGTCAGGAATAGTTGGTATTGTGTACTGAGGTATATCCTTACAACAGATAGATCCCCCACCCAAGGTATGTACTCTAAGTACCCTTCAAGCTCTATTTAGAGTTTACCTTGGTGGTGATGCATTGTTTTTCTCAGTCCTTTCTTCAGTTTGTTGCCATGGTGGATATTCACTGCTAAATATATTCCTCTATTCAGCCCTTTAATGCTTTGTCTAGGACACCGATAGCTGAGCCACCGAGAGATTAGAGAAGACATGCAAACAAGGATAAAAGTGAGAGATTTAGAAATTAAGATTCAGAAAGAACAGTGAGCTGCAGATCTGTCTCCCTTCTGCTGCCAAGGCCGCAGAGTCCAACAATGAGAGATGGGCATGTACACACAGTGCACAAACACATCACTCACAAATGCAAGAGAATTCCAAAGCACAGAAAGCTTACACAATGCTGCTTCTAATAAACTGAACGACCACATTGTTGCTTGTGTTCATCAGTTTGACAGTAATATTACGTTGTACAAGCTGTTGATTAAATATTCTATGATCTTAAATGAACTGACATGGAAATGTGCTCAGTTAACATCCACTTTTAGTGACTTCACCTTTTGTCTAGAAGAGCCTTTATTATCGTTGTACATTACATATAACTGTTTCCTTATTGTAGGCAGGATGAATGATGTCCTCTGAGCTTTTCATTTAAAAGTCTGTCTTTTTTCATCCTAGGATGTTTTAAATGTTTTGAGGGTCAACTTTTCACTTGCATCAAAAATTAATTTAATTGTCGCATTATCTAAAATGCAAACACCACCACAGCAAGCAAAAACTAACTGGCTCATTAATGTTATTGTACAGGGCAAATAAAAACTAAAGGTAACAGGCTTCTTGTCACCACTGAACGGGTCATTAGGTGTCTGGTTGCATGGACCATTTCCATCTGAGGTTATATAGTTAAATGTTTACCTTAGCCTAGCTGTACTGCTGTCCACTGAGGCATGAAAGGTTTTCTGCCAAGAAGGGGCTATGTCTTCCAGAACAAACCTCCCTCAAAGCAGTGTACTTGTAATGGTAAACGTGTGCAGGTTCGACCCCTCATGGAACTGTTCTGAACAACTGGACACTTTTAATGATGTTTTTGCCTGTTCTGTGGTGACGAGAAGCCATTTTTATTGCCCCATCCAATATCATTAATTAGCTAGTTAACTTCTCCTTACTCCAGCAGTGTTTGTGTTCTAAACAAGCCACAATCTCTTGTCCATTTAAACAAAGCAAATGCAGAAATTGAAAAACTTGCAGTTCCATGAATGGCTGCTTGAGGCTGGCTCCAAAAGGGAGTCACTTTCCACAGAAGCCCATGTTAAAATGTCCAAATAAACATGTTCACAGCCTTGCTAGTTTCGTCCTTCATAACAACTGTATAGGGGTGAATATTTTTTATAAGTTATAGTTTTAAGATATTTTAAGCCATAAAGTTATGAATAATTAAGAGCATGGTTGCCTTGAGTGGTGTGGGTGTGTGTGTGTGTGTGTGTGTATGTGTGTGTCTGAGGAAAGTCAAGAGCACTGCAAGCAGATGATGCTAGCTGTTGTGGACCTCAAAGTGTCTGTCTTGTCTGAGCATTTTAATTACAAATATCTGTACAGTTAATTGCGCAAATAGACAATCTACGAAGTCTGTGCTGCAGTATTTCCATTGAGTGAAATTTTCATGTACTTATTATTTTCATTTATTTAATTTGCATTTTAGCACCATGAGCACTGTTGCCAGGTATCAGTAGCTTTGTGACGCTAGCAAAACCGCACTTCAGAAAACCTGTGGGTGACATCACAGAGGGCTTGTCCAGTGTATATATGCAGTCTAAATAATGTACTGATTGACTGATTGCATAAATTGATTTTTGTCTAGTGAGAAAATGATCTCCAAAATCTCTAAAAAATAGAGGGTGTTTTTGTTTTTTTGTTTTTGTTTTTTCCAAACTTTAAGTTTTAGCATATAGCATCACAGTATATTTTATTCAGTATTGTTACTGATTTGTCTTTGGCATCCTGCTAAATCTCTTTTGCTGGGAACAGTGTACACATCTGTTCAGCATAGTCCAAGGGAAATGCCCTGCATGTTCAGTTTTATGATGTCAGATCATCGACTGCAGCTGAAGAGCTCAGATTACGCTAATGCTTTCTCTGTCCATAATACAGAGATCACATTGCTGCTCAGTGTTCCTTTACATGACATCATCAGGACAACCACAGTGAACTTAAGCGATAATAGCAGCTTTGAGGTCAGTTACTGGGTTGAGGTTTGTCTGCAGGCAGTCAGAGTTGTCCAGTCTTGTTCCACCATATTGTGACCGTGAGACAAATTTCATAATGAAATTCAAATTGCTCAGTTTGCCTGTTCAAGTGCCCCATTTTCTGGCCTATTCTTAAGTGTGCAAATCCAACTGAATTATGTATTAGTGTTACAGCATTGTGCTATGCCATGTCCTGTGTTTGACCTCCTCCACAATAGACATTTGTGTTAAATTGTTTTTCTTATTAGCTCGTTTTCTCATCTCTCAGCGTGCAACTGTGTAATTATTTATGTCAATTGAGGATGACCAAACTGCTGGAATGTTGATGTCATACTGTTTGATAGTGCTTGATCAATCAATCAATCAATTTTATTTATATAGCGCCAAATCACAACAAACAGTTGCCCCAAGGCGCTTTATATTGTAAGGCAAGGCCATACAATAATTACGTAAAAACCCCAATGGTCAAAACGACCCCCTGTGAGCAAGCACTTGGCGACAGTGGGAAGGAAAAACTCCCTTTTAACAGGAAGAAACCTCCAGCAGAACCAGGCTCAGGGAGGGGCAGTCTTCTGCTGGGACTGGTTGGGGCTGAGGGAGAGAACCAGGAAAAAGACATGCTGTGGAGGGGAGCAGAGATCAATCACTAATGATTAAATGCAGAGTGGTGCATACAGAGCAAAAAGAGAAAGAAACACTCAGTGCATCATGGGAACCCCCCAGCAGTCTAAGTCTATAGCAGCATAACTAAGGGATAGTTCAGGGTCACCTGATCCAGCCCTAACTATAAGCTTTAGCAAAAAGGAAAGTTTTAAGCCTAATCTTAAAAGTAGAGAGGGTGTCTGTCTCCCTGATCCGAATTGGGAGCTGGTTCCACAGGAGAGGAGCCTGAAAGCTGAAGGCTCTGCCTCCCATTCTACTCTTAAAAACCCTAGGAACTACAAGTAGGCCTGCAGTCTGAGAGCGAAGCGCTCTATTGGGGTAATATGGTACTATGAGGTCCCTAAGATAAGATGGGACCTGATTATTCAAAACCATGTTTCTAAGATTTGTGGGGCCAAGTACAATAACTTAAGTTTTATCTGAGTTTAAAAGCAGGAAATTAGAGGTCATCCATGTCTTTATGTCTGTAAGACAATCCTGCAGTTTAGCTAATTGGTGTGTGTCCTCTGGCTTCATGGATAGATAAAGCTGGGTATCATCCGCGTAACAATGAAAATTTAAGCAAAGCTGTCTAATAATACTGCCTAAGGGAAGCATGTATAAAGTGAATAAAATTGGTCCTAGCACAGAACCTTGTGGAACTCCATAATTAACCTTAGTCTGTGAAGAAGAGTCCCCATTTACATGAACAAATTGTAATATATTAGATAAATATGATTCAAACCACCGCAGCGCAGTGCCTTTAATACCTATGGCATGCTCTAATCTCTGTAATAAAATTTTATGGTCAGCAGTATCAAAAGCAGCACTGAGGTCTAACAGGACAAGCACAGAGATGAGTCCACTGTCTGAGGCCAAAAGAAGATCATTTGTAACCTTCACTAATGCTGTTTCTGTACTATGATGAATTCTAAAACCTGACTAAAACTCTTCAAATAGACCATTCCTCTGCAGATGATCAGTTAGCTGTTTTACAACTACCATTTCAAGAATTTTTGAGAGAAAAGGAAGGTTGGAGATTGGCCTGTAATTAGCTAAGATAGCTGGGTCAAGTGATGGCTTTTTAAGTAATGGTTTAATTACTGCCACCTTAAAAGCCTGTGGTACATAGCCAACTAATAAAGATAGATTGATCATATTTAAGATCGAAGCATTAATTAATGGTAGGGCGTCCTTGAGCAGCCTGGTAGGAATGGGGTCTAATAGACATGTTGATGGTTTGGAGGAAGAAACTAATGAAAATAACTCAGACAGAACAATCGGAGAGAAAGAGTCTAACCAGATACCGGCATCACTGAAAGCAGCCAAAGATAACAATATGTCTTTGGGATGGTTATGAGTAATTTTTTCTCTAATAGTTAAAATTTTTTTAGCAAAGAAAGTCATGAAGTCATTACTAGTTAAAGTTAATGGAATACTCGGCTCAATAGAGCTCTGACTCTTTGTCAGCCTGGCTACAGTGCTGAAAAGAAACCTGGGGTTGTTCTTATTTTCTTCAATAAGTGATGAGTAGTAAGATGTCCTAGCTTTACGGAGGGCTTTTTTATAGAGCAACAGACTCTTTTTCCAGGCTAAGTGAAGATCTTCTAAATTAGTGAGACGCCATTTCCTCTCCAGCTTACGGGTTATCTGCTTTAAGCTGCGAGTTTGTGAGTTATACCACGGAGTCAGGCACTTCTGATTTAAGGCTCTCTTTTTCAGAGGAGCTACAGCATCCAAAGTTGTCCTCAATGAGGATGTAAAACTATTGACGAGATACTCTATCTCACTTACAGAGTTTAGGTAGCTACTCTGCACTGTGTTGGTATATGGCATTAGAGAACATAAAGAAGGAATCATATCCTTAAACCTAGTTACAGCGCTTTCTGAAAGACTTCTAGTGTAATGAAACTTATTCCCCACTGCTGGGTAGTCCATCAGAGTAAATGTAAATGTTATTAAGAAATGATCAGACAGAAGGGGGTTTTCAGGGAATACTGTTAAGTCTTCAATTTCCATACCATAAGTCAGAACAAGATCTAAGGTATGATTAAAGTGGTGGGTGGACTCATTTACATTTTGAGCAAAGCCAGTTGACTCTAACAATAGATTAAATGCAGCGTTGAGACTGTCATTCTCAGCATCTGTGTGGATGTTAAAATCGCCCACTATAATTATCTTGTCTGAGCTAAGCACTAAGTCAGACAAAAGGTCTGAAAATTCACAGAGAAACTCACAGTAATGACCAGGTGGATGATAGATAACAACAAATAAAACTGTTTTTTTGGACTTCCAATTTGGATGGACAAGACTAAGAGTCAAGCTTTCAAATGAATTAAAGCTCTGTCTGGGTTTTTGATTAATTAATAAGCTGGAGTGGAAGATTGCTGCTAATCCTCCGCCTCGGCCCGTGCTACGAGCATTCTGGCAGTTAGTGTGACTCAGGGGTGTTGACTCATTTAAACTAACATATTCATCCTGCTGTAACCAGGTTTCTGTAAGGCAGAATAAATCAATATGTTGATCAATTATTATATCATTTACTAACAGGGACTTAGAAGAGAGAGACCTAATGTTTAATAGACCACATTTAACTGTTTTAGTCTGTGGTGCAGTTGAAGGTGCTATATTATTTTTTCTTTTTGAATTTTTATGCTTAAATAGATTTTTGCTGGTTTTTGGTGGTCTGGGAGCAGGCACCGTCTCTACGGGGATGGGGTAATGAGGGGATGGCAGGGGGAGAGAAGCTGCAGAGAGGTGTGTAAGACTACAACTCTGCTTCCTGGTCCCAACCCTGGATAGTCACGGTTTGGAGGATTTAAGAAAATTGGCCAGATTTCTAGAAATGAGAGCTGCTCCATCCAAAGTGGGATGGATGCCGTCTCTCCTAACAAGACCAGGTTTTCCCCAGAAGCTTTGCCAATTATCTATGAAGCCCACCTCATTTTTTGTACACCACTCAGACAGACAGCAATTCAGGGAGAACATGCGGCTAAACATGTCACTCCCGGTCCGATTGGGGAGGGGCCCAGAGAAAACTACAGAGTCCGACATTGTTTTTGCAAAGTTACACACCGATTCAATATTAATTTTAGTGACCTCCGATTGGCGTAACCGGGTGTCATTAAGGCCGACGTGAATTACAATCTTACCAAGTTTACGCTTAGCCTTAGCCAGCAGTTTCAAATTTCCTTCAATGTCGCCTGCTCTGGCCCCCAGAAGACATTTGACTATGGTTGCTGGTGTCGCTAACTTCACATTTCTCAAAACAAAGCCAATAACCAGAGTTTGTTCCTCGGCGGGTGTGTCGCAGAGTGGGGAAAAATGGTTAGATGTGAACGGGTTGGCGGTGTACACGGGGCTTCTGTTTAGGACTACGCTTCCTCCTCACAGTCACCCAGTCGGCCTGCTTTCCCGGCTGCTCGGAATCTGCTGGAGGGGAACTAACGGCGGCTAAGCTACCTTGGTCCGCACCGACTACAGGGGCCTGGCTAGCTGTAGGGTTTTCCAACGTGCGGAGCCGAGTGGCCAATTCTCCCAGCCTGGCCTCCAAAGCTACGAATAAGCTACACTTATTACAAGTACCATTACTGCTAAAGGAGGCCGAGGAATAACTAAACATTTCACACCCAGAGCAGAAAAGTGCGGGAGAGACAGGAGAAGCCGCCATGCTAAACCGGCTAAGAGCTAGTAGCTGTGCTAAGCTAGCGGATTCCTAAAAACACACAAAGTGAATAATGTGTAAATAATTTAGAGGTGATTCAGCAGAGGGAGTGCTATAGTTAAGGCATGTGAAGATTACACTGTGAAATAAATCATTATCTAGTTAACTAGATCAGTCTAACTGCACAGATTAAACAGCTAACAGATACAGCAAAACACCGCTGTGCTCCGGAACAGGAAGTGATACAATACCGCAGTGAGAGCCAACCACCCCATGCATAAAATATATAATAAAAAATAAATAATTATACATAAAAATGCAAAATTATGCAAAAAGATGGCTTATCTTGAAAGGTACATATTTTCTCAGACAAAACCACTAAAATATTTTCTGTTTAATTCATGACTATATGGTTAATTTGATGTAATAACATGAGTTTTTAAAGGGTTGAGGGTGGGTGTCTTTGAGACAATTTTAAGTAATGTTCCCTCTCACTGTTAGATTTTTCTATACTTTTGATATGTTATAGTATCTGAAATTTTGCACAAGATGCAACAATCACAAAAACTACTGCAATTAGTGGTAGGTTGACCCCCATTTTGCAATATATTTTCTGGACTATATGGGTACTCTGGGAGGTGATGGTTTAGCGGTTAAGCAGTGGGCTTCAGACCAGAGGATCCTCATTTCAAACCCCAATCTAGCCGGACAATCACTACGGACCCTTGGGCAAGGTCCTTAATCCCCAAGGACTACTCTAATGTGCGAGTACTTGGATTTTAGCCAAATAACTCCATCCATTTTCTTCCGCTTTATCCGGAGTTGGGTCACGGGGGCAGCAGCTCAAGCAAGGCCGCCCAGACCTCCCGATCCACACACACCTCCCCCAGCTCCTCCGGGGGAACCCCAAGGCATTCCCAAACCAGCCGAGAGATGTAGTCCCTCCAGCGTGTCCTGGGTCTTCCCCGGGGCCTCCTCCCAATGGGACGTTCCCGGAACACCTCTCCAGCGAGGCGTCCAGGGGGCATCCTAAAAAGATGCCCGAGCCACCTCAACTGACTCCTTTCGATGTGGAGGAGCAGCGGCTCGACTCCAAGCTCCTCCAGAGTGACTGAGCACCTCACCCTATCTCTAAGGGAGCGCCCAGCCACCCTGCGGAGGAAACTCATCTCGGCCGCTTGTACTCGCGATCTCGTTCTTTCGGTCATGAGCCAAATCTCATGACCATAGGTGAGGATCGGAACGTAGATCGATCGGTAAATCGAGAGCTTTGCCCCATACTCAGCTCTCTCTTCACCACGATGGTCCGATACAGCGACCGCATCACTGAAGATGCTGCACCTATCCGTCAATCGATCTCACACTCCATCCGTCCCTCACTCGTGAACAAGACCCTGAGATACTTAAACTCCTCCACTTGAGGCAAGGACACTCCACCGACCTGAAGAGGGCAAAGCACCTTTTTCCGGTCGAGAACCATGGCCTCGGATTTGGAGGTGCTGATTCTCATCCCGGACGCTTCACACTCGGCTGCAACCCGCCCCAGTGCACGCTGAAGGTCCTGATTTGATGAAGCCAACAGAGCCACATCGTCTGCAAACAGCAGAGACGAGATTCTGTGGTTCCCAAACCAGACCCCCCTACACCCTGGCTGCACCTAGAAATTCTGTCCATAAAAATAATGAACAGAACCGATGACAACTGCAGCCCTGGTGGAGGCCAATGTGCACTGGAAACAGGTTTGACTTACTACCGGCAATGTGAACCAAGCTCCTGCTGCGGTCGTACAGTGACCGGATAGCCCTTAGCAAAGGACCTCGGACCCCGTACTCCCGGAGCACACCCCACAGGATGCTCCGAAGGACACGGTCAAACGCCTTCTCCAAATCCACAAAACACATGTGGACTGGTTGGGCGAACTCCCATGAGCCCTCGAGCACCCAGTGGAGCGTGTAGAGCTGGTCCAGTGTGCCGTGACCAGGACGAAAACCACACTGCTCCTCCTGAATCCGAGGTTCGACCGTCGGTCGAATTCTTCTCTCCAGTACTCTGGAATAGACCTTACTGGGGAGGCTGAGAAGTGTGATCCCCCTATAGTTGGAACACACCCTCCGGTCCCCCTTCTTGTCCCCGATCGCCACGCAGTGTTGCAGAGGCATGTCAACCAAGACAGTCCCACAACATCCAGAGACTTAAGGTACTCAGGACGGATTTCATCCACCCTTTCTTACCACCTCAGTAACATCGGCCTGGGTAATGGATGAGTCTGCCTCTGAGTCCCCAGTCTCTGCTTCCTCTTTGGAAGCCGTGACGAAGGGATTGAGGAGATCCTTGAAGTATTCCTTCCACCGCCCGACAACATCCCCAGTCAGGGTCAACAGCTCCCCACCCGCACCGTAAACAGTGCTGGTGGAGAGCAGCTTCCGCCTCCTGAGGCGCCGGACGGTTTGCCAGAATCTCTTTGAGGCCGACCGAAAGTCCTCCTCCATGGCCTCCCCGAACTCCTCCCAGACTCGAGTTTTTGCCTCTGCGACCGCACGCTTGGCCTGCTGGTACCTGTCAGCTGCCTCCGGGGTCCCACCTACCAACAAAGATAAGTAGGACTCCTTCTTCAGCTTCTCGGCATCCCTTACTTCCAGCGTCCACCACCGGGTTCGGGGATTGCCGCCGCGGCAGGCACCAGAGACCTTGTGACCACAGCTACGAGCGGCCGCATCAACAATGGAGGTGGAGAACATGGTCCACTCGGACGTCATGTCTCCAGCCTCCCCCGGGATCTGGGAGAAGCTCTCCCGGAGGTGGGAGTTGAAGACCTCCCTGACAGAGGGTTTCGCCAGTCGTTCTGCCAGGTCTGACCCGCTTCCTCCCTTCCCAGCGGATCCAACTCACCACCAGGTGGTGATCGGTCGACAGCTCTGCCCCTCTCTTCACTCGAGTGTCCGAGACACGTGGCTGAAGGTCAGATGATACGACTACAAAGTCGATCATCGACATCCGGCTCAGGGTGTCCTGGTGCCACGTGCACTTATGGACACCCTTGTGCTCAAACATGGTGTTCGTGATGGACAAACTGTGACTAGCACAGAAGTCCAACAACTGAACACCACTCGGGTTCAGATCGGGGAGGCCGTGCTTCCCTATCACCCCCCTCCAGGTCTCACTGTCGCCGCCCACGTGGGCGTTGAAATCCCACAGGAGAACAGTGGAATCCCCAGTCGGAGCGCTATCTAGTACCCCTCCCAGGGACTCCAGGAAGGTCTGGTACTCTGCACTGCCGCTCAGCCCGTAGGCCGAGACAACGGTGAGAGACCTGTCCCTGACCCGAAGGCACGCGCGAGCCCCAACCCCAGGCCTGGCTCCAGGGTGGGGCCCTGGCTCCGCCATACCGGGCGACGTCTCGGTCCTTGATTTTTTACTGGTCATGGATGCCCTTAGTCTGACCCTTCACCTAGGACCTGTTTGCCTTGGGAGACCCTACAAGGGGCAAAAAGCCCCCAACAACATAGCTCCTAGGATCATCCGGGTACACAAACTCCCCCACCACGATAAGGTGGCAGCTAGAGGGGGAGAGCCAAATAACTGATAAATCAATTAACACAAACCTGTCAGCATGTCATCAGGCTTGAGAATCTATTTTATTTAATGGATTGTTGTGTGGTTTTGTTTAATTTATTTGGGATATTTCACTGTTTTTTCTACGTCAGTTCCAGTGTCTATACAGTAATAATTATTAATAATTCATTTGGCTTTGGACGTGTGCACTTGTGTTGTTGGTGGAATAAAATAGCCATAAAGTTACAGTAATATAGTTTATCGCAATTATTTTTTGGACTATACATCGTCCAACTGGTGCAGTTATCATGACAGGCCTGTAGCCTGTTTGACACCTCACTTCCACAGTTAACCTGAGGGATGTGGCCTTTGAGGCTGTGGCAGGATTAAGGCAGACATACTACGTGATTGCTGTCTGATGCCTGGGGAAGCAGCCGTTATAATGTTGGTGTTGCTCTTTTGGGTTCTTTATGGTGCTTGATCCACACACAGTTGAAGTGAAGTCCGAGTTGATTTAGTTGTAAAATAAAGGCTGTATCAGCTGCAGCACAAGCAAAGCACTGGAATATGATCTTGTGTAGTTGGAGAACAGGTTGTGTAATGGGCTTCTAACCACACAAATGATCATACTATAAGTGAAAAGGAGATGCACTTTAAGCCTAACAGCCTCATTTACTGCATGCACCATGTGAGTGCTTGGATTCTTTGAAACATTAAAGTAGGCCATTGAAAATGTGTGTTGCACTTAATTCTTAATTATTCATGAGCCCTTAGTTTTTTTTAACTCCCCTCTCACAATATAAATTTGTTTGGACTTATATTAATGATGTAGTTCATTTAAATAATGTGAAACTTATATTGCCATTCAAAGTTATGGATGTAAAACAAAAAAAATCCTTAAAAAGGTGGCAGTGTCCCTAATCGCCATGGTCACTTTGCTCCCTCATTTCAGGGGATTCACTTATTTTAAAGTTTCCCAGTGACATCCCTGCACCTGTACTGGCCCCCTATAGTGTGTGTGTGTGTGTGTGTGTGTGTGTGTGTTAGTGTACAACTAATGAATGTTTATGAGTTCAGTGGTACAAATATTTCATAAGGTGAAAGCTGGAAGATACCATTCAACGAGGCTTCCAGCTTTCACCAAATTAAATATTTGTTCCATTGAAAGAATGAAAAAAACATTCATTATTTGTTTTATATAACGGCTAAAATAGATTATTGTCATTTGATATTTCATTAATTTATAAACAACAGAAAAGGGACCTACGTACATTTTGGTCCACTGGCGCTTAACGGTCCAACACAAACTTTAAATAGGAGTCCAAAATTGCGACAGTGTATTCCGTAATGCTGTGCACTGACTTTGTGTGCTTCAAAAAAAAAAAAAAAAAATTGGCACCCTCAGTTAGCTCCTTCAAATTGTCGTCCATCAGCAAAAAAAACAAAAAAAAAAACTGTTTAGCTAAACGCTGCCCCTGGTAGTGTGAACGTGCGCAGTGGTTGGGGTGTGCAATAGCAAATTTCAAATGGCACCAAAATTGCACACAAAAAAAAACTGTTGCACGGTCAATGAATCAACGGCAAATGGTACGAATAATCCATGTCATGTGACATACAACCCAACAATCAAATGACAAGGATCCACTCAGCCATTATATAATAAAAGATAATGGTGGGGGAGAGATTTGTTGGACTAATGATGGGAGTACAGTGCTGAAAGCAAGAGGCAGGAACCTTGGATATACTATAGTTCTCTCGGTCAGTAAAGTGCATCGCAAATGTGAGCAGTGTGAGGGGAAGTGGTTAAATTTTGACTGGATGTAACGTAGCTGCACTCTCTTTGGGAGTGTCTTTAAATACTCCCTTCCTCATTCTCTCAGAGCCCATGTCACTTAATTTGTAGTACTTTTTTTCCCAGTTGCTTTCTCAGCTTGTTCTGAGGTGCAATCTCCTTCGCTGCTATCTTGACGGTCACGACTCTACGCTCTGTGAGACAGCAGGGGCCCCAGGATGTTACCACCCCCTGGTGCACACACAGACCTCACCATCTTTTTCTTCTTTTTAATCTAAAATATTCTCTGTCTCACACCCGCTTCCCTTTCCTTTCTATAATTTCCTCCCCTTCTTTTCTTCATATGAGCCACACACAGGCTTGGATACGCCACCAATGTTTTTTTTTTAGGACAAGGAGATTTGACTTGCATGAGGTCTTGGCCTATGCATCTCCCCATTTGAGGAGCTGAGAGTGTGCGTATGTGTGTTTTTGTGCTCGAAGTGAGGGTGTGTGCTGGCGTGCAAAGCGCATGCTAATGCAAGCTGCTTTGTGGTCCTGGGATCAGACTGAAGATGACAATCCAGGGGGCACATTGTGCAGGCCAGCTCCGCAGATGGGAGAAGAGAAAGGGGGAAAGGAAGCACTAAGCAGAGACAGAAGGAAAGGGGTGCCGCTCCAAATCCACTTCACTTCTAACTTCATTTTCGATTTGCACTGCACAGATCCGCTAGGCACTATGAAACCAGCTTTTGTGAGTATTGATTTTCTTACAGGCAGCAGCTCCACTGGAGACTCATTATTCTCGTCTACCTGCCATGAATGAATTGAAAGAGAAAATAACTGATACTTTCCAGCATTTTTGTGGAGGCTTCTCATAAAGCATGATCGATTAGTATCCACCCATTCAGGCTTATTTTTATTTGCTAAATACAGCACAATGGAATGGGGAAAATGAATTTCTCCTCCGAGGGTGCTTTTTCCTGTGTGGCTTTTCTTTATTCTTTAATGGCTTGTTGATTTAAATCAAAATTAATTTGCTGTCTGTGTGGAGTAATCTGGTCATTGCTATTTGTTAAAGCTACAGTGTGTAGGATTTAGCAGAAGCAAAATATACTCCTCATAACCATCTATTCATGTGGATAATTACTATCAATCATGAATTAGTGTTCTCATGAGCTCAGAATGAGCCCTCGAGAGCAACATGGGAAGCTGGCATTTTACACCACCGTATTACTAGAGGAGCCCAAAAGGGACAAACTTATTACATCTGTCTCATTTTACAGCACGGCCGGAAGACAAGAAAAAGGAAAATGAATTAATACTTGCTCAACTATTCGCACTATTGACGTTTCAAATCCCGCAAAACTTCAAAGAGGTCGCCGCTCTGCGAGATCTCAGTAACAGAACTGCATTGAGATGCTCTGATCGGGCTGCACTTTAACCGCTGCACACAGATAACACCATTAACATTGCAACATAAAACTGTTTTTATATTGTGCCTAAAATTCTCATGAATATATTCTCTGGGTTTATAGACGTTGTTATTGCATTTGTTTTATGTAAACATGCAAGAATCACAGACTGTCTCTCCATTATTTTCAGTGGGAGCTGCTGTGAGCTACCCTCCCTTCCTGATCATGTCGTTCTGGGGGAAAGTGAAGTTTGCTCTTTAATGTCTTGATTATTGTTCTTTACAACACTGTTTGTCCTCTTTGTTCCAGACTAATATATATAATATGTCTGAAATTCGGATTGCGTTTATTAAATTCCACGCAGATTAAACGTAGCAGACACGTATTATTTGTTATAATTGTTTTAGCAAGTTTTCAGGATATCATGCAGCAGTCTCTTATTAACGTGATGAAAAGCATAAAAAATTACATTTTTGTAGTATAATATTCATTTACACTTGTCGTCATGTGGATTCTCTATATGTTGTTTGACTGCAGCGACTCTCTGGCACTCAAGGAATTATGGGATACGTCAATAGGGCGAATAGACTGTCTCTTGGTTACTGGTATAGGATAATAAGTTTGAGAACCCTCATTTTTGTGAAAGCTGTATTGTTCATCACAAGAGAAGGCAAGGATGCATGAATCCCCTTCAGCAAGGAAGCAACAACGTGAATGGAAACAAAATCGTGATTGGTGGGGCATAATGCAAACTACATCCTCACAAGATGATGGTAACAGCTTTAAATATGTCCTGTTGAGATCAAACCATAGACTTTTATTTGTGTGTGTGTGTGTGTGTGTGTGTGTGTGTGTGTGTGTGTGTGTGTGTATATATATATATATATATATATATATATATATATATATATATATATATATATATATATACACACACAGTTGAGCTCAAAAGTTTACATCAGGGTCATTTGGGTAGTTTGTGTTGTCATTATGATTTAAAGAGTAAACCTGGTTGTTTGACAATAAATGGTTTCACCCAACCACTAACCGTGAGTGAAAAAAAGTTTTTGTGTTATCATTCATATTCTCTGAAAAATGGCCAAAAACACAAAAATTCCGCTAGGGTATGTAAACTTTTGAGCCCAACTCTATATATACTGGATTGGACAACCACTGTGACACCACCCATAGGTCTGCTGTAGAGACCCAGAAGAGCTGTTTTGAAGCCCAAAAAGTGCTGCTCTGGGTGTCTCCATGTTGGCAGCGATTAGTCACAGCCAACCCCATATTTGGATAAAGAGGTGGCGCGTGGGGGAAACCCTGCATGACTATGGTGGGACAAATAAAGTCCCAACACATCCCTATCTTAGTGTTTCCGAACAAGCTAAGCTGACAGACTAACCTTAGTTTGAGTGTTTATTAAATCATCTTTTTCGGGACTGGGCGGTGGTTTTCTGAACCGTTTGCTCGGGTGTGGACATTAACAATTATGACCTGCTTATTTCTTCAGTAACCGTGGGTTAACCAGACCTAATGTCATCAAGCCATGTATAGCTGCAAATATTACTTATGCCATTGCAAAAAAAAAAAAAAAATTGTTCAGGAGAAATGTTGGAGGACAGAAAGAAGAAGTAACCACACAAGAAGCCATATTATTGTATATATTGCAGATATTTGTAAAAAAACAAAAAACAATGCTTGGATAGGACAGGCCGCAGTTATCAGCTGCAGCTCACTGCTTCTGTGGTCCTAGAGCTCTGAGCCTGAGCTGAGCTCAGTGACACAGATTAGCTGTCAATCTAAGCATCCACACCCCTAATTATGCATAACGTTTTGGCTTTAAACATAACGTGTTGTGTTTTGTTGTTAAATGGACAGGTGTGACATTGAGCTATTTCAGGGTGATGTTGATGGTACTGCTGACAGTGTTTTTTCCTAGTGTGGCATTGAGGCTGTGGCATTTCATTTATCACTCTCTATATAAGGACGCATGTGTGTGTTACAAATCTACAGTTTAGATTCTATCTAAACTAAATTTGATATGCTAATTGCTTCTGTCACTGGGCTTTGTCACTGTTTTATTTAACAGAATATTCACGTGTGTTCTTCTGTGCTATCCGTTATCAAGTTGTTCACCAATGAATATGGCTTTATACACCCTGACGAAAACCATACACCCTTCGGCCGAAGGTTTTTTAAGTGGACGTACGTGACTCCGGTGGGAAATACACACATGGAACAAGAGGTGAAGCTCTTAGCAGACAGAATATTTTACGTCCACTAATGCTTCAGCTGAACAGTGCTGTTTCTTGTTTTTTTTTTTTTTCTCTCTTGTTTCAGAAGCCATAACTGGCAACTGTCTTCTAGTGTTAGCGGAGGTTAGCCTGTAAGCTCGCCGTCGTGCTGATAATCATTTGAGTACATTTGTTTAATGAAGCTGCTGTAAATGAAGAAATTCATCAAAATATCGACAAATTGCGAAGGTGTTTTGCTTCATCATCCATCCACCTCAAGTTCCAAGCGCTGTTTTCTAAGCGAGGCGGAAAGAATTGTACGTGACACCTGATTGGCTGATTACTTGGGTGGAATGAAAAATATTACCTGTCCGCGAAAAGGGTGTATTGCTATTTATTCTTTAGTGTTTTATCCAATCATATTGGCGTATCATTTATAGGTATATGATAATGTTTAATATGCAACCAGCCAAGTCTTGACTGTAAATCACTTGCCAGTCCCAGCCAACCTGTAAAAGTGTAAAGTGGTGTAGGCAAGTCCCCACATGACCTGGGTGGGACAAACATGTTCCTATCTTCTGAACAAAGCTAATAGGCTAATCTTAGTTTGGGTGTTAGTAAAGCTTATTTTGCTGGACTGGACAGTGGTTTTGTTGATGGGTGGCTTTGGTGGAGTATTAAGGAATTAAGACTGCATTATTGCCTTAGTCAGGGTGGGCTGTTCGGGTTAGTGTGCAGTGGACCTAACGTCAGCTAAGCTACAATACCTGCTAACATGTTAATGCTGATAACATAAATAACACAAATTTCTCTCAGCAGAAATACTGTAGCACACACTTCTTTGATGATCCAATACATTAGGACAATTAAATGCACAACAGACCATATTATTACAAATAGTTGTAATATTATCTGTCACGTTGTGTGACACTAGTGAGTTCTAAAAGATGATGTAAATGAGAAAAGAAGACAAGTGAATGATTAAATCCACAGTGAATGACTGCTTTAAGGTGCTGTGAGAAACATTATAAATGAGTTTGCGTCTTCATTGTCACCCAGACCGTCTCTCATCTCGGCTTGCTCTTTAGCTTTTGACCTCCACCTCTTCTGGTGACCTATGACCCTTCTTATTGTGGTCCTTTGTTTATGGTGAGTTCTTCTCACAATGATCCTCGTTCTGCCATTTTTGGTTTGTTGCTTGACGTCTGCAGCATGAAACATTTTCCTCTGGTATTTCTCACTCAATCACTTTCTTAGTCTTTGATCATGAAGTTCACAAGCTCTTCGAATTGTGGATGTGCGTTTTTGGGGAAATCACCAGGCTGTGTCCTCTGATAAGGATGTTTTTGCCCAGTTCCAACTCTGTATCTCACTTGACTTTCACCGTGACTACTTCTAAGTTTCATTGCACCAGCTCATATTCACTAATTATTCTGGACAAAGAAAGCAGACATCCTATGAGAGAACAGACGTAGCTGTTGAAGCACGGATTTTGTTTTTCCATTAATTTTCAGCTTGAAGTGGATACCCACAGCTCGGCTGTGTTTAAATTCAGTCATTCTCGATGAGGATTAAAAGGTCTTGTAGTGGGCTGCCGGTGAAGGAATTTTAAGATACCTTGAGGTCATTGCAGAGTGATGGGCAGTTAAGGCAAATGCGGCAGCATAGCATCAAAACCCAGACTCCAGCGCATCAAAACAGATTGACGTCTCGTATCTCTTTGGGGGAGGAGCAGTTGAATTGCATGTCGGAATGACACCATTGCTTCTTATTGTTCCTTTATTGGCGATAATCGATGCCTGTGACAGGATCATTATCCTCTCTTCATCAGGTTACGAGACAAGAACGCCGCCATGTCCTTGTTATTGCAGGAGCTCATGTTTATGTTTCCCACGTGTCTCCTGGAGATGCTGTCTTATTGTAGTTTATACTGAGTGGGAGCATTGGGAACAGACAGTCTTAATTTTACAGGGACGTAGAAAAGAATCAGAAGCTGTTGACCTCCACCAACTGCCAAAGGACACTCTACATGTTCTTTCTACAGCTGTATGATGTTGGTACACTAACAGTAGTCCTGCAGCAGGTGAATGAGCAAATTCTCATTTTTTAGATGTTGGAACCAAATAAACTGATTTTTATTTTTCAGCTTGATATGTGACAAATAATGAATCACTCAAACTCTATCTCAGGTATGAGAAAGTTTGCCCACTTTATTGTTGGCTTTTCTTTATAATGAGGGACGTTGTGATCATGTGGTTCTGGGTGATGGAGGCTATTTGTACATCTTTTGTAATTAATGCACCATCAGGACAACCATCAAGTTAAGTTTATTAATACACAGTCAAATAATTTAGAAAAAAAAAATATATAAAATATATAAAAAAATATAGTTGAATTTAATAATTAATGATTAACAGATTAATCAACTAATCAGATCAATCACATTAGTTGAGAACTGTTTTGACAATCAGTGTATTAGGGGGGTTCCCTCAAATATCAAATTCTTTGACTTAAGTTAACATTAATACCTTTTGGTTTATTTTACTAGGTTCTTTACCTCCTATCTGGCAGTCAATTAAGTGTTTTTGGGTTGTGGACAAATCAAGATATTTGAAAGCATCATCTTGGGTCAAACAGCCCTGCGATAGATTGATGTCATGTCCAAGGTGTACCCCACCTCATGCACTGTCACTGCTGGGATAGGCTCCAGCCTCTCTCTGACCTTTAATTGGAGTAAGTGGGTATAGAAAATGAATGAATGAATGTTAGGTCAAACAATGATCGACATTTTTCACCACTTTCTGATATCTTAAGGACCTTACAAGTAATCTATTAATCAGTTGATTATTTTCTTGATTAATAGATTCTGAAAATAATTATTTGTTGCAGCCGTTGTCTCAAGATGTTCAGTCCTCAGTCGATGATTCTTCCAATGCTCTTGGAACCCATTTCTCAAACAAAAAAGCTCCAGCTCCTTGATATTCTTGACTTTCCGTTCCTAGCACTGTTTTCTTTAAAGTCTATGAATTATTTTCCAGATAATTTAAATCTGCGGACTCTTGAAAACCACTCAACAATGATTTTGATGATAATGGCACTTGCAGTTCAGATTATAAGTTCCCGTATTTCCACCAGAATAGATGTTATACAGTACTTCTACATATACTATATAGTACACTTACATTTTCAAGGTATGATTAAAATGCTGCAGTTCAAATTGGAGGGCGACAAACCAAAAAAACCTGAATTCTCTCTCAGCAGACACCGACGGCTTCTCCCACCTCAAAACCAGGAAGTTCTAATTCCACTGAGAGTGTAAGACGTCCATCTTCTTATAGACATCTCCTGATCCTTTTGGCTTTGGGTCTTTTGTCTTCTGGGGCACTCTTTTTAGAAATCAGTGGGAATTTTTCAGGCATGATAAACCCGCCTGGAATGATATAATCATAATGATTATTCATTTCTTTCTATAAGCAAGTCAAGAAGCTTAATTTATTATCACCTGTCCTGTCTGACAGCAGCACATTTAAATCTGTACAAGTTTTTGTTTAAAGTAAAATATCTGACTCTAATTCTATGACAAATATTTATCTTCTGGTTTTCTTACTGTTTGACTGCTAAACACTTACCCTGTGATTGGTAATGAAATCTTAACATGTATGGATTTTGGTCTTCTCATGGCAGTAAATTGAGACTCATTCTTATAATAATGGCTACAGATCAGTTGTTTGGTATCTTTTAAAACAGCAGACAGAAATTGGATTCTTTATAGCCATGGTATTTGAGCCCCATTCATATCAATTACTATAATGCATTGCGTCAAAAAAAAAAAGTTACCATAGCTGTCTACTTGTAAAAAAAAAAAATTAAATGGCTTTTTCTTCCAAAAGAATTGAAGGGGCAGGCGCCAGTGCAGCCACTATCAGGCTCCGTGTTTCCATTTTGGTACTCTTAATATGTTCATGTATACAGCCGCCTGGTTTATATGTGGCAGATGTTTTATTGCAGCGCCACGGCTAACTGCTGATTCACTGCCTGTATGAATGCCGGTGAAACCTGTGATGGAATTTGTGCATGCATATATGTGCACGTGTATGCCACATAGATTAGCAAACATGCTTGCAGGCTAATGTTAACATGCATTTCATAGATATGCATGAAATAAATGTTCTACAACATGTTTACCTGTGCTCTCTTTAGCTTTTGGTCCTTCTTATGCATCACAAAGCTTTTGACATTTGTAATATGATGCTCAGTTGCAAACGTTACGGGCCTAAACATAATGGCACTTAACAGTTGTAGACTGTTTTATGCAGCTGATAATTTTTATATACCATAGTTGCAGGTATATGGTTATATATACCTTGGCTACAAAATATCAATTTTCCCCTGCTGCACATATTCCATTTTGTCTAACGTGTTGTCAATATGTGTGTTAAGTCAGTTAGTGTCTATATTTTCATATAAATGTTTCTAAAGAACAAACAACTGCAAGATAAATTTGTTTTTGTTTTTTTGTTTTTTTCAATGGGTCAACACTTTACATACGCAAGACTCTGTACTGCTTCTTTGAATGGCAAGAAATGTTTCAGGAGATTCCAAAAAATAATGAAAAATAATGGAATTAATTGTAAAAGCTTCTGAAGGACTTCTTTAATGCAGGACGCCTATGGTTCTACAAATATGTCTTCAAATGCATATGCAAATATGCCCTTATTAATTTTTTTAGTAAGTCACCTAGGAGCTTAGAACAATTGTTGCATCAATTCTGGAAACTTTACGAATTTTCCATGGCTGTTTGAAGTTACAGTCGTCTTACTGGATGTAAACCAGTGACTGAAAATCTGATAATGGCTAAAAATTTAAATTTTTGTTCTAGCTTTTTATAAATTCATATGGACGTACAGCAGACATTATTTCAGACTTACACACATTGTTTGATAAGATGGAGTATGTGCAGTTGGGGAAAATTGAATTTCATAGTTTTTAGCTATGGTTCATGTAAATGTACCGTATTTTCCAAAATATAAGTTGCAGGTGTTTTTTTGTTTTTTTTAAAGGGAGGTCCTGCAACTTGTACTATGGTAAATACGGTATGTCTGCAGTTATACTGTATGCACAAAGGAAGAATGTACCATTTGTTCACCTTTTGCTATAATTTCAGAAATTTTCTCCAAGTTTGATTAGCCAAAATAAAAACTTTTTGGCTGCAGCATCAGGATCGCTGCTCCCACCTGCGGCAAAGACATTAGAAAATGCGATTGTTCTTGCGTCATAAATTTATATTAATGCAATCAACCGAGATGCTGTTGCTTAAAAGGCCCTTCACAATTTTTATTTCAAAAGCCTGTGCTGCCCATAACACAGGCATTTTATTTTACAGGGTGAGTGCTTTGTGTTGTTTATTAGTTTGGTGGCATGCGGGAAATCATGGGATTTTTCCTGGTTCATGGTGGAGGTTAAAATGCGACAACTCCTTGAGGTTCTTATCGCTCTTGCTCAATCTGTCTTCTCTCTTGCTATCTTCAGATTGAGAAGATCATGACACTGATTGGTGCAGGCATCGATTTTTCCAGAGATCAGCAATATGCTACACCAGGTATGGTATGAACATTATTACATTTTACTTGTGTGCAAACAGCCCCTCAGAAATTAAATGTTTTATAACTTTGTAATTCATTCTCATGATACAAATTGACTTTCCTGTAGCAACATCAGGTGAGAGTTTGAAGGGAAAAAGAGTGACCTAAGCAGTTTTTCCATTTAAGATCAGTGCTTTGTCTCGTCTGTTGTTTACCAGTGACATATTATTTATATATTGGAGCTCATACAATGAGTCCTCCAGGTGTAAGAGCAAAACCTCGAATTACACAGTTTGGACAGACTTTAGAATGCATTTGCTAACCTATGCACATCTTTAAATATCTGAGTTATGTGATACATGTGTCACATAATTTGGGAGTGTGCAAGACTTTGTATATAATCCGACTGACATAGACACAACTGATGACCCAAATGGAATGTTGGAGTTGTTCCTTGACTAAGTCTTGGAAGTTGCAGGGGATGCCATTTGAGTCACCAGTGTGGGGAAGCTGACAGCACCCTGAATATCACCCAGAGGAGTCATAGTACACAGCTAGATGGGAATTCCAGGCTGTATAGGGAGTTGAGAAAGTAGACTGTGATGAACCTGAGGGTTGACAAGGTGTTTATTATAGAAATCTTTGATTGGGTGACTCAGCATCTGTGGTCTAGTGACCTTGGCGTGCTTCCAAAGGAATCAAAGCACTACATTCCTCCAAGCCTACACCACTTCTCCTCCTAGTCATGGTGACTAGTTGTGTGGTACTGATACCTCTGCTGTCATGTCCAATTGGACTGCCTTCTTTAAGCAGTTATAGAAGTTACTGCTGGGATGTCTGAAAGTATTCAGATTGCAGGTAATCCAAACTATTGTCTTTTGTATTCAGTAACATTTCAATCAATTCAATCAATTTTATTTATATAGCGCCAAATCACAACAAACAGTTGCCCCAAGGCGCTTTATATTGTAAGGCAAGGCCATACAATAATTACGTAAAAACCCCAATGGTCAAAACGACCCCCTGTGAGCAAGCACTTGGCGACAGTGGGAAGGAAAAACTCCCTTTTAACAGGAAGAAACCTCCAGCAGAACCAGGCTCAGGGAGGGGCAGTCTTCTGCTGGGACTGGTTGGGGCTGAGGGAGAGAACCAGGAAAAAGACATGCTGTGGAGGGGAGCAGAGATCAATCACTAATGATTAAATGCAGAGTGGTGCATACAGAGCAAAAAGAGAAAGAAACACTCAGTGCATTATGGGAACCCCCCAGCAGTCTAAGTCAATAGCAGCATAACTAAGGGATGGTTCAGGGTCACCTGATCCAGCCCTAACTATAAGCTTTAGCAAAAAGGAAAGTTTTAAGCCTAATCTTAAAAGTAGAGAGGGTGTCTGTCTCCCTGATCTGAATTGGGAGCTGGTTCCACAGGAGAGGAGCCTGAAAGCTGAAGGCTCTGCCTCCCATTCTACTCTTACAAACCCTAGGAACTACAAGTAAGCCTGCAGTCTGAGAGCGAAGCGCTCTATTGGGGTGATATGGTACTATGAGGTCCCTAAGATAAGAAGGGACCTGATTATTCAAAACCTTATAAGTAAGAAGAAGAATTTTAAATTCTATTCTAGAATTAACAGGAAGCCAATGAAGAGAGGCCAATATGGATGAGATATGCTCTCTCCTTCTAGTCCCCGTCAGTACTCTAGCTGCAGCATTTTGAATTAACTGAAGGCTTTTCAGGGAACTTTTAGGACAACCTGATAATAATGAATTACAATAGTCCAGCCTAGAGGAAATAAATGCATGAATTAGTTTTTCAGCATCACTCTGAGACAAGACCTTTCTAATTTTAGAGATATTGCGTAAATGCAAAAAAGCAGTCTTACATATTTGTTTAATATGCACTTTGAATGACATATCCTGATCAAAAATGACTCCAAGATTTCTCACAGTGTTACTAAAGGTCAGGGTAATGCCATCCAGAGTAAGGATCTGGTTAGACACCATGTTTCTAAGATTTGTGGGGCCAAGTACAATAACTTCAGTTTTATCTGAGTTTAAAAGCAGGAAATTAGAGGTCATCCATGTCCTTATGTCTGTAAGACAATCCTGCAGTTTAGCTAATTGGTGTGTGTCCTCTGGCTTCATGGATAGATAAAGCTGGGTATCATCTGCGTAACAATGAAAATTTAAGCAATGCCGTCTAATAATACTGCCTAAGGGAAGCATGTATAAAGTGAATAAAATTGGTCCTAGCACAGAACCTTGTGGAACTCCATAATTAACCTTAGTCTGTGAAGAAGATTCCCCATTTACATGAACAAATTGTAATCTATTAGATAAATATGATTCAAACCACCGCAGCGCAGTGCCTTTAATACCTATGGCATGCTCTAATCTCTGTAATAAAATGTTATGGTCAACAGTATCAAAAGCAGCACTGAGGTCTAAGAGAACAAGCACAGAGATGAGTCCACTGTCTGAGGCCATAAGAAGATCATTTGTAACCTTCACTAATGCTGTTTCTGTACTATGATGAATTCTAAAACCTGACTGAAACTCTTCAAATAGACCATTCCTCTGCAGATGATCAGTTAGCTGTTTTACAACTACCTTTTCAAGAATTTTTGAGAGAAAAGGAAGGTTGGAGATTGGCCTATAATTAGCTAAGATAGCTGGGTCAAGTGATGGCTTTTTAAGTAATGGTTTAATTACTGCCACCTTAAAAGCCTGTGGTACATAGCCAACTAATAAAGATAGATTGATCATATTTAAGATCGAAGCATTAAATAATGGTAGGGCTTCCTTGAGCAGCCTGGTAGGAATGGGGTCTAATAGACATGTTGATGGTTTGGATGAAGTAACTAATGAAAATAACTCAGACAGAACAATCGGAGAGAAAGAGTCTAACCAAATACCGGCATCACTGAAAGCAGCCAAAGATAACGATACATCTTTGGGATGGTTATGAGTAATTTTTTCTCTAATAGTTAAAATTTTATTAGCAAAGAAAGTCATGAAGTCATTACTAGTTAAAGTTAATGGAATACTCGGCTCAATAGAGCTCTGATTCTTTGTCAGCCTGGCTACAGTGCTGAAAAGAAACCTGGGGTTGTTCTTATTTTCTTCAATTAGTGATGAGTAGTAAGATGAGGGCTTTTTTATAGAGCAAGACTTTTTCCAGGCTAAGTGAAGATCTTCTAAATTAGTGAGACGCCATTTCCTCTCCAACTTACGGGTTATCTGCTTTAAGCTGCAAGTTTGTGAGTTATACCACGGAGTCAGGCACTTCTGATTTAAAGCTCTCTTTTTCAGAGGAGCTACAGCATCCAAAGTTGTCTTCAGTGAGGATGTAAAACTATTGACGAGATACTCTATCTCACTTACAGAGTTTAGGTAGCTACTCTGCACTGTGTTGGTATATGGCATTAGGGAACATAAAGAAGGAAACATATCCTTAAACCTAGTTACAGCGCTTTCTGAAAGACTTCTAGTGTAATGAAACTTATTCCCCACTGCTGGGTAGTCCATCAGAGTAAATGTAAATGTTATTAAGAAATGATCAGACAGAAGGGAGTTTTCAGGGAATACTGTTAAGTCTTCAATTTCCATACCATAAGTCAGAACAAGATCTAAGATATGATTAAAGTGGTGGGTGGACTCATTTACATTTTGAGCAAAGCCAATTGAGTCTAATAATAGATTAAATGCAGTGTTGAGGCTGTCATTCTGAGCATCTGTGTGGATGTTAAAATCGCCCACTATAATTATCTTATCTGAGCTAAGCACTAAGTCAGACAAAAGTTCTGAAAATTCACAGAGAAACTCACAGTAACGACCAGGAGGACGATAGATAACAACAAATAAAACTGTTTTTTGGGACTTCCAATTTGGATGGACAAGACTAAGAGTCAAGCTTTCAAATGAATTAAAGCTCTGTCTGGGTTTTTGATTAATTAATAAGCTGGAATGGAAGATTGCTGCTAATCCTCCGCCTTGGCCCGTACTACGAGCGTTCTGGCAGTTAGTGTGACTCGGGGGTGTTGACTCATTTAAACTAACATATTCATCCTGCTGTAACCAGGTTTCTGTAAGGCAGAATAAATCAATATGTTGATCAATTATTATATAATTTACTAACAGGGACTTAGAAGAGAGAGACCTAATGTTTAATACACCACATTTAACTGTTTTAGTCTGTGGTGCAGTTGAAGGTGCTATATTATTTTTTCTTTTTGAATTTTTATGCTTAAATAGATTTTTGCTGGTTATTGGTAGTCTGGGAGCAGGCACCGTCTCTACGGGGATGGGGTAATGAGGGGATGGCAGGGGGAGAGAAGCTGCAGAGAGGTGTGTAAGACTACAACTCTGCTTCCTGGTCCCAACCCTGGATAGTCACGGTTTGGAGGATTTAAGAAAATTGGCCAGATTTCTAGAAATGAGAGCTGCTCCATCCAAAGTGGGATGGATGCCGTCTCTCCTAACAAGACCAGGTTTTCCCCAGAAGCTTTGCCAATTATCTATGAAGCCCACCTCATTTTTTGGACACCACTCAGACAGCCAGCAATTCAAGGAGAACATGCGGCTAAACATGTCACTCCCGGTCCGATTGGGGAGGGGCCCAGAGAAAACTACAGAGTCCGACATTGTTTTTGCAAAGTTACACACCGATTCAATGTTAATTTTAGTGACCTCCGATTGGCGTAACCGGGTGTCATTACTGCCGACGTGAATTACAATCTTACCAAATTTACGCTTAGCCTTAGCCAGCAGTTTCAAATTTCCTTCAATGTCGCCTGCTCTGGCCCCCGGAAGACAATTGACTATGGTTGCTGGTGTCGCTAACTTCACATTTCTCAAAACAGAGTCGCCAATAACCAGAGTTTGTTCCTCGGCGGGTGTGTCGCCGAGTGGGGAAAAACGGTTAGAAATGTGAACGGGTTGGCGGTGTACACGGGGCTTCTGTTTAGGGCTACACTTCCTCCTCACAGTCACCCAGTCGGCCTGCTTTCCCGGCTGCTCGGGATCTGCCAGAGGGAAACTAACGGCGGCTAAGCTACCTTGGTCCGCACCGACTACAGGAGCCTGGCTAGCTGTAGAATTTTCCACGGTGCGGAGCCGAGTCTCCAATTCGCCCAGCCTGGCCTCCAAAGCTACGAATAAGCTACACTTATTACAAGTACCGTTACTGCTAAAGGAGGCCGAGGAATAACTAGACATTTCACACCCAGAGCAGAAAAGTGTGGGAGAGACAGGAGAAGCCGCCATGCTAAACCGGCTAAGAGCTAGTAGCTGCGCTAAGCTAGCGGATTCCTAAAAACACGCAAAGTGAATAACGTGTAAATAATTTAGAGGTGATTCAGCAGAGGGAGTGCTTTAGTTAAGGCACGTGAAGATAACACTGTGAAACAAATCGTTATCTAGGTAACTAGATCAATCTAACAGCGCAGATTAAACAGCTAACAGATGCAGCAAAACACCGCTGTGCTCCGGAACAGGAAGTGATACAATACCGCAGTGAGAGCCAACCACCAGTAGAGGCAATAGACAGTCTTGTGGTTAGTTAGTTTCAAAATAATCATACCCAACTCTTCACATGTCACATAGGTGTCACACAAGAGATCTCATGTTTATAGCAGGAGAATGTCTGTGAAAACACTCAAAGAATTGTGGGACTTTGGAGATGTTTAACATTTAATCTTACCCACATACAAAAGGTAGATTACAACTGATTTTGCACAATATGAACACTTCAATAATTATGTTATTTACTCAAGTCAATTTCAGATCTATTCCCTGAAAGTTAATCTACGTGGCTGTGCATAATTAACAACCTTTAAGCCTCATAACAAGCCTGCAGCACAAAAGTCCACTAGTTCACACAACAGAATACATTTCAGATCATATGGAATGAGTTCCCTTTGGATGTTAGGCTGACTCCTTCATTAAAGGTTTTTAAGTCTCGCTTAAAAACACATCTTTTCTCTAAAGCATTTTAAAATTGTTCATGTTCTAGTCAGTGTTAGTCATGTTGGTCACTTTTACTTATTTTTTGTTTTATCTGTGTTGTATTTTATTAATGTCTTATTTGGAAATAAGAATTATTTTAGGAGGAAAGGAAACTGATATTACACTTTAGTCAGGCCTTTAAAATACTTTGTGGACTCTTTCCGTAATATGTTGTCAGTGGTTGAGATGATGTAAATCTCTCAAAATAAAGCAAAACATTACTCGAGGTGTGTTTTTGACGAGAATATAACATCATAACTTTATTACAAGCTCAAATGTTGATGTTGAGTGACAAAGGCCTTTTAATAATAACTCCAAGAATGAGTTCATGTTAGCTGTATCACAGTAGCTGTGTTGTCATGTTAGCTGTATCATAGTAGCTGTATTATCATGTTATATTATATCATGCTATCATTGTATGTATGTAAGTATGTTAGTATGATTTTTTTTTTCTACTTCTCTAACTCTCTCTTTGCATAGCTTTGCATGAATTTATATGTTCAGTTAGCTGTTTTTCAGTTAGCTTTATATACATTTAACTGTTTTCATAGCGATAAATACATTTTTAGATTCAGATAGTGTTATTTTAAGTAAATTTTAGATTGCTATCTTTATATTCATTTAGCTATTTGCATAGCTTTGCATGAATTTATATGTTCAGTTAGCTGTTTTTCAGTTAGCTTTATATACATTTAACTGTTTTCATAGTGATAAATACATTTTTAGATTCATATAGTGTTATTAAAGTAAATTTTAGATTGCTAGCTTTATATTCATTTAGCTAGTCACATAGCTTTGCATGAATTTATGTTCAGTTAGCTGTTTTTCAGTTAGCTTTATATACACTTAACTGTTTTCATAGTAATAAATACATTTTTAGATTCAGATAGTGTTATTTTACGTCAATTTTACAATTTTACTTTGTTAGCTTTATATCATTTAGCTATTGCTTTGCATGAAATTATGTTCATAGTGATAAATACATTTTTAGATTCAGATAGTGTGATTTTAAGTACATTTTAGATTGCTAGCTTTATATTCATTTAACTGAGCCTGGTTCTGCTGGAGGTTTCTTCCTGTTAAAAGGGAGTTTTTCCTCCCACTGTGGCAAGTGCTTGCTCAAAGGGGGGTCATTTTGACCATTGGGGTTTTTCTGTAATTGTTGTATGGCTCTTGCCTTACAATATAAAGCGCCTTGGGGCAACTGTTGTTCTGATTTGGCGCTATATAAATAAAATTGATTTGATTTGATGGGGGTTTTTGTTGACCTGGCGGACTGACAAGCCTTTATTGTTGCAATGAAAAATGCGGCATTATTATATGTCGTTTAGTTATTTAAAAGTTTGAAGATTTTGTTCCTGCTGTCCTGTTGGGCTTTAGTTTCTTCAAAAAGCGGTCCTCAGAGTGGTATAAATGTGAACCTTCCTCCTATGTTGGCTTCCTCTCACTTGTTATTGTGCATGCTTTTTTGGCTTAAAGCTCAATGTAAGCAACTTTTTAGAATAGATCCAAGCAGTACAACATGTGTACTGTAACTGTTCTTTTGTGCAACAGTGTCTTTTTATACTAGCCCTCCTGTTTGTTATGCTGTGCACTTTAAATATTAATCAGTACTTATGTCAGAGGATGAGCAAGCTCATTTTGCTTTGGAGATGTGAGGAAAGCTGAGACCTCTGCAATAAAGTAG
Source organism: Thalassophryne amazonica (assembly GCF_902500255.1). Classification (NCBI taxonomy): domain Eukaryota; kingdom Metazoa; phylum Chordata; class Actinopteri; order Batrachoidiformes; family Batrachoididae; genus Thalassophryne; species Thalassophryne amazonica. Next base: position 96,519,619 of record NC_047108.1, on the reverse strand, counting down.
TCAGCACCAGGTTCAGCATGGCTGTGTGCCCATGATCTGAACCTGCTCGTGTGTGTGATGCTCCATTTTTTTATTTATTTATTTTTTAGACCTGACGCTCACAGCTGAAGTCTCACCCAGTGTGCTTTCAGCACGACATGAAAGAAACTCATGCATTGTTTTTTTTTCCCTCTTTCAATCAATCAATCAATCAATTTTTTTATATAGCGCCAAATCACAACAAACAGTTGCCCCAAGGCGCTTTATATTGTAAGGCAAGGCCATACAATAATTATGTAAAACTCCAACGGTCAAAACGACCCCCTGTGAGCAAGCACTTGGCTACAGTGGGAAGGAAAAACTCCCTTTTAACAGGAAGAAACCTCCAGCAGAACCAGGCTCAGGGAGGGGCAGTCTTCTGCTGGGACTGGTTGGGGCTGAGGGAGAGAACCAGGAAAAAGACATGCTGTGGAGGGGAGCAGAGATCGATCACTAATGATTAAATGCAGAGTGGTGCATACAGAGCAAAAAGAGAAAGAAACAGTGCATCATGGGAACCCCCCAGCAGTCTACGTCTATAGCAGCATAACTAAGGGATGGTTCAGGGTGACCTGATCCAGCCCCAACTATAAGCTTTAGCAAAAAGGAAAGTTTTAAGCCTAATCTTAAAAGTAGAGAGGGTGTCTGTCTCCCTGATCTGAATTGGGAGCTGGTTCCACAGGAGAGGAGCCTGAAAGCTGAAGGCTCTGCCTCCCATTCTACTCTTACAAACCCTAGGAACTACAAGTAAGCCTGCAGTCTGAGAGCGAAGCGCTCTATTGGGGTGATATGGTACTACGAGGTCCCTAAGATAAGATGGGACCTGATTATTCAAAACCTTATAAGTAAGAAGAAGAATTTTAAATTCTATTCTAGAATTAACAGGAAGCCAATGAAGAGAGGCCAATATGGGTGAGATATGCTCTCTCCTTCTAGTCCCCGTCAGTACTCTAGCTGCAGCATTTTGAATTAACTGAAGGCTTTTTAGGGAACTTTTAGGACAACCTGATAATAATGAATTACAATAGTCCAGCCTAGAGGAAATAAATGCATGAATTAGTTTTTCAGCATCACTCTGAGACAAGACCTTTCTGATTTTAGAGATATTGCGTAAATGCAAAAAAGCAGTCCTACATATTTGTTTAATATGCGCTTTGAATGACATATCCTGATCAAAAATGACTCCAAGATTTCTCACAGTATTACTAGAGGTCAGGGTAATGCCATCCACAGTAAGGATCTGGTTAGACACCATGTTTCTAAGATTTGTGGGGCCAAGTACAATAACTTCAGTTTTATCTGAGTTTAAAAGCAGGAAATTAGAGGTCATCCATGTCTTTATGTCTGTAAGACAATCCTGCAGTTTAGCTAATTGGTGTGTGTCCTCTGGCTTCATGGATAGATAAAGCTGGGTATCATCTGCGTAACAATGAAAATTTAAGCAATGCCGTCTAATAATACTGCCTAAGGGAAGCATGTATAAAGTGAATAAAATTGGTCCTAGCACAGAACCTTGTGGAACTCCATAATTAACTTTAGTCTGTGAAGAAGATTCCCCATTTACATGAACAAATTGTAATCTATTAGATAAATATGATTCAAACCACCACAGCGCAGTGCCTTTAATACCTATGGCATGCTCTAATCTCTGTAATAAAATTTTATGGTCAACAGTATCAAAAGCAGCACTGAGGTCTAACAGAACAAGAACAGAGATGAGTCCACTGTCCGAGGCCATAAGAAGATCATTTGTAACCTTCACTAATGCTGTTTCTGTACTATGATGAATTCTAAAACCTGACTGAAACTCTTCAGATAGACCATTCCTCTGCAGATGATCAGTTAGCTGTTTTACAACTACCCTTTCAAGAATTTTTGAGAGAAAAGGAAGGTTGGAGATTGGCCTATAATTAGCTAAGATAGCTGGGTCAAGTGATGGCTTTTTAAGTAATGGTTTAATTACTGCCACCTTAAAAGCCTGCGGTACATAGCCAACTAACAAAGATAGATTGATCATATTTAAGATCGAAGCATTAAATAATGGTAGGCCTTCCTTGAGCAGCCTGGTAGGAATGGGGTCTAATAAACATGTTGATGGTTTGGATGAAGTAACTAATGAAAATAACTCAGACAGAACAATCGGAGAGAAAGAGTCTAACCAAATACCGGCATCACTGAAAGCAGCCAAAGATAACGATACGTCTTTGGGATGGTTATGAGTAATTTTTTCTCTAATAGTTAAAATTTTGTTAGCAAAGAAAGTCATGAAGTCATTACTAGTTAAAGTTAATGGAATACTCAGCTCAATAGAGCTCTGACTCTTTGTCAGCCTGGCTACAGTGCTGAAAAGAAACCTGGTGTTGTTCTTATTTTCTTCAATTAGTGATGAGTAGAAAGATGTCCTAGCTTTACGGAGGGCTTTTTTTTATAGAGCAACAGACTCTTTTTCCAGGCTAAGTGAAGATCTTCTAAATTAGTGAGACGCCATTTCCTCTCCAACTTATGGGTTATCTGCTTTAAGCTACGAGTTTGTGAGTTATACCACGGAGTCAGGCACTTCTGATTTAAAGCTCTCTTTTTTAGAGGAGCTACAGCATCCAAAGTTGTCTTCAATGAGGATGTAAAACTATTGACGAGATACTCTATCTCACTTACAGAGTTTAGGTAGCTACTCTGCACTGTGTTGGTATATGGCATTAGAGAACATAAAGAACACTTGATTCTGTCAAGTGTTTTCCTCCTGTCGGTGTTGACTGTGATCTCTGTGGCTGCTGGGCTCTGCCTTGAACTTTTCTGGGGTTTTTTTTTAGTGATCACTGTCTTCATAAGAATGAAAAAGATGGTCAAAGTCAGAAAAAAGGGGTGAGATAGATGAGCTGAAGCTGCAGAACCCCAAAGAGTCCATCCAAGTAGTCAGGGGTGGTGGTCTGAAGCTGAAACTCGAGCTCACAAAGAGCAGCCACCTGCAGTGTTTCAGAGAGAGAGAAAGTCAGGAAGAGAGAGGAGAAGCCAGTTGGGGGGGTGGACAAGGATTGCAGCCAGCAGAATAATGATTAGCAATGACAATAGAAGGACACCACCTCTGCATCTGTGGAATTTGTCAGTTCTCCAGGCAGGACCAGTCGTGGACCACAAGCGCTTCTCGTACAAGTGGATTCTGGACTTGACTGCATCACTCCTCAGACTGAGAAAGGATAGTTTTAGCATTCCAGTTTCTGCAAAGGACTTGGGTTAGCCTTCCGAATGTGCTTCTTGAACCGCATGGTTGGGTCCTGGGTCCTCCAGGATTTTTTTTTTTTTTTTTTTTTCCCCCACCACAATAGATTTCACAGCTACCGGAGCGAATAAAAAGGGTTGCATGACAGGGGACTTTACGCTGGAGCAGGATTGATTTTTTTTTGTTTGTTTGTTTTTGTTTTTTTTTCCCTCCTAATAGGTTGGATAGATCAATCAAGCATTGACAGTTTAAAAATATATATATCAAAAGTTGCTGTTTATTGTAAATTGTAGGATCTCTCACTCATTTTTTTCATTTGCAAATGTAACTGTAAAGGTTTTTACTTTAGTTAAGTTTCAGCAACTAAAGAGGGAGAAAAAAAATTACAAATGTTTAAGTGATTTTATGTAGTAAAAAAAAATTGCATAAGATACTCATAGCTGGTTTCACAATTTGTTCATTTAATATTTAAATTGTTTACAGTCATAAAGAGGAATGGATGGATACAACAGCTGATAATTCAATCACTGTTTTCAAGGTTTCTGTTTGTCTGTTTGAGTTCATAAAGTAAATTCTCTATATGGAGTTCTTCTTCGTGTGCACATTGACACGCAGTGCTGGTTTTTCAGGTAGGAGATTCTGGTCTGCTTTGTGTGTGATTTTGTTAAATGTGTGAAGAAGTAGTGAGCTAATCCTGTAATTAACGGGCATCTGTGTATGTTGACATGTTTCCAAAGAATTTTTCACAGGGCCAAAATGTGTGTGTGTATATATCAAACAAAAATCACTTGTCTGAAAGGTTTTGGCAAATACATTTTAATTTGATTAAATGTCAAACTTTGCTTTTCAGACAGAAGTCATACCTCTTAAAATAGGAACATTTTGCTTTTTTCCTGCTTGGTTATGAACATGTACAACATTTAATGAAGGCGGTGTGTTTTTGGGCTGACTGTTAGATTCAAGAATTCTGTGGATATTAGCTGGTAATCAGCCAGTTTATATCCCTGTATCATCTCCACCGCCTTTCACCCCTGAGACGAGGGGAAGTTTAATCCATTTTGGACAACTGAGGTTCAGCCCCCACTGTCCTGCGGGAGCTGACGCCCTGTCCAAAGAGGACACTGTCTCCCCTGCCTTCCTGCTGCTGGTGCGCTCGGCTCTGCTGGCCGAGAATGATGTGGCAATGCCACGTCTCCTCCTCAGAGTGCCGCTGCTACCGGCTGAAAGGGTTCTCTCTGCTGAAGCGCTTTCCACTGTCAGCAGGTGCTGCAGGCCGGCTGCTGGATCAGCCTGTGGGAGACTGGCTGGAACACATGGGGCTGCCGCAGTACGAGAGCAAGCTACTCCTCAACGGCTTTGACGACCTGCACTACATGGTGAGTTTGTCTTCCTCTCTTTTTTACCTGACCTCTGTTTTCTCACTTTACTTGTGCATTACCATGCCTCTCTATCTGCTTAGTTTACTAACATTTTTATTTTTCACCACCTTTGGTGTCAGTTTTTCGTTTCTTTCTCTGATTTAATTTAAGCACATCCTCATATTTTATATAGCCGAGCTGATATGGATTTCTTTCTGGGGCTGATACTGATATTGGGGAGTGAAACATTTATGATACCAATATATTTGCCAGTACATGCATAAAAATGCTTGTGATCCCCAACACTTTATTATCAATCCCTTATGACAAAGGAATGTAATTGAGGCTTATTTTTATACAGTTTAAACAAAAATTTTATTATTAACTAAAAATGTAGATTATAGTCAACTAACTTATCTCATGCTGTCTTCACTTAAATTGGCTGTCTCCATGTCGCATCGCTCAACATTTGCATAAAATAGACTTCTCGTTTTTTTGGCTGGCAGCATAGTGACTAATTGTCTCTTGCCTACTCTGATCGAAAATGAATAGCAGCTGGTCACTTTGCCTCTGTCTCTTGTAGCTAATTTGACCAAGGTGTGATGAGGGTCCTAGCCATGCGTGACAGCATTGCAAACCACCAGAGAGCCCTCTGCTGGACAAAGTACTTAACACCACTTCTAACAGCCAAAATGTTTTTCTGAATTGTTTGTTCGGTAAAATAAAGGTTTTCATGTTTGCCAAAATAATCCCCACAACAATATGTTAGTGAAAAGCTCATATCGGCCGATATTATCGGCCAAGTGCTCAGGGTGTAATATTTTGGTCCAGTGTCAGAACAGCATTCATTAGATGAGTGATGATTCCCTCACATTTATTTGCAGATTAATTACTGAATGCAATGTTGTGAGAAGGGAACAGCTGCATCTTTTTATTTATTTATTTATTTATTTTTATTGTGGGAAAAATGTATTATTGTGGAGTCAACTTCAATTTAAATTAAACTAATTTCCACCGTGCATTCATGTGTTACTAGAAATGGAAATCCATTCAGTGTGACAATGGTGAATCAGTGCTGATAAATGTTTATTTTGCAGTGTTTCTAATGTCATGATGCCTATCTTTTAATCAGATTTATTCTACACTCTCAGAGTGTCGGACAGTCTGTCTCCACTTCAGGAGGCTGCTGTCGCGACCTCTTGCTTACAGTCAGTGACTGTCTGAAAGTAGCTGATACCAGGCATGAATGGAGGAGCATCTCAATGAGCAATGAGGTGCTATTGCCAAGCTGACACATTTATAGAGCACTCAGTGAGCAGCGCATCTATGAGTTGGCTCTATTGCTTTTGTCTATAATCAACACTGGCAGGACAGAATGGGGGGCCCAGCTGGCAGGCGGAGCCTGTGGTTGTGTAGGAAATGAGTTGTGAGTGTGTGTGGTGATGGAAACCCTTCTGTCCTCAATCATGATTATGTTACACGCATAAAGTACAACAGATTGCCATTGTCAATTATTTTCGCCTCTTTATACAATGATGTACCAGTGATGCAAACAAATTGCTGTAGTGTTTACTATAATGTTTCCTATCTCCATAGTGGATGCAAATCTTTTTGGCGCATGTCCGAAATTAGCGCAGATTTGCATGTGTTAACCGATTGGCGCCAACCTGTCCACTGTCATACATCTACACTGTTGCAGGTAACTGGTGACAGTATGCACAGGCAAGCAGGGTGTATCTACGTGAATTGTGAACCTACGTATATAAGATGTGTATGAATATTGTGCTTGTCACAAAGAAATACACAGTGCTTAACTTTACATATTGTCACCTTCCTAAAATAATGGCTTAACTCATGTTTTCATGTTTTTGAGAAAACACAAAGGAAAACACAAGAGCTTCAGTGGCTGAGTAGAGTTTCATTTTCCTGAAGCAGTCGCCATTTTGAAAAACTTCTAAAATTGCATAAGTCACATACTCTTTTGACTTCGGTAAAAAAATATGGCCTAAGTCACACTCTTGAGATAGGCCATTATACAACTGGGGTGGAATTGCATGATCTCCTCAACTGAAGATTTAAGCGATTTTACCACAGGTGGCCAGCGGCATAGGGAGATGATTTAGGCAAAAAAAAAAAAATTCAGTTATGGAAAAAATGACTTAGGCCATTATTTTAGGAAGGTGACGATATGGTTTTTGCTGGTTTATAGTGCAAAGGTTCTCTGGTGATGGGCGATATCAACGCACCAGCATTGCACAGTACCACGCCTTGTCTTTAGATCAACACACCCACATAAGTGCAAGTCATTTTGCAGTTTAGAGTGTGTGGGTGCTGGGTGTAAAAAATACATCTCCATCAGGTGGAAACTACTAATGAGATTTGTTTTGCACCATGTGTTGGTTTGCACTGGGTGAAAGATGGGGTCATTGAGTGTTTTTGAGGACAGACCTGTCACACATCTTATTCATATTTGTATGTGTGCCAGTCAAAGCACTTTTTTTTTTTTTTTTTTTTTAATACAAACATCAAGGTAAAATACTTAATTTCAAATACTAAGACTTTCTTCATTCTTATAGAATCTAGTCTGTAGCTCACAGAAAGTAAATTGTGTTACTTCAGTTCAGTGGGCCACAGCAAACAAAAACCATTGTATTCCCCATCACCTTGTAGCCATAGAAAGTAATGGCACAGCCCTGATGGAGGATCCTCAGTACTATCCCCCTGGGCCAGTTACTTTGAGACTAATCCTTCTACCAGGATGGTGGATATCTCCGTTGCTAGGGTTCTTGTAGGTGATCCGCCAGTCAGCCGCGAACCACCAAATGTCAGTGAGGTTGCAAAGGTGATGGAATAGTTTAGTGACTGGAACGCAATAGCAATCTGTGATGTTTTTGCTGCACTCTTCCAGGTGGGTGGAGATGCTGCTGCCCTATCATTTCACACAATCTTTGCTTCCATCTTGGAGACAGGTATCATTCCAATTTAAAAGAGTCATTAACATGATTAAGTCCCAGTCACTTGCCCAAGAAGTCAACTATTGGCCTGTGCGACCACAAGTTAAAAGCCATTCTGCATATTGGCAGTGCTTCCTTGTAGCCGATGTAGAGTTTTATGAACCGTTTGATTGGGATGATCTGTGGGACATCCTGAGAATTAGTTGAATCCTCAAGACATTGCTGGACATCATAACCAGCCTGTAAAAGGGTATGTAAGTGACCTCAAAACCGAGGTACGTGTTGTGCCGTGATTTTTATTTATTTATTTATTTTTTGGATCATTGCACCCCTAGTGGTGCGTGTTAACTAATTAAACAGTTTGCTCTGACAGTAGAACTCTGGTGATCTCTGTCTGGCCTGCAGCCTCCCTCTAAAAGTGGATCAGTACCAACATTAATTTAGTTGTGTTCAAGCACCAAAGCAAAGACGGGTATAAAATCAATTACAACCCCTGGTAAAAAATGATGAAACATGTATGATTTCATCCAGCCTTTTTTGATTTGTAGCAAACAAAGAAGTCACAGAGCACAAAACAATTTATATTCAATAGCAAGACATTCTGCCTCCATCTGCATTTCTTAAACAAAAAAATTACATTTACTCTGTTTGTTTAATGGCATGTTTTGTCTTCTAGTTCAGGTAGCAGGAAACATAGTGGCATATCTAAACATGACTGCCTGAATTATACAAGCAAATGTTCTCACTCATCTATATGAGGTTGCATGTCAGGTGAAGGACCAGTATTGTTACCTCAACAGTCAATGTGCAGGTGTGCAGAGCTATTTTGTACACTTTGCACATTCCATCAGTAGAAAATTGGTTTGATGATGATGCGCGCACACACACACACACACGCTGATTATCCATCCCAGCACTGGTTTGATTCAGAGATTGAAATGAAAACTTCGTCAAAAAAACTGTCACCTCTCACCTATCCCAGAGAACTGTTAGGGCGTGACCAAAGTTGGCCCAAGAAGAGACAGCTGCTATTATTGCTCCGACTACTATGCTACTGTTACTTGCAAAAATGAAGAGGTAAAAAGTTCAAAGGAAAAATAAGAGAATAGAAGTGTCTAACTACTACTGTTGCTGCTGCTACTACTATAACTATAGTGCTCAGTAGTCTGTCACTCCCTGTATGTCAGAGTATATGTGTGCTAAGTTTTACTCTCTTCTGCAGCACAAAAATGTCTCTACCCTTATGTACAGTGCATCCAGAAAGTATTCGCAGTACTTCAATTTTTCCACATCTTATTATGTTAGTCTCATTTCAAAATGGATGAATGTGGGATAAATTCAGTTGACTGGACATGATTTTGATGATTTTGTCCCACAGCATGTCAGAGCACAAACCAAACATGAAGTCAAAGGAATTGTCTGTAGACCTCTGAGACAGGATTGTCTCGAGGCACAAATCTGGGGAAGGTACATAAACATTTCTGCTGGTTTGAAGGCCCCAATGAGCACAGTGGCCTCCATAATCTGTAAATGGAAGAAGTTCAGATCCACCAGGACTCTTCCCAGAGATGGCCACCTGTCTAAACTGAGCAATCAGGGAAGAAGAGCCTTAGACAGGGAGGTGACCAAGAACCTGATGGTCACCCCATCAGAGCTCCAGCATTCCTCTGTGGAGAGAGCAGACGTTTCCAGTAGGACAACCATCTCTGCAGCAATCTACCAATCAGGTCTGTATGGTAGAGTGGTCAGACAGAAGCCACTCCTTTGTAAAAGGCACATGGCAGCCCACCTGGAGTTTGCCAAAAGGCATCTGAAGGACTCTCAGACCATGAGAAACAAAATTTTCTGGTCTGATGAGACAAAGATTGAACTCTTTGGTGTGAATGCCAGGCATCATGTCTGGAAGAAACCAGGCACCATCCCTACAGTAAAACATGGTGGTGGCAGCATCATGCTGTGGGGATGTTTTTCAGCGGCAGGAACTGGGGGACTAGTTGGGATTGAGGGAAAGAAGAATGCAGTAATGTACAGAGACATCCTCGATGAAAACCTGCTCCAGAGCGCTCTTGACCTCGAACTGGGGCAACGGTTCATCTTTCAGCAGGACAATGACTCTAAGCACACAGCCAAGATATCAATGGAGTGGCTTCAGGACACCTCTGTGAATGTCCTTGAGTGGGCCAGACCTGAATCTGATTGAACATCTCTGGAGAGATCTGAAAATGGCTGTGCGCCGACACTCCACATCCAACCTGACGGATCTTGAGAGGTGCTGCAAAGAGGAATGGCAAACCTGCCCAAAGATAGGTGCACCAAGCTTGTGGCATCATATTCAAGAAGGCTTGAAGCTATAATTACTGCCAAAGGTGCATCAACAAAGTATTGAGCAAAGGGTGTGAATACTTATGTTGGTGATTCAATCATATTTTTTTCCCCTCAGCACTGAGTGACTTCGGAATTTTTAATCCCCCGCTCACCAACGATGCAAAGAGGGATTGTCATGGCCATTTCCATCTGTCTGTTTGTTCGTCCACCTGTTCATTCATTCTGAAATCAACTCCTCTCACACTTTTAGGAGGAATTTTGTGAAACTTGGTACAAATCCTTGAAATGTTATCAGATGTTATGTAGCAAGCTCTTGTATCAAGGCAGCATTTGCCAGCACGGGATATTGTGCTCTCAGAGCACTCTTGTTGGGTTTGTTTGAGGTATCTTTCGGAAAGCTAGAATGTTCAGCTGTTGAAGAGATTTTGTCATGTCTGTGGTTTGTTTACTGCAAAAAAGGTGAACATCTTTTAAATCTAGAAGTAAGTCCTATAGAGGCTTAGTCACGTGTAACGGTGCCATGCACAGCCAAAGGTCAAGTTTGGCCAGTCACAGTACACTTGGCTGTGTAAACAAGCCATCTCAACTCATCTTTCCTCTGTTTTTCTCAGTTTTTTTCTGCTAGTACACCATGTCAGATACTTGTTGTGCAGTTCACGGTCACAACAGATGTGGACCGGAGGAGAATGTGAGCTTCTACAAGATTCCAGTGGACACAGAGTGCTAGCTTTTGCCCAACTATCCCACAGCAGTGTACACACAGTTCAGTGAGGTTGATAACAAACATTATTATCACTTTACCGAGGCGTTGCTAGGCCGGTATCGTAGATTTACGTCGACGCTACCTGGCTATACCCGCCCGCTGTGCGTAAACAAATGACGTTCCTGTTTGCAGAGGAAAAGATAAAAAGGCGAGAAGTGTGTGTTGGTCCCAATATGGATATTGCGGATGATTTTCTCATGGATAGTACGACAATGAACAGGAGCCAAAGCAGCCAGCTTGATGAGGACGCACTGCCGAATTTGGAGAGCAGCACGCGCCAGCCAACACAACAAAAGTTAAAGTGAGCCAACTTTTTATGTACGCGTTACGTGTTGTGTATCTCAGTAAGTGATAATAATGCAAATGACATGCTGTTGTCGTGCGGTATGCATTTTCTGAGTCCCTCCATCCATGCTCGTCTAACTCGGGTGAATATCTGTAATTTTGGGCGACTGGGCATGAACGTCGGGCCTCTGAAAATGCATACCGCCCTCCAAAAGCATGGGAGGGCTAGAAATATTACAAAAAAAAAAATCATGAAAATGTTACTCATTCCATTACAGAAGCCGCAACAGGATCACAAACCAAAAAAAGTGTGACTCGGCTGAGTTTTCCTCCACAATCTCACAGCAGCATACACAAAATTGAATAAAGTTAATGATGAACATTGTCAGTAAATACTATTACAAGGTCTGTTAGAAAAGTATCGGACCTTTTTATTTTTTTCAAAAACCATATGGATTTGAATCATGTGTGATTGCATCAGCCAAGCTTGAAGCTTTGTGCGCTTGCGTGAGTTTTTTCACGCCTGTCGGTTGTGTCATTCGCCTGTGAGCAGGCTTTGTGTGAGCAGTGGGCCACCCTCTCGTCGTTTTTTTATTGCGAATAAATGTCTGAAAGATTTGGAGCTTTGCTGCATCAATTTTTTTCCAGAAACTGTGAGAGACCTCCAGGTGGACACCGTTAGGAAAATTAATATGGCTTTCAGGGACGATTTTGTGGGGATTACACAGATTAAGGAGTGTTACTGCCGCTTTAAGGATGGCCCACAGCATCAGAGAGTGCGCCGCGCTCGGAGCACCGATCGACATGCTCAGACCCCGCTGAAACAACCAGATCATTTCCAACGTGAAGGCTTTGTTGATCTGGGACGTCGTCTGACTTTCACAAAAAGGCAGGAGACGTTGACATCAGCACTTTTTTGGCACATTCCACTGTTACAGGAGTTTTTTTTTCATGGAAAGAAAAGCGGAGGATTGCGCCACCGTGCCGTTCATGGCGCAGGACAAAACCACCTCCATGTTGGTCTCACAGGACGGCTTTCAGACGGCTTCTGGTTGCTTTTCAGTCGTGTGATTATCCGAGAAATTGAGCATGAGCTGGACATGCCCCAACATGTCCTGTGAGGCTTCATCACGGTGTTGCTTTGCACCATGCGGCTCCACCGCGACGAGCGGAACTCCTCCGCACGTCTGTCTCAATGTGCCGTAAAAGTGCTGAAGTCCACGTCTTCCGCAATTCCTGTGCTAGTCAGATGACATACCGGATCAAGACAGCGTCCAGTTTAGAAATGAATGGCACATTCCACTGTTACAGGAGTTTTTTTCATGGAAAGAAAAGCGGAGGAGTTCCGCACGTCGCGGTGCAGCCGCATGGTGCAAAGCAACGCCGTGATGAAGCCTCACAGGACATGTTGGGGCATGTCCAGCTCTTGCTCAATTTCTCGGATAATCACAAGACTGAAAAGCAACCAGAAGCCATCTGAAAGCTGTCCTGTGAGACCAACACAGAGGTGGTTTTGTCCCGCGCTCTCAGATGCTGTGGGCCGTCCTTAAAGCGGCAGTAACACTCCTTAATCTGTATAATCCCCATAAAATCGTACCTGAAAGCCATATTAATTTTCCGAACGGTGTCCACCTGGAGGTCTCTCACAGTTTCTGGAAAAAAATTGATGCAGCAAAGCTCCAAATCGTTCAGACATTTATTCGCAATAAAAAAATGACAAGAGGGTGGACCACTGCTCACACAAAGCCTGCTCACAGGCGAATGACGCAACCGACAGGCGTGAAAAAACTCACGCATGCGCACGAAGGTTCAAGCTTGGCTGATGCAATCACACGTGATTCAAATCCATATGGTTTTTGAAAAAAATAAAAAGGTCCGATACTTTTCTAACAGACCTCGTATGTATGTATATATATATATATATATATATATATATATATATGTATGTATGTATGTATGTATGTGTGTGTGTGTGTGTGTGTGTTGTATTCCACAGAGAAAGATAGACTTCAACAACAAATGCTCAAGAAATAAACATGTTTTAGCTTATCTGTAAACAGGTGAATCATTCTAGGCTGTTCCACAACAATATGTAAGTCTGCAGTCCTCAAATAATTTAAGCCCTGAATGTACTTGCATGTGCGGTGATAACAGTGTTGCTCCAGGTGCAGTCAGCAAAGAAAACAACACACCCAGTGCTGTGTACAAGTGCCCAAAATGGCAATTTTCTCCTTGTACCACTGTAATTAACCACCAGAAAGATGCCTGGTATGTTCGATTGCTCCACTATCAGGTTCAGACATGATAACTTTGCAGTATATATGTTGTTTCTCATATAAATAATCCCGGAAGCACTGCGCATGACCGGCAACATGGCGATGGGGAGTGGGCTGGGAAGTAGCCATGTCACGTGACTGCAAGGGTTCTGTTCAGTCCCTAAGGCCCATTGGATGTTTATCCCAGATACCGGAAAGTGAAGCAGATGAAAATCTGCAACTACCTCTGGACAAGATGCCACTCTGTCGCATAATACTTCCCCAGACAAGGCTAGTACCTTTTTACAGCTGGTTGAACTGGAACCATGCACATGAAGTGTCTTTTCCAAGCACAGAGATTGGTAGCATTACTGAGAATCAAACACAGGTCTTCATATCGTAGCCCAACTCTGACCTTTTTTGCCAGGTTTTGTAGAACCTTCTTTTTCATTTGTGGACCAAATGTCCATGCGCAGCCACACTGTTATTGACTGGTACTGACAAGCAATGATAGCAAAACTGCTCATTTCCTCTTCTTTGGTTGTTGTTGGTAGCCATCATATTTTCGCAGCGTCATCACAGAGCTCAAAAATTAGTTTTCTATTCATGGTAAGTGTCCATGATGCAATCTTGTGGTTACATTGTGTCGTCTAAAATTATTCTTCAGGGAACCAGCTAGAGGAAGACAAATCCACTTCATGAAGTCAGTGGACTCATTGCATAATATATGTTGTTACTTCTCTGTATTTTGGTATGTAATCTTAAATCAAACCAAGCACCAATTTTCTCTGAACTTCATTTTATTCTTTTCAAACAGTTTCTGCTGTTTTAATAAAGGCAAAGTGGTTAAGCTGTAAAAATCAAAGTCTTTAAACCTGCAGAGAAAGTGGACAGTCAGTAATGGCTTCATGCGTTAGTAGGTTGGAATGGATTCATTGATTTTATATTTAGTGGTGTTTTACTGATGCACTGTTGGTCATTTATCTGTTTTGAAAAGGATTTGTGCAGGCATATGATTACACGTGCTACTACAGTTTCTCACATCCTTTTGCAGATGCCTGTTTGGTCTCATGACAGCCTACTTAGGAGGACAAACTATGCCTTTGTGCGCTGTAGGAAGACTATACTTTGACAGTTAGAATGACTGATCCATGCCTCAAAGCCTTTGGCCTAAATTCAGAGTGCTTTTAAAACAACAGGGTTGCTGTGGCTGTTCTCTGGATAGGCTGAGGAGAGGGAGCCGCATTTTAATGAGAACAAGGACAAGCAGAGATGGAAGGGCAGGCAAAGCTACATAGTTCACACTGCACTAGCGGTACGATTGACATCCATATTGTGCTGTTGTCAGCCTTCTCTCAGCTAATGTATTCTTACTTCGACCACCTGAGCCTGAGCTGGAGTTAAAAGTAGACCCACCATAGATAGAATTTCCCCTTGGAGTTGTCACCACAACATTTCACATGTTTGCATTCTCAAAGCTGAAGACTTTGAGGTTGAAAGGTTTATCGAGGTGTATCAAAAGTCCTCTGATATGAATGTAATATTCTTGTAGGCTGAGATGAATGTGTTAAGCCTCTGCTGCCTTTCAGGGATTCTGTAATGCATTCAGTGATCTTCACCACATATGATCATAGGCATTAGGAGGAATGGTTTACCAACCTTGATTTCACGGATGATACTCGTATTGTGATTTTCATGGAATCAATGCATACCCTGATTGCAGCACTTGAGAAGCCGAGTGAGGAGTGTTTGGGTTTGTGATGGACCAGGATCAAGACTAAGTCCCAGTCTTCAATGACTTCCTGATCTCAGACTTGAGAATTGTATCTCTATGCACAAAAGTGTTAAACTTATAGAGACTTTCACTTTCCTGCAAAGTGAAATTCATGTCTGTGGGTCTTCTGTCTCTGAGATCAAGACACACCTGGGAAGAACATATGGGGTCTTGAGGCTGCTAGACAGAGGTGTTTGGTGATGCTGATATCTTTGTAGGAGAACAACGGACCAGGTATTTACGGTTCTGGTGCCTCCCTTTCATCCTGTATGGATGTGAGACATGGTGCTAACCAAATGACTATCACTTCCATTGTGAGGAAACATCAGACATGACATTTTGGACATGTGTGCATTTCTCTATGCATGATCCAACACACATGTTCCACAGTGTTGAAGACCCCAGCGACTGGAGAAAGCCAAAGAAATGGGTGCCCATATTTTACCTGACCACGGAAGATGGATAGTTGCTTTTGGGAGGCGTGGATGAACCAGTTGTTTGTCTGGGTGGTTGCCATCCAGAATACGGTACGATTCCAAGGAGTGCATGGTCCCAGACTTGAGTAGGTTATCTATCTATCTATCTAGGTCTGTCTGTCTATCTGTCTATATATTTATCAATCGAAAGATGTGATTCCTTATACATAAGAAATGCAACAATGACACACTTAAAAGACACATGCAATAGTAAAATTTTGGCAAGAGCATTCATGGAATTAGAGAAACACCAGTGTTGATGTCGGCAGTTGGAGTTGTGTTCTCTTCTCCAGAGTAATTTATCAGTCAGTCTCCAGTGGGAGAGCAATGTAAGAATCCAGGCACTGTGGAAATATTATTATCCTATCAGGTGTAGTTTGAGCTGCAGTGGGAGTGATAAGCTTGCTGGTTCTCAACCTAATGAGGCTTTTAAGCTGTATGTTCAGTGTAAGCTATTAAGGAAGAAAAGGATGTGGATCAGAATATGTTAGTATGAGCACCAACACCAGCCATCTTTGTTTGCTATAACATCTTACCGAGTTCATGCATGTCGCTCATTTTGCAGCAGTCCTCTCACTTTTTACAGAGAAACAGTTGAATCAAAATTTTACTATTTTTGCAGTCACTCACTTGGCTCTTAATGAAAAATCAAGGCTGCCAAATGAAGGTTTAAATGTAATTTATATGATGTGAGATTGTGTCCTGCTGATTTACGTCTTTAGATGCCTGTAAAGTGCATCTTCTGGCATTTGTACAGATACAACCCCAATTCCAATGAAGTTGGGACATTGTGTAAAATGTAAATAAAAACAGAATACAATGATTTGCAAATCCTCTTCAACCTATATTCAATTGAATACACCACAAAGACAAGATATTTAATGTTCAAACTGATAAACTTTATTGTTTTGTGCAAATGTTTACTCATTTTGAAATGGATGCCTGCAAAACGTTTCAAAAAAGCTGGGACAGTGGTATGTTTACGACTGTGTTACATTACCTTTCCTTCTAACAACACTCAGTGTTTGGAAACTGAGGACACTAATTGTTGAAGCTTTGTAGGTGGGATTCTTTCTCATTCTTGCTTGATGTACGACTTCAGTTGTTCAACAGTCCGGGGTCTCCGTTTCTGTATTTTGCGCTTCATAATGCGCCACCCATTTTCAATGGGTGACAGGTCTGGACTGCAGGCAAGCCAGTCTAGTACCTGCACTCTTTTACTCCTAAGCCACACTGTTGTAACTCATGCAGAATGTGGCTTGGCATTGTTTTGCTAAAATAAGCAGGGATGTCCTGAAAAAGACATTGCTTGGATGGCAGCATGTGTTGCTCCAAAACCTGGATGTACCTTTCAGCATTGATGGTGCCCATGTCATGGGCACTAACACACCCCCATACCATCACAGATGCTGGCTTTTCAGCTTAGCACTGGTAACAATCTGGATGGTCTTTTTTGTCTTTTGTCCAGAGGACATGATGTCCATGATTTCCATAAACAATTTGAAATGTGGACTCATCAGGCCACAGCACACTTTTCCACTTTGCATCTGTCCATTTGAAATGAGCTCGGGCCCAGAGAAGGTGGCAGTGTTTCTGGATGTTGTTGTGTGGCTTTCGCTTTGCATGGTAGAGTTTTAACTTGCACTTGTAGATGTAGAGACAAACTGTGTTAACTGACTGGTTTTCTGAAGTGTTCCTGAGCCCACGCGGTAAGATCCCTTGCACAATGATATCAGTTTTTAATGCAGTGCTGCCTGAGGGATCGAAGGTCACGGGCCTTCAATGTTGGTTTTCAGCCTTGCCGCTTACGTGTTGAAAGTTCTCCAGATTCTCTGAATTTTCTGATTATATTATGGATTGTAGATGATGGAATCCCTAAATTCCTTGCTATTGAACGTTGAGAAACATTGTTCTTAAACTGTTGGACTATTTTTTCATGCACTTGTTCACAGAGTGGTGATCCTCACTCCATCTTTGCTTGTGAATGGCTGAGACTTTTGGGGATGCGCCTTTTATACCAAATCATGAGTGTCCTCAGTTCCCAAACGCTTATTGAGTGTTGTTAGAAGGAAAGGTGATGTAACACAGTGGTAAACATACCACTGTCCCAGCTTTTTTTGAAACGTGTTGCAGGCATCCATTTCAAAATGAGCAAATAATTGCACAAAAACAATAAAGTTTATCAGTTTGAACATTAAATATCTTGTCTTTGTGGTGTATTCAATTCAATATAGGTTGAAGAGGATTTGCAAATCATTGTATTCTGTTTTTATTTCCATTTTACACAATGTCCCAACTTCATTGGAATTGGGGCTGTGATCACCTATTTTCATTGTCAGTAGATTTAATTTATAAATCAGATATGTAGATTAATTTAGAAATGATCATTCATTGAGGTCTTAGGAGTCTGTTATTGTAGAACAGTATAATGTTTGGTTTTTCTGATTATTGTAGCTGTACTTACCTCAGCAGTAGGCATGCTGAGCCATGCCTCTTTCACCTCACTACCTCAAGAGCACTGCTCCTTACTCAACCACTCTGTATAATGTACAGTTACAGTCGGCAATAAAAACCCACCTTAAGTGTGGACTTTATCCCTCTGAATCCCACACCCCACCAGCAAGTTTAAAGGTCATATTTTACCCCTACACTTGTAACAGTTTAAGAGGTTGCGCAGTAAAAATGCATACAAATTAGTAGTGAGTTAATCTAGTCTATCCCAGACAGCTAGTGTCAACCAACTCAGACCAAGGACTGGAAAGCTGTCTCTGTCTCCTTGACTCTCCCCCAAGCAATCAGGCTATGGAACTACCTTATCTTTCTTTCTACATCTCCAGCTTAAAAGTGCAGATGAGGATAAAAACCATTTTAAGTAACTTTGAGCAACTTTGTTTATCCTACATAATATCCTACAAGAGTGTCTGCCGCCTACTGTAGTGACGTCTGCATTTGTGTGAGATACTTAAACTACCAACCACAGGAAGAAACATGTTGCCCCCTGCATAACCAAATACATGATGAAATATACTAAAACAGAACAGAAAAATTAAATCAGAAGTAGATGACAGAATATGTGAGTGGGGATGACAACAAAATGTTTCCTCTGTACTGCTTCTTCTTGTTTCACCTTCCTGCAGGAAGGTGACCATGTTCATGATTTAATCATTGAGAAATGTACTGCAAATTTCTCATGGCAGACTTGACACACTGGTCCAAAAGCTTTGACAGACCTGTATTTTGAACATTGTTCTGTTATCCATATGCAGAAGACCCCATCATGTGCTGTGCTACCACATACTGAACACTGGCTTTTGCTGGACAGTTCAGGAATGTGTATCCAGTCCATTCTCACATCTCTAAAATAACCATCGATCTGCCACATTCCGCCAGGTGAAAGATGGGTGACCCCTTGGTTTTCTCCAGCTACTGGAGTCCTCAACATTCGGGCAACTGCATGGTGGATTAGGCACACAGAAATGTGCCAGATGGCCAACATCTTGAAGCTGACCCTCCCTCACAATGAAATTGATACTTTCTGGAGCTTTATCTCCAAATAAATATCACAACAAAAGTCAATTATGTAATGCTGTTTACCATTCTCCAAGGAGTCTGAGAGTCAGAGTGACCTCCTGCCATAACGTTTACAATAAGAACATTGCCCTGTGACTAAACATAAGTTTAAGGGAACATTAGCCTGGAAACCTTAGTTAGTTGTTTGTTTTCAGACAGAAAGCACATCTCATGTTTTGTGTATTCATGTTATGGTCTGTGTTGTCTCTCCAGTTATTTTATCTCTTGTGCATGTGAGACGTACAGTTAGCTATAAGGCTAAGCTTCCATACAACAAATAGAACAAACACTGATTTCTAAACACAGTGTCTTAGTGTAGATTATACCACAGGTTTCACCTCAGGCTCGCTTCTTTTCTGCCTTTCACCCAGACCACAAAAACAACTTGGAAAAAATAGTCTGGCAGGTTTTATTTTTTCTCCATCTAAAATGCAGTTGCTCACAAACTCAGGAATTCAGTATTCTTTATTGGGCCCCCCAACCCGCAGTCTACACCTACTCACCATCCAAGCCTTGATAGAACTAGTCTTACTCTTCTCTGATTTGTAACGTCTTGTAATAAATTCATTTGGGTTTATGGTTATTAAAGTTAATAATAGGTGAAGCTGATGATTGATGGTCAGTAGAGAAATGGGACTTACTTCTTGCACGTCATGTCTCACCACCACTGTGTGGCCATGAGCTAAATTTAACATTGATGTAACATTTTTCCATCCTCTATCATATCACTGACCCCTCTGCAGCTCTGATGTTGATTTATTGCTCCTCTATCTGTTATGCAGTACTAATTACACTGTCTCAAAGGTGATTCTGGCTGTAACCAAACACGAGCGTGACCATAGTTCACATTATTGACAGTCGTCCCGCTGCACACAAACAGAGGTTCTGTCGCAGGCAGGAATTCACAGAGCTCACTCACCAATAATAGACCTTTTTTCTGCTACAGCAGCATTACCTTTGATCAATACCAAAGTCTGCCAAATGTGCTTTTCTTTTCAAAGCATTGATCTCAACTATTTTAACTTCAACACAACAGTGTGGTTTAGTTATACATTGACCATACTATCTTCAAGCATTTTTTTCATAAATATAATGTATTACCATTACCAATGAGTTCAATAATTAGATTTTTGCAAGAAAGCAGATGGCTTGACTTCAACTAGTTTACATAATTTGCAATCCTGTGTAATGCTTTCATTTTAATTAAGATGTCAGAGGTACAACTGTTCATTTTAGTGCACTTAATTCTTAATAGGGACATATTTTCCTGCTCTGTTTTGTGCTACAGGGAAGCAATGTAATGGAGGACCAGGATTTGAGAGAGATTGGGATCACAGACCCCAGCCACAGAAAAAAGATCCTGCATGCAGCACGCTCCTTACCCAAGGTGAGACCTTTTTGGTTCCTACTTCACTGTAACTATAAAT